>NC_143019.1:101161553-101864053 GCF_055824585.1 Amblyomma mixtum | reverse complement strand
TAAAAATTTGAACGTTATTTCCCGCGCAAAAACAAGGCCAACACTGAGTTATCCTCCTTTGCAAAGAATAACCTGAAAGATACCCGAATTGTAGAGAGTCTTTCAGAACAACCATACATGTGTCCGACTAATACAGCAGGAAAAATTCGCAAAAACTTTTACTATCCACTTCCTGAATTTCGAAAAAAATTAGTACTGAAAACAAACAGGCATACTAATGGACCACGACTGGAAATTAGACGGTGTGTCCCCTAACCGTACCACAATCGCGTGGCGCATCAGCCAAATAAGTTTTTTTACACACCGCTGCGTCACAAAACTTCTCCATAAGAACTTTTTTACACTGATCAGATATGAAACACTGGCTATCCGCCTTAGGTATGGCCGTAGTAAGACTGATTCGATGGAAGGTCAAACCGAGGGTGAAAGCAATTTACTATGGGCATGTAACAAATGGTTCCGTGTGCTACGCAGATATGGATAGGTTGGCTTCACTTACGCAGTCTTTCAAAGCCTGGCTCAGTCCACCTGGGTTATTTTGTGAAGAACACTAACCAAACGGCACAAACACTTTTTCGGAAGCTAACAAACATGAAGACCATCAAGAGCAGCATTAATCACAGATGAATATTCAAAATAGACAGCTCTTATGCGAGCAACTCATCGCAAAGAAGCTAATCATTCCCGTTTTTTCGAGGTATCTCCATGGTTAACGATACAGATGACTTGATGTTCACCTTGGGAAATCTTTAATTCAAATCCTGCATTATGCCACCAGGACACTGCTGCAAACGCGGAGGTGTCAGGAATTTAGCATCTGGATAGTGTAGTGGCATATTCCTTTGGTGACAGCAGGAGACCTAAGCTGGCCTTGGTTTCAAGAGCAAAAGACGCAGTATGAGCTGGAAGCAGTTGCCTTGCAGTTGGCTGACTGGATCTGACTATGGCACTGCACGAGCTGTGTTTATTGAACTCGCCCCGACCCGAGCAGTGCCTGGTTTTTGCAATGTAAGCCTGGACCAAGAAGCTCTGACTTAACCGGTCCGAACTGCTGAGCGTACAGGCCCTGTTCAGGCTCGGAAATAATTCGCGCTTCTGTAAGGCCAAAGACGCTGAATAAAATAAGTCCGAGTAGTGAAAATAAAACACTTTAGAAAGTTAAATGGAAACGTCAAATTCTCTAGCTTTTGGATTCTCGTGGATTTTCTTTCTCAAAAGAGAGCACATTGGGCTAACTAATACAGAATATTGACCCAGTGTGCCGCAAATTTTTTAGTACTGGCAATTTTGGCTTCGATGTATTACTATTGATTACCCCAAGCGTGTAGCATGGAGCTTCTTGCTTGGCAGTTGGTTCGCTACGAAAACGCAAGAGATTATGTAGGTTATCGGTGAATCAGCGTCTGACAGGAGCGATAAGTTAACAGCGCTCTGTCTTCTGTTCTAATAGCAGGAACCTGCTTCTCTCATACCTTGGTGTTGCGTCTATCCTTACTGGCAACAACAAGACGCAGCCACATAATTTGGAATCGGATGTATATTGCCATGCACATGTCCATTTTCACAGTATGCATGGTACACACAAACAGTCCAGTCCAGGCTCACAAGTCAAAATTAACACCGTTGGTGCATTGCCTTCCATTAACACTGCCATGACTCTTGTATGCCATACGTGCAAAGCCTGCACAAGACGTGTACCTAATTTGTTTGATTTCATTTCATTAATTTACGAAAACATGCAATAAAAAATTGAATTCAATACAGTAATACTGCAAAAGGTGTCCAAGTACAAGACTGCAATGGGACCTGTTGCTAAAAACTAGCAACCGAAAAAGATATGAACACAGGATGAAGCGGATTCTAAAATGAAAACACACAGGAAGTATAAAATGTCGGTGTTCAATTTATTCACAATAAGTGCACTTCCAGATCCTCTCTATAAATACCAGTCATCACGTTTGCTAGACAAAGAGGTTAAGTTTGTTCAATGCTTCACCGCGAATTCCAAAAAGGCGTTAAGAAGCTGGGATTTGGAAGAGCTGGGGATAAGGGTTAGTGGAGAACACGTTAGGAATATCCGATTTGTTAAAAACACTGCCATCCTAAGTATCTCAGGAGTCGAAGCACAGTGCATGACTGAGTACTTGAACACTCAAAGCAGGACTGTGGGGCTAAGGAATAATACAGTGTAAACTATCGTTAAGCAGCCTGGTAAGTGCCAACAGCTTACAATGGGTGACCAAGGCCATAAAAGGGCCACAAGAATACGTAAATAAAATGTAAACAGTGGCCCCACATCCACACGTTGTGAGGAAAACGTGCATTTCAAAGGCAGTAGCATGTCAAGCAATAACAGCTTCATTAGACATGCATCTTCAGACGAAATCATATGATAGGTGTAACATGCCAACACTTACATATGAGGCAAAAACGCGAAGGCTAACGAAAAGTATTATAGCTCAAATTGGGGACAACGCAGCGAACTATGGAAAGTAAAATGATTGATGTAAAGAGTGGCGGTGGAAAACGTTTATTTGCTCTATTTTACATTTGTTTTTGCGGCTACAGATGAAGTCTTCCATCTTCTCTTCAGGGTAGATTCCCTAGTCCAGGGCTCCGCTGAGGGTAGCTGGCCTGCGTGCATGACTTACTAGTCCTTTTTGGACTTTCAGGATGTCGCTGGATAGCAACCTCTCCCAATGTTCCGCACTCGAGTTTTCTAATATGGCTAGCTCGTCTATTTTCTGGCAAGCCCATGTGGTATGGTACGGGGTTGGTTTGTCTCCACACCCCGGGCACTCGATGTCGTACTGCGTGGGGTAGATTTTCCTTAGCATTTTTAAGCACGGGAATGTTTCCGTTTTTAGCTGTCGCCATGCTACGGCGTCTTCTCTATTTAGTTGTTTGGTATTTTTGTCTGATCCCTCTGTAGTAGTTTAGGATCTCTGTATAGCTTTGGGCTACAGGCTTGGGTTCCTCAGCGGGGTCGGGATTGTTGGATGCTGGGTTTCTTGCGTACCCAAGAGGTATCCTATCCGCCTCCTGATTTCCCGTAATGTCGGTTTGTCCCTGTACGCAAACTATCGTGTTCTTGGCCTGATTGTTTTCGGTTTTGCCACTTGAGCGGAAAACGCGGAGCGCGCTGTGGCTGATTCTGCCGTTTAGGTAGTTGCGGCATGCAGCTTGTGAGTCTGTGAGTACCCTTAAGGACCTGTTGGATTGGTAGCCCTCCGCTGCCGCTAGGGCCACGGCTGCCTCTTCGACGTCGACTACCGTGCAGTTCCGGATTAATTCGTTGGTGATTTTTTTTAGATCCGAGTTGATCACCGTTGCCACTTTGCTTTCCTTGTGGTTTCTGTCCTCAGTGTATGTAGCGGCGTCTACGTGCAGTGTGTCGTTTCTAGTTGCCAGTGTTCTTTGTACATACTCTGCTCTTGATTCCCTTCGCACCATGTGTAGGTTCGGGTCTATATTCCTTGGTATCAATGCTATTTTGATGGTGTTTCGGTATTCTTCTGGTACCGTCTCTGTACTTTTTGTCTCCTTTATCGCAGCTTCACCGTCGTATCTGGTCAGGAGTCTTCTACCCATTGCCGATAGTTTTAGTCTTTGGATTTTTGCTATTATTTGCTCTTCTTAGAGTTCTTCGAGACTGTTGTTTAGACCCAGAGCCAGTACTTTGTCGGTTGATGTTGATTGCTGTAGGTGAAGCGCCGTCTTGAGGGCAATCCTCAGGACTGCGTCCGCTTGTTGCGTTTCGTATTTTGTGCAGTGGTAGTATGGGAGAATGCATGTTACTCTGCTTACCACCAGGCTTCTGAACAGTTTTAGCGTGTCTGCCTCTTTCATTCCGTGTCTTTTCCTCGAGGTACTTGTTATCATGCGGGCTACTCGGTGGTTGCTGTTTTAAGTATTGCTAGGGTGTGGGTGCACCTTTGGTTCGATTGTAAAGAGGAAGGAAGAGAGCAGGGTGGATCAGAGAACTAACTAACGTGGAAAATTGGGCGTGTTGGTACATGTGTTGAACAAATAAATAGCAGCGCAAGGAGACGAGGACTAGACGAGACAACAGCGCCGTCCTTGTTGTCTCGTCTAGTCCTCGTCTCCTTGCGCTGCTATTTATTTGTTCAAGATCAGAGAACAAGCGCGACGTAATAATAGCGGAGACCAATAACAGGAAATAGAAAAGGGCAAGTCGGGTATTGGCACACTACTGGTCAGTTACGGTCGCAGAGTGGATCCTAAGGGAAGTGAAACGTAGCAGAGGCCAAGAGAGGGTCAAATGGAGTTATGAGGTCTGGTCGCGCCTGACGCAGGGCAAGGTATATATGGCGTCGAGCTAACTTTAGTCAGAATTAAAAATATGCAGAGGCACTCTAAGAGGACGCCACCGAATACGTGTTACTGACTATTGTATGCCTCACGTCACATTATTTCCATCTTCCGCTTAATTAGGTAATTAGTGTAGAATGATTATCCTGATTCGCAAGAAAAGAAGTTACGCAATAAAACCCAGTCATAAAATTGTTAAACGGTCCGCAAAACGTCCTCTTGAACTGTTTCTGGCTTTCTATATATTGCGTATTAGTTTTTTTTTCCCTCCCTGGTGTGCTGCCGCTTAAAAGGTGACACGGCGGCAACGCAGGCGCTGGCTGAGCGATTTATGCCAGGGCAAGCAATCTCGGTGCCGGTTGCTTCCGTATCATGAACCGCCGAAAGGAAAGCATACCACTCGCGCAAAAAGCAGAGCCAATGCCTGAGTCGCTCCCCTGTCGCCTTGTGGAGCCAGAGCCAGGATGGGCTCAGGTTTTACGTTAAGCCCGAACCCGTTCAGTGCTCTTATCTCAAGCGCTTTATCAGGGTCAAGCACATGTCACAGACTCCGAAGTTTACATATTACTTGTCTTTTTTGAGCAACTATGTTCAGGGCAAGGTCCCGGAGTGAACTTGTTAAGTGTATCCCGAGCATTAGAACACATCACGCTGGGTAAACACCGAGAGGAAGGGACGGCGCAATCTGACCCCCTGCAAACAACACCGAAACTATGATGTCGCGTCTTTTACGCGAGCAAGCAGGAAAGAGGAAATTTCACCTTGTCAAGCCATGGTTTGCTATGCTCTTCATGGCGGTCACGAGTGGATAGCGCTCACCGCATCAGATGAAGTCTGCGTCCAGATCCCAGAGGAAAACGCTTGATTCGGGGTTCACGTCTTAACGAGTGAGAGGGTTAGGGGACTGTAAGGTTGTTGGCAGGCGCATCGGTCAAGGGTAATCAGATTGAAACGAGGCAGGAAGCCTATGCGGTCAAACACAGACAAATGATAGCATATGCTGTTTGGGTCTGGTCGCTGCTGAGCCAATTTCCTACCCGCGCCTCATTTCCTCCCGATTGTCCTTGACGTTAACGCTAAAGGAAGACAGCGTTCAGAGAGTTCCTTCTCTCTGTCCTCTTGTTTTTCCTGATACAAGGCTCACAAATGCTCAATTCTCGTTTATCGTTTTTATGAATTGAGGTATAATTATATTATAATATAAAAAAAACTCCGCGTGTCGATGGAATTGCATATCCAGGCTTGGAGTGCGGCCTGATTTCGGTGACCAGAACCGACAACGCACTTCTTCACCAGAACAGGATTTGGCCACCCTGGTGTAGTACTTGGCCACAACGTTCTATGACCAAACCAATTAACCCTCGGCCCTCAGTCCCCAGCGGCTGCGGAGCAACTGACCAAGGCGGCGGTCAGATCTGTGACGCAGCGGAGGGTGCTAAGAACCTCTGGCTCCGGACAGGCCGCCATTGGAAGCTGAACTTGGCAACGTTTAACGCAAGAACCTTATGATGATCCGTTGTTTATCGCACAGTTACTAATGCCTCCGACCCAACATACCTTCAAGATGACCTAAACCACATACAAGAATGATGCGACCGTTGGCTAATGGAACTGAACCCTCATAAATGTAAACGTTTGTCCTTCCACCGCCGCCGTAACCCGCTTGATTTCCCATATGTAGTCGCTAACGTTCACCTGCAGTCCGTTTCATCATACAAATACTTAGGCGTCACGCTGTGTTACAACTTATCATGTGGGCTACACACGTTACTAACATCTTTTCCTCGGCTAATAAAACTCTCGTATTCTTACGACGTCATCTTCGCCACACCCCACAACAGGTAAAATTACTAGCATATAAATCTCTTGTCAGGTCAAGGTTAGAATATACATCGCCAGTTTGGAACCCTTATCAAGTTTACCTTATCAATGCGCTCGAGTCACTTCAATACAGACCAACCAGATTCATTCATTCCTCCTATTCGTACGACATCAGTGTGACATCTTTAAAAGCGGAATCCAATTTAGCGCCCCTTTCACTTCGTAGTCGTATTTCTAGCCTCTGCCTATACCATAAATTTTTCTATAGTTCGCTACGCTGCGCTCCCTACATTGCCCCGACAGCCGGCATATCCCACCACATTCGTCATCCTTTCCAAGTGTTTCGCCCACGTGCCCGTACTGTTACCTGTGCCGCTTCTTTTTTTCACCGTGTTTCTGTAGGCTCGAACGACCTCTCTAATGACATCGCTACCATCTCATGCCCATCCACATTCGCCGAAGCTGTTACCAACCATTATTCAACATAACACTTGTTCTATTGACTCTTTGTACCCACCCCTTATGTAGTACCCCCAGTGGGTCTTTAAGGTATTAAAATGAAATGAAATGAAATGAAGTGAGGCTAGCTTAGCAGTGCTGTTGGAGGAATTAGCCGGTATTAAATGGGATGTCATAGGGCTTAGTGAGGTTAGGAGGACAGATGAGGCGTATACAGTACTAAAGGGCGGGCATGTACTGTGCTATCGTGTATTAGCAGATATGCGAGAACTAGGTGTGGGATTCTTCATAAATCAGGATTTAGCTGGCAACATCGAGGAGTTTGGCAGTATTAGCAAAAGAGTGGCAGCTATCGTAATTAGGCATAATAAGAGATACAAGCTGAAGGTGTTGCAAGCCTACGCGCCTACATCAAGCCAAGATGACCAGATTGTTGAAAGCTTCTATGAGGATGTGAAATCGGCAATGACCAAAGTAAAATCTCAGTACACTGTACTGATGGGCGACTTTAATGCAAAGGTAGGTAAAAAGCAGGCTGGAGACAAGGCAGTAGGTGACTGTGGCATAGGTTCTAGAAACAGTAGGGGAGAGTTATTAGTAGAGTTCGCAGATAGAAATAATTTACGGATCATGAATACCTTCTTCCGCAAACGAGAAAATAGGAAGTGGACATGGAAGGGCCCCTATGGTGAGACTAAAAATGAAATAGACTTCATACTGTGTGCTCACCCTGGCATCGTAGAGGATGTGGAGGTCCTCGGTAAGGTCCGTTGTAGCGACCACAGAATGGTAAGGTCTCGTATTAGCTTAGATTTGAAGAAGAAACGGAGGAAACTTGTGAAGCGAAAGGCTGTTAACAAGTTAGCATTAAGAGGGAAGGTAGAGGAATTAAGAATGTCGCTGCAGAACAGATTTTCCGCTTTAACTGAAGAAGATGACCTTATTGTTGAAAAAATGAATGATACTCTTACAACTATCTTTACAGAGCGCGCCGCAGAAGTAGGCGGTTGGATGGTTCGACAAGATACCAGCAAGCTATCGTGAGACTAAAGATCCGATTAAGAATCGCTAAAGCATGAGGACGTCTAACTCCACAGACAGGATAGAACTAGCAGAGCTATCGAAGTTAATAAATAAGCGCAAGGTAGCCGACATAAGAAAGTTTAACATGGAAAAAATCGAGCATGCTCTAAGGAACGGAGGTAGCCTAAAGTCAGCGAGGAGAAAACTGGGCATAGGTAAAAACCAGATGTATGCGCTAAAAGACAAACAGGGCAATGTCATCAGCAATATGGATAAGATAGTTGAATTACCCGAAGAGTTCTACACAAATCTATACAGTAGCGAATGTAATCATCAAGTTACTGAGGGAGGCAGTCGAGCACAGCAATGGGACAGCCTGCCACTAACGAAGGAGGAAGTAAAGAAAGCCTTAGGAGCAATGCAAAGAGGGAAAGCAGCTGGATCAGGTAACCGCAGATTTGTTGAAGACCGGAGGAGAGATTGTGCTACAAAAACTAGCCACCCTGTATACGCAATGCCTTGTGACCTCGAGAGTACCAGAAGCTTGGAAGAACGCTAACATGATCTTAATTCATAGGAAAGGAGACGTCAAGGACTTGAAAAATTACAGACCAATCAGTTTATTGTCCGTTGCCTACAAGGTATTTCCTAAGGTAATCGCTAATAGAGTCAGGACAACCTTGGACTTTAGTCAACCAAATGATCAGGCAGGCTTCCGTAAAGGATACTCGACAATAGACCACATTTACACTATGAATGAGGTGATAGAGAAATGCGCAGAATATAACCAACACCTATATATAACCTTCATTGATTACGAGAAAGCATTTGACTCAGTGGAAACCTCAGCTGTCATGCAGGCATTGCGGACTCAGGGTGTGGAAGAGTGTTATGTGAAAATATTGGAAGATATTTATAACGATTGCACAGCTACTATAGTTCTCCATAAAGGCAGCAATAAAATTCCAATACTGAAAGGTGTCAGGCAGGGAGACACGATCTCGCCAATGCTCTTCACTGCTTGCTTACAGGAGCTATTCCGCGGACTGGAATGGGAACAGTTGGGGATAAGAGTTAATGGAGAATACCTTAGTAATTTGCGATTCGCTGATGGCATTGCCTTGCTAAGCCACTCAGGACAAGAACTGCAAAGCATGATCAATAAGTTAGACAGGCAGAGCAGAACGATGGGGCTAAGAATTAACATGCAGAAAACCAAAGTAATGTTCAACAGCCTAGCAAGGGAACAGTAGTGCGCAGTTGGTAGTAAGGTGCTGGAAGTAGTAAGAGAATATGTCTACTTAGGGCAGGTAGTGACCGCAGATCCGGATCATGAGAGGGAAATAACTAGAAGAATAAGAATGGGGTGGAGCGTATATGGCAGGTTCTCTCAGATCATGAATGGTAGCTTACCAATATCCCTGAAGAGAAAAGTATACAACAGCTGTATCCTACCGGTAGTCACATATGGGGCAGAAACGTGGAGGCTAACAAAGAGGGTTCAGCTTAAGTTAAGAACAACGCAACGAGCTATGGAAAGGAAAATGATAGGTGTAACGTTAAGAGATCGGAAGAGGGCGGAGTGGGTGAGGGAACAAACGCGGGTTAATGACATCTTTGTTGAAATCAAGAGGAAGAAATTCGCTTGGACAGGGCATGTAATGCTAAGGCAAGATAACAGCTGGTCCTTAAGGGTAATGGAGTGGATTCCAAGAGAAAGCAAACGTAGCAGGGGACGGCAGAAAGTTAGGTGGGCGCATGAGATTAAGAAGTTTTCGGGGATACCGTGGCGGCAACTGACAAAGGATAGGGTTAATTGGAGAGACATGGGAGAGGCCTTTGCCCTGCAGTGGGTGTAGTCAGGCTGATGATGATGATGATGATATCTTTTCACTTCCATATACCTTTCTTCATTGCTTTCAGGTAGCAAGAGGCAACCGCCTGCTTCGTTTTTCTTTCTGGAAAGAGTATCTTATCCTGCGTGTCCTGGCTTAACTGAACGGAACGATGACTTTATTATTACTCGCTGATCCACTAATTCCCCTAAATCAACAATTCAGGGCACATTTCAATGCTTCGCTGCCTATGCAAGAGGTGTTATGAAAGCGGTAGAAGACTCCAAAGAGCCGCAAAAGTATCTGTGATTTAGCGAGCACGTAAAGAATCCTAAACAATGAATTCTCCTTGGGAACTGGAGCTGCCTTGTGGTGAAGGTATCGAAGAAATGGACCTGTCACGCGCAACTCTTACATTAAGCTGTGTGTCAGGATGTCTCTCATGATTTCTGCCTTAATATCTAATCTTTTGAATTGAGCGCGAAAAAAATATCATGAAACGCAGATACCAAGAGTTCATCGGGAGTTTCCACATACTCTACCACTGGTTCCAGCATTATGGTTGGAGTTATAGCAACGATCATTACAGTCTCCCTTCAAACCGGAAGGTTAGCGTCGTGGCTATATTACACCATAAACAGCAGCAGCAGTGGCAGCAGCACCGTGATTACGTCTACTGTAGGGTAAAGGCCTTTCCCGTATATTTCCGGTTAACCTTGTCTTGTGCCAGCTGCGGCGACCCCATCCCAGCAAACGTCTTAATCTCATCCACCCACTTAAATTTCTGCCGCCCCCTGCCACGCTTTCCTTCTCTTGGAATCCGGCCCGTTACCTTCAACGACCATCGATTATCTTGCCCTCGAATAACATGCCGTGTCCGAGCCTGTTTTTTCCTCATTATTATTGCTGGGATAACATTGACCCGAGTCTTTTTCCTGAACAACTCTGGCCACTTTCTCTCTCTTAACTTTACATCTATGATTTTTTTTCATACCTCGCTGAGTTGTCCTTAATTTAAGTTGAACTTTTTTTGTTAACCTGCGCGTTAGCCTGCAAGATAGAGCTGTTGTATATTTTTATACAAGCCATCACATCGAGAAATGTTTCTTCGCTGAAAGGGCATTCTTTCTTTTCTAATATTGTAGGTCTGTATTCTCACGCGGGAAGAGACAAGGAGACTCAAGTGGCATGGAGCCAACTAATTACTGGGCTGCTTTGCGGCCACAGTGAATTAGAGAACAATGGGGTGCACATTACAGCGAGTTTCTGCGGCGCTGTCGTCGGTTATAGCAGCTTTATTTTAAGGAATAATAAGTCACAACCCCTTACATCAATGCGAAACTCCTCTGTAATTAAAGATACCCATGATTGTTACAGGCAAAAATCCACAATGGTAGAATGATTGGAGATGATTATGGCCATGTGGTGCCGTGAGATTACAGAAGGAGTAACTGTTAAAGGAAAAGTCACTAGGCGGGCGGGGGTAGGGAACAAGGAATGCATCACCGCACTGACATAATTTTTCGCGCAAAAAGAGGAACGTATGATTGACTTTTTCTTCTGGCTTCACTCTGCGCAGGCCTGTTTGCTTTATTATTCGTGGCACTTAATATTTTGTGCCTTCTACCGGCCAAAATGAACCAATCGACTCTTGCTTAAAAGAGTTTTTGAAAAAATGATTTAATTTCAGACCAATTTCTTCGAAGTGTGTTTGAGATACGGACTCAGGAAGCTTCGAAGAGAAAGGTAATCATTCTACAATTATTAACTGCCGATCTATACGAATTACGTTAATATTTCAGCACATCCTGCACTGAAAATTCGAGCCTGCTAGTGCCGCGGACCTGGTACGACACAAGGGTACTGGAGAGAAAATGTGCACCCAACGGTGTCAAGCTCAATGATTTACTGCGTCACGCGAACAGATCGCACTAACCTCGTCTTCCAGAGGCAAACGGGTGCTCGGAGATTTTGGACGACCATCGTTCGAGCTCTGCTTGCAGGTGACAACTTGGCAATTATGCATTAGCGCGACTGCATGCAACGCGCTCGAGCATTAGCGACTCCATCTGTGTAGATTGCGCAAGTTCTCGCCCGCGAGGCTACCTCCGAGCGGTGCGACGGATGATAATTACTGAGTGTTGCCACATTACCTCAAGGATGTCGCAAATTGCGAACCACGGGATGTACTTGCAGCCCAGTTCACTTCGCCACAGTGATAACATACGTATGCACACGTCTACTTCATTCTCCTCATTTTTCAGGACAGTGGAAACAACGTTTGCCTACACTTTACAATCAGAGCTATGATAACTTTACGAATGCTGGTATGCCAGTATTTAATAAAAGCTTGTTGCAGGTTTCTTTGGAGCGCCATTATGGATTCACTCTGTTGCCAAAGCTGTACAATAATTGTGTTCAGTTTCTGTCAGTGCTTTGGCTTTGTTGTTTGCTCGTCATAGCCTGGGTGCATTTCTTTCTTCTTTTTTGCAAATCAAATGTCAAAGGTCACATTTGTCATCTTACTTTTAGAAACTCGCAAGACGCAAATCCATTCATCGGTAACACAGAGTGCTGTATTACGAATTGTTGGATGGTGTCCCCAAATAACTTGTTCTCTTTGAAGCTTCCGTTGAAGCACATTTGTATATAATCTTAATTTGTTGAATAAAAGTTTCCCACAGAGCCACATAATGAACATCAAAGGAACATCACTGGCTATTTCCCCGCTAAATATATGAATTTGTAACAGTGACCAAAACCTCTGTATGCATTCCACGCGGCACCATTAAATTGCCACGCATAACCTCTTCTTTCAAGCACCGCATAAAATGTGCGCAAAACATATCCCATTCCTAGCGGGGCCCACTTGGTGCATTTCCCCGAATGACTTGCTATCATTGGCAAACGCGCGACAAAACTTTGACGAACCGCACTCATCAACTTGGAACTAATACGCGCCGCTTCACGATATCCCGCAGAGCTGTTCTCTAGGTTGCCTTCAGTCCAAATGGTCACAAGCAAGCCCGTTCGCTTATCAAAGTTTTTGCTCAGGTCTGCTGCGGCTGTTACGAAGCTACGGCTATAGTTTAGAAATCATTAGTCCCTTTTTAATTCCCTATAACGAGATTTAAGAGTACTACCTCCCAAAGAGGGCGGGGCATTGTTATTTTTCATTATTTCATTGCTAAAGCACATCGTAAGCAGCAACCATGAAAATGGCAATATTTGTGGGGAGCTGCCAAGATATCTGCAAAAAAATTCTGGAGATTTAGAATTGCTAACCACGAAATACCGTGCGAAAGTAGGCTCTTGCAGTGGTAAGGCCACGTATCTGAAGGCTCAAATGAAAGCTGTTTTTTCTTTCCCTTCGTGACTTGTACGCAGATGGAAGTGGATAAAGACGACGACGTGCAGTGCACAGCACGCGGAGTGCTGTAGTTTAGCACGAACTGTGATCGAATGCAGCGACTGCAGTGTGCGAAGCTGACCTCTTCGCGGTGCCGTGCTTTCGAAACACATTCGTGAAAATATATACTTTATTTCTCCAGGTTGGCCAAGGTCACCACCATTAAAGCCTCGTTCATTTCCCGCCATTTTTCGCATCGCGTGACTAACACTAGAGACTTCACTACACGCCGGCATTTTTCAGGTTCAGAGGCCAATAGTGCTTTCGCAGTACTAAATATTTAGCCACTTGGTTTTGAAGCAGTGGTGGAGCGAACAGACAAGCCTGGCTGGCCACTGCACGATAGCACTATGCAGTCGCCGTGAGTGATCACGCCTTTTGGTAAAATTCGAAACTTTAACGCTCTGCTTTCTATAGCGTCGTTTTCGTGAACTTGCAGCCGTGAGAAAAGAGCACTATTAGCCTCTTGCCCCGCGAAATCCGCAGGTGGAGGTGACGATTCTGAGTGTCATGAAAGGAAAGGAAACGCCCATAATCAGCGCCATAGGTCAGTGGACATTTCATTCGCGCTTTGAGCTAGGTGGCGGTAGTGACAGAGAGATAGGCGCTGCATGTGTTGACAGAAATGCAGCACTCGGGCAAAACGCATTGGGGTTGGCAGCATTGTTGCAGAAACTCGGAACTTGAGACATAGCCATCGGCGTTTTTTGGGTAAATTATCAATCAAAAAGTTAAAGACGCTGCAGAATCTGATGCTTTTCAGTAACCTAAAGGCGCATAACGGCCTCACTGGGTCAGTGGACACTACACGCTTTGTGGTACGTGCCGGCGCCGTACACATTTAAAATATGTGCTTTTGCACAATATTCTGTCCTTAGCGCTGCTAAAATGCCTGCTGAACATTTTTTCAGTTGCCCAAATTAAGACCTATACTGCTTTTCCAAGTTAGTAGAATGGAGATTTTTCGCTTGTTAATTTTGTCCAAGAAAAAAGGCGCAGTAGAGCGCAATGCGAAGCACGACATTCGAGGGGCTTTGTTAACGGTCTGAAGGGCCCCAATGTTGAGGCTAAAAACGAAACGGACTTCATAATATGCGCTAACACTGGAATCGTACAGTACGTGGAAGTCCTTCGAAATGTGCGCTGTAGCGACCACATGATGACAAGACCTCGGTTACGCCTAGACTTGAAGGGGGAATAAAAGAAACTAGTCAAGCGACAGGCCATCAACGGGTTAGCTGAAACAGCAAAAGTAGAAGATTTCAGGACCTGGCTGGAGAACAGATATTCGGCTTCAACTGAGGGCGACCCCAATAAGTTCAAACAATGAACGACATCCAGTCAGCGAGCATCCCTGAGCTCACAGCAGAAGTAGGTGGTGGCAGTATGGTACGACAGAATGCTGACAAGTTCTCTCAGGAGACGAAATATCTAATTAAGAAATGCCAAACCATGAAGGTATCTTACACTAGAAACAGAATAAAACTGTGACAGATATCAAAGCTAATCAAAAAGAGCAAGGTAACAACGAAAGGAAGTTGAATGCTGAGAGAATCTATCATTCTCTAAAGAATTTAGGCACCATAAAAACGGGCAACAGCAAGCTACGCATAGACAAAAATCAGATGCCGCCTTTAAAGACAAATAGAACAATGCATTAGCAAAATCGATAAGGTAGTTAAACAATCCCCATAGTTCTTCGCAAATATATACAGTAGCCCGTATAATAAGCCGTACAGGAGAGAGGAACTAGTCCAGAGCAATGGCGCATCCCGCCAGCAACCAAAGACGAAGTAACGAAAGTATTACGAGCAATGCAAAGGGGGAATGCGGTTGGTGAAGATCTGGTAATGGAAATCTTCTGAAGGAATGGAAGTATTGCCGCCCTTTGTGCGCAATGCCTTATGACTTCGAGGGCACAAGAAGATCCATTAATAATTATGTAAATAAAAAATGACACTTCTGACTTCCTTGACGCTATCAGCGGATTGTTAAGCGCCTTAGGCATTTCCCACATAACCACCTTCTTTATCTGGTTTTTCAGTGGTTAGCCCACTTCTCATTTTGTCATCGACTGCAGAGCTCGCTTCTTTTTTCAAGAAAGCTAAACACATCAGTAAGTCAAATGCGTCTTCAAGTACGTTTTGAAAGGTGCCTGTGGTTGGAACGATCGACCATTCGCTCATAACTCATGAGTTGAATTGTAGAAGAGTGTGCTGGGCTGGGCGCCTGTGAACCTGGTATAAAGTTGTGCTGAGCCGCGCAAGCCAAATCTCTAAGCGCCAGCGATGTTCTTGCATATTCCAGAGTGCACCTTCCACTTCAGTGTATTTCATCTCAGCCATTCAGCACATTTCCGTTCTTGAGCACGCAAAAGAGACGCCAAACAAAATGCGTTAGAAGGAGCAACAGCGAGGCACCACTGTGGTATTTCTGAGCTGAGTAAATTCGCATCCATTTTCCCCAAGTCGCAATATCTTTTCGGGTTACTATCTAGACGAAAGACGCGATAGATCCACGGCATCCTTTCGGCATTACTAGAAGTTGACGCCTGCTTTCGAAAGGAAGACGTTGTGCGTACCGAGAAGCGAAAGAAAAGGCCTGAAAGAGCTGCGAATGGTTTTTGCCGAACCCCTTTTCCGCCAGCTGTCAAGACAGTAAACCGAAAAGTGACGGGTCATCTGTCGTACTGTTCACAGTTTCGCCGCTTTGCAAAGGAACCACCCGGGACCAGTGGGGACAGATCATTCCTTCTGCTTACAAGACTTCCACCAGGCAGAAGAGTTGAGTAATCTGATGAAAAAGGGGCCGGGAAGGGTCTTTCTAATATGTGGCTTGATAAAAAGACCCTCCTTTCTTCTTGCATAAGAAATAGTTTCTTCAAGGTGAAATGCATCGCAAGCGTTTGAATTTATTATGCATTCTGTCAGGCCACCCGTCGTGTGCACTTCCCAATTCTTTCACGAATGCATGTGCTTTCGAACTATAACGATTTCAGAGCACTGTCTTTCCCTAAAAAAACGAATTCATGTAAAGAATTCTGGCATGTGATTATTTTTCGAACAAGTAATAGACCAGTGCGTTGAAAGCTGTTATCTTATTTGGGTACATTGTGCCTAAATACGCGTGCACAGCTGGCATTGTGATTTACAGCCAAATAACATTGCTGTACGCATCTTGTTTAACAACCGGTTCTTTTAGAAATGCAGGAATTATGTCCTTGTGTTTTGTAAGGGGAGAATATTTTGTAAACTCGATATCCTTGTTGCTAATGGACTGCTGGATTTGACATTTGTAATTTCATTTAGTTTTGTCGAAATATTTTTGGGAGTGCGGTCTCTATTATTCATCTGCTCCGTGACTGGCACTTTTCGGGTGCACTCTACCGTACACTTGCGCCCTTTGAGTAAAGTTTACCAATATGTTCACGCGGCTCTTATGTATTATATTGAAGAGCCTTGATGCAAGGCTTCGGGATGCCTGCAATGCCATCAGAATTCTTATTAGTAATTTTAATGACGCATTGGACTCACAGAAATGAAATTTATTAATAATACTGGAGTGTTGTTTTCATTCTTATAATGAGTGAAGTAGTTTATTTATTAGGTTAGTTGCAATATCAATGTGAAGCAGTTCAAAAGCAGGAGGGCATCATGCGATCGATACTCATCCAGTTGTGCACAAGTATTACAGACTTTTAACAAGCAATCCATAGCAACTATTTATAAGTAAGAAATGCAAGCAATGTACGGACGTAATTTACTGGATGGAAATTTAATGCATGCAAGGACGTGAGATTGAGAAATGATGATGTCACAAGATATGGGTGTTCTGTACTTAACGCCCTAAGGAAATATAAACGCCGACTCTGCGCTTAACGCCCAGACAGAGTGAGCTATTTCTGATTGAGGGGAAACCGAAGGCAAAACTCACTTACTATGGTCAGGCCGCCTACGATTCCACACTGGCACAAATATCGATAAGTTTGTCGTATTCACGCCGCCTTCCAGTTTCTTGCCAACACTACCTAATTTATTTACGCAGTGAAAAAATAGTAGCCAAATGTAAAGATAGTGCCTGATCATTATTAGGATCACTCTTGATTAGCGGCGCATATTTTGAACACCAACTAAAAGAGCCTTGCGTGCACCTCATCTTTCAAAGGCTAAAAATTCTCGTTTTTTTCAAGAGGTCTTCAGGAAAGAAAGTGCAGTCGGCATGGTGGTATCTTTGGGACATCTGTAGTTTTGTGTACGTCAGAATGTTACCAGAACACTGTGAAAAGCTATTACAGTACGACACGGTCGTTTTCAAATGTTGTGATGTCAGCGGTTTGCGCCTCGGTAGTGTAACGACACAGTCTAAAGCGAATAGAAGACTAAATGGTACTGCCTGCCTAATTTGAAGGAAAGAAACCGCGATACTAAGTAAATGAAGTTGACCTGCAGCACACCAGTTGGATTGCAAGCCCTTGATACAGTCGCCACGTAAGTCACAGAATCCGTCCGACGTTTGCATAATACTCGTATTTTTCTTCCCTGCAACCGGCTTCCAGGGTGAGGTCCTGCAATGAACTTTTTGGAAGGTATATCCCGAGCAAAGGCTAATAGGGCACAGGGTACAGACCGAGAGGAGCAGAGGGCGAAATATGACTCACAGTAAATAACGCCGAAACAATGAAATTGTGTCTTTTACTCAAGAGGCCAGAAAAGAGCAAGATTAAGCTTATAAATGCGTGAATTGTTGTACTGTGCGAGGCTCTCTGGAGTAGAGAGCACCGACCATGGCAGATGAAGATTATGGCGAAACCACACAGGAGGACGCTGTTTGATTCTAGATGCTAGTGTTAGCGAGCTAGAGGCTCTGCACACAGCAGCGTGGTTTTCAGCTGCATCGGTGAAGGGTAATTAGCTTCAAACAAGGCAGCAAGCCGCTGCGGTCAACCCTCGACGAAACCCAACTTGTGCTGTTTGGGTCCGGTCAATACAGAGCCAATTTACGACTAATGATTCGTCTCCTTCATGCTAGGCAATACTTTTGACGCTGCGGTCGAAAGGAAAACGGTAGCACATAAAGCAGGTAGTTTTCCTTCCGTACTTCACAACCCAAGGGTGAGAAATGCTCACTTCTTGCTCATCGTAATTTAGTGTGAATACAAAATATCTTCACATTTATTTCCTCTTCTATGAACCTTACTAATTGCTCTAAAAACCTCTAAACGTCCCCACATGCTGCGTTTTCCTTTTTCAAGCAGCTGTGTGGTTTTGCGTGTCCATACTAAGCTGAATAAAAAAGCCATTCTGTTCTTTGTTCTCTGCTGCACTACGTCGATGTTTTAGTATGGTGCATTTCACTTGTTCGCAGACTTTATGGAACGGCGTTTCTTGAAGCACTTCAAGACTAGAAAAGGACAAATGTGTCTACGTGATACAGGAACGCCCTAATGAGCACGATATTATAAAGGCTCGTTGGAAAATGGAGATCTTTTTTGTGGACAGCTCTCAGGAAACATCTCTCACCCTGACTTTTAACTTAACTTCCAGAATGTCTGTCCAGACTTCTAGCAAGCACTTCTGGGTTATGTCGTTGCTGTTCCCTTCATTGAAATCCGAACGAAAATCTGTCTTGAAACAGAGTCAAGCGTTGATGGCGAGCGCCCCCAAATTTCTCGCTTGTTGCACCACTATGTTGTGCACAAAACTGCACACTATAGTGTGCACAAAACTGTATGGTAAGCGTCGGGGCGATTCCTTGTGCGCCCATAAAGAAACATTTAAAAAGCAAACCAATTGGTGCGTTCACAGCCACCTACACGTTTCACCTCTAAGGCATATTACGCGGCTGAGAGTATGTTTTGCTTTATATTTATAATAATATAACGCCCTAAACGGAAGAACAGACTGAACTGCACTAAACAAATTCATTATTGGGGCTGAGTTGCGTCAAGAGTGAACTGGTCTCGACGGCGTTGATAAGAGCAATTTTTTTTTCGGCGCTTTCATCTGTTAAAATATTTATATTTTTCAAGAACAATAAGTCGCAACCCATTACATAATAGCGTAATGCCCGTTTAGTTGTAACTTAAGAAAAAAGGCAAAGGCGTCTCTCATGTCTCTACCATTAACCTTGTCCTTTGCCAGCTGCGGCGAAGGTATCCCCACAAATTTGTTAATCTGATCCGCCCATCTAACTTACTGCCACTCCTGCTACGCTTGCATTCTTTTGGGATCCACTCCGTTAACCTTAAGAACCAGCGGTTTTTTGCATTCGCATTATATGCACTGCCCAAGCCCATTTCTTCGCTTGATTTCGACTAGGATGTCATTAACCCGCTCTTGTTCTCTCAGCAACTCCGGCTGCTTCCGCTCTCTCAACGTCACACCTATATTTGTTGTTTACGTAGCTCGCTGCTTAACTTAGGCGGAACTCCTTTCGTTAGCCTTCATTTTCCCGCCTGAGAAACACAGAATATTAAATCTAACCATGATGACGCCGACCATGAGATGCGTTGTAGTTAGCGAAGTGGGCAATGTTAAATCAAGAGGACGGAGGAGTCGGGATGCATCACCTCGATGGCTTCATTGCCGGCAAGAAGACTTCATCTGCTGCATTCTTTTTACGCAAGGGTGATTTCTTTTGTCTTTCCCTGCACTTAATCTGATTTCATACTACGAATAGATATGAATGGATCACTCTGTTGTAGGTTTGGTGAAAAAAAGCAGTTTATTTTCATATGTGTTTTTTTCCTGATATGAATCAGGGAGAGACTTGGGTAGATTACAGAGAGAGGGAGATTACCATTTGCGAAATAGTAATTTTAGAGTATGTCCAAGAATTCTTTTGAGCTAATTCACACTTAACACTAGCGCTTGTCATGTGCCCCGCAGCTGCTGCGCCAACAGTTAGGTGAAGAAAAATGAGCGCCCAATAGCATAAAACAGAGCGAATTACTGCGTCCTGCAGCTAAATCGCACTAATCTCGTTTTTGGGGGGCAAACGAGCAATATTTTAAACTTATATCTTCAATAACTACTGCTTAGCTCTTCGCATACATTGTTACTTTATTCGTTCATGGCTTCCTTTTTTGCAGGGTTTCTTACTAAAAAGATTCATTGTATTAGTGTTCTGTTTGTATAATTTTAATACTGCAGTAATCTTCGTTCTTTGCCGCGCTGCCATTCTTTTGATTCTTTTGCTTACTTATGTCATGCTAAGTGTCTTATTTGTGGTTTCGATTGATTCTTTTCCTTACTTATGTCATCCAAAGTGTCTTATTTGTGCTTTTGTTGTTTGTTTTAGATTTGTGGTTTTGTTTTATTCTGTTGAATTGCCTGTGCCCCCCCCCCCCTATGTAATACCCTCTAGAGGGCCTTTAGGGCTATTCTGTACAAATAAATTAATAAATTTCTAATTATCACAGAAGAAAAAAGAGCCTTATTGAGTGAAGCATTCTGGCTGTGGGTTGAAAAGCGGTTGGTTTTCCTTGTTTATCTGAAAAAAAACGATTGTTTCGCCCCAAGTGGAATCGTTAGGACCAAAGGTGCATAGTCGTCACGTGTTTCGATGTATCAGCGAGATGGTGGTGGCCTCTTACTTCACCGGCCATTCCATCCCCTGAGTGCTGCTGGCTTCCTGTATCTGATAACTATTTGGGAACCATTCAAAACATCGATTCCTGGTAACAGTTAGGCGTAGATGGCGTAAACAATGCTGAGTTCACGCCGCAGCTGCTTCCAGGCCTTGTGTATAGCTTCCAGTGGTAGGAACGCAGTCGTTGTTGCTCAGCTCGGCTTCTCCGGCAAATTCGCATTCAGGACCCAAATAGGCGTGATATACGCTTTTCACTGTATAACTCGTATTTTAGAAATTGATGTTTATTTTTTCCTTTCAACTAGACCCATACTTGCTAAACCCCTCTATATATACTGTGTACTGTTTAAGTTTACCATTCTATAATTATATCTGGAATTCGCGTTTCATTTTCTTAAAACCCCTTTTTGGGTATACCGTATGCCGAAATAAACATGTTCTCAATGATACTAAGGTGAAATTTTTTTGCAGGCCATTCGTTCCTTGTCACTTCAACGTCGTCAAGAAGCTGGGCTATTTCTTCCTTTGTGGATGGAGATCTTGGTGAAGCGAATGTAGGTCGTCTGGCATTCTAATGACTGTATTACTGACAAGTCGCTGGCCCCCAAGAATAAAATAAGAATACTGCATTATTTCTTTCTTCTGGCTAAGTGGTCGTAAAAAAATGAACATGTTCTACTGGTTCATTGCAGTTACCGCAAATTTGAAATTATATGTATCCGAAGTGTTAAAGAAATAACAAAAGAGGGACTATATCACAAATTCATGGGTATTCAGTATTTATCACAAAGAGTTATTCCATACGTTCGAGCGAGATAATTACTGCGCCTCTCAGCCCGACTGGTATATATGTTGCTGCAGTCTGCTTGTGTTACCAATTAACAAGCATAAAGAGCAAAGCAGGCAAAATAGCTGCACTTTTTAGTGGGCTAGCGCTTATAGGGGCGATTCCCCGCATTTAACTGTTGTATGTTTGTCTATTTGCTTGTTCTTTATTGGCCTCTCTGTTTTTTTTGTCTGAAGCCAGTTTTATGGCAGGCTGCTTGCCTGCCGACCGTGTCAGGTATCTGCTCAATTCATCGTGAGAGGCTGCTCGGGAAGAGCAACATGGATCGCAACCAAACCAACGTGACCAAATTTACACCGATGGCAGCACCGGCCATAGAGGGCAGTGGCGCATCGCTTGACCGCTGCACCACTGCGCCAGAAGTGGCACAAAGACTTCCAGCGACGTATGAATGCAGAGAATGACCAGTTCCACATATATGGACACTAACAATTAATGCTATACGACCAAACGCCATCCTCGAGTACTGAATCTGAACACGGCAACCGAAGTGAAAATCGAACTGCTAGCGCACCTAGTGCACATTTCGCATAACTGCACAAATCGACAATCACATTTAATTTTTTTCTCAACATAGCGTAAGATTTACTTATAAAGTTCAATGAAATCCAGCTCAGGATCAAAGGTAATATAGAATTCTTCAGAGACTCTAGAAAGCTCATGGAATCCCTACTATTGCAAAAAAGATTGATTTTCAGCGCATCGCTTAGCACCTGAAAAATTAGTGAATACCTTGTACAAAAATCTAAAATGAAGTAAATTAAAAAAAAGGCTTCAAGGCGAAATTGTTATGGCGAAGGAAGTGGTAGGGTAATTATGTTGTACAGAGCGAGGGCCCATTTGAATCTGCAACAAACGTGAGTGCATCGTAACCCAGCTGAAAACAAGAGGAGGAAATGTACATCGGCAGAACATCTAACAAGGACAGACAATGACCGCTCCTTGTAGCGGAGTGGCTTCTAAGAAGAGGATAGCGCCGCCGAGACTAGTAAAAGCTGCTGTGAACATATTTCCATAAATCATTTCGTCGTCGAATTATGGTCTGAGATATTTCGCACTAACTTCCCACCGTTCTCGGATGTACAATGAATGTCTCTGAAATTATTGAAGTGCGCGTTGAGGCCGCCTGCTTTCATCGGCTTCTTGGATTTACACGCCCCTCTTGAATCACCATAATTCTCATCCTTGCTATAAACGCATAAGTATTTGAATTTATGGGCATCTCGACATTATTTGCGAGGGTATTCGATTGGCATAGAGCACAGTAAAACTGAACCCAGCACTTTTTCATTCCAAGCCCCGCAACAGTGTAAGTAACACTACCTCCACGCTTTGCGTGTATCACTGCTTCGCGATATGTCTGAGATCTAGAGCGTCACAGCTGTTGCTCTCTTGATCAGCTGTTTTGAATCGACATGTGATTTGGTTCAGTTGGCAGCAGGTTAACATCAAGCTTTTATTGCGATCAAAGGGCAGGCCGAGCAAGGCTTGAATTGTTAGAATCTTTTCTACAATAAGCTTCTCATTCCTGCCTCACAGAGTGCGAAGCTTAGTTTCGCAAGGTTTTTGTGCTCCCATTTTCTTCCCTGTTTGGTGGTGGGCGCTTTTGGAAAGTCCAAAGTGTGCGCATGGTGCCGGCGCTCCTTGTGTCTTTCCAGAGCTTTGTAAGTTTGTAAATATTTACGGCACGCTACCCGTTGCTGGTTCTCTTTCTTTTAAACGTTGACGCTATTCTAGGGAGCTGAAAAACACGTATAGACCATTAAATCATGCAATTAAATTATTGCCTTTAATTTAGACCGCCCAGAAAACCAAAAAAATGCTGCTTGTCCCACATGTGCTCTCCTGCTTAAACAATTCTTGCTTAATAAAGCAAAAAGCACAAAATTGACGAACATGAAATAATGGAAGGAATGGTGAAACATATCCGTCAGTCTAGGACGCCATAATGACTACGCTGCACAGCTGTCATAAATGTGGCGTGCATTTTTACGCTTTTCGTACACCTTCTAGTTCGCAAAGGTTCATTTCGTTATTTTTCTTTATGTGCCTACTAGGATCCAGTCTGCAAAGCTCGAACTCGGTTGGAGTGGGCATATGGGGGATATTAGAATATAATGATGAAGTTAACATGTTGGTCGGTTGGTTTGGTGTCTATTTTCTTTAAAAATGAAAGGCGAAGCCAAAGCAAAAGGCGGCAGGCCTGACTAGCCCTTGGCTCCCTGATACAGGCGGCAGCACACAGGTTTAGCGCCTATGTAGGAAAAACAATGACACCAAATAATGTCACAATATGACACGAACAAGCGTAAATTGAATAAATCAATGACACCAAATAATATAGCAACAATATGACACAAACAAGCATGAATTGAATACATCACCTGATACCATCAATCAGAAAATACAAGTAAAGTAGCACTGCATATACCTCTTTGAGTCAAGACAGTAATGCATATGCATCAGTGACAAATTTTATTTCAGGTCAGTATAAAGTTGTGCGGAGCTACGAAACAAATTTTTCGGCAGGACATTGTGCCGCATGTCTCGTTTTATTATCGTAAAAACATCCTAATAGCTTGTAAATATCCTGTCGCATCAAATAGGTTCCGTTGTTTTATTCTGTATCTGCCAATACAAGTGCCAGTTTGGTGGCTGATTTGTATATGCTGGGAAATGTCATTCAAATGGAACGCTAAAAATGCGATCAAATTCAGAAGTGCTCCTCGACTGCTTATATACATTGCACGAGTTATCTTTGTGGTTGAAACAGTGGTCGGAAGATTGCGGTGTTCTGCTGGAGCGGTGGTTTGAGAAGGAGGGCCCAGCGTCTGTGGAAAGATGTCAGCCCCACTGGCAGTATGCACCAAACCAGAGCAGCGATCTTTGATGCGTTTTTTGAGCATTGAAGGTTCTAAACCAGTATAACTTCATCCCAGGATCAAAGTGAATCATTGTGATGTGCGTCTTTGTAGCAATTCTATGAGTGGAATAGAAAGTCCAAGGAAGAGGAGGAGGATGTAGAAGAGGAAAGGCAGGGAGGTTAACCGAAAGAATAATCGGTTTGCTACCCTACACGGGGGGGAAAGGAGTGAGGGGATAAAAAAAGAAAGAGAAAGGAGAGTAACAGAAAATTGAAGTCGCTCTAAAACGTCACTGTTCGTTAAAGTCACAGCCTATCGTGCAGGCCAGAAGTTCTCAAGAAGCGGAGCAGTGCCTTGCAGGCCTTCTCCGCCGACGACCGCCGCGGCCAGTGGCCGAGAATCTTCATTTCCGTGAAAGGGCGCGGATCTAGGCGCTCCAGCGCACGGCTGAGAGACTGCCTTTCGGTGGTGTAGGCACGGCAGTCACAAAGAATGTGGGTTATGGTCTCATCGTGCCCGCAGATGGAACATGTAGGACTATCAGCCATACCGATTAAGAATGAGTAGTGGTTGGTGAAAGCTACACCAAGCCAGAGGCGACACAGCAAAGTTTCTTCTCGTCGTGGTAGGCCTGATGGTAGCCGGAGCTTCAGATCTGGGTCCAACGATTGTAAATGGGAATTGCAAAATTGGCCGGAATTCCACGCGGCAAGCGTGATGTCCCGCGTAAGTGCGCGAAGCCTGCTGGCTGCGTCCAAAAGAGGCATAACTTCTATGCAGGAGACCCTGCGACCGGGCCAAGCACACCGCGTTTGGACGGACGAAAACATATATGTAGTGGCGCTGGTTGCGAAGGGAAGCAGGCGTATAACTCTGAACGATGTTCCAACTGCTCATACTTTCAGCGCTGGTTCAGCATATTATATTGTCTATGAAGTCCTGCGGTTCAAGGAAGGGTCCGCGGGATGGGTTCCTCGTCATTTAACTACAGAATTTAAGAGGCGTCGTGTCGATGCCTGTAAGGAGAACGCGCGCCGTTTTCGAGTTGAAGACGATGGATTTCACGAAAGGATTGTTACAGGAGATAAAACTTGGTTGATCTATTATCAACCTGAAACGTAAAAAAAAAATTAGGTGAGTGGCGTTGTAGTTCGTCGACAAAACCAGTAGAGTTTCTCACGTAATCATCAACAGGAAAAGTCATGCTTGTTGTTTTCTGGGAAGTGAACAGTGTAGTTTTTTAAAAATAAATAGAAGAGGGAGTGGCATTGACCAGTGCCTTATATGCAGACGTACTTAACAAATCACTTACGCCCTGCAATCAGGAGTAGACTGCGAGGACTTCTGAGTTAAGGTTTCTTACTACAGCTTGAAAACGCCAGACCCCATGCTACCCTTTCAAAGGTTGCGACCAAACAGGACATGAAATTTGAACCTGGCCACAAGTGACTTTCATTTATTTGGAAGGCTCAAGCACGCAACAGGAAGGAGGCATTTCTGGAGCGAAGAAAATGTGGAAACGGCTGTGTCCAAATGGCTGCTGCCGCAACCAAAAGAATTTTCCTCACGAAGTATTCATGCAATCTTGAACGGCTGGAGTATATACATTGAACGCCCAAAAAAATATGTTGAAAAGTGATGCCGCGTAATTCATTTCTGTTTCCTTATTTAATAAATATGGAAGCTTTCATTTGAATGACCGATTTATGCAGAAAGTAGATTGGCTCTCTTTACTGAACTGGTTGGAAAAACGGGTACTCAGCACACCGTTCTTTAGAGGGGTTCAGTAATAGTTAAAAGTCATAGTGTAGAAGCATACAGCATATACAGCGTAAAGCAGGAGGCAGCAGCACTTACTCATGAGGAGAAAATTAAGGCCGGCACAAGGAAGCGATTCCCCGCAGGGAGGCGTCTGCAGCATGCAGACGTTGGTGAGTGGCGACACCACGGGGTTAACCCGAGCATCCGCAGGGACATCCCCGCAGGGGGATGATGGTGAACAATACGTCACCACGGACCCGAGCATCCGCGCTTAGCCGTGCGTGGCATCGCCGTGTCCGGGGAAAAGGGGATCCTGGTGGTTGAGCCGATGCCGAGCGTTTGGACCCTTAAGGCCCCTCGGCGGAGGCAACACACCACTTTGGCCCCCAGCTTCCTGTAGACGGCACCTCCGGCCTGACCCAACCGGGTGAAATCGGCAGTCGCCTTTTCCTATCCTCCGCTCTATCTTTCACTTTCCTATCTCTTTCTTACAGCTCTCCTGTCTCCTCCGCTCTTATTCGTTTGTTCCTCTTTTTCCTGGCGGCGAGGGTTAACCGTGTGTGACCAACTACCCTGAGTTGAGTCATATTAGGTTATAGTTAAGGTGTACAGCTGGCGTGGGCAGGACTTGCTCGCAAGTTCCTGTCGCGTCCCCTTGTTGGACTCCATGGTGGGTGGCTGGCACCATGACCGAAAAACATCAATTTTTATGGCTCCCCCACTTTCCAAACTTGATCGCTCTCTCAAGAGAGGGCGGAACGAAGCAGAACAGTTTTTTCAAAAAAGAAAAGTCAGTTTTCCTAAGTACCATGTGATTCATAGTGAAGTACAAGATAAGCAAGCTTGAATCCTGTCCCCCTTCCTAGTGTCAAAGTGCTTGACAGAAGCCTTGGGCATTGGCTACAAGGTATCTAAAATGGCCAGCGGTGACTTACTGCTCGAACTGCGTGACAACGTCCAACACTTAAAACTCGTAAACATTGTATCTGTTGGGGATATTCCTGACTCCGTAACGTCACACCGATCTCTGAACACCGTCCGAGGTGTTATATCCGAAAATGACTTTGTCCACATCACTGAAAAAGAGATGCTCGAAGGTCTGAGTGACCAAGACGTGATAGATGTTCACAGAATCAAGATCCGGAAGGATAATAAGGAAATAGACACAAAACACATGATCCTGACGTTCAACACCAGCACGCTGCCCGACACAGTCGAAGTAGGATATCTAAAAGTTAACGTAAGACCATACATTCCCAACCCTCGCCGATGTTTCAACTGCCAAAGGTTCGGTCACGGCTCACAAAGTTGCCGCGGCCGGAAAACGTGCGCGAAATGCTCCTCGAAGGATCATTCTGATCAATGTGACGCAGCCCCGCACTGCGCAAACTGTGAAGGTGACCATGCAGCGTACTCCAGGGCGTGTCCGTCCTGGAAAAAAGAAAAGGAGATAATCACTAAAAAGACAAGGGAAAACATTTAATTTAAAGAAGCGAGAAGGCGTTTTGCACTCACCAACTCATTCTCCTTCACAACAAAACAAAACTTTGCCGATGTGGTGCGTGGGCGCGGCGCACCACACCAGGCTTCGGCACCCGTCCAGGTCACACGCAGTGAGCCTGTGGCGGTGCCATCCGCGCCCCAAGGCAGAGCAGCTTACGCTGCTCCGCCAACTGCAAGTCAGGCTGCGCAGACCCCCGGGTCGGCGGGCCTCAAGACCTCTTCCCACAGGTCGAGGTCAAACTCGAACGCGAACGTGCCTCCTGCACGGTCGTCCAGCGCCTCCGCAGAGGCGATGGACACGGCCCCGGGCAGCCCCGCGCCGCCCACGTCGGACGGTCGGCGGAGCTCTCTGGATCGATAAAAAAAAGACAGGCCACGAGTCACGGGCCCAACAACAACTTGATCTACCTTTCCACCCTATAGAAACACAAAAGTAAGATGGCTTTCATAATACAATGGAACTGCAGAGGACTTTTAAACAATTACAGTGACATAAAAGACATACTAGGAGCACATGCCCCTGTCGCCTTATGTCTACAAGAAAGAAATTTAGGTCCCCAAAAAAAATAACTTTCTAAAGAATTACACTGTTTTCCGCCGCGATCGGGAACAGGCGAGCCGACTATCGGGAGGCGTAGCCATCATAGTGAAAAGCGGCGTCCCGGCTCGAGAGCTTAAACTAAAAACAAGACTGGAAGCTGTCGCAGCCACTCTGGTTGCCCATAAAACCATCACAGTGTGCTCACTATATATCGATCCGCACTTTATTTTAACACTACATGACTTAGAGGATCTTTTAGAGCAGCTACCAGAGCCATACCTGGTAGTTGGAGATTTTAATGCACATTCATATTTTTGGGGCAGTGAGAAAACCGACGCTAGAGGCCATCTCGTAGAGGATTTTATTTTATGCAATGACGTCTGTTTACTCAACTCTAATAAACCTACATACTGCTCCCCAACCTCGGGGAAAATGAGTGTTTTAGATTTGTCTTTTAGTTCACCGTCTGTTTTTAACGATTTTAACTGGAGTGTTTTAGACAATCCATATGGAAGTGATCATCTCCCTGTCGTAATAAGTCTTTCATCCTCGCTAACAGTTATTCGCAAAAAAAAAACGGTGTTGGAAGCTATATTTAGCTGACTGGCAACTTTTTACAGCACAAGCTACATTAGAGAAAATAGTTTTAGAAAATGTTGACATCAATGAGATAAATGAAAAATTCACGAATTGTATCTTAGCTGCCGCACATTTAGCTATTCCTCAATCCTCTGGAATAGTAAAACAAGATCACAAATACTGGCACACAAAAGAATGTAAAGATGCAAAAAAGAAACAAAACAAAGCCTGGGGCATTTTTCGGAGATATCGAATGCATGAGAATCTCATAAACTTTAAAAAAGCAAGAGCAAAAGCACGATACATCAGACGCAACGCAGAAAGGGCATCATGGCAACAGTACATATCCTCGATAAACAGCTCAATAACATCCAAAAAAATGTGGGAGCAGGTGCGGAAATTCACTGGAAATTTTACTCCTTTCACATTTCCAATGCTAACAACACCCGGTACTCAAACAACATTAGAAGAGCAGGCCAACATATTGGGTGAGCATTTTGCTACAGTATCAAGCTCAGCCAACTACACACACTCCTTTCAAAAGCACAAAACAATAGTAGAAAAACAAAAACTTCCCTTCAGAACATGCATACATGAAGACTGCAATCAGCTTATTACAATGCAGGAACTAAACACAGTACTAACATCCGGTAAAAAGACAGCACCAGGAACAGACAATATAAATTATGCCATGCTTGCTCACCTCTCTGAGACTGCCATAGAGGCTCTCCTAAAATTTTTCAATAAAATATGGATGAGTGGAGAAATCCCCCAAGCATGGAGAGAAGCAATCATAGTACCCTTTCTAAAACCTGGTAAACCACCAACTAGTCCCACCAGTTACAGGCCAATAGCACTCACTAGTTGTATAGCAAAATCATTCGAAAGCATTCTAAACATCAGACTAACCTTCACACTTCAGTCCCGGCAACTTTTAGATATACACCAATGCGGGTTTAAAAAGACATGTTCCACAACTGATTACCTTGTTCGCTTCGAGAACACAGTCCGGGAAGCGTTCATCCACAAGCAACACTGTATCGGGGTCTTCTTCGATCTGGAGAAGGCTTACGATACCACGTGGAGGTTCGGTATCCTCCGTGACCTAGCGGACCTAGGTATCCGCGGCAGGATGCTGAGCTGTTTGAACGACTTCCTAACCAACCGCACGTTCCGAGTCCGCCTAGGCGCAACCTTCTCCAACACTTTTATTCAAGAAACTGGCGTACCCCAGGGGTGCATCCTCAGCACGACCTTATTCATCATCAAAATGAACTCCATAGGAAAAGTAATCCCAAAATCCATAATGTACTCAGTCTACGTAGATGACCTCCAAATAGCATGCACGTGTTCCAGCATACCTACCTGTGAGCGACAGATACAAATAACAATAAATAAACTGGCCACCTGGGCAGATAGAAACGGATTTAGATTTTCTCCTCAGAAAACAGTAGCGGTTCTGTTCTCTTTGAGACGAGGCCTACAGGCCGACCCCACACTATATCTAAACCAGACCCCATTACCTGTCAAACAAGAGCATAAATTTCTAGGAGTAACTTTCGATAAAAAGCTCACTTTCTTGCCACATATAAATAGCTTAAAGAAAAAAGGTTCCCAGGCCCTCAATATACTGAAACTACTGTCAAGAAAACGCTGGGGGTCTGATAGGGCATGCCTGTTACATATATATCGTTCTCTGGTTCGCTCTAAGTTAGACTATGGGTCCATCGTATATGGCTCAGCAAGACCATCCTACATAAAACGACTGGATCCTATCCACAATCTTGGTTTAAGGTTGTCTTCCGGTGCTTACAGAACTTCACCAATAGCAAGTCTGTATGTAGAAACTAATGAACATTCCTTAGAAGATCAAAAAACTGCACTAACTTGTACATACATCCTCAAAATCCTTTCTCAGCCCAAACATCTCTGTTACCCAATAGTGACGAAATGCCCATCCCGAATACTCTTCAATAACAAGCCTCACGCGATTAAGCCGTTGCTCTTGCGCTTCGAAGAAAAATGCCAAGCTCTGAACATACTAAACGAAATTAAAAATATTGCCCCAAGACACGAAGCACTACCACCGTGGTACTCTCTCCCCACAGTGTGTGACGTCACACTAACACGCTTCAGTAAAACCTGTACGCCACACGACCATATAATACAAGAATATCTAGCACTACAAGAAAAATACAGAAATTACACTGCATTTTATACTGACGGGTCAAAAACTCATGCTCATGTAGGAAGCGCAGTAATACAAGGAAAAAATGAAAATGCAGTACGACTGCCCTCATGTGCTACAGTTTTCACCGCGGAGTGTTATGCTATTAGTGTTGCGGTACAGAAAATAAGAAATGAAAACATCAAAAACAGCATCATTTATACAGATTCACTGAGCGTCCTTACAGCATTAAACTCCAAAAATGCCACAGAGCCACTGATTGGAAGCATCATGCACAATATAGTAAAGGTCACAACACGAAAACATGTTATAAAATTCTGCTGGGTTCCCAGTCACGTTGGTATTAGGGACAATGAGAGAGCCGAGATGTGTGCTGCACAAACCAGAACCATGGAAATAAAACATGTGGGTTTGCCTCCGAGGGATTACATGAAGTTATTGCATAGCAAACTAAGAGCCAAATGGCAAGCTTCTTGGGAAAATGAAAGAAACAACAAGCTGCATACTGTAAAGCCTATTTTGAAAGAATGGAAATCATGCCGTCATAAAGAACGTTTTATCGAAGTAATTTTATGTCGTTTACGCATAGGCCACACACACATCACCCATAACTTCTTATTAACAAAAAAAGACAAACCTGTTTGTGAAATGTGTGGTGAGGAGCTCACAGTGAATCACATTTTAATCTCTTGTTCGCATCTCGAAGAACTTCGCAAAAAAAAATTTACGGTATTTTACAATGAACACATTCCATTTCATCCCGCATTGCTTTTAGGCGAGCAAACACTCGTCGAGTTTTCACTTGTTTTTAAGTTTCTATAGAAAGCCAATGTTTTAAATTTAATATAATGTAACTTCTATACACTTAACATAACATCATCTAACCTTGTGTTTGGCGCATGATAGCCATAGTTGCTTATGCGCCATAAAACCCCATATAACTAACAAGGAAGCGATGTGTGAGGTTTCCAGCGCTCCTTAGTCTGTATGAAAATCAGCCTCAACACAGGAACTCGCGCTAACATTACGCGCAATCCACCCCCAGTGGTGTGGTTTAAACACCGGACACTGTGTTTAACTTGCAAAGAAAGCAGCACAGGACTTTTGGGTCCTCCTCGAAGCACACGTGTTTCTGAGAAAAAGACCGCTGAGCCGGGGGCCTTGATTTGAAGAGTTTTAGTTAAACAACAGGGATAGAATGGTTGGACGGACAAAAACAATGCGGTTCCGCATGCTCCGCATTCTCAAGAACAGGGAATTTTTTTGAGATCCTCCCAACCATTGTGTCCTCATTCTCAATTCAGCCATTTCAAACAATATGATAATATACAAAGAAGCCCGCGTTCCAGCTGTTTGGGTTGTTTTCAGATAGTACTATGCTGTGGTATTGAAACGCCAAACTGACTTCAGGTGTCAAGTGAAGACATCAGTGTGCAGAGTTAGCCAAATTTTTTCCGTTTCCTATAATTATGAAAGCTTCCTTTTGAGACTCTGGACAGTCTGTCCTCTTACGAAACATTGAGTTTGTTAACACTTGCTTTAAAAAGACATCCACTGTACCTTAATTTTACCTACGATAACTTTAAATTAATATTCTATATACACTCGCCGTCAGAAGTAAGTTGAAGGCAACTTTGTCAAAAAAATTTTTTCTTTAAATCTAAAGCACAATGGTCCTTGTTTTTTGGCGCACACTGCAATTCAAAAAATCACAATTAGGCTGTACATATGTATTCAAGGATGCATGAATTTCGGAGGCAATGATGAATTTTTTTCGTTAATATTGCCTTCCACTTACTTCTGACGGCACCTGTACAGCTTTGCCCTGACATCATGTCCCGGGGATGACATCCTTCTCAATTGTGCAAAATCATGAGTACGGGCTTTCACAGCGAAAGAAAAGCGCTACAAAAGGGTCATGGTAATATCCACGCGACACCTCATACCGAGCGCGGCACGAAATTGCTAAGCGTCGCATTTCTTTCAAACTAGTTTCATTTCTTTTTATTTCAGCTTTCCGATAAGGATGCTTTGTATGTATTGTTGGGCACGAGCAGTGGGCGAACAATCTGGAAAACGCGTACACTCACAGAATATAAGAATGTTTAGCCGCCGCAGTGGGTCAATGGTTATGGCGCTCGGATGCTGGCACTAGAGACGTGGGCTCGATTCCGACCACACCGGTCGAATTTCAATGGAGGTGTAATCCAAGAGGCACGTGTACTGAGCGATGTCAGTGCACGTTAAAGAACCCCAGGTGGTCGAAATTTCCGAAGCCATTCGCTACGGCGTCTCTCGTAGCCTCAGTCGCTTTGGGACGTTAAACTCCCTATAAACGACACCATATAACAATGTTACACACTGAGGCTATTCGTCATGCTCACGATTTAACCTCTGTCACTTTGCGCCCCGTGCTTTAAATTTTCAGCCGAATGATCGCTGGTTTACAACGGAATTACACCGCTCAAAATTGTGCCACTTTGACGCGAGGACAACAGGCGTTTAAGTTACCTTACAGTTCTAACTAGAATTCCCACAGCTACTACAGCTGCGCAGAGCCAGAGGCGATGACGTCAGAAATTGAGTGTCTACCGTGGTACGACGCTGTTGAATGACGAGGCAAATAGGCCGATCACTCAACGAAGCTTCCAACCACGAGAAGTGGCGAAGCCGCGTGGCGGAAGAACACCAAGGTAGCTCGAGCTTAAGCAGCATTACCAGAAGAGTTCGCCTGGAGATTCATAGACAATCGTTTTCGAACTGTGTGTGATCTGTGCGAGCGAATATATATTGCAAGAGATCTGCGGAAGTGCCTGAAGGTGATGACACCTCTTTTTGGAAAGATAAAGCATGCATGGCTTTGCACCTTTCCCACACTACTAACAGCCACTGGTTGAAGCCGAAAGGCGGTCATAGCCAGCATATAACTTCTTTTATTTCAGCGGATATTCACCACTTCATACCTTCCTAGGCTGTTTTATGAAAAGCTCCTAGTTGGCCAGGATCGACTACCGCACATAGGAAAACTAGGCAATGCCACCAGCAATTCTAATGTCGTGGTGGAGGTGGTGCGCACATCGGATCTGTCCACATTCATATTCGACGTTTCTACCAAGAACTGGAGATTAGCTTGAAGCTTGGCAGCGTATTCCTACGAAGAGCTTGAGACTAGCTCGATGCTTGGCACCGTTCTTCCAGCTTATTAATTTGTTAGTGTTGGAGTTCCTTACAGCATCAGCCCATGAATGTTCATTGTTGCGTATATGACCATGCCTTTTGCACTCTGCGTGACCATTAAGTCAAGGAGCTTGCATGTAGAATTGGGTGTCAACAAATTCTCAGTAGGCAGCTCTGTCCAGTCAAAATGTTCGAGGAGACTGAGCACACAGAATGAGGAAAAACAAAGCACAAATATGCGTCCTCCCGAGAGTCTTCAAAAGCTTCTCAGCGCTCATTTTCTTGCAACTGTTGCGGGGAAAATACGGTGATAATTCTTGTATACAAAGTTGCTTAGGGTCTCTAAGACTTCAAGCAAATGCTTAGAGTCTCGGAGTCTCTACGTCTTGGACTTGGTTCTTACGCTTCTATTTCCGCCTTAACACATCAGAGACGAGCAGCAAAAAGGAACCAAATTCTCATTACCATGAAGGTGTAACATAACAAAAAACAAAATTTTTATACTAATATTTGAATCTAGCGGCGTTAGCGAGCACAAAAATGAAGGTAATGATTTTTTTCTTTCACTCTCGTATAATTTCTGCTCTGAAGAATTTGTCAAAGAGGGTGTGATTTCCTGAAAACGCATTAACGTTCATCTACTAAAATGCTGTTTCCCAGCTGGAAAGCAAATTTCTCGTCATGACTCTGAATGGAGAAAAGTCATTTATTTTTATCGGCCGAAGGCAGGATAGTTCAGATTTTTCCGGCCTACTTTCAACCTGTACATTGAAGTTACTGAGATCGGAAGTCTTTGATCTTGGCTTTCGCCGTTCGGAGAAGGATTATGTTTGTTTACTTGTCCTCCTGGATGTCTTTCGTGATCTTCCTCTCCATTGTGCATCGCCTTCTGATCCGTTTTCCTTCTTGCCTTGCCACTGATATTTTTTTTTTTGCTGAGAGACACCAGATTATGCTCGTCTTGTGAGCTAAGCTCTCCATGGTCTTCCATATAACGAAAGCTTCCTGTGTGCAAACCTTCCTCTGCTTTCCGTAATAAATAGAATTGCACCTTTAACGCTACATTCTTATGGCGCATCCCTTTAATCAATCGGGATGAAGTGCTGATAGAAGGTTTAAACATTTTATCGCAGTTATAAGCTTGCTATTTAAGCATCCTACTAATGTACAAGAAATTACAGAATTGAGGTTTTGAGAAAAAGTAAAATTTATACCAAACGCAAAACATTTCATGTTGTTTCGGCAGGACACCCAACAGAATCTTCATTCTCTCAAAGGAACACAAAATGTTGGCTCATGCAGCTCGAAGTTAGCACCAATAAAAAACATAAAACAACCTCCCTTTGCTACTAACTGAATATTGAATATTTAGAGCATCTGCCAGAAGCACTTACCTCGCAGCGACTTATAAATGTGCGGGAATTTGGAAAAATTATTGATAGTCCGAAACAAAAATTTTTGCATCAGATTTTTTTGCTGTAGGAGTGAAATGGGGTCTGAAACTCCTTTAGATTCCTCCCGATCTTCCCGAAAGAAGTTCCGGTTGTTTGAATTCCGATTCGTAGTTGCAAATTCTGTCTCAGAAGAACATTTTTCCTATTCGTATTGGTGATGCTTCACCCGCTAGGAATGTCAAGCTTGTTGGAATTTTCTATTTCAGGAAGTAGACTGCCTTCCTTCGTGTGTTTGCGTATCTAAGCTGCTTTCTACATGCCTCAGAGAACAATATCAACTGGACTTCTGAGCATTTGTCGTTGTAATCAAGTTTAAAGGCGCCAGAGCAAAGAACTAGGTCCGGCCTTCAAGCTCTCGGTGTACTGTTTTGGTACGTTATTTATTTCAAGTAATTTGCAAAGGGCATTTGCTAGAATTGCTTGTCAGCACATTATTCATCACTAGTGGTCCAGTATTTAGAGGGATTAACCAGGGTGGAGCAGATGTGTAATATAGGAGGAGTACTGATTAGCATTCACCCAAGCGGAGCCATACCGCTACGAAGGAAAGCTCTACAGCTTCCTCAGAACCTCTCTAGCTGAAGAAAAATTCGTAGTGTTCCCGGTTTCAAGCCCTAGCGGAGGACGAATTACTCTTCAAATACGAAGTTTCTGTGGAAGCTGTCACTGTGTGAAGTTTCCCTAAACGTTAAACAAACAACCGTTCCCGGTTTAAGTTATTGATCAATTCGCTTTCGGCCTGCCATTTCCTAGCACTCCCGGTTAGGTCAGTTAGTTGAGCTAGTACACGATGCCGCTGTGGTCCCGGGTTTTAACGCCGAACAAGGAAGATCTTTTCTTTGACCAAGAAGTTCCTTTGGAATCTGTATTGCTTGCTTTCGCCGTTTTATGGCTGCCCTTTGGGTGGATACTAATCAGTAATTGCTCGTTATTTTCAACAGTAGCATTGTCTTGAAGTCCCTGTTGCAGTTAAGTGGCATCTGAGGGTTGCGCTGCGGTTTTTCTTATTAAAACAATTTTTCAAGTTGTCACTGTAAGCATGCCTTTGTGAAATGTTTTTTTTTTTTTCAGTATGATTACAGGGTGTACTGTTGTTAACAGCCTCATAAATGTTACGAAAATTATTTCTGCGGTTGTGTCACATAAATAGAAGCCTGACATTAGCGATGCTGCTGTGGAGAGCCCTCTAATAGAAAGCACTCGCACTAGCCTACGGGCGCAAATTGAAATTACGCCGCATAACAATCACTGAAACAAGTGGTTGAACACGCATTGTATACCACTCCATCACAAAATGGCAGCATTCCACATCTGCGTGAGGGAAAAACTTTTCGTTCCATTGTCTCATAGTTACACCCACATTTTGTGCTTTATCGGAGCCGTGACTGATCGCCTCGCTCTATCTCCAGCTGTGATATGGCACTTGGAGTGAAAACATGGGCGCAAGCTGAGGCTATAAGTGTATGTGCTTTTCTCGGGAAATAAGCAGTTGGAAGTTGGCGCCAGTCCCTTGTCTCCTCATCTCTTTTGTGTATGTGAATTTCTATGCGCCAAGGTGTTTTTTGCCAATTTTCAAGATGCTAAATAAACTGGCCCGGCAACATGCGTTACTGAAAAGCTCTTGTTTGGTTTGTTTAGGTTATAATCTCTTGTAATATATAAGGTAAATCACTATTGTTCATTTGTTTATCGCTTGCAGTTATTCACTAAAGACACGACGATGATCAATCCAGGACACACGTGGGTTATTAGCGGGCCTTATATTGACTAGAAAAACTTTGCAGGATTTTCCTTCAGTGTACTTTCCACTCCTCCACTGTTGCGCGAAATCGGTGTCTAATTTGAGTGAGGTTTCATTTAACATAGCACGCGTAGCCATAAAAAAGACGCGGAAATCATCATCTCGGAAAGGGTCGGGAAAAGTAGAGCCGCTCAAAAAAACGTTCCTTTTGTCAAATAGGCGCAACGACACATGCAATAGCAGAGTTGACAAGCACTTCCAAACGTTTAGCGGCCTAGTCTTGCACAGCAAGGGGAATATTCTTCATCGAAGACCTATTCCGTCGAGGCGCTGAGTCGTTTATCAAGTGTGTCACCGTTCGCAGAGTGGTGTACACAAATCCCTTCATCGCGTACATTGCTTCCTGTTGTGAACAAAATCTGTAATCACTTGAAGAAAGTATGTTCCGTGCTTCGAACGTGGCTGACCGGAATGGTCGGTGATTCATGACAGCGAGAAACGGAAAACAGCGCAACATTTAGGGCAAAGGACAAAGAAAGAACGAACACCGCCCTGCTGTTTTATACGCCGGACTAAGTCTGCTAGCTGCGCTCTAAAGAATATAAAGGATATGCCTCTATCACTAGTAACGAAGCGGTTAAACGCAGAGGATGCCATGGCCGTCATGCGCAAATAACACTGTTCAGGTGGAGGCGGCCTTACCAAGTTTCCAAACCTTATAGATTCGTGAAGTCATGCAGGGACGCCGCCGCTGCATCAGCGTTAGTGTAAGGTAAAAACAAATGCCAAGCTTTTGTGGAAACGCTAACCTACGCATACGTGGCTGCCATAGACACAGCAAGAATAGGAGAGCGATAAGAACGAAGTTGCACTGAGGAGAGTCACTTTATTGAACTAGACACAAAGACGTTGAGCAATGACAGCAGTCAAAATATCCCGGCTCGGCTAAGGATTAATTCAAGGGCTCCTGACTAAGAAAGGCACCAGACTGCTGCAATGTTAGCCGCTTGCATTCGGTTTAAGAAAAACGAAATAATGCAGGCGGTTGCTTTAATTTCAGTCATTATAATCTGTTTGTATTGTGGTATTAAGGCAGCTCCAGCGTGCCATCAGATAATAAAAAATCCTATTTTTTTTGTATCTTGCCAGCATTTTTTCTTACAAATGTTTCCTTAGGGCAATGAAGCATCTTAGTGAACTATGAATAGAAAATTTTCCCGGTGAGCATTTGCAAAACTTAGCATAATCGGGCGTGTTGCATGGAGAAACAAATGTTAACAATGTAATGCTCCATGCAAAAGGGAATTCTAACGGCTTAGACAATGAGGGCGCGATAGCTTGCAGTCAGTTCTTTGAGGGGAATTTCCTGGCCTAATCGTAAAATCGATCACAAGAAGCTTAAACATTAGTCAACTATTAGGGCAAGGTGCGTGTCGTAAATTGCTCTCGATAATCAACAATATTGACACTACTATACCGCTAAAAGGTGTTCGAAAAAAATACTGACAGTCATATACCTATATAGCTTCCGTGGTTAAGGAAAAATATTTGACTTAAATGAATGATGTGTAGCTACGCAGGCATATATGATCACCATGAAGTGGAAAAGTTCAATAAATTAGAAAATATCTACCAGGAGAGCATAAAAACCATTATTCTGGAGAAGTAAATTTGCAGAACACTGCAGTTGGACCGGTTGTCTGTCAAGGGGGAACAGTTTATCCGCTTCTATACGCCTCTGTACTAGAGATTGAAAAAGCTGTCTACAGAGGAGCTTTGGTTACGAATTTAAAAGAAGCGCTGTATTCGTTACCTGTGATTAGCTGATGAGAATTTCATGCAACTTGGTGAAGGAAAGAATTTCTTTGCAGCTTTGAGAGCCTACAGACTCAAAGGAGGTTTGACGATCTGATTAATGCGTAAAAACTTTAAGTTAAGACTAGTTTAGACAGAGAAAAGCACTTCGCTGCATGTAGGGCGTTATTGCCAATTTCCAGTAAAGAGAACACATTCGTCAGTCACAACGGAGAGGCTTTGAGGCTGGCGAAAGTGGAAAAATGAAATTTAGAGAGACGCTAAAACCGATGGCAACAAAAAAAGAGACGGTTTATGAAAGACGGGATGAGCGAGTGGGTGAGGTTACAAACACCGGTCAAATATATCGAGTGACGCGCCTGTTGCATAGTGTGATTTCAAAGAACAGCCAGCCAGGCAACTCCCTGCGACCTAACGATGCCGCGTGGTTGCTTCCTTTAGTTTCTCCTTTCTTCATCTAGCTGTCCATCACGCCCTCGATCCGTAACTGCCGTAACGCCTGCATGCCGGTGGGTTAAATTAGCAAGCTGCACCGTCGCCGTTATGCATCACCCATGCAGTTCTCGGCTGAGCCACTGTAGAACAGCACTCGAAAGAAATTTATACGCAATCTTCCTGCAAAACCGCCTTCGTGCAGTCTCACCTGGACGCCCGTGGAACCATCGTGGTAAAACCGGGAACAAAATCAGGGCCGCCGTTTCAGACATGTATCCGCTGTTTGAATAGCGTGTCGCTGAAATATTAGAAGTCCACGTTGGGAATATTCCGCTATGAGATTTCGAAAAAAAGAGTAAAAATTTTTGGGCATCAGTTTTTTGTAGATTTAGGACGCGAAGGCTTCACTACTGTCGACTTCGCTTAAAAGAACGGCCACCTAAGTTAAACAACTAATTTAACAGGGTTATACGCTACGTGGTTTACTTAATAATTTCGGTTTTTAAGCACATTAAACGATCATAATATCGGATGCTGCTAACAGCTAAACAACACAGAGCAATACGGCATAGCGGCTAGTAATGAAGCTGGTAAAATGCTTTCTGAGGCAGTAAAGATGTATAAAAAATATTTCAAGCCTTTTTACGCTTAATCGGGGGTATAGACATGACCATTCACCTACCCCATTCCACGTGCCTTGTCTCCTTATTCCGCTAGTCGTCCTTAGGTGTGGCCCATCTGGATCAAAAGGTTAAAATAGTCAATCTATGCAGCTCGAACTGACCACTCCAAATAGAGAACATTCTTGGATACATGGAGTTCGCCAGAACAGTTTCTTTTATGATGCATGACGCCGAATGTTACGTTGGCGTCGCTTTACACACGAGAGGGGTTTAAAGAGCTACAATTTCATTAGAAATAATCATGAACAAAAGCCTATGGAATACAAATTTATAAAAAAAAACATTATTTCCATACGCCAAGAAACATCAGGCAAGTGAAAAGCAAACAATGATGCGAAGACATGCATGATGCATCCTCCGCACGAGTTTCAACTGAATGGCTGGCAAGCCGACGCAGAAATACAGTCATTTCCATCCATCTGTATCGTGCCAACTATTTTCCAAGAGTTCAGCTGCGGACGCGTAATTGAAACAAAACAACAGTCGTAACATCACGGACAAACTCATTGCAAAAAATGTGTGCAAACAGGAACACAATTACGCGGACGTACCGCCGCGGTGGCTCAGTGGTTATGGTGCTCGGCTGCTGACCCGAAAGACGCCGGTTTGATCCTGGCCGCGGCGCTTTTATTGCTTTGGAGGAGATATTCTAGAGGCCCGTGTACTGTGCCATGTCAGTGCACGTTAAAGAACCCCAGGTGGCCGAAATTTCCGGAGCCCTCCACTACGGCGTCTCTCATAGCCTTAGTCGCTTTGGGACGTTAAATCCCATAAACCAAAACCAACCAAACCAAATTATGCGGATGGGTAACACATTCTTAGAGCGCTATGCTATACCGAATTAAAACACCATTTTCTTCCCTTCCACAAAATCGAGCTTTCATTTGCACTTACAGTTTAAGTTATACAGATTGCATAAAGCACTTTTATTACAAAAATTTGTATTTCCGAATGTTTTATTGAAGGAACTTATAATTCAACCTACAACGTTTACAATTTATACCAATCACGTTTGTTTCTTCCTACGCCCAGTGCGGCGCAGTTTCCCATGTTCTAAAATGCGAGCCCACGTGGGTTGCCTGGAAGCACATACAGATACTGATAAGCAGAAAGACACGGAAGACACATCATGTATTTCATCACATCAAACACCGATTTTTGTGTATTGCTGGCCTGTTCTCACTTTTTTTATGGCCGCTGCCTCGGGGTTGAGAAATTACAGGAACCTTGAACGAATCCATTCTTATAAACTGCGGTCAAGAATCTAGGTTTCACGATCGGACCTGTAGGAGATTATTCAGTGCTTCTAGTTTTGCAGCTTTACTGCAAGCCTAGACGCGTCCCTTGTGCTGTGCTTTCTAGACTGCTTTCATGGCTCCTCACACAGCAGCTATAACTGAGTGCCGGTACGTGCAAAGTACGACCGGCCACAGTCCGTGGAGAATTACTTCAAAGGAGCTAACATCAAAGACTGACGGAAGCAACCTTCTTTCTGTCGGGCTAACAACAATCGAGGCTTACAACACTGGCGAATCAACTCCATAAAATATTTTGTCTTGAAACACTCACTGCTGAGCGAAAGGATGCGTGTATGTAATCAGATCATATCTGACAGGATTTATCAACCGAGTTATGCCGACTAAGATTTTTTGCAGATGTTATTCAACGGCCTTGTTTTATTAACGTTGCGTGACACTGTAGACTATTATGCATGCTGCAGCGGAGATCTGCGGAATAGTTTACACCACATGAGGCTCTTTAACATCCGCTGAAAAATCACTGCGCAGTGAAATTTCTGTTCTGCGTCTTTCGAAATGGGAGCGGCTTGCACTATCTCAGTACATTTTGTTATGGGTTTAGAAAAGAGACAAAGAATTAGCATTGTTCCGTTCAATTTTTCCCGCACTTCCAATAGCACTTGCCGTACAACGCACATACTGCTTTTTATTAAAATACGGTATTTATGTTTTAACTTTGAAAGTTATTGTCTTGACCATTAACATTTGTTTCCGCAATCTATCGCATTTATTTCGTATGCCCTAACCTGAATTGTGCCTAACCTCACCGAGGTTAGTCCATTTTTTCTAATTCCTTCTCATAAAGACAAAGATGCTTCTTGCACCCGTTATTAGTAAATAATCAAGAACACAGCGCTCGTGCAAAATATTCTGGCACTTCGGCACGGTACGCTTTATACTATGAAAAGGCTCTTCTTTGTTTGCTAGCATGTGCACTCGAGTAGGTAAATCTACAAACGCAATCAGTGCCAGCAGGGTGTCGACTACACTCTTAAGACAACTACAAGAACCCAAGTTAAGCATCACAAGGCGCTTTGAAATTGTTTCGGCGAATCTGGCATGTTGCGCCGCTTTGAGTTTAAATTTTCACGACACGAAAATACGTGCGCAATGTGTCGATCGATCTACTTTGACCTTATGTTCGAAATGACGTCCTTCAAATATTTAAGGAACGTATAAGTAGTATCTATTAAGCTTCGCTCTAGTTGAGTTTTCTTCGAAAGCGTAAAAAAATGTTTCCACCGAAGTGTGCTGAATTCGGATTGCTTTTATGTAGAAATACAGGAAGAGAAACAACAGGGCTTACTCCAGAGGCGCGAACTGCGCTTCTAGTGCGCATTGGCACCTCTGCAGGCTGAATGTGGAATTATAGAGTATGTAGATGTGCTTACCATTGCGCAAATTCCTAACAAATGAACTGCGCGGAAAAAAGTGCATGGTGAGGTTCAACAAAGCGGATTGGTCAAAATGTTCTTTTTCCTCTACGTACATTAGAAAAAGCATTCTACCGTGGTAATATTAGGCGCCGTGGCGAGTTTCATTCTGCAGTGGGCCTTGAAATTTCCAGGCCTCGGATTATCTGGTTCGATTCGCTGCTGTGAGAACGCAACCACACAAGGGTGGAAGGCCCATAACACTTGTGTTGAAATCTGTTGGCAACTTAACCAAAAAAGATTAGTGGCGGCGTATGATTATGCCTTCAGCAACCAACGCCAGGATCGTCCCATGGTGTTTCTTCTGCCATAAAAAAAAACTAAAGAATATTTCTTGCATCACACCTGCGCATCAGATTGCCTAACTTGCGTAAGCATACGACACCTAGCGAAGAGACGGTGTTCTGTTCGCGACGGGAGTAGATACTCTGTGGAGAAAAAAAACTGCTCCTTCGACATGCGCAGCTTGCCGGCACACGCCCGACGTGTGTTGCTTTTTCTGTCCGGATCGGTAGGCTTGAACGCCTCCAACATCGATCGCTTATTGTAATAACGCATAGGTCTGGCCGTAATGGGACCATAAGAAACACGGCCTGATCGTGTTATTTTGCTGTGGAGCACGGGCTACTGGTGCCTTTTGCGAGGAGCGGATGGCGACAGCTGCGGTAAAATGTGAGTGTAGGCGGGGTGTAACCGTGTATTTAACGCAAGCATAACTATCAGCTTTCAAGGCTACTGCGGACAAAAAAGTCACAGATAAAAGGGGCAAGGGGCTTTACTTTTTTCTACAGCAACTTTCATGGAAGAAAAAACATGATGAGGCGCACTGGGCGTGATTTTGGTACCAACATTCGATTTTACTAGGTGAAAAGGCCATAAGTACGACTATCTTAGAAACAAAAAATGCATTCACACACAGCGACGTGTGAAAGCAAGACACAGGGTACTAAAACAGGCGATCGCTAAGTGCTCAAAATTAATTTAGACTGCGTGGGATGTAGGGCGTATGCGAAAATTTCAGCACACAGCTGTTTGCACAGTACTTGAGGAGAAGGGGCTTTTGTAAAAGCCGTCTTCGCTTCTAACATTGCGCTCCGAACTCGTGCACAGGACTTAAACTCCTAATCTACACAGCCGCGAAGAACAGCTGAGTTGAATGAGGCAGCCTAGCGGAGAAAAATTAAAGGTCGTCGCTTGGATACCAATGAACAATGAACAGAGATATAAATATCGCACAGGAAGCAGACAAGTACACAGCGTCACTATCAAAACTCGACCACAGTACAATCTAAAGCGACAAGAGGATTAGAGAGACACGCGCGCTGAGCAGCACTGGCGGTTGCGCTCCCTCTGTTTAGCGTTTCTGTTTGATCTGCTGTACATCTTGGTGTACACATTGCACTGGATAAGTAAGAAAGGTGCTGAAAGTGGTTCTGTAAACTGCAAACTAGCAGCTGTGATGTCGGCATAACAGTGACGCGTTTGACCAGATTATTGGTTTGCGAACATGAACATAACCTTCGGCCTTGTATTTGGACAACGCCTAAACTAGGGCAATGTAGACTACTTCACACAAAATGGGACGGTGGCTTGGACGTGTGCTGGCTGTCTTGATATCTGACGGAATTTTACCGTGGAGGTGTCTGTGGTTTGCGGCGCATGTGAAGAGCGTAGTTCTCGCAGCGGAGGGCGTAATACTGACCACCTCGCTGGTGTGTGCCACCTAGCGCGTGAGGGAAGCATGTGGCTGGAGTACCGTTCCACCGCTGTTCTTAAAACAAGGTTCAAAAAAGGTTCAAATTCATCAATTTCAAACAAGGTTGTGATGCTTCTAGGCGTATATTGATGGTTGGACTGGAGACTGATTTGGGGGACACAACACCTGAACAAAGATGAACGAAGAATGTCGTATTAAAACAACACGTACAACAACGGGGAGAGGACGATTATTGCTGAGGGAGAAGAATTTATAGGGTACAAGGCATGCTCCGATTCATTCCATAAAACCTTTCAGTCATTCGTAGGCCAATGAATGATGACCTCAAAGTTCGGTTGTATTTTGAAGCGTTGTATTAGCTTTTTGCGTAGCTGAGGGAGATCAATATCGTCACTTAGAGATTAGCACGTAATGTGGCTGTACATCAGATCACCAAGGCCACTGTCGAGTGTATGAGTGCGAGCACGGTTTACACCACGGCCAGTGCTTACGATCTCAGGGGTGTGAGAGCAATATTATTAAATCTGAGGTATTACAGAAGATTCCCGGCGTGCCGGCTATAATAACTTCTCAAGAATTGAGTGCTGAGGCCCGAGAGCAGTGGCATTTAGTGAGCGCGCCGAACACCTTCCCTCAATTGAATTCTTTATAGGCAAAGAGTATTGTGACTGATACGTATTTTCTTTCGCGCTGCACTTTTGATGCGTACAAATTAGCAATATTTCGTCTTCTGTGGATACTTCAGCCCAGTAGCCCTTCTTAGTTCAACAGATTCTATCTAAAGTCTACCTTTCATGTAACTAATTACGCCCACATCATGTGAAACTCACTTGAGAAAATCAATGGTGCCTGTGTGCGTCAATATTTTTCCGTCGACAAAATTTTTTGCGGTAAAAGGATAACTTATTAACCACTTTGAGATAATTTGCCTCCAGAAAGCCACAAAAGCGCTATTAGTGACTGAATAGTTATAAATTATTAAACATATCCGCGATTTCACTTGAAAGCGTGGTCACCAACCGTCTCATTCCTTCGTATTAGTTACGTGTTCATGAGCCCCGGCACTTCCTTTGACAATAAATGTACGCTCTAGGTAATCGTTTTTCGAAGTCCTTTGCATGCCTCGTCTTTATTTTCATATTGCGCTCTCACTACGGCCACCTACTTGAATTTGGAGTAATGGAGTAACAATGATTCCAGACAACACTAGTTGCTGACGTCTGAGCTCGGAAACGTTGATGAAGTTCATGGCGGAAACTTCTGTCTTCTGTGACTCCTGTGTACTAGCAGCCAGCGGGAGACAGCTTGTTTGATAAGTGTAAACCTCAGCCGGTGGTCAGAGGTGGAATTACGGGCGTTGCCTGTCCTTCCATCTTCTTCCGGGGCTGCCTGATTATATTGGCTGAGTAAATGACTCAGGGCTCCTGGGAAGATGAAAGCCGCTCTGGGTGCTGTTTCCAGCACAGATGAGAAGCTGCGTGATCTGCTCTTCCGTCTTTCATTAAGGCCATAAGAAATATTGCCCAGGGCCATATCTTTCTTCGTGCACACTTTTTCCTACCTTAAGTATAAAATAGACGATGTGCCGGAAACTGTACATTTGCAAAAAGCTTACACAATGTATTTGCGAAGCCAAGCTCAGAATCACTGATCACCTCAGTGCTGCGGTAATAGATAAATGTGTGCAGAAGCAAAATTTAATGATGCTTTTTTGTGATTTCTGCAGCCTTGATCACGTTAACACTCATCCAAAGCAATTAACTTTTAAAGGTTACCTTGTTGCAGATTATGATTTTCAAGAGAGCTCAGTAGAACAATATAAATGAGCTGCTTTCTTCTCTCGAAACGGTTTTCTTTGAATTGTATTTGATTTAGTTGTGAAGTTGATGCCCTCCCTTACAGCAGTGGTCTACCGACAGTATGTGGACTTCTTATAGACTCCCTCCCCTTCCTATAGATAAGGATTTTTGTATATTCGTAGCCTATACACTGTCTATAGACAAACGCCTACTAAAAGCGTCTGGCCATAAATCTATACATTCTCTATAGACTCTCTTTAGCATTTGTATTGCCTACACTTGTATTGCCTGGATCCATGCCGATTTGGGCAATAGAAAGATTATAGATTTTATAGACAGAAGTCTATAGAAAGTTTATAGATGGAGAAAACACTTTTTGTGAGGGTTAAGTTGTTCAGTTACACTATTGTACAAGTTAGTTTGAAGACGAAAAGCCATGAGTAAGCTTACAAGGGTAGACGTGCGGGCTATTTGGTTGACCATGATTCCTTAAAACCGCGCAAAAGACAAGGACACAGAAAGGAGAGACACACACAGCGCTGAAGCGATGAGTAAGCTGAAGCATGTGTCGCTGTCTCTCGCATTTATTCGAAGACCCCATGCGAGGAGTGCGTACTCTATGTACTCTGAAGTGCCCTTTCTGACTGAAATTTGAACTTCTCTGGAAACTTTCAACTTACAGCATGATGTTCGCGCTATCTTGGTTATGAGATCATGCTATCATGCAAGGCATGTGCCGTGCCAGTAACTCCACAGCCGTCGGCATGATGTGGATATATTTTAGTCTGAAATTGCGGTTGCTTCATCTGAAGGGTTAGACGTCAAAAGTGTCACTTCTTAAGAATCGAGTACCACCGACTCGCATAAATTCGAACGAGGAGATGATATTTTGGGTCTAAAGTCTTTTATATTAGAGAATTGTAGCATCAGAGCGGTTAGCAGCGCCGCACTGCAGCTACCAAAGATTCTCGCAACAGGAGGCTTGCGATACCAGCTACCCAGCCTATATTTTTAATCGATTTTACAGCGTTCACCATTACTGCGAAGCAGACTCAGGGGAAAAGTTTACGGACACGTAGCACAACTTGCTCCTGCTTAAGTTTGTCGCATCAAGCCCGTGAGAACAGCTCTGTGAGAAATAATTCAACAAACACTGCTGAATGGACAAGTTGGTAAATCTGAACAGTGGAGGCCACCCAAAATACGCTGGGCTCTAGAAGAAATTTTCCACCTTACCCTCCTTTTGGCTCATATCTGAGAAAAGGCGCTGTTTCCTTCCATCGCTGGTCAAGCTTTAAGCTTAGAAAGAAGAGGCGCATTTCAAATAATTTCATTTCATTTCCTTTCATTTGTTTCTATGCCATTTGTAGATTCTCATAGTGAAGCAGCCCTGGGTAGTGATTTACGCTGGTCGTGCCGGACGAACACGCATGGTGCCCCATGGTGCCACAAACGCGCCCTATGGCATTGTCCCACTGGCAGACCAGCTGCGACGGGGACGGCTGAGGCAGCAAAACGGAGCATTTTATACGCTTGTCTAACTGTATCGGGGTGAGTTCTGCCTCAGGAAAGAAATTATATTGCAATTTTAAACGGGAACGGCCGAGCATGGCCCCTATGACGTCACAACACTGCAAGCCACGGCAGTAGAGCGGCTAGCTACACTGCTGCATCAAGACTGGACGTGCCAGAGATTGGTCGCTTGCTTCCAAACCTTTTGTGCTGAAGTCACGGCATCCAAGTAGTGGCCTTGTGCTCCGAGCATCCGCCTCGCATGCGGGAGGTGTTTGGTTCGATCTCCATTGCCGTAGGACATCCACCAGTTTTCTCGTGAGTGCAAGCTTTTCCAGGGGGGGCGGGGGGGAGGTGAGATTTTGAGGGGTGAAATGTTTTTCAAAAGTGCCTCGGGCCTACCCGCTTTCAGGGGTCGTTCATGCGTCGAAGCTCAAAAACTGCAATGTGCGGCAAAACCCATTAGATGCTACGACGAGATCAAATGGAAAAAATACAGAGAACCCTTAATACATTACAATCTGTGCGAAAGCACGAATTTGTGTTGCATCGAAAACGGCGACGAGCGGGAAGTGCCGTGGGACGCCACACTTGAGCTAGGCCAGCTGCCCGCACGGAAGAGACGATATTACTCCGGTCAGTTGGTGAGTGGCACGTAGAAGACAGTGAGCGGGCAGCACTATGGGACGGAGCGCTCGCGTTAGGCCAGCTGCTAACAAAGTAACCGCCAACGGACGATTTTCCTCGTTGTTGGCATGCAAAGGCTTAGTGCTTCCGCACTAAAATGAAATGAAGCGTAGCAAATACGATTCACAAAATAACCCTCACTTTCGGCATTCGCTGCGCTTAGAAGTTCGTTGTTACCAGTTTTCAGCAGTACCACCAGGGAGCGCTAACAAATTCCTGATTGCGCGTTTTCTTTGTGCACAGAAGAAATGGGCAGAGAAAGCGAGAAAAGGTGGTGCCAGTGGCGGAATAAGATGCCAGGGGCAACGCTGTCTCTCATACATAACAATGAATTAACTCTTCCGGGGCCCCCCGCCTTGCGTGCCTCGCCATGTGGAGGGCAAAGGCCTTAGCAGGCGAATAAAATGCGCTTAGCGAAGGCACGCCACGCACAAATAACACGCCAGTTTGAATGAGGTCTCTGGGGCAATGGCAGCACAGACGCTCGCGAAGAGATGTTTAGGGGTGGCCGATATTATCTTTCTTCATTTTTTTTTTGCAGATGGCGATTTTGCATGCCAGCTCGTCACCGCCGTAAGGGTTATTTTCTACGGATAGCACAGTCCCTCACAAGGCGAGGATTTTACTTGGCTACGCTCGAGCATACGAGCTTCAGCCCATGTGTGGGCTCCAGAAGCTCGGCTCCAGGCAACCTAGAGAAGGTTTGATTCTGCCAAGGGTTGTCCAGGATCCAGCCAAGGGTTGTCCAGGCTCCACTTGCGCGAATAACGCGAATAACCAGACCCAATATGATTAAACGCTTGTGTTAATGTGTTACTGTTTGTTAGTTAACAGTTCTGACCTCCCATGAAACACGTGCTCGAGACATTGAGAACTTGTGCAACGACGTGTCGCCTGTCGGAAAGTAAGTTATTTTAATGTGTTTTCTTTTTATCCTTTCAGTGGTTGCGGGTGTCAAAGATTAGGTGCAGCTTCCAGGTCTGCGAACTACACAATACTTCGGCCATAACACATTTCTGATTGTTCCTATATTTAGCGCTGAGTAGTTGTTGCAGACTTCTCGCCGACATCCTCCTCCTGTGACAAATAATTAGCAGTTAGCCTAGCCTGGAGTTTCCAACTTGTTCTGTATGAAGAGAAGATTTGTGTGAAGAAAAATTGTTCTAAATAACAGAAGTTTGTTTCGAATGCACATGACCTGCTAAAAAAAGGCTGGGTATTGCAGCTCAATCATGGGCTGCATTTCTCAGTGATTTGCGTTATTTTCTCGTTCTTCGTTAAAAACGCACAAGGGCACAAATAACTGAAGCAGCTGTGAAAGGCATGCATTTCTTGCATTCTCCCCTGATATCACAGAAAAATAGCTACGGTTTTGTTCAGTTGTAAGTGTTTAACGACAGCGCGACACAGTGACCTCACTAATACAATCCGAGAATGCCAAAAGCACGCCCGCTGCGTGTCCAGCGAACGTTCTACCACTCACTGAGAGAGAGAGAGAGAGAGACAGAGTGGAGGGCATACTGAGACGAATACCATATTTCTGCTCTCTTCTTCCACTGAAACCCAAGCGTGACTACGTGCGAGTGGCGCAGAACGCAGTCTGTTCTTCAAGTGACATTTATCTAACGTTTCATTATCTGTTAAAGTTGTTTTCTTTGAAACTCTAGGCTGAATTCAGTACGAGTACTTCAACGCACGGGGGCGATCCGGGGTTCAAAATAACGATGCGGCCGTGTATGGTATTGTGAATACGCCGCTTAACTACAAACATCATACGTAGAATAAGGGGTTTTTCAATGATCACGCCGCAGCCATTATTGTGAGGTTTTCTTGGCATCAATTTAGTTTTTCTCAATTTTGGTTAAGGACATGCATTGTTATAATGACAGCCGTGAAAGAGGCTTTTTTTTCAGAACTAACGTGCGGGCAGTATATGCGAACGATGGCCATAAAAAGAAATGTGTACAATCAAAATAAAAAGAAACGCGAGGAGTGAGGAACCTGCATGCTCCATTTGTGGAATTTTTTTCATCGCTCTGCTAGCGTAATGGTTAAAAAAACTACTACTGGCTCGCCCATTATTGTATCATAGACCATGCTATCCTGTTTTTGCTGCCATTTAAGTGCAGCCGCAGCGAAAAGAAATTCGAAACGCAGATGATGTAACCACTGCGCTTTTCGCATTCTTTTTATCGTCCCTGTATATTTCAGGAATCGCATTTTGTTTTTCTTCCTTAATTACAAGCGCTCTGTCAACATCAATAACCACAAGACGCCGCGGGTCTGAAAGTTATTTTCTATTTGGCAGCCTTTGATCTGAGTTATTTCGGCGTTCAAAATCCTTAAAAACAAAATCTAAAAATAGACCGTCAACACGAATTTAACACTTTTCAACAGCGCCAGGTTTCCGTGGATTTATCTGGCCCATTAGAGGAAAGAGTAGCATATGTATTTTGGTTAGTGGCTTATGGGAAAACAAGCTCTTGTCGAAGAAAGCCCGTTACCCTACTGCCTCCTGTTTCGCGCTTTTCCCAGGATTGAATTCTGAGGAAAGCAGCGTATGTACTTGTCTAAGGAGCAATCTCTTGCCTCGCGCACAGCTCGAGCTCCATTATTCCGAGGGATTGTTCGGTGGGTCCCCAATGGGAGTTATTGAAATGCACCATAAAACACACTAAGCCCTCCATGGCGAAACATTGTAGCTGGAGTTTGGCAACTGGTTTAGAGTAAAATGCTGAAGCTCGATTTTTTAAAGTGCAACACTATCTTGGCGCAGCATATGCCACCAGATTTCTAAATCGCTTTCCGACTTGGAAAATTGAAGTTCATTCATAAGAGCCAACGTGTTCATATAGGCCTGGGTATTTCGACATCTTTGCCTAAATTACAGCTGCTTTTCGCACAAAATTAGAGAGTGCGCTTAGCGACCACGAGAAAGCAGAATGAGACAAAGCGCCAGAATTGCCGCTCGTTAACAATAAGCGAAAAATAAAAGAAGTCTTCTGAGAAAGCAAATAGAAGCAGTCGTGCATTAAAGAGAACAAAATCAACTTGCGGGGCCAATTCGCCTTATCGCCTCATAAATCACATATATAAAGGTGAAGCCTTTCTGCACTACAGGAAAGCGAAGCCCGTGCATCTGGGAAAGAAATTAGATGTACCCATCATCCAATATGCCTATTTAGGGCAGGTACTGACCGCTGATCGGGATCATGAGAGGGAAATAACTAGAAGAATAATAATGGGGTGGAGCGCATATGGAAGGTTCTCTCAGATCATGATTGGCAGTTTACCAATATCCCTGAAGAGGAAAGTATACAACAGCTGTATCTTACCGGTACTCACCTATGGGGCAAAGACGTGGAGGCTAATAAAAGGGCTTCAGCTTAAGTTAAGGACAACGCAGTGAGCTATGGAAAGAATGACCGGTGTAACGTTAAGAGATCGGAAGAAGGTGGAGTGGGTGACGGAACAAACGCGGGTTAATGACATTCTGGTCGAAATCAAGAGGAAAAAGTGGGCTTGGGCAGGGCATGTAATGCGAAGGCAAGATAACCGCTAGTCCTTAAGGGCAACGGAGCGGATTCCAACAGAAGGCAAGCGTAGCAGGGGGCGGCAGAAAGTTAGGTGGGTGGATGAGATTAACAAATTTGCGGGAATACGATGGCCTCAATTGGAGAAGGACAGGGTTATTTGGAGAGACGTGGGAGAGGCATTTGCCCTGCAGTGGGCGTAGTCAGGCTGATAGTAGTCAGGATGATAATGATGACGACCCATCGTCATTTCCAGCTACTATAATATCAATAGGAAGTAAGCGAAGGCTGTGGTTACGAGAGCGTATACGAGAACTGCGTGCTGTCACCGTAGCCAGCAACCCATTCCAACTAACGCCAAAAGCGCCAGGATACAAGTAGAGATAAGTGGGGCAAACCGCGACATTTTTACTCAAGGATCCATAACTTCTAAATGTGCAATTATACAACTTGATTTTAGCTTCCTTGACTTAGCACATCTCCGCAACAATTTATTCACAAATTGTCGACACTGGTTTCATTCGGGCTCATAAAAAAAGCCACCATCGTCTGGAAGACGTTGAAGTAAAGAGCGTTAGCTGTTTGTTTACTAGAATTCACTATATTCGACCGTGACGTCATCATTGGCACACGGCAGGTGATTATTTCTACAATGCTATGTAGATGGCGCTAAAAGTCTCAATGCGAGATGTACTGTTTTGTAGTTGCTGCCACAGATGGCGCTGTGATCTCAGAGTGGGAGCAGACCCCACGAAATCTCGAAACGTGATGACTAGTTGGTGCAATAGATGGCTCTGTGATGTCAGGGTGGTAGCAGACCCCACGAAATCTGGTAACGTGATAAGCAAGACCTAACGCTTTTAAAAATGCACAGTGAGCCTTGGTAAACAAAAAATCAATTGTAAAGCCCGAGATTCTGCATGCCACATTTATCGAAATTTTACTGTGCAGCCAAACTGAAGTCAAAAATCAACGTACGTGTATGGCTGTTAGAAGTGGTTATTGGTGTTGTTATGTGCGAAGATTAAGACTTTCTCAGCCAAGGGGTCTTAAGATAAAATTAGTTTAGCAGAAGGCTATAAGCAGAGCAAGATGCTATATTTTGGGGTTTGGGGGAAGAGAAAACATATAATGGTTTTCCTCTTTTTGTAGAGCTCTACTTTTGTTGTCCAGCTCCCTAGGATAGCCTGTTAAACCATTTACTGGCACAATTTGCTAGAGCAGAATGCCAGATATTTAATATATGTGCGCTTATTCAGAAGTTCTATCTCCTTTAAACTTCCCATTTCTTCTTTTCAAAAACAAATCCTGCGATAGTAAAAGAAAAATACCTAAACATTTCTGCAATATTGTCTCAACACCAGCTTTTAGCTCTTTCGGGAACGCTGGAAAGTATAATGGAAAGTATAATAAAACTCCCCTACCTAACTACAGGCAACATAACATGGAGGCCGTGACAACTTCCCACTACCGTCGTGAACAAAAGTATGTTCTTAACGCATTTTATATATACGGTATTTCCCACAAAGTCACGGAGTCTGAGACGCAGGTGACGCAAAATTAATGAATGACTTAAAAGCTGAAATGCAAAACGTTTGCGATTACGGTCGTGGTAGCCCATCTTGAGATCTCAGGAGCAGTAGAAATCACTGATCACATTTTTCACGCTGGGAAATTCGTAAACAGCCCCTGTCATCTGGGGCCTGATGGCTGTCGTAGCTGCGAAAGCATGTGCAGTGTATTTCCCGAGGTAACAAAGCCTGTTTTGCCTCATACTGGAGGACCGACTAAATCACTTCAGAATTATTATAGCGGCCAAGGGCGATATGTAAGTTGGCCAAATGGCTGGTGCTGCTCGGAGGATCATTTTTTGAAAGGGCGCTGTGATCTATGAATTTTTCGTACTGGAGTCTGACCTTTTATTTCTGAAAATTTCTCTTTCCTGTTTCCTTCTTTTGCATCTTGATAACCTAAAATTCTCGTATGTTACTTAAACTCTCCTTGTTCGCAAAGGATAAGAAAAATAATATTCTGGACAGCTGCTCTAACCTAACATTCCTCATACATAATTACTGCCCCTACCTTATTTTAGCTGCAAGTTTATTCTGTCGTTTGAATTGTTCACTTTTTTGTTGGCTGTGCTGTGTTTGTTCCTGCAGGTAAAATAGATTGGTCCGGTCGCAGCATTTTCATCAAATGCGGATTTGGAAAAATTTTTATCTTTCAATTTCCACGTCCTTCTGCAACGTTCCTTGCTTCCTTCTGCTCAACATGCGCTCACCGGAAGGCGTTAGGTTTCAGGTCTTGTTTAGCGAAATGCTTAAAGATTGGTTCAAGGCGGCGTTTATTTCACTTTCCCGTGCTTTTGAATACGCTGCGCCAAATGAAGAGCTTCCACTGTTTCCCTCCTCCCACATGAAGAAACTGCCATTGTTTTGCGCCATAAGAAAACCGCCCCAATCACGAGACGATGATCCTCTTTCAAGAAATATCCCCGGTGACAAACTATGATGTTGCTGTTGTCTTCAACGGATAATTATTTCGATTTTCTCTGCTTTTTCTTGTTTCTACAGCTCCAAGATCATTGTAGGGAGACAAGCTAAGGAAAGCATTATCTTTCCATTTCCATGTAAATGGATACAAATAAAAGAAACAATGAAAAAAGAAACAAATTAATGTGGCAAGCTTTACGCGAAAACTGGATCTCAGACTTTGGAATTTTTGTTCTCATCTAGAGCAGCGTTTCGCTTTTGAAAAATCGCTGTGGTGTCTTTTTTGTTATATATTTATATACGACATTTTGTCAGGAGGTGCTTTAGAGACTCTGCCTTAGTAAGATAATGGGTTTTATTCTGTCCTCCTTGGAGAAGGGGAAAACTTTTATGCCCCAAGACCGAAATGCAACTTACAACCCCCGAATTTTGCTTCCCCGCTGCATTAGCCGCACGTCAATACCCCGGCGCTGAGATTGCCATTTCTAAATCTTTTCTCAGCTCTTGTACACACGTAATCCGCGACTCGCTTAGAGCGATTCCTCCGCATTTGAGCAAATTTTTCAAATTTGCGTCATATCATGAAGCTTATCTTCAGTGGGCTCAAGAGCATACGATGCGGCTTGGTCGAATCTGCTTCAATCGGTATGGTCTGACTTTTCCCTTTGCTTTGTAAGTGCTTTGTAACTGTGATACATAACCTGCTCAACGGAAGACAGTATCTTTGCGTCTCTATTTATTCCAACACACTGCGCTATCAAGGCGTTTTTTTTATTCGTGCTTTCGCTTGGACGAGTTAGTGCATTCTTGAACATCGACCAAGCCAGCCATTTCATTAAGCACCCACATAGCGTGTAGATGCCTTTTCTCAGTGTTGTTGCCGCCACGTTTGTAACTAGCATAAGGTAGCGCATTATAGATGGGATCGATCTGGCTCTAAAAAAAAAAAAACAGTGGCATGGCTAAAAGTGGACAAGTGGAATTAGCCACTGGGAAACGATATATTTTCTCTCGTTCTCCACACGATTTTTAAGCTCAGCGTCTTGACCATCGATTCAATGTAGACGTATCGCATGCCGTTCATATACATTTGCAAAGTCTTTCTTACCACGTATTATTATTGGGTGGAATATCCTACCAGCCCAGATAGCCATCGAACATGACGCTGCTAACTTTCTTGACCTAACACTCGGGAGGTTGGCATCCACTTGCTGAGCAACTGAGGGGAAGAATTCGACACCAAGATCGAGGACCAAGGCAGGTAAAGGAGAATGGTAGATCTGAGAACTAGTACGCAGAGGACTCAAGGAATGCTCAGAAGTCTCGGTAGGGTACAGATGATTACGTTAGCCAGCGAAGCGTTAGAAGTGATAACGGAGTACGTCTACAAATGGAGGTACTCATCACAGGTCGAGACGTCGAAAGCGAAACTAAACTAGGCGAATAGAACTGGGATGGACTGCATTTGGCAGGTCAGGTACTTTCTAGAAATTACCAGCCGTTTACCAATGTCCTAGAGGAAAGTATAGAGAAAAATATAAAGGAAAGTATTTCACCGCTTGTGGTCTTTCTGTGTAGCGCTTTCGACAACATTTAAACGCACGAGGGAAACACATAACAAGGATGCGCAGTCTTTCCTTTCTCTCGTGCGTTGGAGTGTTCTTCAAAGCGCAACAATGAAAGGCCATGATCACAGCGAACTAGCCTAATTTAAACGTGTCATAATATATAACAACTCTCTCTATAACCCTCTCTCTACCATGAACTGTAACTTACGGGCACTAACCGATAGGGCAGACACGTGGGCAGTAACGAGAAAGTCTAAACTGAAATAGAGGACACCGCAGAGAGCTCTCGAAAGGAAATTGATAGCTCTGATAGGACGTCCACATTCAGGAAGAGAGCAAAGTGGGTAAGAGAACAAACTAGACTAGTGACATCCTAATCAAAATCAAGACGAAATGACCGTTGACAGGGCATTTAACATAATAGGAAGACAATCGATTGTCGATAAAGGCCACTGAGTGGATTACAAAACAGCGCAAGCGTGACGTTGAGCGGTAGAAAGTCATGTAGACGGCTGAGGTGACGCACTTGCATGGATAACAAGACCGCTGTTGGCACAGAGCATTGTTAATTGGAGAGAAATGGGAGGGCCATTTTTACTGTGATGGACGTGGTAAGGCTGCAGATAATGATGATGACGTACTTGCGCGAAGTAGACACGGACGAAGGAGGAACGCATATCAGGTGCGTTGATTGTTCCTTCGTATCTTCCTTGCGCAAGTATGCACTTTTAAGAAGTTGTAAAAATGTTCCTTTTTTGCCACACTGTCGTTTCAGAGTCGCGAAATTCAAACACAGGCCATATCTCTATGTTACAGTTTCACGTGTTAAACCAGCTGGCGCGATTGCAGTCCTATTCTGTGAATAAATATGTGGACATTCAGCCTCGCGAGTGTTTTTGGTCAGCCAGTTGATGGGCCGCATCCCAAGTGCATGCTACTCCACTTGTACTCGTCATTTGCCTTCAGGCTCTACCCTGCAAGCAATATGCAACATGCAGCGTCTGAGAGCCGATTCAAAACGTTTGGGGCTTCTTGCAAACACGTGTCTCGGCTAATAACGGCAAATGTTCCATGAAGCAAGAGGGGGGTGCCACAAGAGGGTGGCCACGCAATCCCCTTCCCTCCATGCGCCCTACCTCACACACCACAAGTTACCGCACACTCCACTTGAAGACTTAGAAGGCAGCCCGCGGCAGGTACATAGGGTTTTCACATGATCACGCAAAGGAGCAACGTGCGGGTCGTCGTGGGTCGCACATGCCATATATTTGCTGTAAAATATATCTGTCAATAAATGCTTTCTTTCTTTTCTTCTGAATCTCAACCATGGCTTCTGATGCGCTGAATGTGATACACGTCACATTACGAAAGAAAACACTTATTCAAGTATTGTCGGTTTCTCTATAATTTGCTCTCAACTATCTGCAAAGAAATGCCACGCAGCTGCGAGGCTCTGGTTAGACAGCGAGAAGAAGAAATTCGCTACACACAGACCGTAAAAGGTATTATACACGAAATTAGCAGTGTGAAGCAGAAAAATGAACTTACGTCGTTCCTCTTTTCATACATTTAGGATAGACAGAAAAGTCTTGGGCCTGGTAGAGATATAATTTTGATCGCAGTTGTTCGCATCGAGATCAATTTTTATTTCATAAATTGAGATAAAAGTAAATTGAATCACTCTCGCAGGTTTGACTGTACTCCAAAGCTGCTTGCGCTAACGACGTTTTCAATGAGGTAGTACAAATTGTTGACAACTACGACGACACAGCATCACGAAGAAGCTTTCGGAGAAGCGGTCGTCAGCAGAACATATTGGTTACATCAGTAATAAATCTTACTCATTGTTTGAATTTGTTTTGTGAGTTTCTTCATTTTGCTCGTGTAGCTTCCAACAACTGGAGGAGAACAATTCTGGTTTTAAGCTGTTGTGAGCTTTATCGCAACCATTGCCGATTTCGAATACCTACGTCTCTATGGGTGGAATTCCTGCCAGCTTTGGTGCTATAGTTCGGTCGGTTCTGTATTTTCTACTAGTTGCCAGTCATTTATGGCTATTTTGGATAAGTGTCTATTTATAGTTTATTGGTTTAATTAAGGTTTTAGTGTCCCAAAGAAACTCAGGCTATGAGGGACGCCTTAGTGAAGGGATTCGGAAGTGTGTGTGATTACAAAAAAAGCACTGTACAAGCGCTTTGTTTCACAAACGCTCATTAATCGGAAATGCCTGACATATATACGAAAAAGCGATTTATGAGCTTCAACCACACCTATATGACTTTCCAAGTTTGCTACAATTAAGCTGCGTATTTACGGGCGCTTCAAATTGAACATGCGTGCGATGTTAGACTTAGAGAATGAGTACGATGCATTCTATGTTTAGAAATTGCTCGTGCCTACATGATAACGGCACAAATTTAATTTATTTACGAGGGATGTGTATTTCAATTGCCGTGTTGTTGCTGGAAACTGTTTACATCTGGCAATATTGATGGCGATTTTTCTGTTTCTGTGATTTAGATAGCACGGTGCTCATAGAAGCTACACTAAGTGCATGAAACCAAAATAATGTTTGGCTTATATCTAGATCGCTTTTAGGCTGCTGCTAAAAAGGCTAAATAAAGCAAGTGCGTTAAATCGCTCTCTGCTGTGGCTTCGCTGAAGACACTTTTGCTTCCTTTGTTACACTTAGCGGGCTATGTCGTACATATATTACATTGTTTGCAATACAGAGCATCGTGAAAGTAAGCGTTGGTGGTTTCCGTTTCTCTTCTAACGTTTTTTTCTTCGACGTAGTCGTTGATCTCCAATTTTATTCTTTGCTGCCGCTTTTTCAGCGCTGCGTTCTCGCTTTTATATTTGCAGATGGTTATGCACTGCAATTGTGATGGCAAATTTCTGCTGAGCTAAAGAGGACGCTTATATCTGTGCACTCAATGATCCTCGTAGCCACTTATCTGCTTGGCTTCACTGGCAGTAGCCGTCACACTCCAATCATCATCGCAAGATTTCGACTCGACAAACGAATTCAGCACCCTGCTTGAAGCGCCTCAACAACGTTGGTTCCTGTTGAAGTACTATGGAATTGGTTTGGTTTTATGGGGTTTACCGTCCCAAAGCGACTGAGGCTATGAGAGACGCCGTAGTGAAGGGCTCCGGAAATTTCGACCACCTGGGGTTCTTTAACGTGCACTGACATCGCACAGTACACGGGCCTCTAGAATTTCTCCTCCAAAGAAATTCCAGCCGCCGCGGCCGGGATCGAACCCGCGTCTTTCGGGTCAGCAGCCGAGCACCATAACCGCTGGGCCACCGCGGCGGCACTATGGAATTAAAAGCAGCGTGGTAGAACATGTTACAACATGCTCCATCTTCTTTAAAACTGCTACTTTATAAAACCTTAGTTAGATCTAAATTAGAATATGCGTGCTCTGTGTGGGACCCGGGACATGAAACTCTTACTAATCAGTTAGAGTCAGTACAGAATCGTAGCGCCAGATTTATTTTGTCTAACTTTTCCCGCACTGCTAGTGTAACTGCAATGAAAAATACTTTGAACCTTCCTAGCATTTCCCTTCGTAGAAAACTCGCGCGAATGCTAACTTTTCACAAGATTTACTACCACAATCATCAGCTAAAACGGGATCTTTTATCTGAACCATCATTCATATCACCTCGCACGGATCATCGCCACAAGGTACGCATTCCATACCGCCGAAGCAATCCATACTTCAACTCATTTATACCCAAGACGGCGAGCGATTGGAACCACCTGCCCACCTTGGTTGCCGATATTTCTGACACCTGTTTATTTAAAAATGCCGCGGAAAACTATGTGTTTGACTAGGCTGTTTTGTTACCTAATCTGATATGTATTTTGTTCAAGCCTACGTTTTTTCTTTCTTTGCTGTATTACATTACATTTTGCATTTACTTTTTGTGTTCATTTTGCTGCATTGTCTATACTTTTTTTAACCACTCCCTTCTGTAACGCCCCACTGGGGCCCTGAAGGTATTGTAATAAATAAATAAATAAATATAGATGCGTGCGCAGAGACCGCCTTAACAATAAATTACCACTCGGCCCGTGTGCTGTACGATGTCAGTGCACATTAAATAACCTCAGGTGGTCAAAATTTCCGGAGCCCTTCACTAGGCGTCCCTCATAGCTTATGTCGCTTCGGTACGTTAAATCTCAATAAACCCATGAATAAAAACACCACTCAACAGTACAAAAAACAACAGCGACAGGAAATACTTTAAAATTTTGTTAGTTTTTAGCAATAGCACTAGGGCCCAACAAAAAGGAGTCAAAGTTCTGAACTCTTCTGGAAGCGCTCAGTGGACGCTAGTTTCTGCATCTTGCTGTTCCCTGTCCAGAGCGTCTGGACTTCCCAGTATATAGGAGAGAGCGACAGTACATGTTTGGTTGCTCAGAGATTGGGGGTTTATCGAAAGACCTATACCACGCGTGACTGAAAACTCTACCCGTTCATCGTTTATTTTGTTCTCAGAGAGTTGACCATGGATTATCTTCTTTAGTGCTCAGGGGTTGTAAACAAAACAGAAGTTCAACACAACAGCTCAGCAGCAAGTACAACACAAACTTTTCGCAAGGGAGAAAGGGTTTGAGCTCTACCCCCTTCGTTAATAGCACAAGAGCGCAAAACTTGTGAGATGCCAATGAAAACACTCCTCGCTGTTCTCTCCAAGGCAGACGGCTGCCGGAGAAAGATAGCGGCCGATCAAACAAATTGTCCTCACTCTGTGGAATCGAGAAGTTTACGGTTATGGTTTAGGGAGTACGCTGCATTCATGGGGTAGGTTAAGCTGCTTTTTAAAGCCCTACTTTTTGGGACCTGCAGTCTTTGGTCGACTAGATCATATCCTGAAAAAATTGATGCTCAGCTCATTGTGATCAACTCTACCGTACCAGCCGCATAACACAGCGACGCTTAGCACGAATAGAACGATGCCAGCTGTAACGCCATTGTAGGCAGTTTGGAGCGCATGGAAGTGTCAGGAAGTGTAATGTGATTTAAATATGCAACTTGCATCCACACCCTGCGCTAACCAGCCGCCAGTGTTCCGCGGCATCTTTTCACCGGCCTATCTCCCGCAGCCAAAGCTGGCGACCAGATGATCTTTATATAACTCTGACTTCTCATTTCTCGCCCAATTCGACCCTAATTTCTTCTACATATTTCCTGCGATGAATGGCACAAAGCGTAGCCGGTGGTTGGAGTGCAAGGGAAAAAAAGGGGCAGTGCTTTCCCATTGGCGAGATTGGCAGCAAGTGGCAACGAAGCCAGCAACGCTCAAACTCTGTTCTTCTGTTATCGCAGCTTGGACGGCCGCTATCCTCCGGGTGATAGTCTTCGTTGTGGCGCTCCCCGCTTCAACTGAATTTTCTGCCGCTGCTGCAACAGAAGCACCTGGCATTCTTCGGCTGACGGCTATCTGGTGGCTTCTCCGCTCTTTGCATCATCCGCCGACGGGTGTCTCTGGCAGCGCGGAACATCGGTATAAAGTGGCGGCATCGACTACTGTGTCCCATTGGCAGCAAGCGGCAGCGAAGCAAGCAACTCTCAAACTCTGTTCTTCTGTTATCCCAGGTTAGTCTTGTGTTGTCGACCACTGTTTTAGTATTCCGCTGTCGCTGCTGCCATACGCTGCTTATTTTGTGTTTGTTGTACTTATATTGCTATGGGTTCAGAGATATCAGAAGTTGTGAAGGCTTTGCAGGACTTTAAACGCGAAATGCGAGCCGAATAGACGATATGCGAAATTGCTTGGCGGTCTGGCAACACCGCGCCCACAACTTCCGGTTTCCATCTTGGCGCGGTCGAGCTCGTCGAGCTGGTGCATCGTTTGCTATGCGTACTTTCTTCTTGCGAGTGGAATTTCAACAGGCAAGCTTCAGTTGCTGCGTTGTTTTCACAGCTGATCTTCGACCAAATGTAGGTGCTTTCAATAAGCGCCAGCTTACTCCTACCGCATCCTCAGCTTCGCTTGAAGTCTGGCGCTGATGATCGCAATAATCCGCACTCGAAAGTAGGTTGGAAAGTCGAACCGTGACCGTGTGCTGTTGTCGTTGTAATGCTCGCATTAAAGCACCAGTTCAAGCATCACGCATTATCATGGCTATTTTATTCCGAGGTGGACGCGAATTCATCTGGTAGGGTAGCGAGCGGTTATTTTGCGGTGAGTGCGCACGTGTGTTGACAAACTTCTGTGACAGTGCGAACTTTCGTTCGCGCCGACGCCAGGAGCTTCGTGCATTGCAGTATAATCACACAAGACCCTCGACCAGCTGCGTAATTCGATTCCTTTACTGTAATGTGCAATGCGCATCCGCGGTAATGCGCATGCGGTAATGTGCAATGCACATATAATTCAAAATATTGTAAGCAAAGACGCAGCTTTTTTTTTTCAGATAAGCATTGAGCCACCGCGGCGGCTTGATTAGAGAAAGATGTTACAGCTGTAGGTGCATGCACGGACTCGATACGCTGGTCAAGCTGTGTGTGCAGGGGCGAAATTAGCATGTTCGGTTGCTTCCGAAACTTAATTAGCTTACTCCCAAACTTGGACAAATGGCTTTGTTGCGAAGCAAGCTGTTGGAGCTTGCCACAACGATAATAAAATCTGATGGCCTGAAGCGTTTTCAGAACACTGTTGCACGTACTTTCTAGCTTAGACATGCGTCCCTCCTTCATAATAAAGTAGCTATATTATTCGCTTCTTTTTTTTTTTAGATTTTCGTCGCCGCAGATATCGAAGGTATAGGAATCCTCAAGAAATAAACAATTCGCACCTCAGTTTTTATACGTAGGGTGTATTGCTTCACAAAGACTCCTTAACGCGCATAACATATGCGTATATGGTACAGAGAGTTTGCTCGCCCTTCTAAAACTAATTGAACACGGGAAAAACCTAACTGAACAAGTAGCAAACTAAGCAGTAATCGGCATATGGTTCTTCGAGTGAACTTATTTCGCCACGGCACAAGCGATTGGCCCGCTCAAAAAAATTACCTTCTCTATTACGTTGTTCAAGTATGCGTCTATATATATTCACGCCCGACCGGATAGCTGATAAATGCACGAAATTGGCTTCTAATTTTGATCAGAGACAACAAAGGCTGTGGTCCTTATCTTAATTTAAACGCAAATCACCTCGAGAGATTTGTCAAAAATCAGCGAAGAAAGCGAAAGCTGCGCACTGATCCGCGTGCTGACACATGATACTTCGCATGGCGTTTTGTGTTACTAAAACGTTGGGACGGAGTAAAAAAATAGAAAAGTGAAAAGCTTGAACGCACCTAGTTCTGGCACGCATCGTAGTGTCTTTTCACAGTGGAGAGGGTAGCGCAACACTGCATCGGCATTTTACTTTTCAAACGAAGCGCAGCCGTTTTAACCCAACGCTGGGCGGCGGTTTCGTTTTCTGTACCGTGCCAACATGGAGGACTTAGTTCTCGGAGCGCCGAGAGATGGCGCTGCGCATTTCGCATATCGTCTATTGCGGACAGTAAATCAAAGCATCAAGGACTGTTCTGATTCTGGAGACGACCTTAAGCAGGCCCTCACTGAGCTACATGATATCCCCTCTGAACTAAAGAAAGTGAAGGAAGAGTTTATTGCACTAAGGCACGAAAATAAGAATTTAAGCGCCCAACTGAGCAATGCAGAGGACCGGATCGCGGACCTGGAGCGGTACAGCCGATTAAACAATGTCGAGATCAAGGAACTGCCAGCCACGGTCAAGGACAAAGCAGTTGAGATGGCTATGAAGGTTGGGCAGCTGACTAACGTCGCAATAAATGAATCTGACATCGACATTACGCACAGTGTCCCGACAAGGAAAGGAAATGAGGCCAATATGATCATCCGATTCTGCTCTCGAGCCATGCGTGACGCGTATCTGGGTGCTGCAAAGAAAAAGACAATCACTACTACAGATCTCGGATTCACAGGACCTGAAAAAAATATTTACGTGAACGAGCATCTCACACCAGAAACGAAACGCTTGCTCGGGGCTGTAGTTGAGAAAAAGAAAGAAGTTCAGTGGAATTATGTGTGGACCAAAAATGGCATCATCCTTTCCCGTAAGACAGATGTCTCCACTGTTCTTCGAATTCGTTCTCGAGATGACCTTTCAAAAATGACTTGAGCTCTCCCATTATCTCGACATACATACATTTTTTGTCGCACCAAAATGGATGAATGCCCTCTTTTTACTCCCGCACAGTTAAATTGTTTTCTGAGGGTTGATGAAACAAAGTTCCTTAAAATAATACACCTCAACATGCAATCAGCAGTGAAGAAGGCGGACAAACTTATCTGCATTCTGCAAAGTGTGTCACTTAGTTTAGATGTTGTTTTCTTATCGGAAACATGGTATCAGTCGGGCATTGATGGTATAACTATACCTGGATATAGTTCATATTTTCTAAGTCGCACTGAAAAACGTGGGGGTGGTGTCACTATTTTGATAAGGACCAGCTACATGTGTGAAGAGCTATCCAGCCGTAGCATTTCAAGCAGTGATATAGAAATGCTTACTCTGCAGTCAGGTCGCCTGACGTTCTCTGTCGTGTATCACCCGCCACAGGGAAACACAGCCAATTTCTTTGATAGTTTCGAGCGCGAGCTTTCTTTCTTCTCATCTGAAAACTACCGGTCCTATATAGCAGGTGATTTCAACATCGATATGGGTAGCACTGAACCTGCACAGCTACAACTGAGCACTAACTTAGAAAGCTACACCTTTCAAAACCTAATTAACCAGCCGGCCCGTATCACAATCACTAGCTCTTCTGTACTAGATTTGATCATTACAATCGATCTGAACAGTGCTTTTATGGGGCATATCGCGGCTGAAATCAGTGATCATTTGCCTGTCTATTCATGCATCGCAAAGGTTTCTTGCCCGCAGCCTACCTGCGCCATTCGACGGCAGCTTGTCACTCAGAGGCGGCTTGAGGAATTCAAAGACCGAATTTCTCATGTAGATTGGACTCCCGTGTACAGTGAGGCTTCCCCAGATATTGCCTATTAAAGATTTCTCGGCCTTGTTACTCCGATATACAATGACTGTTTACCTATAATTGCGATCACACCGTGCTCGAAGGCACGCAAACCATGGATGACGCGTCGACTTATTCGCCTTGTTAGCAAGAAACACAAACTATACGCAGATTTTATAAGAACCAAAACTACTGAACTGCTTGCACGATACAAATCTTTTCGTAATAAAGTAAATAAAGAAATCGAGACTGCGAGCAATGAATACTATGCAAATCTCTTTGCATATCGCCTTGCTAAAAACCCTAGAGAAAGATTGAGGGAACTAAATACACTCTTAAATAAAGAATTATGCATCCAGTCCCCAAGAAGTCTCAATCTACGGTTGTGTTATCTCAGGAAAGGATCTCGCTAATGCCTTCAATGAATACTTCACTGAGTCAAACGTTAGTCCGAATTCCAGTGTTCCCGCCGCTATATATTGTTTTTGGGGTGCAAAAACTTTAGAATCTATGTTTTTTGAGCCAACTGTCGAACCAGAGGTATACTCCGTTTATAATAACTTAAAGAACACACATAGCCTTGACGCTAATAACATCCAGAGCAGGCCTGTTAAATACATCCTTCCCGAAATAGTTCAATGTTTGACGCATATTTATAACTTAGCACTTCAGACAGGTGTCTTTCCTGCCGATATGCAACTGGCAAAAGTGGTAGTAATTTATAAGAAAGGCGATAAAAATGTCCTTGGCAACTACAGGCCTATCTCGGTCCTCTCGTACTTTTCGAAAGGTTTGGAAAAAATAATTCTACTAAGGCTGCGAAAACTTATAAACAAGTATTCCTTATTAACCGATTATCAATACGGATTCACACCCCACAGATCGACAGAACACGCCCTACTTGCTCAGAAAGAATACGTGCTTAACTGTTTTGAAAAAAAAAGTTACTCGCGTTTGCTATTTTTGTCGACTTCACCTAAGCTTTCGACAACATTAACCACCGTATCCTTTTCGCAAAACTGGAACATTATGGCATTCGCGGTCCACCGCTGAACCTTATCATATCATATCTAGGCTCGAGATTTCAGTACGTACAAACTGACTGCTACTGCTCCGACATACTAGCCATAACAAAAGGCGTACCTCAGGGTAGTATTCCGGGTCCTTTGCTCTTCAACATATATGAAAACGATATTCCTAACTTCTACGACAAAGCGACTTGCATCATATACGCGGACGGCACAAGCCTTTTATTTAGCTCCGATAATATCCAATCACTTACTGACACTGCAAACCAAGCTCTATTCGCCTTAGAAACATGGTCACTCAACAATGCTCACAAGATAAATAAGAAAAAAACTGCTGTGTTACTTTTCTACCCCAAGGGAAAGCACGTGCTAAATCCGCCACCGATTTATTTAGGTCACGATACTATCAGATACGTGGATAGATTCAAATCTCTTGGCATTCTGTTTACATTGACAATGACATGGGATCCCCATGTAGAAGCTCTTACCCTTTTGTCGATCTATTGGAATTGTCTATCGCCTTAAAAATTTTTTACCCTTGCAGGTCAGGATGAATTTGTATTACGCGTTTTTTTATTCGTCTTTAAGTTACTGTTTTCTTGTGTGGGGAAATATGACTGTGACGAATATTAACAGACTTTCTATTCTCGAAAAAAGAATGCTTCGTGCTGTTGCCAATTTGACTTATGACTCACCAATCACGGCAATTTTCCGCAAGAACAGGATTGTGTCTGTGAGACACTTGTTTGATTACAGGTTTGCATGCTTTTATAAGCGAAAAATATCCGAAGATGACACCTACTTCTCTAATCTTGCCACACTTACACCTCGCCACTCTTCTTATGACATTAGAAGCTGTGGCTCGTATGCAACCCCAAAAATCAGAACCAACTATGGTTTCATGATGGTCGGGTCTATCCTGCCTCGGTTTCTAAACACACCTTTGTCTAATGAACTTAGTACCATGTCACTGTCTTCTAATCGCAACCTGCATATCGAATAGCACTGCTATCTAAAGCTTTTTTTTTTCTGGAAAGCACCACGCTCAAAATGCTGTCTGTAATAGCATAAAAATGTAGTCTCTATTTCTTCAGTAGCAACTGGTATTATCAATATATGTCATGTTCGCCTATATGTTGCTGTCATGCCGAGTTATTTTGTATCGAGTGTTGTTTCAATTTTTTACCCCTTAAAGCTCATACGTCAGTCAATGTATATGTACTTTTTGTTTTTTTCGTGCATCATGTGCTGCTGCCAAATTTCGGGGCGGCAAGGCTTGTCCAGCAGTGGTGGAACACTGCTTTTTTCTCGCCGTCCTCAGTTTTTTGTATTGCGTGAAAAACTGGAATAAAGAAATGAAATGAATGAGTATTCTACTGTGCTACCCTCACAGATGAATTAGAGAAACGCAATGAAAAGCGGATTTTAAAAAAATGAGTAATGCTCCTGAGGGACTAAATCGAGGCTTGGGCGACAACCACACGGTCATTTCAATCCGTCTTATATTTTAACGCATCTCACGCTATGATTTTTAATTTGGACTAATGACAGCAACAGTGGTCAAAAATTAAAACTTGCATATGTATATTTTGCCGAAACCTTAAGTAGTTGAGATGAAATTTATTCATCTTTATGCTGATTGAGCCTTTGCCTAACCATGGTCGTACATTCGCACGCATGCGTCAGCGTTCGTCTGTGAGCTTTTGCACCTTTTCTATCAAGGGCTATTTAAACATCAAGATGTACAGACTAATAAATATTGGCCTGCATTTTTATACATGGTGCTTGCAACTGCATCCAAGGTTGAAAAACAGCGCACAAAAGACTTGAGACAAGAGTAAAGGCAACGACAGGACAAGCGCTGAACTCACAACTAAGGCTTTATTGCGAAAACCTGGGTATATGAGGAAGGTATAATACATGAAAACAAAATTAAACAAACAAAACTAGGGCAATGATAAAACTAGCGTGCGCCCGAAGCCCAAAATCTGCCAAGAAACGTGAGCTCGTTATCACATAAAGCAACCGAAGGTTTCCTAACGCAGCCCAGTTGCTCCGTTGCGATGAAGTATGCTTCTGCTACTTCCCGTGTGGTTTGGTCTCTGTGAGTATACAACACCTTTCGTTGACTTAACAAAGCAGTGCACTTTTTATTCTTGTTTTTCATCACTGCGCACCCCTTGCGCAACTGCAGTCAGCTCTGCTCGTCCTTCCTGGGAGCAGCAATAGTGGGCAAATAATTCTACGTTTCGTTCCTCTTTCTTCAGTGTACGCTGGGTTTAATCAAGGGTTCCTAGGGGGTGCCTTAGTCCTCCAGCACTCGGGAGCTTAAAGCATAATGAAGCGTACATTTGAGTTACGCTATAATAAGACAGAATGTGGATTCCGTCTTCTGTGGTGGCGGTTATTGCAAAATCGAAGTTCTAAGAGAAACTTGTCGCCTATCAATTAGTCGTAAGGTCGGCTTTACAGCTATGGTGCGCGGATGTTCATATAACGATAACACATCCAATGCCGGCGACGAGAGCACATTTGATAAAAAATGCAATGAAAACAGTCCTGTGTGACAAGCATCGTCCATGCCCATTACAGAAGCTCCCTACATTGAGATTAACCCGCAGCTCTGACCACAGTACTTTTACAATAAGTGCAAAAATTCTGGACCTGAAACTTGAAACAAGAAACTATCACCTTTAATTGAGCCACATGTTGAATCTATCTGATAGTGTTCATACCAGCCGCCGCGGTGGCTCAGTGGCTATGGTGCTCGGCTGCTGGCCCGAAAGACGCGGGTTCGATCCCGGCCGCGGCGGTTGAATTTCTTTGGAGGAGAAATTCGAGGCCCGTGTACTGTGCGATGTCAGTGCACGTTAAAGAACCCCAGGTGGTCGAAATTTCCGGAGCCCTCCACTACGGCGTCTCTCATAGCCTCAGTCGCTTTGGGACGTTAAACCCCATAAACCAAACCAAACCTGTTCATACCAGCGCGAAACAGAAAAATCAAATAAAGAAAGTACTCAAGGGCAATTTTTGTAGTTCAGAATTCAGATAATAAAAGTCTCATGTAAATGTTCTTGCGTTTCAGCCTCTAAAAATTGTTCCTGTTGATTAGTTTCTAAAAGTATTGTGGATAATTAAATCTTAATGGGTTGTAAGCCCGGCGATATTTTAGTGTAACGAGCGCGAAAAAATCTTTGGGTTGGGACTCACTTCAAAAACGTAGGAAAGTACTGCGTTTAAAATTATTTCATAATATATTTCATTCTAGAACTGGAATAGACAGAACCAAATATATAGCCAACCCTGATTACGTGTCTTTACGTAGAGATCATTCACTTAAAGTTAAAGAATACAGGTGCCGGACTGACCTTTTTAAAATGTCTTTTTTCCCCAAAACGGTTTCGGAATGGAACAAGCTGCCTGAGGAAGTAGTGTCCATATTATCAAATGATTCATTTTCTTCCATGCTGTGACATTTTTTTGTGTATAATAATTCTGTGTTCTTTCTATCTCATTGTTATCTTTTTTTTTGTAACCACCTGCACGCGGTGGCATTTGTGTACTTTTTCTTCTACCCCCCCACTGTAATGCCAGCCAATGGCGCTGTGGGTATGATGATAAATAAATAAATAAAATTAACTTTGAAATAATTTAACCTTCTACGTACATCAAATATTGATCGGAAAATCCGTGGCTACAAAAATCCGTGGCTATAGATACGTCAGCGGCTTTTATTACTCCCAGAAGCTTTATCATGAGGACGCGTGACTAACAATGCAAGATCTGCATACCTAAAGTGTACTTTTCAGAAATACAGCATTGGGATTTTAGGAAGGCCCGGAGACACTTTTTTGGGGGAAGACTATTCAGAGATGACGCAAGGCTTAGGACTGATAATCAGCGCCGGTATGCTGGGCTGCTTTGATTTATGTGACAAGGACAATTTACGAACAGAACTTTTTGCTGGGGAACCTTTTCAGCAATAACCACTCAATGAACGAGAATTTCTGAAGTTCTTCTGTTTCTAGCAATGCGTGCCATTCCATCTTTCCACCATCGCTACAGTAACGCACCACCAGAGATAGTAAAGATGAAACCCTTGGCGCTCATCAGTTAAGGCGGCAAATAATCTTGATTTGCCCACCAATGGTCGCAAGAATAAAAAAAAAAACTTTTTTGCGCTCTTAGTAGACGTTAGTTTCTCCATCTGTATTTCTCAGTGAGGCATAAAAGAGTACATCAGCCACCTAACAGGCAAGATTCTTGGTCCTTCTTTCTCTCGAAGCCTATTGCCGTTGAAGCCTTCTTCACTTCCAGGAGCACCAAAGTGCACACGACGTTCTCCTGTAGGAGACGTCTTGTGAAGGCATGAGTGATGGTCGGGTCTGGTCTGCGGTAGCGTGGTCGATATGGCAGAGACGGGACTGCCGATCACAAAGAATATTTGGTGAATGGCGAAGAAAAAACGCTGTAGAAGTGGGCGCGGAGTAATTCTCGAGAGTGTCTTTGCAGCACAACTACCACAATAAAATAATGGGTGTGTTCTAATCCATATGACATTAACGCTGCTTCTGCAGACAGGTCATTTCTCTGAATAAATTGGTTCTCAAGCCAACATTCTCAGACCCCTTCTTAAAACTGTAATAAAGTTTTGCTGGCCGTGCTGGGAACCAGTTAGTGCTGATTTTAACACACTCGTTCGAATCCGTTTTACGGCAAAACCTAGTATTTGGAGACTTTTATTACTGTTAAAAACGGAGAATATTTGTAACTAAAAGGACGGAATTGATAGCAACTAATATTATGCTTTTTTTCATGGCGCTGCTTATTTCAGTATTTTCATGGCGCCTGAGTCCCAGTACGAAAGTGAGATGTATTTCCAACCACGCCGAAAAAGGCTAGCGTCCTGTAAGGAGTTGAAATGCAATTTTGCTGCGCATTTGTTGTTTTCAGAGTTTATGCAATACAGCTGGCACAATGCGCTCCAGTAGCACATTCCGCCTCTCTAAGGTGATCATAAATACTGCATGTTTATCTCGAAAACAGAGGCAACTCTTTAGCTCGAAATAACATCATGGCCTCCGTCGCGGAAAAGTCTTGATGCGAGGAGCGGGATTCGGTTGAGATTTCTTACGTTTTTCTTTCCCTCGGCTTGGCGGTTTTGGTCTAGAGCATCGTGCTCTGAAGATTTAATAGCCCATATAAGGGCTGTACGCTTGGCGCTTGATTTGCAAATGAGAACTACTTGCCTTGATAACACTAAACAGCAGGTAACTAACGCATATGGTCTGCCCGCACTGTTGCTCCCAAAGTGGCGCCGGCTGACCATATTTACAACGGGTGTATGGCGAGCGCAGTTCCGGAGTCCCTTCTAGTCCACAAAGCTCAATTCGATCATTTCACGTGACCACATTTGGACCTGCCCCTCTTTGCGCGCCATCCCGCCCAAGCACCTGCTCCAGTGCGGACCGCCCCCAGACCAACCACCGGTCGTCGAAACCTGGGCCCCACCACCCAAAGTTAGTGCACTGCCTTAGAGAGTCCAATGTTTGGTTCATTGGTTTCTTGGGGTTTGACATCCCGAAGCGACTTAGGCTAAGGGAAACTCCGTAACGAAGGTCTCCGGAAGTTTCTACCACCTAGGGTCCTGTAATGCACTGGCATCGCGCAGTACACGGGCCTCTGCACATATTAGTTTATGCAAGCAGGCACACTGTCGCAGAAAAAGGCACATCGAGATCGCCCTGAACACTTTGGTCAGTCGGCTATGAGAGCCATAACCTGCTTTCTCTGCACCACCCGGATCTCGCCCGTTCAAGTGAACGCGCACCTGTAAACAGTACGGAAATTAGTGTACCGGCCTCCCGAGTCTCTCAAAGCGCTTTCTAACCACGCCTCACGATCAAACGCCTACTCTCGAACACTGCAGCGCACTAAACGTTGTTAATTATGTTTTTCATTAACGTCACCATCCTCGCGTGTTTCAGGCAAATTAGAAGTCCCGCATTCCACTTGTGCGCACTCTCAAAACTTGGCAAAAATCGGCGCAGTGAGTAAGGAATACTAGTAGCGCAAATAACTGCGGAAACGCTAATAGACTTAAATGTGTGGAACGAGGCCTCTCAGAGACATGTTAACCTTGTGTGCTGCTGGGTTGCCCCTTTGTTCTTGGGCCATGCAGTAAGGGACGTGTATAGTGTAGCATTTCAACGTACTTTGAGCTGTCGCTTCAAGTCTCACACAAGGCAGGACAACATTTATTACTTTATCACATACAGTGCACTCTCGATAGCACCATGTTGTCGGCTCATCTGGTAAGATTTCTCTTCGACAAGAGTCGGGAATTGTGTTTCTCATTTGAATATGCGGCTGCGAACTCGACGCCTTTTATCAAAAAGGAATGAAAGATAGTTAACACAGAGGCGTTAACCAAGGTACGCCGGGTCGGCTATCCAGCACTTAAAGAAAGATAACGGGATAGAAAGACAACGAAGAAAGAAAATTCGTTTTCTTGCGTGCGCGAAAAGTGCGCAGCTCCATCGGTGCATTGTAAGCTTCGGTGTAAACAAATGGTATGAGCGAACATTTATCGCTGGCCGTCGATGTAGTAGGCATCTAGCCTTGAATATTGTCGGAAGCTTTCGAGAACTCCGCTCCCAAGGGTACGTGGATGAGTAAGTGGCTCTTTCAGAAGGGAATAAGATAGTGAGAGCGCCGCGAGCTTCGAAGAATTTTGGCTTATCACCGTCGCGTTGACCATGTTCATCAATAAAATAATAACCTACGCATAAGAGTCGGTAATCCTTTGTTACTTTATACCTGTACATGCGAAAGCATTCCTGAAAAACTGTAAGCTGCAATGAACGTCTTTCATTTGTTCCAGTGTGAAAGCCGATGCTATCAACATAAGATATAAAGCCATGGTCAAGAATAAATGCAGAATATTTTGTATTATTTTTCAAAAAAAACATGACAGAATGATTACGTTCCTGTCATGAGAAATTCGACCAATGATCATGGTCGGCACTGAGCTGTATCGCGCATTCGAGAGGAATGTATGCCTTTTAACTTCGACTGATAGCTTCCGAGAGAGGGAGCGGGGTCCTAGCATTTGTTGCACATACGTCGGCTATGCCATCTAGTTGGATTCCGATCTTTTGCTGTGTATGAAACATATGTAAAAGCAACGCCACCTAGACTAACGCATAGCCTCTTCGCATAGCCATTCCCGCCGCGGTGGCTCAGTGGTTATGCCACTCGGCTGCTGACCCGAAAGACGCGGGTTCGATCCCGGCCGCGGCCGTTGAATTTCTACGGAGGCGAAATTCTAGAGGCCCGTGTACTGTGCGATGTCAATGCACGTTAAGAACCCCAGGTGGTGCAAACTTCCGGAGCCCTTCAATACGGCGTCCCTCATGGCCTGAGTTGCTTTGGGACGTTAAACTCCAATAAACCAAACCAAGCTTTCTGTGTAATTTCACGCCGGCGGCCCGCTGCCTTTCGTTTCCTCTCGGGACGGCCAGGAATCTTGGGCGCAGTATAGGCCTACTGGAGCAGAGACGGGTGCTTTCACGGCCTGATAAGCATATTATACCTTTTAACGACGGCTCCTTTCTTGCGTGTACCATTCTGGTACATATGTACCGGATTTGTTATTCTTTTTTTGCCTCCTACTCAACCTAATTAAAGTGTTTCTGTTATTTTCTTATTACTTCTATATAAAAATGGATCCTGAATAATTCGTATGTAATAGTGTGAAGGAATGGTACCATCAAGAAATCATGACGCTGAATGAGGTGCAACGCCTTCCGGAGGCCCAACTAGTGATTTTACCCATGCTCTTGGAATTGCTGACACTATCTTGACTATTACACTTTGGTAACCTTTACTCGCACGGTTCACTTTTTCTGCTCAGAAAATAGTTTTCCGCTCAGCTGGTATACACTGGGCTCAAGAAAGCCAGTGATCCAGGGCTGCAAAACGAAAGAGCTTCGCTGATTATTTATTTTTTTTACCAGGCAAGTACCAAAATTTATTGAATGTCAGAATTTTTAAAATTGGGCCGTCATTATACCTAAATGTGTGAGTCTAGGAACCAGGAGGTGGGGTATTTCCTTTGGAAGTCGCGCCTAAACCTGGGAATGCTGGAGATACGATTTTTGGCCTTTACAAAGTGTATGTAAGTGAGCATGTCGACAGAATATTATTCCCTCCTCTTACTACGAGGCACATGAAAATGTGATCTTCTCACAGTAAAAGAGTGGTAGGTTTGTCTCAAACAAAACTTGCCTTTTCAAACACACTCGTCAAAAAACCTGCGAACTTGTTCAGACGGAATTCTGTACATTGCACCGAAAAATTTTTGAGTTCAAGCTCACCGGGCTGTTTCATTGTCTTCTGGATCGATATAGACTTCCCACTTCGCGACAACCGGAGTCAGTCCCAGGAAACCTGAAAAAATTGAACTCATGTAGCTTTTCCAGGTTCCCAGCCTGATTTACACGGCTCTGAAGACTGAAAACTTCTGTGGAAAGAAGAATGCTTGTTACAAGGCGCTGATGCTCTATGCCGTCACAAATAGGCGGTCCGAGCTTAATATCGGACAGCGTATCGCCGGACTCGGTACCTTTCTGCAAATTGTAAGTGAAAATAAACCTATTGATTCACGCATCGTTCGCAACAGGCGGTCGAAAGAGGGCGCGAGTTTCTGTGTCCAGATAGCTGCCATCACCTAGGCTTTGCCCATCAGCTGTGATCTCGTTGCTGTTTTAGAGCTTCCTAATGCGTGAACCGATAAGAAAGCCCATTTTATTGCATTGAAACATTATTCTAAACACAATTATTATTCTTTAATGTTTTTTGTGCACGCCGCACATCAGGCTATTTATTCTCTTTCTTAGTAAACTGCCATGGTGGCTCAGCGGTTGTGGTTCTCGGGTGCTAATCCGAAACACGTGGGTTGATCAGGCCTTGGCGGTTGCACTTCGATGGAGCGACATGCTAGAGGTTCATGGACTGTGGGATTTTAGTACCGTACGTTAAGAAGCCGCAGGTGGCCAAAATTTACCGGAGCCCTACACTACGGCCTTCGTTATAGCATGGGTCACTTCAGGACGATAAACTTCATAAAAGCTTTCTCTTTTTCTTCTTTTAACCACTTTATTTCAACGGCGGGGTTGTTGTTTATTCATAGTGAAAACAGTGATAGTATCAGCGGAATACATCGTGACAATGCACCGGTTACACTTATTCGTTCAGTACCATCCAGATATAATTACCACCTGCGCGATTTGCAAGAATTATATTAGACCTGCCGGAGGCAGTCAGGACATCTATTCAGCACTATAAGTAGAAGAACCTATTCGAGTAAAGCTGCAGTTTCATCTTCGAACAAGCAAGTTGCTGCAAATTGGAACTACCGCTCACTATAATATGCTAGTGAGTATTTTCGCACCTGCCGGAAGATTTCTTACTCTGTCATTTATCATCATGTTCATCATTAATGGGGATGAGTTTATTGCCTTGGCCAGAAAGAAACATCTACAAGTGGCGGGGAATTTAGAACCAAGGAGGTTTGTTCCCTCATCTGTGGCGGAAGTTATGTTCTCGCATGTAAAGGTTTACTGGATATCAGGAACAACCGTTAACTTTTAGTCACCAGAAGCGAACACCACGTAACTGAAATGGGTTTTTAATACCTGTAAATTTATCAAAATCTACAGTTCCAAAATATCCTGTACGGACAGGTAGATTATATGCGCAACCTGCCCTCGTCGGTGCAAAATCTCACCTATTTGTAAAGAACTAAATACGGTTACATCAAATATTTACGACGACAATACAGAATAAATTGGGTGTAACGATCATTCGGAATTCTTGCGATGATTCTGAGAGTTCAACGGCGCTCGGTAAGTGGTACCAGGTGTGCGAAGCACAAGCCATTGTGGAGATTTTGTGGTCTTGGGTTTCGTTCTGGCGCTCAAGAGCACCATCTTTCGGTGACAACAAGAGTGTAGCAAACGGCAGTGTCAACATGCTAATGGAGGTGTTGCCTGGAACGCGTTCATAAAGGCCTCACGCGCAGTTGCTTATCTTTGCGTGGCTGATACGGTCAAAATCATAGGCGCGCTATTGAGAAGCACGGTATACTACGTGTCATCAGTTGTATACATGCGCATCCCCTGCGCATGTATAGTTTTTCGCCTTTCTCGAAATCCATTTTTGTTTTGAGGCACCTGTAGCTTTTAAGTAGGATGGAAGAAGCCGATCTTAGGCTAGCCTTGCAGACAGGAGAATGACGCTCTAAAATTATTTGCAACTGTTTCATGACCACGCACTTTGATGTAGCTAGCTAGGCTGAATGCGAATAACCATATCAGGCGATATAAAAGGCGCGATCGCACAGACCGCTAATTCAAGCGGGCCACTTTCGTGCATAAGCCCTTTCGTGCATAAAACACAAGAGCATTTGCTCTGGCGTCTGAAACGAAAGGGGCTGGCGTGAAGTCTGCATGAAGAGAACTGAGGACACACAGCAGAAGGGAGTATGTAGATTACAGCGACGAAGTGCAAGCATAGAAGGCAAAAGGGCGAGCAGGCCCTCGTTAACAGCAATGAATTCACAATCCCGGGCCACACCCACTGAGCGTCCCACGCCAAGCAGACAACTAAGCAATCATCGCGCAGGAAGAAAGGCGGCGCCCCATGACAAGCAAACCTCACGAACAGCATCCCATTCAAATGAGGCACTCGGAGTGGCGAGGACAGCCCGGAAGCTTACGGAAGGAGGTTACTTTAATGTTTGTACTAGGTAGTGCTTTTTAAAACAGTGGTGCTCGGTCGTCGGAGTGGAATCTAAAGCACGGTTGCTTTTGCGATGTCATGCGCCCCTCGTGAGGCTACAGCTTCTTTTTGTGTCTTCGGCTTTATCAGATGTCTTTTAGTATTGGCAGGTTGGATTCAGCAGCTATTTTAAACGCACCAGACAGCAAATTGACACAGCGAAACTCGTTGAAACAGCAATCGCATTAATGGCTCGCATCTCGGCTGAAAACAGTGCTGCTTCCCGGGAACAGGCTGCTGTAATTTTATGAGATGACAGCTGATAACAGTTTCGCAGACGCGGCTGGGTACCTTACAACGTCCGTATTTATTTTGCTACCTTCATCGTAATGCAGGGCAGCGGTGTCTCTGTGTGCCTGATGCACCCTATGGCAGTCGCCCTGAGCAGCTGTATTTAGGGCGTTGCCTCCTTTGTTCATTATGCTACTGCATGGTCTACTCTTGCATTAACTTTCCATTCATTTACTAAAATGACCCTAGGGAGGACAGACTAGGACCATGCATTCGCGCATCACGCAAGGAGATTGGGCTGTTGCTTCCGGAACAATGAAGTGCTGAAAGATCATGTTAGAACGGTAGCGTCAAAAGTTCCCACTTTTTTTAAACCAGCGACAAAAATCGGATACGTGACAGAATTCTGCGTAACTGTCATTCTGTTTCTGCGCTGACGTATGAGTTCCTATGCTATTTGCACTGTTCTATATTCTTCCAAAAAGGCACCGAACGAATAGCCACTACCATTTTACAACTTTTTCGGCCCATTTTTTACCCCTAGTGGAAAATCAAGACATAAGCGATCTTGCTATGTTCGAGATTAACTGATATGGCGCCATTGGTGTTCACCTTTCACCTGCCACTGCTACTTCATCGTTATAAACTTTATTAACGAGATTATTTTTACCCCCAAAACGCATAGAAGGCGTGGCCTGGCGGCGCTGTTAAAAACAAGGTAAAGATAAATGCACACGTTTTGGAGAAAAACTGCCCACTCTGCGAAGAAGGCGTCGTTTAGACGCACCGCGCGACACCGTGACACAATTTACGCAGCACAAGGCGCCAAAGACTGCCACTAGCCTGTTCATCCTTGGTGTTTGGACTTCAGCAGGCCTGTTTTTATTTTCGCTGCTCCATATCAAGAGAAGAGTGACTTAGCCTACTTCATCAAAAAGAAAGACGGCGATATAGAGCCTACTTACTTGCTGTTCTCCTCACTGAAAACTTTCATTACATTCTGTCATATTACAAACTTGCACAACGCACAAAACAATGTATGTTTTGAAGTGATATGAGTAAGAGAAAGATAATGGAAGACTGCAAAAGAAGTTGTAGGTTGTGCGATTATATTAGACCACAAGTGCTAATATTTGCAATCGCCAATCTGATTTGAGGAACTTATTTTCCTCTGTGCTTAAGCGCCTTTCTGCACAACAAAAATTTTCACACCAACATTTTTGCTGACAAAGCTGTATGAACTTCGTTTTTCTTTTTCTTTGCGGTACTAATCCGGTCTTAGGCATACACTTCGTTCAAAACCAATATTTGCTTTCGAACAAGCAAAGAAGCAAACAGGTTAGTCTTGACCGTTCAGTAGATATCTACAGATTTCTTGAGGGCATCTCATTCGAAAAAGCAATACTATCGACTCTACGCTCCCAGTAGAAGCAAAAAATATTCTGTCGATAGCACTGGATAACGCGGTGTCACAAAATTCGGCGCATTTTTGAAACGAACAAAGAAAAACCGCCGCGCGCACGGCGTCTCGCCAGCGCGCGCCGAACGGGAGAGAAGGAAAACCCCCGCTGGGCGCGTGGCTCTCTCTCCCCTCCACCACCGCTCACCGCCACGGCGTGCGCCGAAGGAATGAGTCATCCACGCCGATTTGTCTAGAACGTGCGAGTCCTTTCTACTGTTAACCGGGGGAAGAGGGGGAAGCCTTGCGGGCGCTAAGACATGTCCCCCTCCTCTGCACTCGGACGTCGGCTACGCCGCCACGACGGCGCCACGCTAGAACACGCTGGAACCTTCGCGAAACGACTCCTGACTTGAACCAATGAGGACGCGCTGCCGGCGAGAGAAAGGAAGGGAACCTGCACGGGATATACTACGTGTATGTGCGCGCCTACTTTGGCGCGTGCAACAAACAGACGTGAGAGCGAGCCTATAAAAGGAGGACGTTGACCGCTGTCAAGTCAGTCCGGACCGCCGTTTAAGCTTCATCGAAGCGCGCCCGTTCGACTCCCGGGAAAACACCACTCGGCCAGCATCGGACCAACGAGGCAACGTTCGCCAGTCTGCGGGACGGCATCGTCATGGAACTCTGGTCGTCGGACTGCCGCAGTGCCCGGTGAACAAATTGTGTTTTGCTTGTTTACCTCTCTCTCCTGTTTTAGTGCACTTTAGGTGTAATATTTCCTTTGAATTGTATTCTCTTTCGAGTTTAACTTTGCACGAGTTGCATTGTGTTGCTAATCACTTTGTCTTTGTACTAGTGTTTGTGAAACCCTCTGTATCGTCTCAATTGCTGCATAAACTTTGTTTTGTTTTGTGAACCTTTGGCTCCGACCCATTCTCTGGCTTGCGACCAGCGAAAGCTGGGCACCGAACGCCCAAAAACCTCTTGTCACTTGGTGGCTGGTCTCCGCTGAGCTTGCCACGCTGAGTCGAGGGCATCTGCTTCGAGTCCGAGACCGCTACCCCCCCACGCTCTAAGGGTGTCTGGGAGCTTCCCACTAAAAGTGCGCGAAGTGTGGGTGACACGCGGATAGTGAAATGACCACAATTTACTTGTCAAGACGAAGGATGCTTTGTCCTCCAAGTGCAATTTAGTAAAACCAGAACTGACAGAGGCCGTTGGGAAAATAATTCCGATAAATGAGGCAGCTTCACTGGACAACTATCGAACAACTTAATTCCTATAGGCACAGAGTTTAGCTGATGGAGAACATTTCAGGAAATTTTCATTAGCGTAGCTCCAGTCTGCAACTAAAACAACTAAAATAAAGAGCTATAATATTACTATAGTTGGACACTACCTAAAAAAACAGCAGTTGTTATCACTCGGCCATGGTCCGCGGCGTTTCCTAATACTCCGCTAGCCAATAACAACAGTAAACGAAATGAGCTTTTTAATATTTGACTTCATTAAATGAGCTAGTTATCAAAATTCTAGAGCTTATAATTTTTTTTCTTGTGACAGGTTTTTGTTTAGGTGACAAGAAAAGTTTTAACAACGGACTACTTTTTTCTCGTGTAGGAATTTTGTGCGGTTGTCCTGAATCTGGGATGACCGCCACTGCAGATTTATGTTGTATCCGACTGTAGAGGTTCCAGAGTCTCAGGCCACCTTAAGTTGGCAAATACGCACTGTCGCAGCGAAAAGAACTTGCCTGAAAAAGCGATGAATACTATCAGTTATGTATTACATCCTCGCTCACAGTATGAAATATGAACTGTGCGCTCGTGCTGACGCATGTCCTCCAATACTTTCGTTTTGTTTCGTTTGGTTTCGTTTATTGGAGTTAACATACCAACCACTCTGGCTATGAGAGACGCCGTAGTGAAGGGCTCCGGAAATTTCGACCACCTGGGGTTCTTTAACGTGCGCTTTCGTCGTACAGTACACGCGCCTCTAAAATTTTGCCTAATCGAACTAAAACATACATGAAGTGCAGTTGAAAGTGAAGTGCAAGAACATTCAATACAGCCACTCCTTCCTCGAGTAAGCACAGCATCGAGACGCAGCTATCCTGGCCGCAGATACGCAGACAGCTCGAAGTGCTTGGAAGAAACCCTCAGGTTTCGCAGCTGGCACGGCGTCTTCTCCAGGCTGAGGTTGCGGCAGAACTGCACCCACGTTTCGCACCTGGACATGATGCAGCGTCCATGTTATACAACTGCATCCAAATGAATACCGTATACTTCAAACGTCAATACGCCATGATTCCTTTCACCTAAATGCAGTACGTTATAACTATGGCAGAAAAAGCTTGGGCCAAGCCTCCGCGCCTCAGAGTGCGGTTACGCTCGCCTGATACCACGCGGCTAGCTGCTTTTCTGTGCTCAAAGAGTGAGGAGAGCGATGGAGCGAAATGAGTTTAAAACTACATTGACGGTCATGTATACGTAGAACGGCAATAACTACTGCTGGCCGAATTCAGTTAAGGCACAGTCAATGCGGCACACATACACATGGTTGAGTTTCGATACTGTCAGTTGCGAGGGGATCCTAAAATTGGCGTCACGGTGCTCCAGAACCGGTGCTCAGAGCAGTTAGGCAGCGCAGTGACTTTTAAATTGACCATGCGGCAAGTAGAGGGCACGTGGTTGCTTATGAGAGCCCGGTATCAAGTTGACGTTGGTCACAGTAGGCTGCACGAAACTAGCTATAAATAAGAGAAATGACGGTTTTCTCTTGCAGATCTTATGACTGCAAGTGCGTGCCCTGCAGTTTACTTAAATATCCCGATAACATGAAGCCAAGTGCATATGAAATGGTTACAGCTACGAATAGGCGCGAAAAGCCCGACAAAAGCATATCCAGAGCAGACGACAACGGCAAGAGCTCACTTGCGAAAGTCCAAAGGGAAGCGGTGTAGTCTTAGTAAGACACCCATGGTACAACCCACGCTGCCACAATGTGCCACGGAGCAAGGTTTCTTCACATGCCGCAAGCTCATCTTGAAATGCAGAGCTAAGCGCTTGAAACGATGAGCGCGAAGCCTTGGGAAAAGGTTTCGCATTGGCCGTACACCGAAGGAAACGATAGAATCAATAAAACGGCTGCAGAGGTGCAGCGGGGTGCAGATCTTGCCAAACGGTGACAGAGAAGCGACGAGCAAGGACGATAAAAACTTCTTTAAGGGGCCATTGCGAGACCAGCGAGCTTAGTTTGCATGCCTTCCGAGGCGCCATAGCAGACAGCTGGAGATAAGAAATCGCTTCGTAAGCTCCAGCGGCCACTGTGGCCGGGCACCGAAACCAGGCCTGCAAAGTCGCGCTGCAAATGCACCGCACACTCATCAACAGGGGCCGCAACAAGAGCAGCGCAAAAAATTACAAAAATCGGCGTAATGTTCTGCTGAAATAATTTACATAATTTATAAAACGCGGCATTAAAATATTCATCTTTTTGGTTCTTTTATAGGGTTTTTATTTGTGCTTTTAAATTTCATTATATAAATGTTTCGGCCCCCCAAAGTGGCTTTGCTGCAGTCGTGCTAAACCGTTTTGGGCTCAGCCTTCGCCACCATTCTACATCCGCCTTGCTCTAACGACATCTGTCAGAATGAATGAATGAACAGAGTTGAGCACCACAAGGGTGAATGCTATTTAACGTCCTCTTCTAAAGGGTTTGTTATTAGTGCAAAAATGTAAGAAGGCATTGAGACACCAGATAGCGCTCGATAACTGATGGCAGACATTCCAATGGAAGTTGGTGTTAACCGCAAGATATCTCGTCATTCTACTAGAACCTTCGTTCAGAAATTACCTGATCTCCGTTTGAGTTCTTTGCCCAGTTCAATTTTGTATGAAAAGTAGCGCCCTGTCAATGTCGCATGAAATTTTCTCGTACCTTGCGTGCCCAAGACTTATAAATGCAGTCGAGACGTGTGTGCAATAACTATTTTTTATCCACTTTTTTGTGAGCTATACAGCCGTTAAGAGAGGAGAGGAACTTTGATATTGGGGTGAGATTTGTTTGAACTTAGTATTGGACGTACCTTTTACTTGGGATATAGTTGAGGTTTACAAATCCAAATTCGCTATTTCTTTCACTAGGTTCTCTGTGGCCTACGGAAGTTTGCCATCGAATAGTTACCTCCTGCTCGTCTTTCTGCGGGCTTGTTTCCTCGAAAATTGTTAGGTTAAAAGGTGGACACAAACCATTCGCTTTAAGGGTGCTTACTGTGAGTGAAATCAGCGAACAGCAGGACACCGCTGTACAAGCAGAAAAAGTAGTGTCAGTTGCAAAAGTGCAGTCTGCAGCGTCGTTGTTATGAACAGCGCAGTGGACTCTAAACCTTCACAACAGATGGTACATGCCGCGATATTCGCATTGCATATGGCAGTGTCTTAGTCCTAAAAGAGAGTTTCTTGCCTAATCTGGAAAAAAACATAAATATCACTGCTTAGGCACTCATTCATAGAATAAAAATATTACTTTATTTATTCCACTCCTCTGGAATTTACCTTAAATATAGATGGAAACTAAAATAATTTTTTTCATATACTACAATTATTCTATCAAAAATATCAAAGCTGCGTTTCTGCTAGTGTAACAGCACAATTTTGTTTGACAAGAAGCGCTTACTAGATGCACTTCACACATGAACTGTTGCTTGTGGACCAGGCTCAACTCATCTAGAGCCAGCTTAACTAACATTAATGTGGGATAATTTAGTAGTTTTTGTGGTACCGATGAAAATACTTATAGTGCCTTTAAAGTAAAGGTCGTACTTATCCTATCGTAACACTATCAAAACACACAATCGTTAGCATTGTCGTGTTCAATTTTGCTATCATTTTTTTTTTGTTTTTTAGAGCAAACAAACAGCGCTGCTTTTCCTCCCCGCTCTACATCTCCGACTTCGATGTTCTAACACCTAACGGTAGCACGTGCTCTGGTGTCCTTACAGCTGCTGAGGGCTGTGCACAGTTTCTGAAATATTCACGCGTCAGTAGTTAGCACCGGGCCATTCCTCTTTGCTGTCTTTACATGCGGCGCAGAGCTCTCGGCGATCGACGCTACAGGCGCAAGAAGTGGACACTGTCGTGCTGGCTGGCTGCCGCTTTAGCTGCTTTCTCACATCCATTCTTTATGGCGTGACAAGGGCGCACGTGTTACTCCGCTCCTGACATCCTTTTCTCTGTTAGGCAGAAAAACAGGAAGGCTTCTCTTGCGCGCCTGGCTAGCGATGCATTGCCTTCTACCGGCATTTCAGCACTTAGCTTTTAGCGCCCTCGTTGCTATACAGGGCGGTGAATCAATAAGCGAGGCGGTTCCTTCCTGTTTGCTCTCTGTCTCCCATCCTGCGTTAGCCGGACTAGGTTCATTTTTGGTGCTGAGTGTGGTCGATTTATAAGCTGGAGGCACCGTTTAAAATCCCTGCTGGGGAGCAATTGGCTGCCATCAGTGTATAATATTTCTTTCTTAGCACGCCTTTTCATTTTTTTTGTAGAATCCTATCAAGAACAGCAACCCTGCCAAAGTGATTCTCTTGGCACAAATTCAGATAGAAAAGGCTGTGCGATGGTGAGCAAGGGACTCTTCAGTACAAACCTCTCGTGCTTAAGCACTGTGCGCCTGTATCAAGTCATATCAGAGGCCACTAAGTGTGAATTCACGAACATGGCAACATCCTACTCCGTGCATGTAGGTGCATGTAGCAAGGCCCGGCCAAATTCGTATGTCTAGCTTTTCAAGTCATAAGAAACGAAAAAGGTGTGGCGCCTTTTGTGTACCTGGAAAGCGAACATAAAGAAGGCGCACTGGATGGCAATGTAGGAGCAATATTAGAGCTTGCTTAATATGTATTCCTGTTTTTGCAATGCGTAACACTACAATGCGCCCCTTTTCATGGTGCGACAAATATTATTAAGGGCACATTCTTGATGACAAACGCAACAGGTATAATTTCGGGGCAGCTTTAATTTTTTTCGGTAGCATGTAGAAGATTTTCTCGTTTGAAATTTCAAAACAGCAGTTGATGGGATAACCTTTCAGGAATATATATGTAATCTCACACACCTGCTGGCTTTTTCAGTGATATTGGGATGCCTAATTATACCGTTTGTGACAAGACAGGAGATCCTTTATTAGTTTTTTTTTAATATTTGGACCTTCATTATTGACACAAAAAGGGCAGATCAATGTAACTTGCGCGCCCAGATTCCACCTTTTTAAGGCTACAAAATCATAATCAAGTGCCTGAACTTTCCTTGCGCATTTCTCAGAATCTTCGCGCCAAAAAAGTGCATACAAGAGATTTATCAAAATAACTGCGTACTAATGTCTTTCTTCTTCAATTGTAGTACCTGACTGCACTTGTTTCAAAACTATATTTGTTTATACTGCCAAAGTCTGCGGTTTTGGACAATTAGTAATTAAACTTTTCAATTTCGTATACGGTGCTTTGAGTTCTAAGAGGCGGTCTGTAGCCTGCGTCTGAAGAGCATCTTCTCATAAATTCTGCGCTGCTTAGTTGTACACGGACAAAGAAACTGGTCTGAAGAGCACCGCCTATCAAAAGACTGTGATTAGATGACAGGAAGCGGACAGTGATTATGATTTTTGGTCAGCGGAAGTAGTATTGTTAATAAAAAATTGAATTTCGTACCGTTGGCGCGCCTCGCATACCACGTGAGAAATGAGCGGCAGTACAAAAGAAGTAAACAAAATTAATGAAGCAGTAAATATATCCCTCATCTACCGTGTCACTGTCAACATTGCCAGGTCCGACACATTATTGACATAGGCCCATTATTTTTAGTTATACGAAGTGATTTTCTCCTCATATATTTTTTGTTCTTTCGGCGGTGCTGCTGGTCGCGGATTTTCGTTATACTTTCTTTATCAAACATTGTGCTATTAGAGAATAATCACTTTCTTTTAAAAATCTAGCCTACCAGTTCGGCCTCTTCAACCCAGGTTTTTTTTTTTTCGGAGGCCGTCACCAAAACAGGGACTCGAGTGCTACATATCTACAAGCTGCGCAATCTGAGCACCAAGAGTACTTACAAAAAGTGAGAGGAGTTTCTTTAGCAAGGCGAGAAAACTTCAATACTGCTTTTATTTCGCCAGTATTGTTTGAAGCAGTACTTTTTTTTTCTACAGCCCCAATGAGATTTTAGTCTGTTAGGTAAGGCATCTCTATTATACGACAGAACTTTTGAAATGCAATTAAAGACAAAGAGGCGTATCAATTTTTCCAGGTAGCCATATTTTGACGATGAAATGAACGCTATTTTGAAACAGGCATTTTTTTGTTTCCTTTCTATTCCTTGTGTATTGTTTGCAGGAACTCAAACACCGATTTTTTGCTGAAAAGCAAATTAGAAGTTAACATGACGACTAGCATGCACTCAGGAAGCCAACAGTCACTGAAACCAAAAAGCATAACTGACCTTTTCTTTTTTTTAATTTTTGGCGATGATAGAAATTTGATACAAATAAAGCAGAAGGAAAAACAAACACATGCCACAGGTAGGATGCGAACTCTCAACCTACAAATTTCGCGATTTCGCGTCCTGAGCTGCACCGACTGATCTACGGCGGCGGCCATACAATCTTCTGCTTTCGAGGGTATTTATATGCAGTGTATCCGAAACTTGAGAGTGTTCACCACCGCCTCTCTTGTCTATAGCGGCGGATGCAGCACATCCGGTATTACCGCTAAGTTTCACGTAGTATTTTGTTCCCACGGTGAAGGCGCAAGCTTTGCTAGAACGCTCTTACGCTACCTAAGGCATCAAGATTGAAAGAATCGAGGCCCTCATTGGCTGTTGAGCAGACAAGGAGAGAAAGAACAGGGGCTCCTTATGGCATACGTGACGGAAGCCAACAGTCAGGAAAAGTGAGGAGCACAGGGCAAATATTTTGTAAATTTGTAGTGATAATTGAAACTGAGCACAAATAAAGCAGAAGAAAAACAAGCACGTGCCGCTGGGGAGATTATAACCCACGACCTATGAATTTCACGTCCGGCGCTCTACTATCTCATCTACGGTGGCGGCTGACCATTATTATGCAGTCGGGGGTATTTATGCACACTGTAACCGGACCTTGAGTGTGTTCACCAGCGCCACCCTCGCCCATAAAGGCGGACGTAGTACGTCCTTTATTACCATGAAGTACTACCTAGGAACGGGATCGAACGGTGAGGGAGGAAACTATGCTTCATAGATAGCTATGAGGGTTCTAAAAAATTCAGAGCAGATTTCAAGCCTTCTTGGCAAACTGTTCGGAGACATTTTGTGAAACACTTGACCCACGGGAGCCTTTGTTACGCATCTAGAATGTGACCCGTGTGCTTAGAGCATCCCCTAAACAGCTCCACCCATTCAAGTCTCTCGCACGCCACCACGGGGTAAGATCGAGAGAGCCGAAGACTTCTGTTCTATGGCAGCAGGACCATCCACCTCCGCAGGAGCCTTCCCTTCTCCTTGGAAGAAACTGACACCAAACTGTCTTTCTGCAGACGGTCGTCATTGCCGGGAACCGACGGTGTGACATATTCTGTACTTTAAAAATTTGGACAAGAGTATCGTCGCGTAATTGTGGAAATTGCAGCAAATAATGCTGTCATGGTATAGTTACAGACGAATGTAAGTAGAGTCGTTTAGTTCCGATCCTTCAACTGGGCAAACGAACACTTCACCTTACATCATCATCAGCTGATTACACCAACTGCAGGCCAAAGGCCTCTTCCATGGCTCTCCAACTAACCCTGTCCTCTTTAAGCTGCAGCCAACGTATCCCTGCAAACTTCTCAATTTCATCCGCCCACCTAACTTCCTGGTGCCCGCTGCTACGCTTGCCTCCTCTTGGAGTCCACACCGTTACCCTCACAGACCAGCTGTTATCTTGCCTTCGCACTATATGGCCTGCCCAAGCACATTTCTTCCTCTAGATTTCTGCTAGGACGTCATTAATCCGCGTTTGTTCACTCACCCACTCTGTCCGCTTGTGGTCTTGCAACGGTACCTATTATTTTTCTTTCCATAGCTCGCTACGTTGTCAATAACTTGAGCTGAACCTTTTCGCTAGCCTCCTAGTTTCTGACCCCTAAGGTGAGTACCTGACATTATACCGTCCAATTTCCATTTCTAGCTGCGTCGGGTAAGCATTAGAAAGGATGGTGCTTTACATGTATTGAGTTGTCCCTCGAGTGCTGCTGAATATAACCGGTCATAACATTCGGGCTCCGATCTGGACGCTCCTAGGTAGTAGACAAAGTGGTCGAGCTGTTGTAATCTGTCCACCGCCAGAAATATTTCATTTGCTTGAACGCAGTACTGTTTCCGGATATAAAAAATAGGGGGTCACTTTCACGATCTAAAGTACACTAGGCGAAAGCCTTTCCTCGGCAACTTTGGCTGCATGGTCGTAGGCACACACAAGGCGGCTATGGGGGCGACTCGGCTAGTCATGATTGGTTAATCACAAACTTGTCATGATTGATTATTGACTCACTTGTGCTTATTTTTAATGAATAACTAGTCATAAATGTTTATTGACTAACTAGTCATGATTGTTTAATGAATAACCATTCATGGTTATCAAATCATGACTAGTTAGTCGTGACTGGTTAATGGCTACCAAATCATGAATGACTATTTTGGAGAGTGGTTTATGGGTATGAAAGCAGCGCCGGCAACGAATACTCGGTCACACGTAATCGGTAAAACAGCGCGGCGAGAGGTTGGGTTCACAAAGAGCAGTGTTCTGCATGAGCGTCAGTAGGCGCGTGCAGAGGTTAGTCGTAATTGGCGTCGCCGCTTGGTCGTCATGTTCACTTTAACTGCATCGGCGGAAAGGGGGACACATCCTAGCAACTCAAGGCGAGGAGACGACGAGGGGGGTTTAATAAGGTTTGAGGTGGCTCATGTGAATGAAGTCGCGGCCACGGCGGCGTTGGTCCGAAGAAGCTGTCACCGGTTCGACTATGTAGTTTACAGCAGAGGTGCGCTCAAAGGTATGGTACGGGCTGATGTGCTGGGGAGAAAGTTTGGAAGCAAGTGGAAAAGACAGCCAGACAGTGGAGAAGTGATCAGCATGCTTGGCCTGATCGTACTCATATCTGCGCAGGCTTTGGTGCTCGGAGGTGTAAGCGAGTCAGCTGGCGGCACTGCGGGGCACGACAGGTGACTTAAGAAAGAGAGGTGTGTTCCGACCTCTGGAGGTTGTAGGGAGGATGGTGCCCAGAAGACAGGAAGGCTTAGGCCCGCATAAAAAAATGGGTTAAAAGCTGTTGTTGCTTGGACTGCAGTTTTATATGCATAATATGCGTGACAAACTGAAGGACCTGAGCGTATCCACAAGAGTCGAGTTGAACCGTTAGGGCAGGCCTTTGGTTTGACAAGGATAAGCAATAGAGGTGTTGTGAATTATGCGGCACGCATCCTGGTGCTCGTGAAAAACTTCAGATAATGAAGCACGCCCGTCATCATAAAGAAGTTTTCGAGCAGCGCCGTGACGAACGACCAAGTGATGAAGATTGAAGAATGCGACGTCGCGAGCAGTAGCCGCAGGGAGGGCAGCGCTCTCAGCATACCGAGTGATGTTTTCCACGATGACAAAGATCCACCGATTTCCGGCAGTCGTGAATAGAAGCGACCCATAGAGCCTGATGCCTACATGGTCGAAAGGGTGAGCCAGACACGGTAGTGGCTGTTATATAGCATATAGCGGGCCGGTCTAGGGGCACGGAGTCGACTTCCACTGCTGAGATGCAGTGCATGAGCGAACATAACGACGAAAAAAGTTGCACATTCCGCGCCAATAGTAGTGCTTGCAGAGTCGCTCATATGTTTTCATCAAGCTAGCGTGAGCACTCTGTCGGTCTGCATGATGATGTGCACAACTCTCAGAACGAAGTTGCCGTTCTCTTGTCCATCATAAACTCAATCGTGGCGGGAGCGTTGCAGAGGCCGAATGGCATCACAGTGAGTTCATAGAGACCGTCAGGTGTGACGAAAGCAGTTTTCTGGTCGGACTCTGATATCGAAACATGCGAATAGCCGGAACGCAGATCCTAGGAATAAAAGAACTCGGCGCCTTGCAAGCAGTCAAGGGCGTCATCAATACGGGGTAGCAGGTCGAAATGCTTCCGCGTAATTTTGTTGATCCCACGATAGTCAAGGCAAAATCGAATCAAGCTATCCTTCATTTTTACTAGCACGACAGGAGAGGACAAAGTATTAGTAGACGGTTGAATAATTCCCGGTTGATGAATGACGTCAACTTGCTCAGTAATGACTCGGCGCTGTGGGGACGACACATGGTAGGGGTGCTGGCGGAGAGAAGGAGAGCACCGGCACCAATGGGACGAACGACAGTGGTCGCACGGCCCAAGCAAGTTGTTTGATTGCCAAATGAAGAGCGAAACTGGTTGAGCAGGTCAAGAAGCTGTGCGCTGTTAGCTATGTCGAGGTCGCGGTCAATGAAGGGGTTGAAAATATCCGAGTGCAGCGGGTGATCCGGAGTGGCGCTGCGCGGAGTGAGGGCAGCGAGTAGGCACCATAAGACGCACACTATCGGCTAAGAAAGCGATTAACCGGGTTTGAAACTGCCGAGGCACTTCCCATGAAGCAATGCGAACGTAGAAGAGGAAGTGTGTACAAGACGAGGATATCGGTAGCATCATGGTGAATGTCGATGATAGCGAAGGGAAGATGGACGAGTCGGCGAAAGGCAAAGGCGGGGGAAAGCGAGAAGAGAAGGGTTGCGTCAGAAACAGAGGCGTCCCACACAGGGACGAGCATAGCACTGTCGGGGGCATGTCGGTGCCCTCGGCAACATGAACCTTGGAATTACGGCGATACGTATTACCGTCGAATGGTGCATCCCAGGCCGAATAGAAGAAAACGTGGGCACGGGCGCCGTCAATGACGGCATTCCGGCGGGATAGCAAAGCCCGCCCAAGGATAATTTTATGGGAGCTTGACGAGAGGAACGAACATTGAACAACGTATCAAACGTACGCAATGACCACTTGTGTTGTGCAAGCGGCGGAAGGAATAACGGGATCGGCGCTGACAGTACGAAGGGGTACTGCCGTTGGCAAGGCAGTAGCTTTACCTAGGAAATTGCAGAAGTTGTCGTGCGTAACATAACATCAGGCAGCCGTGAATACAAGTGAAAGTTTTCGAACGCCTTCAACAAAGACATTGAGGAGATTTGAAGATGAATAGCAAGGACTTGATCTTGGCGAAGAGTGCGTAGTTCCGGCCCCAGGCACTGCGGCTGCTAGTTCTCCCAATCGGTTGGGTAACTGCGACAGCGCATGGGCGACAAGCAGCGAAGGCGAGCAAAAGGGGAGTGGTGAGGAGCAACGGCTGTCAGCCGTGAGCGCGGTCCGGAGAGTTGTGCCGGCGTGGTCTGGTATGCGGACCAAGGGTGCGGTACGGTTGGGAGTAGCCCGGCAGAGAGTGCACAGGCATCGGCAGAGTACGGCGACAGATGTGGGCGACGTCGCCTTGCACGCTACAGGTGTTACAAATGGGCTGGTTACCAGTGGTGTCCCACGAGTTGTACGACACTAGAACGGAACGGAGTCGGGGAGCAACAGGAGCAGGCACCGCAGTTGGAACGTTTTCAAAGGCTTGCGGCCGCGGTGGTTTTGTGACAGCTTTGGCATACGTGAAAGGCACAAGCGCAAGGGCAGGTGGCATGGTAACAGTAGAGCCGTAGCTCAGGGATGCCGCAACAGGAGTGGGCTTTCTAGTAAGAGGGCCGACATGGAGAGTCATGGAAGCTAGCCGCGCAAGACCAGGCATGCCTCCGCAACCTCTTTCTTGATGGTATGCCGGAGGAGCCAGGAACGTGGGGGGCGGGGTCGTGCCAGAGAGGTGCGAAAGTTAAGGGTGACCTCATCCCGCACAAAGTCTTGATTGCGAGAGAGCAAGTCATTGTCTACGGCCAAGCCGGAGATGACTCGGCAGGCGCGGGACAGCGACGAGCGCCAAGGCGTTGCTTGCGTAGCTGATCGAAGGTTTGGAATAGGTTGTAAATAGAGGCGACTGTGGTCGGACTTTTGACCGCAGCATATGGAATGCATCTTCCTCTATCCCCTCCATGCAATGTTTGATCTTCTCAGCCTCTGTGATAGACGCGTCTAGACGCTTGCAAAAATCAACGACATCTTCAATGTAGCTGGTGAAACTTTCATCTGTATGCCAGGCGCGAACGCGTAAGGTGTGCTCAGCGCGCAGTTTTCGCACAGCGGGAAGACCAAAGACCTCCGTAAGCGTGATTTTAAAAACGGCCCACGTTGGAATGTCGGCATCGTGAATACGAAACGAGAGGTTCGCGCGTCGATCAGGTAAAAGATGACATTGGTGAGCTTTATGCTGTCGACCGCGTTATGTTGGCTGACGCGTTTGTACGAGGCCAGCCAGTCATCCACGTCCTCGTCACTGTGCTCGCTGAAAACAGCGGGGTCCCACTGCCGGATGGCACCGGTGCAGGTGACTGGCTGTGACGGGGCTGCGGGCTGCTGACTGCCGCCGGTCATCGTCACTGCGATCGTACGGCTGCGGAGCTCCACGGTGACTGTGTACAATTAAGTCGGAGGCCGCAACCTCAACCGAATGAAGAGTGGTTTATGGGGGCGCGAGCAGCGCCGGCAACGAGGACTCCGCCACACGTAATCGGGAAAAACAGCAGGGGGAGAAGAAGGATCTAAAAAGAGCAGTTCTCAGCACGAGCGTCAGCAGGTCACCTCAACAGCTTCTCCGTCGTTCGTGTCGACTCTTGGTCGTCATCTTCATTCCACTTGACTTAATATTCAGAGCTCCCTGCGAGCCCTCAGACCAACTCACGGCGCTGTGGTGGAGCAGCTGAGTGGTACACCAATGACCTGGGATCGCAGGCGCTGTCACCGCTAGAATTAACGCAGCGTGCCAGATTACATGCGGACGCCATCTATTACGGCTACCACACACACACACACACACACACACACACACACACACACACACACACACACACACACACACACACACACACACACACACACACACACACACACGCACACACACACACACACACACACACACGCACACACGCACGCACGCACGCACACGCGCACACGCACATGCACACGATAACTACAGGATACCAAAAAGGTCTGCCAAGCCATAACTAAATGGCCAAGCTAGAACGCACGGACCACCAGGCCTGAATAGCCTATATACAGCATTAAACGTCAAGTTTTGCTTCACATAAATATATCGTAAAACAATCCTACCCTGTAACAAAGTGGGCACATGGGCGGCGTAGCGGGGAACAGGAACGGAGCCGTGAATTATGCGAAAGTCATGAGGTGGAGGAGTTCGCTGAAAATCAAGCTTTAACTCTATTACTCTTAATGTGGAAGTCGGCTGGCATCGTGCAGCTACAAAGCCTCAGCGTGGATTGAAATGCCGGTGAACGCCAAGCAATCTTGTAGCGCACCACACCGTATCGGAACACCATTAAAGGTGTCAGCTGAAAAATGGTTGCGAGATTTTAAAAAACTGGGGGGACTTAAGCGCTACCCAACGGGTATGACGCGATAGCTGCCTGTGGCCCTCTTTAATATACACAACCTCATTAGCATACAGTCGTGAGGTACCGTTTTACATGAAAGACCACACGACATACATTTGGAGTTTCGCTCTTTTCCAAGCTGTGCAAGGGACACTTTCGGAGACTTGTCGGCAGCGTGTTTGAATCGAATATAAAGATTCGGGTGTACCAATACTGCCTTTATTTCCTGCGATTTTTTATTAGGCAAGAATCATTGCGAAAAAAATTGCCGACGATTACGTTACTCCTAATGCAAAATTTGAGCGCAGCTCATCAGCTGTTTAACTTTTCGATACATTGAGGCAAAAAATTATAGCAAGACATGTATGTACAATTGCAGACAAATAGTTATTTCTTATTTTTCACACATATTCCTTCTCAAATAAACACTCTACTAACAGTTCTTGACTGTCATAAAGGAAGCTTTCTGGACGGAGAAATGGATATATGCGCGACTTGCTGCACCAATGCCTCGTTCTCAAAGACGAGGTCTGCGCAAGTTTTTCGCAAGTTTGTCATAGCTGTGGGAGCCGTTACGAGCGAGAGGAACGGGTTGTTCTACGCATAAATGGTAAGAAATTTCCGCTTGTCTTTATATCTACATCAGAGTCCCCACCAACTCTGCCACCCTGGCAGGTGGCAGCGTTTCTGGTTCAACGTTGTCAACGCAAAAGCATGCAGCGCACATCTGTCACTACCACCACGTAGCTTAAAGCACGATTGAGGTGTCCACTATTCCAAGAGGGCAGTTATGCGACTTCCCTCTAGTTAAGGTGTCCAGCGAGATGTGTGAGACAGATATGGTGCATTGCCTTCCCTCAAAAACCAATTTACACCTTTCACCCTCTGGTTTCCAAGCCCCCACTGCATTGGTTCCGCAGCTGTGGGAGACAGATGCTGCGCATTTCCTTTCCTAAAAAAAAAATACGCTTCTGCATCGTCCTGATGCCCGTAAACCTTTCATGCTTACTCTACGGTCGGTTACGGGAGAGGCAGAGACTTTTTTTCTTATATTTTTGGCGCTGGCTCTCGCTCTCTGTTCTCTGCTTTCTTTGTTGTGTACTGCGTGCCTCTCCCGTGACCGAGAGTAGAGTAAGCGTGAAATGTTTACGGGCATTATCACCGGCAAAGCTATCGCTTTCCGCAAGATGCTTCCCACCTCTACTTTCACCAGGCTCCATTGCTCGGCTTAAGCAGCTGTGACGGCGGCGGCATTGAAAAGTTTGTTTAAAAAAATGCAGGACGGTGCAAAAGCGTACGCGGACACGACGAGACGCAGGCCTGGCAAGAATGTATATGCAGCGCGTTCAAATACTCCTGTAGCTGTTGTGACGGTGGCGGCATTGAAATGCAGGAATGGGATGTTCTAACATACACGCAAAGCTCTGGCGCAGACTACAGACACACTCTCTTCCCTCACCCCTGACCCTAGCCCACTAACATCCCTCCTTCCCCACTCCAGCATGCGCCCTATGCCCAGAACCCTTCGCCTCTTCCCTCCACATCCTTTCCCTCTGCCCGGCGGACCCTCCCCCGCGGGACCTAGAGAACCTCAAGACCTGGGAGGACTGGGAGACCCTGCTGCGCTCGGAGGACCCGGCTGTGCAGACCATCGCAACCGGCCGGGCTGCCAGTGTTATGGACCTTATGAACATAAACACTTGAGTGCAGTGGGGTCGTGCGGGGACCCTGGGGCGTGCCCCGAATTCCTTGTACAATAAAGATTTTTCTCTCTCTCTCTCTCCCGCATAAGTGGTAAAAAATTCCCGCTTGTCTTTATTTCTACAATAAAGTCTCCACCCATCCTGCCACCCTGGCCGATGGCAGCGTTTTTGGCAAACCGTTGTCAATGTCAAAGCAAGCAGCACACATCTGTCACTACCGCCACGTAGCTTAAAGCACGATAGAGGTGTCCACCGTTCCAAGAGGGAAGTTATGCGCCTTCTCTCTGGTTCAGGTGTCCACCAAGATGTGTGAGAAAGATAATGCGCATTTCCTTTCCTCAACACCAATTTACAAGTTTTGCCCACTGCTTTCTACGCCCCCGTTCTATTGATTTCGCAGTTGTGGGAGAAAGATACTGCGCATTTTTGTCATTAAAGAAATACCGAACACACTTTGGAAATGCTAAAGTGTACTTGACGAAAGCCTTTTGGTTAATCCACTGCCGCTTCCCCGAAGCGCTTGGCGCGAAATCACTGGGCCGCTTCGGAGCCCTGCGCGTCACTTACTCGACTGCAACGAGAGATGTGGCGTAGGAGCGGCGGTTTAGCTGCTACCGCCGACGCGCACGCGCTCGTTCTACCGCTACTCTGTGACGTCACGGTTGCTGTGCACAGCTGCGCCAGTTGCTAAGGGTGGGAGCAGGTTGCGCTTTTACTCTTTCCATTCCAAGCTCCCGCTCGATTCTTTCGCAGAGCTGGTTACAACGGGAAAGGGTGACGGCAACTGCAACGCCAACGGCGGCGCCGTGAAACGCAGAAACGGGCGGCTTAGAGCTGCGCTCTAAAACAAAGTAATTTCGGCTGCCGGCCTTGATTGGTTTTGCCTTGGCAAGGTTGTGGGATTGGATTGGAAAACATTTATTCACCGGCAAAAAGCGGTTCAAGGTGAGGTCTTGGTCGCGCTAAATGGCACTCAGCCAATGGCCCTCAGCCCATGGCTTACGACGACCTCGTTGGCTCACTCCACTGCCTGGAATTGGATCCGGGTCGGAGCTGAGCAGAACGGCCCTCAACTGCTCGGAAATTAGGAGCTGAATTAGGTCCGGCGTAGGTGGATCCTCAGGACAGTTCCACAGGATGTGGTCTATTGTGGCTCTGTCGCCGCACTTGTTACATTGGGAAGAGTTTTTAAGCGAAAGCCTTTAATGCCTCACGCTGTCGTTAGCAATCAGTGTCGGCAGCTGTGTCTGCGTCCGTGTCGGCAGCCGTGTCTGCGTCCGTGTCAGCAGCCGTGTCCACAGCCGTGTCGGCACCCTTGTCGACAGGTGTGTCCGCGTTTTGACGGGTGTCCACCGAGATATGTGAGACAGTTACTGCGTAATTTCCTTTCCTCAAATACAATTTTCAGTTTCTTCATTACGGCCCCTCTTTCTGCTATCACTGCCACTTCCTACCTTCCTGTACGGTGAGGTTCAGGTGTCCACCGAGATGACTGAGAATTACAGCGCGATTTCCTTTCCTCGAAAAGCGTTGCGTTCAAAGGGCAAGGCATCGCGCCGAACTGATAGTCGCGTTCCGTGGACTCCCGGCAGCGCTACAACACGCTGTCGCGTTCCACTCCTAAAGGCGAAGCTTAAGCGCCATCAATTAGCAGTCACTTAGTGCTGAGTGATTAATCAGTAATTAGTCATTAATTAGTAATTTGTCATTACTTCATCATCAATTATGAGTGACGTCATCCAGTGGTGACGTCACCAGTGTCACATAGGCAAAGTTGTGCGGAAAACTCTTTCGGCTCTACGCACTTTACACTGTCTAAGTGCCTCCTGAATATTTTTGCCCTGGGTACCGGAGTGAAAGGAGGAAAGCAGCACTGGAGCAAACTGGGTGGTTTAGGTGTGCTGCAAGAAATGAAACAGTTGCGCAGGTGTTTAGAAATCAGGAGAAATAATAAGGTGCGCCATAATTTTTGTAGGTGGAGATCACCGCCACGTAATATATCAAATCTAAAGTGACGTCTCCACTGAACCTTGGAGACAGATATGCCATGCTTATGCTGCTTTCGTTTACTCAAAAACAACATTCCCCTGGTTTTGGGAGAAGGAAATTCTCTTAACGTCCTTAATTTTTAGTTGCGCACATCCACCTACTCACAGCACATTTCGTGTGACAACTGATAATTATAATAACAATAGTTCGTTTTCGAGGAAAGGAAAACTGTTTCACACATCTCGGTGGACACCTGAACCGCGCCGTAAGGGAAGGGAGGAAGGTGGGTGTGAAAGAACAGAGAGAGAAAGAGGTGCCGTAGTGCAGGTTTATGAAATAATATCGACCACCTGGGGATCTTTAACTTCCAGTGACATCGCACAGCACACGGGCGCCTTGCGTTCCGCCTACATCTAAACACGGCCGCCAGCTCGGTAGACGAGCGCCTTAACCACTGAGCCACCGCGGCGGTGAAATCATTTTCGGTTAAAAGTTACAGCCTTCACACATACACCGCTGAAACCCAAGGAGTGTGGCTAAGAATAATTTCGCACTAAAATTACATTGTTTGGAAAGAAGACGGGCTTCAAGTGCGCATGCTACACATGTCTTGAGCATTAAACGCAACAAAATAGAAAGTGAAGAAATGCAGAAGCTAAACAAAACAAGGAAATAGACAAGTGTATATAGAACCAATTTAACAGTCTAAGCTGTGACGATTTAAATGTGCTTTTTCTTCTTATGGTTACAAATTCTTACTGAGTTTTCCCTTTACCACTGCAAATGCTGTCTCAGCGAATATGGTGCGTTGAATAGTTAGTAAGAATCGAGAGTTTGACGATTCAAGTGAATAAGAAGGAAGCTCCCCATTATTTTGCTTTTTTTGTGACAGGTAGCTGCAAAAAGTTTCGTTAGTGTAAAGCAAATTGCAGGGTGTTCAAGGATTCTTCTCACTTTTACTTAATACCATTCTCTCTGAGCCCCTTAACACTCTAATTGGCAAATATTGCTCACCCGAAGCGTGCCGACGATATCAGGGTATGAATTACCCATGGCAGTCATGGCGCCTTAGAGGACTCCGTCCAATAAACCACCAATCTGACCGAAAATTATGCAGTTAGCGTGTTTTTGGGTATATGGGGGCGTGACGTCCCAAAAGGACTCTCGCTATGAGGGACGCCGAAATGAAGACCTCCGCAAATTTTGATCACCTGGGGTCTCTAACCTTCACTGACATCCCGCAGTACACTTGCCTCTAGAAATTTTTCTGCATTGAAAATCGACCGTCGCGGGCGGGATCGAAGCCGCGTGTTTTGGGTAAACAGCGGAGCGCCGACTTTTTTGTTTCACAGAGAATTCCTAGCTATTTCGCACCTGTCCCAAGAACCGTGTTGCGATAGAGGTGAAACGCAAAAGGCGCCCGTCTGCTGTGCGATGTCAGAGCACCTCTTACTTCCTTTCTTCTCTCACTCTCTTCTTTATTCCTTCTGTTAGGAGTGGTTTAGGTGCCCATCCAGATGTGAGACAGACACTGCGCCATTTATATTCTCAACAACCAATTTTTATTTGCAACCGCACGTCTCCCGCTCCCCGATTGTCATCAAAATCGATAGGAGACTGGTACCAGAGACCGGAACCCTCCGGATACGGGTATGCATACCCACAGCGGTCCGAAGAACACCACTACTTTCCGGAGCCTCAAGCAGGTAGTACGGCCGATCTCGCACCTCAGTCGCCCGGTCTCGGGCCGCCACAGAGGCATGAAGAACTGCGACCTATTGCCCATTCTTCACGCCTTTGTGCTCAGTCATGTGCTCTACTCCACTCCTATCACCAGGTCTTTCGTCATGACATTGGAACCTTTGATACTCCCATTTGCCGAGCATACAAGGTCGGCCTCCACCTTCACGTAATTACACCGACCGACCGACTCTTACTAGGCCTTCATAACCCAACTGCGGAACTTGCAGTCGCGCACAGCTAACACAATTTCTTCGACTCACACAAACCGTCACCTGCTGGCATATCCTGAGTTCCCTAAAAATCGTCGATGCCTGCCAATGTTCCGTCATTACTCTCCACACCGACACCCCTACACCAAGAACTGATCATTAAGCCCCTCGCTTATGACATGCACCCCAAACACCACGATCAACGTCGCAGTGCTCGACTTAGGGCACTCCATCGATATTACGTCTCCGAATCGCACGCTGCATGGGTAGACTACGCCTGCACGGGCGATAAAGCAGTCGCCGCTGCAGTGGATCACACTGTCTGCCCCATTGGTAATCACACATACACTTCCCTGAGATACTTTCTCCGAAGCTCTAGAGGAAGCATTCATTGCCCTCGACATTGTCAACACTGAAACCCGATATGTTTCATCCGATTCAAAAACAGCGGTCCAAATTTCGCATAATAGTGAGTCCACGTCATTGTTTTTACATACCTTGACTCGCCGGTTGCAACACCTATATCTTTAGAGTAACAGCCAACGGCTCTAGGCCAAAGAGGACACACGTAAGGGCGGAAAAGACGCCGCCCTTCCCTCTTTGTGTTTTCTTTAGCCTGGAGCCTTGCGCAGTTTCTCTATGAAGATGTCCCAGCTACAGTACCAACTAGCCCAAAAAGTAACACTCCCCGTCATGTGGAGCTAACGTGGGTGCCCGTGCACTTCGGGAATCTTCGAAAGATGTCGCTTCCTCTTAGCCCGAGGTTCTATAAACCGGGCTCTGACGCCATCCCACCCGGGATTCACGCAGGAGAGCGCGCACTTTCAGTGAGCTGACGCAGACCTCCATGGCCTCGGGTCTGCTCACTCCCCTCCGCACATGTCCCTTACCACCCGACAGACAAGCAAAGCTTTGTCGCAGATTAGAAACACTCTCTCTCTCCTCCCAGTCTTGCTCACAATCACCCCCGTTTCCTAACTTCATCTTGTACTTTGTGTCCGGAACCTGTACAATTGGGAGCACTGGCAGAGCATGTTGCGCTCAGACGACCCCGTCGTGCAGACCCTACAGACCGGTCTTCCAACGTTATAGACCGCAAGAACACAAACACTTGAGTGCAGTCGGGCCATGCAGAGGACCGCTAGTCAGCGTGCTCTAAGTCCCTCAAGTGCGTAACAATATTTTCATAATCATAATGAGTTAAGTGTTTGCTCATGGTAAGGAAATGACGTATTTCTGGCTGGGCATGTAAAGTAAGTGATGAGAATAAAAAATTGTAAATAACTGGTTTAGAGTAAATCTATGGGCGCAAAAGCCGCGTCCCCACCTAGTGCACTTCTCCACGACGCCACCAGAGAATGAATCAATAAAGAGGTCAAAGAAGGGAGAAGAGGTGATGTGAGGACGTATGGGGTAATTTCGAGAACATGCGAAGCTTGCACTTTGAGGAGTGATGAAGTAGAGTTAATTTATCGGGCTGTGAGAGTGTCTTTTAACGTGACCATCACGACTGATGGTCCGCACATGCTGGACTTCTCAGACCCACTAATTGTCAACAGCCCTGATTGAGGTCACATAAGGCAAGTTCGGCGGATACCTGAAACTTAGACATCGTCCACTTCTTCTTTTAGACAGGGGCAGCTTCGGCTATATTATCTTCGGCTCTACTTCAATCAAGATGCATTAGCACTGAAGTTTGGCAATGAAATCGTGACCTGCCAGTAACTATGCACACATGTGACATCAGAAGCTATCAGATTGAAACGACTGCAAAAAAGTACTACATCTCCCTGTCCCCTTCAAATGGGGTAAAGGTAAAGTATAAAGTAGGGTAAAGGATCGTGACGAGATCCTGATGGAAAAACTAGTCACCTTGTATACGCAATGCCTTATGACCTCGAGCGTACCGGAATCCTGGAAGGACGCCAACATCATCTTGAACAACAAAATATGGGCCCTCAAGGACACGAATAATTACTGACCGACCAGCGTGCTCTCCGTAGCCTACAAGGTATTTACTAAGGCAATTGGCAAAAAAGTTAGGACAACCTTAGGCTTAAATCAGCCAAATGATCAAGCAGGCCGCAGTCAAGGCTACTCGGCAATAGACAATATTCTCACCATCAATATTGTGATAGCGGAATGCGCAGAATATAGCAAATCTCTATATATAGCCTTCTTGATTAAGAGAAAGCCTTTGACTCAGTGGAAACCTCAGCAGCCTTGCAGACAATAAGAAATCGGGGTGTAGATGACACTGATTGAAATTACTGGAATATATCCATAAGGACTCCATAGCCACCCAAGTGGTTAAGGAATTCAGCAATAAAATTCCAAACAGAAAGAGTTTCAAGCAGAGAGACTCTTCAAGGCTGAAAACGTAAAGGCACTAAATCGATACATAAACAAGAAAGACTGTCGCAGGGCATGCGCTAACTCCATCTTAGTTTATTGACTACCAAGTCAGCGTATATTTATAAAATTTAAGGTATGCGCAAAAGCACGAACACTGGGCATCAACAAAACCGTTCAAGATATGACATCTCGGTCTTCAAAAGGCCGACCAAAGTATCGCTCACACAATCTATTCTCTTTTTGACGTGCAACGCTTACAAAACCTCCCATACCTTTGTATTTCTACTCCTGCCCACAATCATTATCTCCTGAAGTCGTACTTAGCACTTTATAGTTTGTAGCGAGACGCTCGAAGCGGCAAGAGAACACACCTACTTAAACCAGGTAGCGACCGCCGAGCCGGCTGACAAGAGGGGAATAACTAAAACAATAAGACTGGGGGGGTGGGGGTGGGAGGGGGGGGGGGCGGGGGGGGGGGGGGGGGGCGGCGCGTCTGTCCGTTCTCTCAGATCAAGGAGGGGAGTTTACGAATATCCCTCAAGGGAACAGCATACAACACCTGTACCTTACCGGCACTCACCTAAGGGCTATTGTAAAGAGTTCGACTTAAATTGAAGACAACCCAGCGAGCTATGAAAAAGGAAATGATAAGTGTAAAGTTAAAGGGCAGGAAGAGGGCAGTGTGAGTTAGAGAACAAACTGGGGTTAATGATATCCTAGGCGAGATCACAAAGAAGAACCTAGCTTTGGCAGGGCATGCGATGCGATAGCAATATAACCGGTGGTCTTTAAGTGTAACCTACCGGATATCAGGAGAAGGCAAGCGTAGCAGAGGCAGAATAAAGTTTGGTGGGCGGAGAAGATAAAGAAGTCCGGTGAGATAAGGCGGCCGCAACTGGCACACAAAGGGTTAATTGCAGAGGTACACGAGACTCCTTCGTCTGGCAATGAACGTATATGGGCTGATGGTGATGAAAGCTTCCCGTATAGAGTACCGCACATGCCTGGGTGCGGTAAAGAAGGCCAGGTTCTTTAAAAATAAACGGAAGAGTTCGAATTTTCGCGAAACGAGAGGGAGAAAAACTGTGAGATAGGATGAATTCAAGGATTTCTCCGTGCTTGCAAAAGAAAGCTATAGAAACGGGTAAGTAAACTTCAAAATGTAAGGCATAGACTCCAAACAGGTATCTTGCTTGCGCATTGGAGTTATTGTAGCGCGCACCACTGCCTTGCGACAAAGACTACAAGGGGCAGTCTTGTGGGTGACTAAACTAGTGTCCTTGGGAACACGAATGAATGAATGAATGAATGAATGAATGAATGAATGAATGAATGAATGAATGAATGAATGAATGAATGAATGAATGAATGAATGAATGAATGAATGAATGAATGAATGAATGAATGAATGAAACGATGTTTATTCCACACGGCTGGATGGGAATGAAGGTGCAAGGCTGCCTCGTTTTTATTGACGGACTTCCTGTATGTTGCTAAGTGGGGGCCTCGCGCGTCTTGTTGCCTTTGCGGTGACAATTGGAGAGAGCGGCGCCTTCAGGTAGGGAGCAAAAGGAGAAGCATCCACGAGAGCTCAATGGCACCATCTGAGGGCGCGGCATCCGTGCATGAGCCAGGTCCGTAGAGGAGGCCAGGGTCCCTGCCTAATGTTCGCCAGGCCACGAAGCCGTCGTGGTAGTATCAGCGAGGGCACTCCTAGAACAGGCGCTTCACATCAGCACGACAGCTGCACATAGAGCAGGCACCAGGTACGGGTGGTGTCGCGCCACCGCAGTGAAAACGGTGCAGCTTAGAGAGCACGAATTGCCACTTCCTTTCATTCCACGCATCTGGCGCTTCGTTGTGCCCACATGTACAGGCTGTACTCTCTGTTTCAAAACCATCTCCATGCTCTTTAAGCTTCGCGTTGAACGCGAGTGTGAGCTTGTCAAGAAGTACTACATCTGAAAGGCTAGGGATTGCTGCACCGGCATCTTTACCTGCACCTCACTCAAATCAGATTCAGTTTTCGACAGACCTCATTTGTACACATGAATCCGCCTTGTAGTCTTACTTTCTCTGTTTAGGTGGCCTGCATCTCGCGCATTTAATAAGCAATGTACAGTACATACTACTCTTTCTTATGTACCTTCGGGCAAGCGTGGTTGTGACGCAGTGTTATGCTTCTTTGCACTTGTGGTGTCGCATTTTTTTTTCATTCCTGCCGTCTTCTGCGTTCATACTTTCTCAAATTATAGACAAGGAAGAACGCTAGCCTAAATTGCCCTGCTGGCTTACCTCATAGAATTTATGACTAAGAGTACATTTACTGTTCTTTTATTCGTTATGATTTTTTTATCCGTTATATGGCCTTTCGAAGAAAAACGCAACTTTGACTCACCGAATACTGTTATACCCACATACGCAAGCCGGGCTGCCATATGGATTTAGCACATAACACGCACTTTAATGCCCAAAGCCCCTGAACTCCCTAATAGTGCACCTCACTCATCTCGTCAGCAGTCGCTTCCTTGAAAAGCGAGATTGGGATGGAAATACACCTAAAGCTGCGTACATTGCCTGCCCTTGAGGAAAAAGCCCACCTTCAGCCAATCACCACCCGGGCGTGTTCTCTGAAAGGCCAGTTGGCTCATATTTAATGTTAACGTGGCACCAAAGGAGCACAGACGGGAGGAACGAGCAGGACGAGACGAGCGCCCACTACCAATTGATATATTTTGATCTTGGCGCCATGATTATATACATACAGCACACCAAACGGCGTTTCCTGTCAATGCGCGCGCAAACACATTTACGCACAAAAAAAGCCTTGGGTACAAATAATGCATTCCAAAGACTTCACATGGCCGGCACTGCATTCCTAACCTACACGTGTCCCGGTACTGTATTCCTAACCTGCACCTATCCCGGTGCTGTATTCCTAACCTGCACGTGTCCTCCTAAGAAACCACGGACGTTGTGCTGATGCCAATGTTGCTAGCTTGCTTAATGCTTTCGCGTTCCAGTTGCTCTTTATGTTTGGGGATAATTTTGGCCTTGTGAATGAACTCTTCGCATTTTTCCGACCGTCAAAAACTGAACTTTAAAAACAATGTCAAAATATATGTCAATATATGTCTTTAAAAAGCCCCACGACTTTACATACATCTGAATTAAAACATTCGGAAAGTGCGTGTTAACATCTTTCACAGACCGTTAATTAACTTTTGAGATCACCACGCCATGCGGATTGTCGAAGGGAAATTTAAGCCCACTTTACTAAAATATAGACTGTCTATTACAAATTAATAGAACTGACTGCTGCTGAACAGTGCCCACATGTCTATCCTTCATGGACCTCTGCACCTGTATCGCCGTGGCCTGGCGGGAACTTATGATGCTGTCGTCTTTCAGTCGTCAGGATATGTCTTGTATCGAAGCCGATCTTCCGCGCCGAAACCAGTTCTCTACTCGCCTCCGACTGGAAGAACGTGTGGGGCGCATGCGTTAAACACTCTTAGCTCGACGACTTACCTTAACAAATTAGCTTAACGATCAGATGACGACTTTTGGCTACGACGCGATGTGATAGCTTTTGCGGCCATAACATCAGCCGAACATAGCCTGCGTACTGTATATCGATAAAGCATGCGAAGAACTGAAGTCAAATTTCATATTTAACATTGTAACGAGCTCGCCTTGTGCTATCAGAACCCTTTTAGAAACTCCGGCATCGCTAGCCATTTATCCAGCGCACAAAAGTGCATTAAAAAGCTCTGGCCGAAATAAACAAAAACATTTAAAATACAACATTAAAGCAAATTACCCAATATTAAAACACATTTTTCACTTAGATGAAGCATCATCTGGTGTAAACAAAGTACACTTCGCCATGGAAACCACGAAAATACGACTGGCCGTAAAACTGTTAGCATGCTTGTGCTTTTCTTGCTTTTGCGCGCACGCACAGGCGAACACCCTGCCCTTTTATTATAAACAGAGCACTTTGGCTCCATATAAGTTATGGGCTTGGATGTTTACATTGGTCGAACACAGCTAGCGGTTTGCACCACTGTCGTAATAATAAAGTCATGGTACTGAAGGCATATATGATATCGGCATCACTACAAAAGACAACAGCCAAGACCGTGTGCTATAGCGCTGCCATGCAAACACGAGACACGCTTAAGATACACGATGATTTTTTTCTGCACTAGAAACGGGCGCCAGGAGTTACCTTTCTCACTTGGCGAGAATAAAGTACTGCAAATATAAGCGCCGTTATACGCAACCACGCTGTTCAATAAATAGTCAGCTCAGGTGATGGAGCCGCCATTCGGTTAGATGAGGCGGCTATTGCTTTGCTTTTGCTCGAGCACCGTTATGCTTAACGTTCACCTTTATGCTGGCCACACTGCGCCGGCGTTACTCTATTCATTGCTGGGGCTATCAACGGTATCATTCGCCTCTTACCCGTGCGTGTTTGGCGAGACCGCCACGTTGGTACCTGAAATGAACTTTGTTTATATGAAATGCTCGACACTCTTTCAACGTACACTTCGACCAAAAGGATCGTGGTGGGTGTTCCTTCCAACAGCACTGTGCTACTTTTACGAAGGCTTGACAAAAAGTGACGGGATCACGTTGGATGTTTCCAGCAACATACATGACTCAGCCTTTAATGCATACGTCCGATTCTGCGGTTTACGATAATGCATATGTGGCATGAATTGTCAATGCTTCGCATTTACGCAGGCACTAAAACTATCCCATGCCTCGGTTTGTGGAAAGGGTATTCATAACCATGTTATAAGGCATGCGGTCTGTCCGCAGATAGAGTGGACTCCTGCTAAAATATCTAAAAATGTCACTACACTTCTCATAGATTCCCTGAGAGTAGTTCATGTGGCGACACAACTTAATATTCCGTGCTCTTAGAGATGTATGGTCTTGCGCGATTAATCTAGGTTAAAGCAAAACCAGAATAGCTGCTGAATGATGCACTGCATCAGTGGTAGATTTTGACTTACCGCAGCGCATGAGTGGCTTCGGTTACTTGGCTGACTCGAAAGTAGCGGGATGGGATCATGGTCGCAGTGACCTCATTTAGCTAGAGGCGAAATGCTGATGACATTTGTGGTGTGCGATAGTCATGCAAGGTAAATAATTCTGGGTGGTCGAAAATAATGTCGATCCCTGCATTTGGTTTTCTCTCAAAGCCGACATACAGCTCAGGGACATTAAACTCAAGATACTATATTTACCATAGCATCCCTTAGGGGTAACTCCTGGGGATGTATGTTCCTCAAAAAAGCCCCTAATAATGTCTCTATTCAAATAGAGCGCTTTTAATTTCAAAGCCGTGCTTCAATACCCGACTTGGTGCTCGACGGGTATCAGGCATACTTACATGGAATGTGAAATTTCAGGTGTTTATTAAATGTATGAAAACAATCTAAACAAACATGAGAAGTTCGTTCAAAATTGGAAAGCACTAAGGAGTTGTCTGTGAAGCTTTGTTATTGAACTCTCAAACCCGCAGTGCAGCAGCGTTAAAAAGTTGTTGATAGAAGCGCTGTCAAAATGCTATTACATTTTAACTTAACTTCAGTTGATTTTATAAGCCTACAGATACAAGGCACACAGTAAATAGGACCCAGAAGTATGACTGCGTGGGCCGGTAATGCTTGCAAGATGACATTGCATTAGGCAATAACACACAAACATAGAGATATGATATGATAGGTAGAATGAAGAACGAACAAGCATGCTAGAAGCACTTCAAGGAGTAGATGTATTTCAAGCACTCCAAGCACTATAACATCGGGATTGTACATACGTTACATATTACATGCGTAAGTTGGTTCTGATGCGTGCCAAAAAAGAAAAAGGGGATTTAAAAGCTTGAAAGTAGGTGAAGACAAAATATAAGAAAAGTATTGAATGCTTAGGAAATAACTGTGTAATAAGCCCCTGAAGGAGAGCAATATAAACGGTGCAATGAGATCAGTAATGATAGCAGATTTTTCCGCAACATTTTATTCCTATGGTTGCTGAGCGCGTTAGCAACATGCGTTAAATTAAAAATAGAACCGCAGAAAGCCGGCTTGCTCAAGTACCTAAGGTTCCGCATTTGAGCGTCTCGCCAGTAACTGATGAGCAGCGAGTACGTGCGAACCAGCCCCGCTGACCAGCCGCAAGGCACCTGGTGGAGATTGTTCACCCGACAAGATCCATTGCAGTGAGATTATTTATGCGAACTTTCCTCTAAAAATTTCGAGCTCCGCACCCGAAAGTTCGCCGCCGCGGTGACTAAGTGGATATGATGCTCGGCTGCAGACCCGAAGGACCCGGCTTCCATTGCGGCCTAGGCAACTGCATTTTGATTGAGGTGAAATGCTAGATGCCCTTGTACTGTGTAATGTCAGCGCACGTTTCAGAACCCCAGGTGCTTGAAAGTATCTGCGTCCATCTATTAAGGCGTCTTTCATAGCCTGTGCCTTTTTGGGACGTTAAACGCCATAAATCATAACCCAAAGCTGTAAGTTCAAGGCCTACTGGTTCCCTCTGGGATACAAATTCAAGCGATTTGAGAAAGAACAGGAACTTCCGAATTTATGGCCGCCTTTTCAAGTATGGAGTTTAAATTTTTTTCTGTTACGTGAATTCCAGCTCTAGAAATGGTGGGGAAAAATTGGCTTGAATAGTAGACAGAATGAAGACATTTCTGATTGCGGGAATCAAATGTATTTTATTCGGTAGGCGGAGGCGAAATCTTCTCAGTGCCTGCAACTACAAAAATCTAACTAAAAGGTCGAAAACCACAGAAGACTGCAAGGAATCCAGAGTAAACTTGTCGAAACGACAGCATGGATGCCTAACGAGCCGAGGAGAGCCTACATTTTGTAGATAGCTGGCTAGGGTTTGCATAAAAGTTCTAAAGAAAAGAATTCGTAACACCTTTTTTGTAGTCGCTGTAGTTTATTTTAATTACGGATGGTTGCAACTCCCCATACTAAAATGCAATATGAAAGGCGAGAGTAGCAATTAGCGAATATTTTGCTTTTTGGGCCTCACTGGATGTAATTCTCTAAGCTTATAGAGACATCCAACTGTTTTTCTTAAATCTATCGCCACCTTGCTAACATGCGTGTTCCACGACGTGGTTTCTTCGCACCATACGCTAAAATTTTTTCTGATTCCACAGGCTGCAAAGCTGTACCTTGAAAGTATCGGACTATTGAGTGTCACAGGTTTTGTTATGTGGCTTGAAAATAATATACTTAGTGTTTTAAACGTTCCAGGTTAATCTGTTTTTACCCAACCACTCTTCAAGTTTGATCATACAACTATTTATGACAGTGTTCAATTGAGTCACGGTTTGTACGGAGAAAAAATATTTGTGTCATCAGCGTACAGTACCAGTTTCGGCGAAAGAGGCGAATTGCACATGTCATTAATATACAGAATGAACAACAAAGGTGCCAGGATCATTCCCTGAGGTACACCATGTTTTACCGTTGTAATACAAGACGTCAGGTCACCAACTTTTGGACAATGTTTTCTGTCTGAGAGTATCTTGTATCACAGTGAGTATCTAGACACCCCCTGCTGAAGAACTCTCTGAAGGAAACCGAGCAGCCAGCATTATTTACAAAGAATACGTTACCTCGATTATCCTACTAAAATTAGCAGGTCGGAAATCCGTTGCTGGAAACCTATCGTTTTGTAAAGAGCATAGAGATGCCTGCCGTCCCGGCGACAGGCTACGTCAAAGTAGGCACGGCCTCGGAGGGTACACCCCTCATGCATTTGACAACTCTATTAATGTTCATGGTGCTGCCGTGTCGTACCACCTGCCTAACATTGCATTACAATTAGGACTATTCAGGCATGTTCGAATACTGACAGCGTGATTTCCACTGGTGAAGCTCACTACAATGACATTAGCATCGTATTAAAAAAGTAAAAATCTAGACGCTAACCTAAAATAATGTCCCCGAGAAGACGAGTTTTGTCCAACTTCCGACTACTTCACTACTTCAAGCTTAACATCTCTTTTCCAGGTTGAATTCTTGCTGAAAAAAATTTTGAAATCTTGAAAGGAAAAAAAAGAACCTCAAGCTTCTCCAAATAACAAGCACAATTCCCTGATCTACTCCTGTTTTCAACACGGTCTCATGTACATCGAGTTTTAAATCAAAAGCAAGGACAACGAATTGGTGTAACGCTCGCTATCAGTCTCCGCCAGCAAAGTTTTCGCCAAGTTTGTGTTCTGGAAATCGTGGGAATAAACTTTTGTTTAGGTCTCTCCTCCGGCCGTAAGGATTAGTGCCATCGCTAACTCCTTTCAGAAAAAATTGACTAAAATGGATGGCATTTTCTATGAACAGCTGAATCCGTCTCAGGATAAAACTCTATTTATTAAAAGATTAAGCGCTCAGTGTCGCTTACTACAAAATACCGGGACGCATTGACGTGATAGAGTCCCAAGGAGTAAGGTCTCACTGTTTTCCACCAACCTCTTCCAGAAGTTAATATGAAGTTTGGTTCAGTTTTCCTTGGTACTGGCGTCATTTACAAAAAAAAAAACACATTGCTAAGTGTTTTTCTTAACGGTTTATTTTAACGGCTGTGAAGGGCTTTGTGAAAAGTGTTAAAGCGGTCTTGCTGCTCGCGTTTCTAATCTGGGCAGTAGCTTCGCGCTGCTTTGAACTTCGTGGTGTTTTATCAAAAGCAGAGAAGTTTAAGCGCTTCGAGAACGATGTTTGGTAGGCCGTTAAACCAGTCTTCTTTTGCAGAGTCGAGTTTTGGGAATTTATTGCTGAATGACGATACCTGACAGTCTCAGTGTGTGCGCAAATACCTAAACAACGAATATAACTGCGCAATGGTAGGTTTGCCAATAGGATCGCAAGAAGAAAGTTCTCAGAAAAATAACGGTCGAAGCAGCGACTGCAGTGCGAATAAGCGCACCCACAGGAGGAATGAACACGACAAGTGTTCACGTTTTAGAAGTCGGCTTATTAGCAAGAGCGTAAAATATACAAAATACAGCAGGCTAAACATTACAAAAAAATGGGATCTGAAATAATCGGGGCCACAGCGGCGATCAGTTCCAAAGAACTGTTTTCATTGACAGCCAGCGACAACCAGAGCTTCTGCCCTGGCTGTCACCAACGCTGCAATCAGTAGTCCAATAAAACACCTATGTACTAAGGAGGTAATGCATGACAGTATGCTTTGTCGATATTTAGGCTGTTTCAATACAGCAGGAACAAGTGCGGGGTTCTTCGTAAATTGTTCCTGTTTTCGCTTGCATTGTCTTTTGTGACTGTCATATGAAACAAGAGCAAAAACAGGAGCGGAGACTTTATCTTAAGGATAGGAATGCGACAGCTCTAATGGGTTATTGCCCATATGAGCGGAATCGGTCATTATCTATATTCGTAGATCGCTGGGAATTCTCATACGACTGCAGGCGCCGTAGCGCTGTGGCTCAGCGATGCGAAGTGACTTGCGATGGCAAGCGCTGCCACATGTGGCCTTTCTGAGTTCCTGGTTGCTACTGCCGAGCAAACTCTCACGACCAATCATTAACTTACCTGCTACCGGCCAGGCCGACGACAACGCCTGCTTCTTCCGCGACGTTAGACTCTTAATGCTGTTGCGTTAAAACAATTGAATCTCGGAACGCATGGCGAGTGCGTAGTTGAAAGAAATTGAACCGTAGCACAGTGGATTTCTGTTCTTAGACGCGATAACGGACCTTTAATAAAAGCCGATCAACCGGGATTGAATTTCTTATTCAGCACCTAATATTTCTTTTTCGCGCTCTCATGTCAGTTATGCTGCTCGCGTTTCTGTTGACGTTGATGGAACGTATATCCCTTCTCCGTAAGTATCATTTTTCGATAGCCACCCCGCGTTTAGTTTGCGCTAAGATTGGTTAGCTGAATTCTAGGCTCTACGTTTGGAGACTCCACGAGCTGAATGGAGGGTGGTCGCCTTCCCACAGTTGCAGATATGAATTCCTTTTATGTGAGTACGCATCTAAACGCGTAATAGACAATATGCGAAATGCGCAACACTGTCTCTTAGCACTCCGAGAACTAGGCCCAACATATTGGCTTGGTAGATCAAATGAAACCGCTGCCCAACGGTGGGGTAAAACGGATCTGCTTCGTTTGAGATGCGAAATACTGATGTACGGTTGCGCTACCTTGTGCACTCTGCGAGGACACTACGATGCTTGCGCGAACCAGACGATCCATCTTATCACTTTTTTAACTTTTTTTTGCTGGGTGCAAACATTTTGATAGCACCAAATGCCACGCGAGGTGTCGTGTCAGCACGCCGGCCAGTGCGCAACCTTCGCTTTCTGCGCTAATTTTTCAGAAAGCTTTAGAGGTGATTTCCGTTTTAATTAAGATACGGGTCAGAGTCTTTGTACTTTCTGATAACAACTTCGAGGCGACTTTGTGCATTTACTAACCCTTCGATAGAGCATAGTCTCCGACCGTGAACATATCGACGCGTACGTGAGGAAGGTAACAGATGAGGTAATTTTTTGCTGCCTGCTTTAGGCCTGTGTTCTTCAAATATGTGGCCCAGTCGAGAAAAAAAACCCGTTGATCAATTTGCAGGCAAATCGTGACGATGGATGCTCAGTACCCTCCACCTGCAAACATCAGTCACCCGCGGCGTGGCGAACCAAACTAGTGGACTGAAAGAGCCATATGCCGATTGCTGGTGTTTTCTGCGTGCTAAGTTATGACTTTCGTGCGTTCAGTTACATTTAGAAGGGCTGGAAGGATCACTTGACCATGGAGCTGCTGTGAGATCGCACCCGCCGTTTTCCTCGAAAGTAATGTGATCGCGCCAGCATGTTATGAGCGTCAATCCTTCTCTGCGATCTAATACACACTATGTGTAAAAACTGAAATGTGATTGTTTTCAATCTCAGCAGTCTTACTATCAGTATCCGCGGCGAAGAAGATCTATTCAATAAGTGTGTAATGCAGCTGTCTAATTGTCAAGGAAGGATGCATTTATAATTTTTTAAAGTACATTTGACAGTGAACTTCAGGCCGTCTGATTTTGTTGTTGTGACAATCTCGAACACCTTGCTCTGCGACAAAGCCATTTACCCAGCTTTCGGAGCACGAAAATTTATTGTGGGAATTTTATACCTTAACACACAGCTTAACCGGCGTATAGAGTTCATGGAAGCAGCTGCTCCTTTTGGTAGTTTTTTTAATGGAGCACGCTCTTCACGGCAGCAGAGAAGGATCCGTGCTACCATCAATGTCGTTTTCTAAATATAGACTTATGGGGATTACGGTCCTAAAGCCACTGAGGCTGAGACAGACACCGCAGTAAAGGGCTCCGTAAATTTCGACCACATGGGTTTCTTGAACGTGCACTGACATCGTGCAGTAAACGGGCCTCAGAAATTTTGACTCCACCGAAATTTGACCGCTGCGGCCGGAGTCAAACCCGCGTCTTACTGATCAGCAGCCGAGTAACCACTGAGACACGGTGTCGGCGCTTTTGTAAAGAATTCCGATATTTCAAGCTGTTTATATTATTTTTTCCTTGCTTTCTTTGCAACATCTTGTAGCAACACAAAACCCTAACTCAATTTGATATTGTCACGTAGTGGTGACTGGAGTCGGGCGAACAGAAAAACAGCGAGAATGTCTTCGAAACGAAACTCTTTATTTGGGCTGACTTGCGCCCGCAAAGAACTGAATCACTCGGCTGCAGCGTAGCACCACCGTGCTCGGCGGTCGTCGAACATAAAATGCCCGCGGCTGCCAGCCGTGCTCTTTTTAAATAGCGAACATTCGAGATAAAGGGTGAAAAGTTACTAGAACATTCTGGCACAAAGTAGAATCGGCTCCGCCTGGATGCGATCAATTGAGATAAATCTAGACGCGTCTTGCGTCACAAACGAAGCGATAAAGCGGCGTGCCGGCAGCCTTCAAGCATAAACAAATAAACACAACAAATAAACGCTACAAAGATTCGCGACAATATCGTAGGTGGGCGCTTAAAAAAAAATCTGCGTCTTTGCTTACAATATTATGGACTATATGTGCCTGCTTTCTCCTTGTTAATATCGACTGCGAACAGTGCACTATATTCACTCCAACGGCGTTCTACGCAAGACGCGGCTTCAACGAGGCGTTCGCCTTCTTAAATCAATACTAGCATCTGGGCCGTGCTCGGAAACGGTGGTGCTGAACACCTCAGAAGCGCATTGCACAGTGCGGTTAAGTGAATTGTGATACAGAGCTGGCCGAGGGTTTTGTGTGATTATGTAGCAATGCACGCAACTGCTAGAGTCGGAGCGCATGGTAGCTCGCACTGCCTCAGATATTGGTCAACACATCTGTGCACTCAGCGCAAAATAATTGGTCGCCTCACTGAAAGATGAATTTGCGTCCACTTCAAAATGAAATAGTGATGACAGTGCACGACACTTGTACCGGTGCGTAAATGCGCGCCTGAAAAAAGTGCCACAGAGTTCGACTCTCCAACCCAATTTTCAGCGGCGAATTTTGCTATCATGAGCGCCAAACTTCATGCGATGGTAGTGACGTGGTATGGTGGCGCTCCCTGAAGGGACAAAAATTCGGCAAAAGAGGAGCAGTACAAGCAACGCAGCGGGTGATGCTTGGCTTTTGAAATTCCACACGCGAGTTTAATGTCAGCTACACTGATATCAAGGAAGTACGCATAGAAAACGATGGACGTGCTGAACGAGCTCGGCCAAACCAAGATCGAAACCGGGAGCTGTAGGCGTGGTGTTGCCAGACCGCAAAAGAGTATTGCCAATTGTGTCTTTATAAAGCGCTTTTTCCGAAGCAACACTACTTCTGTTTGCTAACCTCCATTATGTGCTCAGCGAAATCATTCATGCAATGTCGTTCACTTTAAAAAGGGTGTAGAATGCACTTCAAGTTTCTTTTGTTTATAAATGTGCCTCTAGAAAAAAGCCACATCATGTGTCTGTTGGACGCTCGAAAAATCACAAGGACAATGACGAAGGTGCCAGATGGATGCTTGAACAAGTCTCCGAAGAGCAGACCGTATTCAACGGCGTCACTTACGAGGAGACTTGGCTGTCAAAATTCGTATGGATTTAAATCAGCTGAAGACTTACGGTGTCAGTTATTTCTCGTCTTGTGCTAACACCGGTCTCTCTCCGTCGTCTTTATCATATAGAAAAAAAATATTCAAAATCCGTCTAACATATACGTAATTATGACGTTATACTTTTTTTATTTATTCATCGAATATACTTCTTCCAGGTAGCATCACAAAACTCGAGCCTCGTTACGTCGTCACGCTGGTGCGCTGTGGGATTTTGAATACTAGTTGGTCTACCTTTCGGCCTCATTCCCCACAGCCGCCAATCAGGGCATATTTTCGAATTATCGGGAGAAAATTTCGCTGTCTTCACTCAAGCGCGCCTAACTTCTTTTTGCTTGGTTTTACTTTCACTCTCTTTCATTTAAAGGGCCTATTTGTCATGTTTCTGCTCCCTCGTTAAGTGTTCACAGAAAAAGAACAATTTAATTGATACAGCACCGTTGCCACCAACCACACATGACGTGCGAAGCTTAGCAAAGATCGAGTGCTTCCTTTGTCCCATAAAAAGTCTCCTAATAGTTAAGACCTGAATTAAACTCTTGCGGAGCGCGCCAACGATTACCCAGAACCGGACACGCCGTGGGATATGCAGTACTTTCAATATAGAGTTTTAGTACAGAGGTACTGCTAATGCGGCAACGCGTTGTCGTAGCCCCCGGCACTATTTTTCGTACAGCCTTAGCAGTCGCAAGTTACTTCTTCACCGCAACTACGTTGATAAAACTCTCCTAATATAACTGAATTACAAACATACAGCAGCCGTAAGTCAGTTTGCCCAGAGAAAGAAACCACAGAGGGCGAGCACCAAAAAAAGCTTTTCTTGGAGGAATCGACAGAATTTCACGTGCTCTCCTAAGGAACTCGACAGGCTGTCCGAAAGGTCAAGAGCTCATCAAAATACAGCTAAGTGCCGCTGGAATAAAAACAAATTTCCGGTATTTCAGTGTAAAGGAAGCTGCGTTACTTTTAGGTTCCTTTTTTTTTTCTTTTATAGGAATATGCAAGTATACGGCGAGGTGGCTAGTAGAAGGCACTTTCTCGTAGTAAAAAACGTTCGAGTACAAAGGTAACAATGAGAACTGTACATTTCTTGGGTAAACTGTACAGCCAACTAGTATAAGGAAAAAAAGCCCTAGCAAAAGTAGTAATGGAAGATTGATATGAGGAATGCCTAGGAATTTGATAACATGATGAAACGCTTGTAACGAGACGCATAAATGTGTTTAATTTTAAAAGAATAAATTGAAATTAATTATGAGAGATCAGGACCTCATTAAAAATCCAAGAAGTTTAAAACAATCCAGCAAAAATTTTATAAGGAAGCAATGACTGTTTTAATTGCCTCCCTAGCACACAGTGGGCTATCACGGATGGGGGAGGGGGGCATGGGGGTCGCTCGTGGGGACCATGTCATTTCTGCAGCTTAGGCCCAGATGGCCCACTGTGTACTTCCGCAAATCACACCGATTGGTCACATTACGCACCGATGAGGGCAGTCTAAATGCGGCTGCCCACATTCAGCCTCGATTGCCAAATCGGATCTATACCTGTTCTGCAGGGGCAGTCTACATAATCGATACTGGGGCCGAAGTGGAATTTTTTAATGCTCAAGCAATAATCCGATGGCTACCAACCCCGAGCAATGTCGTCCTTTTGTCCATTCGCCTAGCGTTTTTGTAGCGTCCCACTACACTGTCCGCTCATCGTCGTGCTCTGCGTTCCGTAAATCTGTGTTTTTGTGCTCACTCGAATGTAGCAAACATTGTCTGTAGTTTTGGGGCTACTGCCATTGCTGAATGAGACCGATGCGGTTTCTGCAGCGATCAGCCCAAATTGGGTTGGCCCAAATATTCCCCACATGGGGCCAAAGTTCTTACTTCCGCCCTCTGTTAGCACTTAGAACCCCCGTTAGAACCCTCACAACCAAGAACCTTTAGAACTCAGAACCCTTAGAACCGAGCCCCTCGTTAACCTATTTAGCAGGCAAAGGAAAGAAAATGAGGGGGGCTTGTTTTACACACATATGAAAGCAGCCAACAGCCATCGAAACCGATGGGCATAAGGGATATTTTTTTATTTGTGGTGTTAATCAATGGGAGAACCCTACTGTCTAATCTGTCGTTTAAATACAATTATTATAAAGCAGAAGAAAAATAGCCGGGCCACCGGTGGGATCCCAACCCGAGACTTCCGAGTTTCGAGTCCGGTGCTCTACAAAGTGAACTAAGAAGGCAGCTGCCCAATCTTCCGCTTTGCCGGTGTCTATGTTTTGCGTGCACCTGAACCTTGAAGTGTCCACCAGCGCCACCTTCATCCATAGCTGCCGACGTACGACGTCTTGTATTATCTGGAGTGTGACGTGGAACTTCATGGAACGCTGCGGCAAGTTTCGCCGCCAATGCCGTTGCCTTGCCACATAGACTAGGTTCACCGCTATCTATTTAGTAACATGGCACCATTTATGAGGCAATGATCGTAGTTGCAAAGTTTCTGAGCGCTGCTTAGAACCATGCAGCGTTGCTATCCGTGACAGCGTGTTATAAGCCCATCGCTAGTATTAGATTTAGTGGAGGAGCCGCGGGTCTTATCTGTCGCTTTTATTCTGGAAGCGGTTTCTAGCCATGGTCCATAACAAAGGGTTTTTTAAGTTGTGTAATATGATCTAAAAAGCACATTTGCATTCGCTCGCAACAGCGTCATCATATTGTTTCAGAACAAAGTAAAATAAATGATTTTAATAAAGTACAAGCTCAGTAGAAGCATCCACCCGCTAAATGTGACAGGCAAAAGTGACACGGTCGAGGCGGCTTTTTTTAAAACAGTACCCCGCTGCTTGCTCTTAACAAGATAATAGAGGTGTGATATCAGGTTGTTACCTGCGTTCTAGCTCACGGCAGCAACATCTTTATAATTTTCTTTTCCCGATTTTCTTCCTGGTCAAAAAATTGCAGAGGGATTTCGAGTCGTTGTCTGTTTAATTCCACATCAAGAGAGCAGATTGTAAGCTGAGGTATTGCTTCAAAGAGGACAGAATCATAGTCTTCACTGAGGCACGTCTTGGTGTAGCATCGAACATTTCCTGTTTCTCAAATGGCTAGGTTAAAAGCTGTGGAAAAAAGCCATGCGCTCTCAGACGTAAGTTATGCTTTGAAATAAAAGAGGAAAGATAAACACAGATAATACAGCGACAGGATGAAAAAGCCAAAAATGGCCCACTTTTCCTAACTGAACGAATAAACTCAGCTTAAAGCACTAAAAAAGGTTAAAAATTCTAAGTGCCTAGTATACCTCCTGCTATCCTGTGATCTGAGGCAGTGATGATAGATGCGAAAAGTAAGGTTAAAGTGTCTGCCACGAATGTTACTTCTCAGTTATTTGCGCGATGGAGAATCCTTGTTTGATAGTAAGCAATATTTTAGAGTGTATGTTGACGGAGAAGGAACAAGACGAAGAAAAGAAATAATAGTTTTGATGAGCTTAAAAAATTACAGGTCATAGACTGTAAGAGTAAAGTTTGAATGAGCTAGCAAGCAGTTGGCGGCGTTAATGACTGCTTAGCTATTTTCCAAATCGCCGCGAACACCTTTTGTATGCCATTGCAAACGCCGTGTTTTACACACTCTTAACTCCTGCTGAACCACTGCCAGCATAGCCACCACCGTCTTGTTCAAACCGCATCATTCTTCTTGTTTTGTTGTTTTTATTCCCAACAGTGTGGTGTTTGAGACACGGTTTAAGACAGGCCAAGCAAGGAATTGGTCGTTTTCCCTGGTCCATTTCTGGCGCGAAGCCAATTCGACTCGGCGACGCGCGGAGGTTTTCCATGACATTAGCGGAGGAGAAATTTGTACACGTCATCAACCTTCTGTTCGCTCACGTCACTTAGGATGACATTATGTAAAGTTCCGCCACCAATGGTGTTACCTTGCCAATCAGGATATGTTCACCTCTGTCAATTAAGTAACACAGCACTCGTGGTGACTCGGAGCTTCCCTACTCGATTTCCACGAGGAAATGCTGTGTTCGAAACCGTCCTGTGGAAATGTTTTTCAATGATTTTGTCGGTCTGTGTGACGCCGAAGCACCACATACTCGTCGCTAAAATAGCTAATCGCGGGCAGTAATACTGAGGCATAAAAAACTCTTACTGGTCGCGAGAATTCCAGAGAGAGCACCACAAACAGCGACAACACTCTGGCGCAACAATTTGGAGCGTTACCATGTTTGCTCCAGAGATATTCGGTTGTGTGTCGCGAGCAGAACGAAGTGACATAGAGCGTTCCGCCTTACCTCAGGAAACAAAGTCAACCAAGCTTGGTAGCAATGTTAACCAAATGTTCCCTTGACCGTTTTGATTGTATACAGTTCTCGACCACAAATAATATATTGAACCATCGGTAGACCTCATCAGATATCGCGAAGTGAGAGTGAGTAATAGGGCAAAAAGTACGAATGATATTTAATATTCCAGATACAAAGTGTTTCAGAGCGAAAGCTATACTGCTCCCGTTCTTCAAGATCATGTCGGTATGCAAAACAACCTTGGGAGGCAGCGGAAAGCAAAATAAAAATAACAAAATGCTTCTTACGTTATTCATTGTTATGTCGGTATGCAAAACAAACTTCGGAGACAGCAGGGCAGAAAACAAAAATAATAAAATGAAGTAAAGACATATTTGGAAACATCTAAAATGAGCATAAAAAGCACTAATAGTAACAATAACAATCATAATGGTCAAGGTAAAGTGAAAAAAAACGAAAATTAAGCAACATAAATAAAAGTGAAGAAATGCAGAAAGAATTGCTGATATGTGCAAAGAATTGCAGGAAAGCAGCTTCGCTCTGCGTTAAGGTTCGGCAGAATTGCGGTGAACCTGCGTCAATTTTTTTATTTTGCTTTGTGAAAGCCTAAAACATTGAAAGTTCATCTAGCGTATTGTGTGTGCAAAAAGCTTCTGGAGTAGAACTTCTAAGCGCGATAGTTCTCAGGAGTTGCTCTGTCCTCCATATCAAGCAAACTCTAGTTGGCTGGCGCAGTTTCGCCTCCAGTCTTCTAACGCGAAACAATTATGGCTCATCGGCAGGGAAACTCCGTGTTGGCTTACAATAGCAACAGTGGTCCCAAAAGTCACAAACGACGTCACCGTGGTATCAAAGAAAATAAATCTTGCGAAATAACGGCGAATTGAATCCACGAATTTCAGTGGGCAAGTCCAGCACGCAACCCACAAGCTACAATACCGCTTTGCTTCTTTGTGAAGAAAGGGGAACATAGTATAGTACATGCTTTGCCTTAGGAATGCATGCTGATGAGCAGGTGTATTGCTGGGAATGAAGGGGAAAATAAATAAAACGAAATAAAAATTAAAACAATGCTTCTGCATTCAAGGCACGTAAATAGTCTTCAGTGCCTTGTGCATTTTTTTTTTGCATTTTGATTACGGTGCAGTACGCTTTGGGTCTTTCTCACAAGACTGCTACCCCGCCGCGGTGGCTCAGTGGTTATGGTGCTCGGCTGCTGGCCCGGAAGACGCGGGTTCGATCTCGGCCGCGGCGGCTGAATTTCGATGGAGATAAAATTCTAGAGGCCCGTGCACTGTGCGATGTCAGTGCACGTTAAAGAACCCCAGGTGGTCGAAATTTCCGGAGCCCTTCACTACGTTAAAACAGATGCTTGGGCAAGTTGGTAACTCATTTTCACGGGAACAGCGCGCACTGAGACACGGACACGAAGGGAGACACGACACACACGAGCGCTGACTTTAAATAAACACCAGTTGAAAGTCAGCGCTCGTGTGTGTCGTGTCTCCCTTCGCGTCCGTGTCTTAGTGCGCGCTGTTCAGGTGAAAACCTTCACTACGGCGTCCCTCATAGTCTGAATCGCTTTGGGGCGTTAAACCCTAGTAAACCAAACCGAACCAAACCAAAAGACTGCTGTAATCTCAGGCAGGTGTCTTATTTCAGAAATAATTTATCATAATTTAACATATTTACGGATGTTTTTATATGAAGACAACGAATTTGCAAATTTAAGGTGCAGATAAAGGCGGTTTTTATGAGTTTAAATTAGCGATGCAGGCACCAGCTGAAGCAAAATCAACGGCTATCCACGATACGAGCAGTTATACAGCGTTTGGCAAGAAATATTGCTAACGGCTTCATAAATGATGGCTGATCTCATTAAAAAACTAGCTGGTGATCACTGGCTTCACAGCTCGAGCAGACCTCAGTGAAGTTGTCTAGCTGATGATAAGATAGATAGATAGATAGATAGAACTTTTATTCACGTCAATTGCCAGACAACATAAATCAGGCCTACCAAAGCCTCAAAGGGCTTGAGTGGCAGCGCCTGGCAGACAGCTAACATTGGCAAAACAAAGGAAAATAGAGACGTTGCAATGAACTTTGCAAAAAAAGAAAATGGTCACCAAACAGAATGAAACAAATATATAACTATTACAACATCAAGAAAGATTACAGTGATTTGAAATTAATACAGTAAATAGCTGAAATAACTACGGGGCAGGAAGCAACACGGAGACATACCGCAAAGTTTTTTTCAGGGTGTATTTAGTTTTCATGCGGAGTACAGTAGGAGGCAAGCTATTGAAACAGGCAGGTACATAGTAATGACGTGTGCGCTTACCGTACCGGGTTGAGGAGCGAGGAATGCAGTAGCGGTATTTTGGTCTTAAATCCCGAGCAGGGACATATGGAACGGTGAACTGACTGTACCAGAAGTGTTTTAGCACAATAGTTTCTGTTAATAAAGAGTTAAAACTTGGAAGCTTTAGTCTTCTAAAAATATCAATGTCATTACCAATGGACAGGTCGTAAGCAATATTCTTTAGAAGCAAACGCAAAAGCGAATTCACCCTATGTTGCCAGCGAACCGTGCAGTGACCATAAACAGTAATTCCGTACCTAAGTACACTATAGGCTAGAGCATGTACAACACATTTACGGACAGAAAAAGGCATAAAATATCTAATGTTATACAGGACACACGATACAGCACGAAGCCTTTGGCAAACAAAAGAAAGGTGCGATTTCCAAGAGAGATCACTGTCGAAGGTCAGGCCAAGATATTTGACCGAATGCGCATATTCAACTGGTACACAGTTGCAATTAAGACAAGAGGAAGTATGCAAATAAACAAGGTCAGTTAATTCAACTTGTTTTAATGGGTTATGAAAACAGATCAGTTTTGTTTTAGAAGTATTAACATTAATAAGATTAAACTTAAACCAGTCCATGGCTTTAATAGCAGCTATCTGTAATGCTGTAACAGCATCAGTGTATTTCTTTGCACATGCAACAATAACAGTGTCATCAGCATACTGAAACAGCAAAGATGGCACACTGTTAGCAAGGTCGTTAACGTATAGATTGAATAATAAAGGACTTAATATAGAACCTTGCGGGACTCCAGAGGCAATTGCCGTGAAATCGCTATGGAATCTTGAAATCGACACATATTGGCGCCTATCTTGTAAAAAGTTAGTAAGCAGTTCCAAAAACGAACCTCGAAATCCCAGCGCAGAAAGTTTATCAAGCAAAAGAACGTGGCAGATGCTATCAAAAGCCTTGCTTACGTCCAGAAAAAGAGAACATGCGACTTGATTCTTATCAAAAGCTGAATTTAGCACGTCAGAGAATTCTTCAAGAAGAACCGTTGTTCCTTTTCCTGCTATAAAGCCGTACTGACAAGGTGATAGAACACTGTGCGTATTCAAAAAATTCGTCATGGTGAGTAATAGATGCTTCTCAAAAATTTGGCCAATGCATGGTAGAATAGAGATAGGTCGGTAATTACTCATAATGTTTCTGGAGCCACCCTTGTACAAAGGTATAACTTTAGCAGTTTTCATTGAAGCAGGTATTATACCAGTAGAAATGATAGTGTTAAGGATAACTAGTAGAACACCTTTAATCACTTCAAAATTTCTGCACAATTCAGAAATCGTGAGGCCGTCATGACCAGGAGATTTGCTACATTTAAGACTGAAAAGTATACACCTTAAATCACTTTCAGTAATATCAGGAAGGAAAGCAGATTCCATCACACTGAGAGGCATAGGACAGTCGGTAGGAGGGGTTCGAGATGCACCAGAGACCAGAGAAAAAAAATTGTTGAAGTCATTCGCAATGCTCTGTCCATCTTTATGAAAATGCGAGATGAAATATGTATCATTGTAGATAGCAGCGCTCCCTCCTTTCAGACTATTCACCAATGACCATGTTTTCTTGCTGTTAAAACGTGCGTCATTAAACTGAGACCTAAAGTGGTTGCGCTTGGCCAGACGGATCATGGCGTTGACACGGTTTCGTTCATGTTTAAACTGCAGTCGTAGCTGAGAACAGTTTGGGGCACGTCTTGATCGAGCCCAGAGCAGATCCTTCTCTTTAATGGCTGCCAATATTGCGGGAGACATCCACTTATTGTCTAAATTTCGTTGTTTAACATTCACCATGCGGGAAGATTCTGCTTTGTGTGAACGAAAAACATCGACGAACCGATCATATAGGTCCGCAGGGGACACACTGTGTATAAAAGAATCCCAATCATGCTTTGCTATTCTTTCGTCAAGACGCTTATAATCAAGTACTGAGACCTTTTGCTGGCTGTGCATAGATGCAGGATGGCTGGAACTATCTGTTAACGAGCAACAAATGAAATAGTGGTCTGCAAGCTTGACCTCAACCACAGCAGACCGCACCGACAGGTTTTGAGAACGCACGTTGATGTGGTCGATGCAAGACGCGACCAGCTGCCCAGCTAAGTATTCCTCACGTGTAGGGCTGTGGATTGTAGTCGCTAGCCCCCACTTTGATAAAGTGTCCAGATAATCTGCGACCGTTGACACAGTGGGGCGTAAAATATCGATATTCATATCACCGATAATGCACACGTGTTCTTCGCGGGAGAACGATGATAATGCAAAATCTAGCTCAGCTAAAAAGATTCGACCGTTACAACACGGAGGGCGGTAAATTGTGAGAAGAACCAGCGACAACCAAGGTGTACTTAGGCGGAGCGCAACTACTTCTGCTTGAGTGAAAGGAACACTAATTTCAGAAACGGACCAAGAATCCTTAACAAAAACTGCGATTCCTCCTCCCATTCTTTGTAAACGAGTGTAAGAATATAACTGGTAGCCTGGCAGCGAGAACTGTAGTAACACGTCTGACGAAGCGTTCACTTCCGTGAGAGCAATGACGTCAAAACTTAAGTGAAAAGGGTGAATTAACGCACAAAAATGGTCCCAGTGTTTCCGTATACTGCGAATATTAACATGAGTAAACTGAAATGAATTGCCTGTTTGATACTGAAAGAACTTCCGGACTTCAGAAAAATCGGAACACTTCACGAAACCTGTATCAGACATGGTTATGTTAGTTTCTCAAGATCCGAAAACTTGTTGATGCGAATGAGAGGTGCGCCTTCGGACCGCTTTGCAAGGACCTTCCCATTTTTGGTCCAGACGAACTCAAAACCCTTTTGTTTGCCCCGAGACCTTGCTAGTCGGAACAGCTCGCGATTAACCCGAGACAGGTTATCGTTAAAAAACAGCCGAGGAGACTGGTCGTCTTGCACCAAATCAGGAAGGCCCTTCCGAGCTCCGAGCCATTTCTGCTTAACAGAAACCGACTGAGTCTGTACTAGGATCGGTGGGATATAGTCGCCTCTGGACGGTAGCCGATGGACTGCTGAGATAAAATAACCCAATTGAAAAGTCACGATTTACACGATGCCGCCATCAGTTTACATTAGCTCCTATTACAGCCGTATTGAACTGTGCCTCTTAAAAGGGCCCCGGTTCCCGGCCCGTACCGTTGTGAAAGGGTTTATGGTTCTCGGTTACTACGTATCAACACCACCTCTCAGCAAACGTTAGGACGTACTGTTTAGGTTTTGAGAACATATTAATTTCCCTTTGGACAGAGCGAAAATGAAGCAAATCTCCACTGTAATTTTTAGCGTTAAGCGGCGCGAGTTCCCAAAAGTTTCTACTTTGTTGTAAATTGCAGTAGGAGGCATGGAAACAGGGCCACCGCTTTGCCTGTAATTAGGGAATGCCGTCCACAGCATGCAATACTATTTGCGCAAGGATGGCTCAATATTAGCCCCCACTACAGATTACTATGGGGAGCCAGCCAATCAAGCAAAAGGTGAAGTGCAATCGACCCAAGCGACCGTATAATAAGACACGAAATACCTCTCCGCTTAGAATGGAGTCCAGGCATACCGGTGCCATTACAAGCTCTGTACTGTCGCTAGGGTTCACATAGCTTCGTCCACTGCTGTTACACGGCGACGTTAACTAGGCTCTGTCCGGGGAACGCGAATCTTTTCCCGTAACAGACCTTTCTGAGCAGCTGGAGTCTGAGGAGCTGTATTGACTTCACGGTTAGCGCTGCGCTAACAATGGTCGCAAGCCTGCACTAGCCATTTATACATGTCTAAGGACACTGTCGATTGCATGTTTCTAATTGTTTAAATACGACTTCTTTTCTTTTAATCTATTTTTCCTTACCTAATATAGTGTTCCTAATGTACTTTTTTATGTATAGCCGTAACTACCAATTTCATTCTTGCTACCACCTGAACGTTGCATGGCTGCTGTGAGACCTATTACTTCTGAGGCTTTTGGCTACTTTCGTTATTTCACTACAGGGTACTCTAAAGAACTAAGGAATTTTCGTGCCCAACGGGTGCTTGTTTGAAAACTTTCATTGTGCTGTATGCTGAACTTTGGGAACTTTACTGTGCTGCTCCGACTTTCTTCGTGCATGTCTGGACCAAAGGCAACTAACTCTTGTATGTTTTGAACAGAACGGCTGCTATTTTACTGACCGATGGTATTTCATACTTCGTCGCCTAGAATTATTATGACCGCGGCGTGAGGGGATGTCGGTTGTACTGACGATGTAAAGGAATCTTTCCATTAACACATTTTTCAAAAGAAACTCTCAATTACAGCTACTTTTAGTCGCATCATGACGTGTAAATTAGAGGCAAATCTTAATAGTAATGCGCAACCAAACGCTTCATTGCTCCCCAGCAAAGATATTTCTGTAGATGCTACGAACCTACCAACCGTTGTTTAGCACTTGGCATTGCTTTCATTTTAGTGGCTTAATTTCCTCTACGATGTTTTATCACGAGCACGTCTTCACCGCAGAATACTGCTAGCCATAAAGGGGCTCAATACACTGCACTGTGTAATGTCTGAGTTATACATTTAAAGCGAAAGCCTTTCATGGCTTCTGAGTGGCGTGGACAGGATATGTCACGCTTCCACCAATCCAGAGCCGATCTGCAATACGGCCCATAGCCATTCAACAAGCCAATCCATGTTCCAATTAGCAACTCAAAAAACCAAACAATAACCTACAATCTAATCCATAATTCAGAAAGGCTTGCACTGTAAATGAAGAAAAAGAAGGAAAAAAAAATTTGGTGAATGCAAGAATCGAACCCGGTCTTGCGGCGTGCAAGACGGAGACAATTATACTGCACCACAACGGTAATTTTTTTTTCTTTATTGCTTGGCAGTACACCCACGCTGACATTCCTCATGTCCGACTTAACCAGGTCGCATCACGCAACCCATCATACACAATCACACCAGCATCGACTCTCACTTTTTCAGCACATCAAAATTCCTGAACAAACAATCACGCATCGAGGAGAGGGACCCAGACAGGAGATCTATCCTGCGCAGCATAGCACACTGCTCTCTGAACAGAGACTTCGATGAACGTGGTGGCTCTACGCGGCGATCTGTCATGCGGCTCTTCCAGAGACTAAACAGCCTCTAAGCTTCCTTGTGATGTTTTAGTGCGCCACGAAAGTTCTTTTTTATTTCTTCTTGACTGCCTACGGTCCGACGTTTGCAGGTGAATAAGTACGTGGCTTTTTAGAAACGTACTGTGTAATTATGAACATATAAATTACAGATGCTGCAATTTACCGAGTACAAATGTATGTTACCGGTAAATTTACTTCTTGCTTTGCTGGCCGAGCCGATGGCTCGGCAGATGGCGCCATAATGCACACACCAACGCTTTCGCATTACCACACGTAAGTTGTCTTAATTGCCTCCTTTATTTTATCCACTCTTTCTCTTCCACGGCCACCTTTCTTCTACAACGTCAATGATCTGGACACGTTTTTGGCAGTGTTCAAGTGTACACTACATTTAGTTAAAGTGTGGAGGCTTAGGAATATATAACAGATAAATAAAAACATTGACGTCACAGGTTTGTTCCGATTTTTGCATATTTTTAACGCGAATGTCATTGCTTTCGGCACCACCTTCGATTATAGTGAAGGAGCGTATTACATGACTAAGTTTGAGATACTGGCCTCTGATCGCACATGGCGCTGTTTCATTGTCTATGCTTCACAGAGTTTCGACACTTTGGTACGATGATTGCTTAGCTGTAAACTGACGTTGCAATAACCAAAATATTGATACTCGAAACCAGTCTGACTCGTTGTTTTCAAATTCTATCGGTCGTTTTAACCACTGCACCAGGAGAGGTATGAGGCTTCCGAGGCATCTATGAGCGTAAAGTCAAAAATGACTTTCTGCATGTATGTGAATTTAACAATTACGCTATCGTGTCATAACCTTAAGACGGAGCTTGAGTGTTCCCTACAGTAATTTTTTCCGTGGGGTTTGTGCCAAAATCCAATAGCAGGCAGTTTTTTTTTTTTTTTTGGTAGACAGCGCTTCGGGCCCTTAAGCGCAACATTCACGCAGCACTTCGTTTCGCCTCAAAATTAAGACCAATTTAAAGGGATGTCTACGCGCCAATGCCGACAGATCTCAATTTTAGGCTAGTTCCGGGATGCGCGAAATGACATAGCAAAGTTTGTGGGTTGTCATCAAAGCCAGCAGTCTGAGCTGAACAATAACAGGGTGTATAAAATGATTATCCTGCCTTCTTCGCACTTTTAAAGGCACCATTAATTTCAGATAAACGTTCGGAGCTACCTTACGCCACAGTAACAGTTTTGACGCCACAGTTTCCTGTTCAAAAGGCCTTCATTTTGAAGCATCATCAACTGATTTACTTTCGTGCGTGTCCGCAGTGCTAGATTGTTCTCAATTGAAAATCTCTACCGCTAGCTTTTTAGGCAAAAATTCAAGATTGAAGATGAACACACTCCCGCGCTATGTCGGCAGTCGTTGAGTTCTTCAGAGCAGGTGCAATGTGTGTGATGGAGTGATATCAGGTGCATGATGGAGCGTGAATTGCGTCTTAGCCTGGCAAGTGCCCAAGAAGCTCAAATTTTTCTACCTGATGATGATTAGTCTGCTTTTACTACTCAATCGTTGCATCGAAGCTTTCGGCTGGATGCGACACAGAGGAACAATAGCTTCAGCTAATTCATTCCTGCTGTTAATTGAACATCCAATTGAACCCTCCTACCGTCATTCAACTATTGAAGGCAATACAAAATAGTACACTCCAGGGAATTGATGCAGCGCATTTATGTGCTTCTCTGTTGTGTATAAGAAACCGAGAGTTCACGACAAGCTGCACTTTCTCAAGCTAATGACTTGGAATAAGTTCCGACGCAATCAACACTCCTTGTTTTGCAAAAAAAAAAAATACGGAAATTTTTCATCCTCTAAGCCTTCATTCATCATCGCAGCATAAAGGCCATCAGAATATTCTTCCCTCACCGCCATTCCCGAGATATTGTTAAATGTCTTCCTAAGTATAATGTTTTCGGTATATCATTCACTTTATCATTATTTTAGCTCTGCGTTAGAACAAAAGAGAACATCGACGAGATATGGCCCTGGGCAGTTTACCTTCATATACCCATAATGAAGGGCGGAAGACGTGATGGTTCGCCGTCTTATCAACCCAAAAACAGTCCAATAAAAGAGGCTTTAATCTCCACAGAAGGCCTCTTTACACCCTCAGTCAATTTACACAGGCGGTCCCTCGGGAACAAGGAAGTCGCAGGCAACGCTCGTCATCTTCGCTCTGAACAGTGCCTGCAATTCGCGCTTCTCAAACAAGGTGCTCGTACTGACTGACGGCAAACAAGAATTGGCAAGCACGAAAGCTTTCTGCCAGAAACTCCATAAGCAACCCTGAACCAAGAGGTTCGCGAATAGTGTAGTCTGCAATCATTGTCACATGCTTGATCCAACACGGAGTGGTGGTCCTAATAAGTAGTAAATATTAAAAGACGGCAAGGAAAAAGTTAAAGTTGTGAAATAAAGAAGTTCTGTCCGCCACATCTTGGGCTACATAATTGGAGCCCGAGGAACATCCTGGTTTGAAGCACTCGTCAGTAACTGTGATGAGTGAGTTAGGGCAGCTGACGTCGCTTTCAAATGATATCGCGGAGAGTTTGAAAAGTGTATCTTTTCATAGTATAACAGTTTTTTATTGCTTTGGAGGTACAATGCGTTTGGGTCAGGTTAGTAAGGTATAGAGTATGGTCATAATTTGTGTGTGCGCCGCCAATAAATCGCGCACACCGGAACGCTGCATTTTATGAAGCCTGTTCCAAATGCTCTGGGTAAATTTTTTGAGCTCTGTCAGTTGTCTTAACAAAACCTTCTCAACAGAAGCTGAAAGACAGCTATGTTTCACAATTAACCAAAGAAATGTGCACTCCAAAACAAGAAAAGTAGCATTAAGAATACCTAATTCGCAGAATTGCAACTTGCAATAAGGGCTTGGCATTCGGCATGTTCTTTAAATTACACTGCTCTTACCTGTATGCAAAAAGTGGTTGTAATAATTAAATTTTACTTAACAGTTATTCCACACAACTAGAATTGAAGCTGCTGAGTATAGTGGAAATCACACTCACACTCTTGCGTCGGACATCCCAATTCTTGATACACAAGCACCGCCAAGCCATTTGCTTATTCCATACATGATTCGATCCTTTTCTCCCTGTAATTAAAAGCTGAAACACCGCTTCCAAAACCTGCATCAAACAGGCACACTATTCCGGGTCTGTTCTTTCCACTGGCTGCCTCACCAAGCGCCGTCGTCTTCTCGCCTTTTCTTAGTGCTAGGTTACTGTTTCTAGCCGCCAATATTCACTCAGAAACACGAAATCCTCTTCTTGGACTAGGCCAACGCTATTGCGAAGGAGCAGCAGCACAACGTTATTGGCAACACATCCTTACTTCTCGAGCAAAGACAGCACACACTGGCAGATAGATCGGGGTAACGAGCCGCCGTGGTGGCTCAATGGTTATGGTGCTCGGCTGCTGACCCGAAAGACGTGGGTTCGATCTCGGCAGCGGCGGTCGAATTTCGATGGAGGCGAAATTTTAGATGCCCGTGTACTGTGCGATGTCAGTGAATGTCAAAGAATTTCCGGAGCCCTTCACTACGGCGTCAACCATAGCCTGAGTCTCTTTGGGACGTTAAACCCCTTAAACCAAATGAAACCAGATTGATGTTGCGCTGTCGTCGATGTTAGGCTGTGTCCGGCGCAACTGCTCGATGCGAGCGATGGAAAGCAGTTCGCTACATATCGGAAGAATGTACCATCGCCCTCAATATTTCTAAAAGAATACCGTACAATTGTTTAGTGCTCAAAATTTTTGTCCATGAATGTCTGCCGTTGTATGCTGTTTATCAGGTGTTTTTATCATGCTTTTATCAGGTGTTTTATCAGGTGTTTTTTAATGCTGCTTTATCAGGGGCTCCCCAGAGATCGGTTTGGGCCCTCTTCTTTCTTTAATATTTATGAATGATATAGTTGACCGGGTTTCCTGTCGGGTCAGATTGTATGCTGATGATTGTTGCATCTACAGTGACGTCACTTGTCTAAGCGACTCCTATGAATTGCAAAGTGACCTCTACTCTGTCCTAGAATTGTGCAAAACATGGAACATGAGATTAAATTTTTCAAAATGTCAAGATCTGCAATATACAAATTAAAAGCAACCATTACCTACCCAGTACTCTTTAGGCGACAGAAACTTATCATTTGTTAAGAATTAAAAGTACTTAGGTGTTATCTTCGCAAACAGCCTTTCTTGGAACGACCACGTAAACCATATTGCTGCCAAGGAGTCGTGTGTTAAACTTTTTAAAGCGCAATTTCAAGCAGGCACATGCTGATTTGAAGGAGACACTCTACTTGACAAACGTGCGTCCAATCTTAGAATAGGGTTGTGTGACTTGGGATCCTGCAACAAAAACACTTATGAGCGAACTCGAACGAATTCAAAAACGAGCAGCAAGGTTTGTGTCCGCAAACTATGATTTCACCAAAAGCTCCTCTCAGATTTGCAAAAATTTGGGCTGGCCTTTACTGCAAGACAGACGCAAACACCTTAGACTGAAGCTGTTTCACAATATTTTTATAGACCCAACAGGTTTGTCTAAAGATTCATACATGAAAGCTCCCAGCTACATATCCTCCCGTTTAGATCATTCTTTAAAGGTTCAAGAATACGAGTGCCGTATAAATGTCTTTAAAAACTCATTTTTTCCCAGAACAGTGCATGACTGGAATAAATTGCCGGAAGGTGTTGTCTTATCCCCACAATCTTCTTTTGAAAATGCTCTGTCGCGACTTTTTTGCAATTAACTTTTCTTGCGTCTTTCTTGGTTTCATGGTTCTTTAGTTATAAGTTTGCTCAGTGTTGGAATGCGTTGTATTTTTATTGTTTCTTTGTTTGTTTTGTACGCAGTGTCATCTGCATGACAATGTATGCTTTGCAGTTATATCCCCCCTTCAAAAATGCCTTCAACGGGCGCTGTAGGTACCTGAATAAATAAGTAAATGATTGAAATGCCGCACAACCACAACATGCCCATGACACCTGCGGCTGTAAACACAGCAGGCGATACAAGTGAAGCTCGTCACGCTTGCGAAACCCCAGTGCAAGTGCACTACTGCATGGCATCGTATTTTGTTGAATGCCCAACTGCACCCCTCCAGGCTCTTCACACGCGACATCTAGAACAACTGTTAAATACGCGACTGCGACCCAGTCGCGAGAGCCGCGGACTTTTTGTGGACGAATGAGCTTCATCTTGCTTCTCACGTGTCGTGTGCCGCACGCTCACTAGCATGCACACTCAAACACCACCCCAAAGTGAAGGGCACACAACCGAATCTGCCCATCGACACGTGGATATCTGCAATGTCTATGCTTGTGCGCGTTCAGTGCACATACGTTCATGCAACAACGATTATTTCCCTCAGTTAAATTTCCTCATTCTTCTTTAACCAGCCACAAGACGCAATCAATAGTCGCATGCTGCCCAAGGCCAAAATTAACTATTTCCTTACCACAAGAAAATCGGCAATTTCGAGGTGCCGTGCGGAAATAATTTTTGTTCACTGAATAATTTAAAGCGTTTTGCTTTCATTGCAGGATTTCATAGTGTAGCTAACCTAATTCTGTTTTGCATTATGCCAAAAAATAAGTAAAATATATGTGTCTTGCAAAACAGGAAAATGTTTAAATGGCATAATTTGAGAGACTCGCACAAAAACTCACTAAAATATTAAAACATATCGATGCGGCAAATAGGATAATTAAAAATCTCCAGCAGACACTTCGTCTTCTGGAATGACAAAAATCACAATTCAAAGTTGCAGAGCCCTGCATGAATATGCACGGTATGGAAAGAGTTAAAGGGAGCATATTTCTTTCAATATTTAGAATGCCTCCTCAGTATTTGAGACATTTCTGTCTTGTGCGAGAGTTTACAGGTACAAAACTGCGGCGACCGCAATTCCATGACCTCCCTTCGTTAAATCATCGGTAGCTGTGCACTCAAACTCTCAAACACGGCGAACACAACAGGTGGTCTAGATTAATTTGGAGGAATTACCTGCAACCTCGTTGACAACCTGTTGTGGTGCTTTCACACGTCACACTTTGTCAAATAATTCCTGGTTAACTAATTTCCTGGCTACGGCAATTGTGACCGGCGTAACGAAATTGCGGCACCAATGTTGCGACAAGCAAGGCTTATTATGTATTCCTTCCAGCTAGCTGCTCTGGAAACAAAGAAAAACTTCTTGCCCTTTTGCTTTCTCGCTATTAGTTGTTGTAAAGGTGCTTGCTCTCCTTACGCTACGTTGGAGGTCACACTTTGCCTACGGACGCTTTTTACCACAGCTGTCGCTATCCGCTTCTCCCGAAAGGCTGCGGCTGCGTGTGTCCCAAAACAAAGCAGCACTGTTAGGCCTCCTTGTCTTTAGCGTTATTGCGAGCAGAGCTGCGGGTTATTGCAATAAGCGATCGATGCTTGAGGCGTTAAAGCTTACCCACCCGGATATAAATAGCAACTCGCGTGCGAGCGTCCGTGAGCGAGCTGCGCGTGTCGAAAACAATTTTGTTGTTCTGTGTGCACGAGGTAACGCTGTTCGGAACAGCGCATATTCTCTTGGATGTTGTTTGGTTGCGCGAATTTCGGCAATTTTTTGCACCTGTAGGATGCAAGCATCATTCTGTTGTTTTCTTGGTATGACAGAAGCAACACCACGATATATCTAGGGGTGTTGCTCAAGCAATAATTATTTGGCGCTACTAACTTCCAAGGTTTCTTCGCTAGGGCGCGATGAAATTTTAGCACAGCTGTTATGGGCCTTCTGAGCTACTGTGGTTAGGTTTTTGCCAATGGAAATTGAGCCTGCTGTTCCATGGCCTGGCAATCGCAGCGTCTGCTTGGGAACACAATTCTCTGCTGTCTCATGCAGGAAACTCCTTATATTAAGCGCGGCCGAAAGATGTTTCGTAAGTCCTTCTAGAAATCAGACCTTTCCTATCAAACAAATTCCTGACAGCTTAGCTCAGGTGTTTTATTCCTCTTGAAGCGGTGTACTTGTTGCGCGTGAAATTGCACAATATTAATCAGTAGCATGTGTACTATTAATCGCGCACGCAGTCAACTGGGATACTAATGCTGATTAGAGGCGGCAATTGTGTGTTTCGCTGCACCCCTGCTGTATTCTTCTTACTCTCAAAACATTTCTGCTGCAAAGTAATTAGTTTAGAGCCCACCTTGGCGGAAGTTTCCTGTTTCATGCTTCTTCAAAAAAAAAAAAAAATAGAGAATCACAGCTGAGAAATTTAATAGACGAAACTTCACTGCTTCTCCGGGCTTTGAAAGAAGTCTGTTTTCCTATAGAACCCATGCATACACTGGCACGTGACCTGTTTTCCTTTTTTTTAAAGCATGGCGTTGGATGCAAAAATGGATTTGTCTACATTTCTTCACTGCACCGGGGGGGGGGGGGGGGGGGGCGCTTATTGTGTTTTTTTTTGTCGCCGTAAAAGTACTCTCCGCGCCTAGCTGGTACTGATTCCGCGCATTAATATAGTTAGTAAACTGTACTGCTTATGAAAGATGAGGAGAGCTTTTTCATTGTGTGATACGTACCGCGCCGAAGTGCCATCAAAATGTGCGCATGCGCTGAATCCTAACGTCAGTACCAGTACCTACATTAAGAAGAATGCGCGTGCTCATATCAGCAATAAGTGAACATGGCATGGGGTGACCGGGTGCGGGTTAGGCCTTGCATTAATGAGGGGTGCCTGATGTAAATGGCGCAGTTTTCGGAACCAAAAATTACGAGGAACTTTAGCGGCTAAAGTGCTGAAAGGCGAAAGCCTGAGTGCTGCATTCTGCTACGCGATTGTTCACTTCACATTTTGTTGGTGCATTAATTAACTGCCAATTAATGACGCTTAAGCTTCGTCTTTAGGAGTGGAACGCGACAGCGTGTTGTAGCGCTGCCACGGAGTCCATTGAACGCCACCACCCGTTCGGCGCGACGCCTTGCCCTTTGAACGCAACGCTTTTTAAGGAAAGTAAATGCCGCAGTAATTCTCTGTCATCTCGGTGACACCTGAGCCGCACTGTACAGGAAGGGAGGAAATGGAGTGAAAGAAGAAAAAGGGGCCGTAATGAAGAAAATGAAAATTGTATTTGAGGAAAGGAAATTACGTATTAACTGTCTCGCATATCTCAGTAAAATTGTATTATTGCGCAGTAACTGTCTCACATATTTCGGTGGTCACATGTCAAAATTCACGCGTGGTGACAGCAATCTGAAACGCGGACAAATACGCCTTGCTCGTCAGTAAATTGGTTTTTGAGGAAAGTAAATGTATCTGTCTCTCATATCTCGGTGGACACCTAAACCTCGCCGTAGCGGGAAGGGAGGAAGATGGGAGTGAACGAAGACACCGTATTCACTAGATGCACCTTTGTTCATTCCAAACCATCGAGCTGGCATGGCGGAGTGGTAGCGTGCTCGACACGCACTCCGGAGACCGGGGTTCGATTCCCAAGCTTGGCAAATTTCTTACGCGGTTTTATTTATTTATCTGGTCTGACTAGAAGGGTTAATTGGACTAATTGGTTAAGTAAGCAATTAAATAAACTCAAACTTACTTGGAGCATCACTATACGATCCCTTTAATTGGTTGCATAGTTAGTATTGATTGGTTGTAAAACATTTTATTCGCCGTGAAGAGCTTGGCAAGAGGTCGCGTTAAGTGGTCGAGAGTACATAGCCCTCGACGACTTTGTCAGCCCACTCCGCCGCCAAAACTTGCGTTCTGGGGTCAGAGCTAGCCAGCACGGTCTCCCACCGCTCGAGATTTTGGATTGTAAAACGTTTATTGCCAACAGTCTGAAGGGCATATAGGCCCGCCGCCTAAACGACGGCCAGAAGGTCTTGGCTCCTGGCGGCGTCTTCGGCCAGTTGGACGACTTTTGTTTGAGTCTCCGGATCGGAGCTGAGTAGGAGAGCCTCCCATTGTTCAAGTGACTTTATTTTTTGTCCCTCCAGGGGGGCAAAAGGGCATTTCCAGAGAATATGGTTGAGATCCGCTTTGGCCTTACATTGCTTACACTCGTTTGAATATTGTCCCGGATAATAACGACTACACATAACCGGGTTCGGAAACGTATAAGTTTGGAGACGGCGCCAAGAGGTAGCGTGACTCTTTGTCAATGATTTATCAGCAGCGGGGTACTTTGTTCGATTGAGCCTATAATGTTGTGTGATTTCTCTGTAACCTACAAGACGATCCCTGTCTGCGAAGCCCTCGGTATGGCCACTGGCTCGGAAAGCGAGACCTCGAGCCAGTTCGTGAGCTGCTTCATTTCCAGCCAGGGATGCGTGTGCAGGTGTCCAGACTATGCGAATTTTGCGGTCGTCCCTTGCAGTCCGCAGGATTCCGTTCGTCAGAGGGGAGACCCTCCCGTTGGCAAAGTTCATCACTGCTACCTTTGAGTCACTGACTATCATTGACGCATCCGTGCCCACTATTGCAAGAGCGATGGCGGCTTCTTCTGCAATTTCGGGACTGTCCGTCGTGATCGAAGCGCCGGCTCGGAGATATGTCTCGGCGCTAGCTACCGCTATCACCATTCTCCCCCTCCCGCAATTAGCTGCGTCCACGTAGGCCACGTCTTCTATCGGATAGTTTTTGAAACATTTGCCGAGGGCTTCAGCCCGTTTCTCTCTGCGATCCTTGTGGTGGACGGGATGCATGTTTTTCGGTAGTGGTGGGATCATCAGCCTATCGCGCACGCTCTTAAGCATGTCCACTTTCGGACCTCGCTGACTCTCGTAATTTATTCCTAGTTTCACGAGGATTTGCCTGCCTGTAACGCTTCCCGACAGCCTTTCGTACTGCGAGACTGTCACGCCTTCCACAATTTCATCCAATGTGTTGTGAAGACCTTGTTCTAAAAGTTTTGCGGTGGGGGTCCGAATTGGTAAACCCGGCGCCTGCTTGACACTTCTGCGAATGATCCCTTCCAGCTTGGACTTCTCCGCTGCCTTGAGATTAAGGAAAGGAGCTACGTAAGCAATCTTACTTATTACAAAGGCTTGAACTAATCTGATTAGATTCGTTTCTTTCATGCCATAGCGCCTATTTGCGATTCTGCGGATGAGCCGCATAGTCTGTTGCGCGCATATCTCCAACTTCTTTATTGCTTCTCCATTGAAACCGTTGTTTTGAATGTACAGCCCTAAGACTCTAATCCTGTCCACCGTCGGGATATCGAGTCCCTGAGCCTTAAGAGATATCCGCGGGGGATCCGACCGTGATTTCCTCTTTGGTTGGTAAAAAAGCATTTCCGATTTTTGCGGGGAGCACCTAAGCCCCCTATCATTTACATACTTTTCAACTTCTCCTATGGCCATTTGGAGAGTCTCTTCTATTTGACCGTCAGTTCCTTTGCCAATCCACATAGTAATGTCATCCGCATACATGCAATGACTGAGACCTTCAATCGCTGCTAGTTTGCTAGGAAGCCCGATCATGGCCACGTTGAAAAGAAGCGGGGACAGTACAGATCCCTGCGGGGTCCCCTTGCTGCCTAGCTCTATGTAATCTGATTTACTTTCCCCGAAGTTAATTTGGGCCACTCTGTCAGAAAGGAAAATTTTAACATAGTTGTAGGTTTTCGGGCCTACTCCCAGGAGGCTGAGATTATCCAGGATCGCCTTGTGCGTGACGTTATCGAAAGCCTTCGCCAGGTCAAGACTCAGAATGACCTTCGCGTCCCGCGTTTGTGAGTCCAGAATTTCATGTTTTAGTTGCAGCATCACGTCCTGCGTTGAGAGATGAGACCTGAATCCCACCATGGAGATAGGATAAGACACGTCTCAACAACTACATGGAAGACCACCACCGCTCGAGAGAAGGAACTGTAACTAGATCACCCGGAGGTGGCTCTATTTTGCAGTCCCACAGGATGTGATCGTAGGTAGCACGTTGGCCACAATGTTTGCAGTTTGGGTTGTAAAGATCTGGATAAATGTGCGCGAGGAGTGATGGGGTGCGTATCGATGGTTAGATGGTTAGTAGCCAAAGTACAATTGGCCCCGTTTGAAATTCGCGCACTGTGACGTTACGACCGTTTCGACCAACTGAAAAGCGTGACATTTCTTGTCGACAGCTCCTGCTTACAACGATGAGGCATTAAAGGCTTCCGCCTTAATAGTTAACGTCTAAACCACCTTATGAAGATTGCGACATACATGATGCATTTTAACAAATAAAACTATCAAAATTTTTTCCTGCATGTTTTACTTAACGTCTCGAAAAAAGATGTCAGCAGAACCGTAGTAATATCATTGCCTCTGACGTGAACGCGCAGCAAAGTAGAGCGAAATATGACAAGCCATTCCCATTGCGAAAGACGCATAATGATTTTCATATTCACCAGTGAAAGACATATTCACCAGTGAAAGTTGAGGAAGCTCGCCTGGCATAAAGTATGTCGCAGAGCTCCACTGCAGGATGCCTTACGGCACATAGTGTGACGCAACGTTTAGAAATCAAGCCACTTTTGCAGCACCCGCAAGAAATCTTGTTAGAGATTCACCGGCTAAGAACGGCAGTTAAAGCAGATCTGGCTCTACATTACACGCATCCTTTATTCGGCTTTAAGGGTTTGAATATAAAATATTTTACGAAGTGAACTCGCGAGTCAAGTCAAATGGAATGATGTAAGGTAAAGAGAATGAGGATTGGTCCGCGCCTATCTGCAGTATGCTCGTTTGCATTAATTCCCGATGCCTGAGGCCGGTCGTAGAATGCATACTACGGTACCAAACATTGCCTCCTGCAGGAATAACCATAAAAGCAGTCTAGAGCACACAGCGTAAGCCACGCACCTACCCTTCAGGTTAGAGTGCAAAACATGACGAGGTACTTGAGAGGCTTTCAGAGAGCCGATCGTAAAATTTCGCGTGTTGACTGCAGCTGAATACACGCATTGTCGTCCAGAGATTCTATAGTTCCTCAATGATGAACAAGACGTCATAAAAACGGTTAACACTATTTGACAGCAAAGGAACGTGTGTGTGCGGGCGGGGAGGGGGGGGGGGGGTGGAATGGTGTACGTTCACTGCATTTCCGAAGCCCCCTGTAAAACTAGCTCTTCAGAGCACAGGAACCATAGCGGTGACATTTTGCTTAGCAAGGGACATCTGCGGAGTGAAAATTCATCGCACTGTAGCATGAATATCAGTTACCTGAGCTGAACGACATTTTGAAATCCACTGCTAAGAAATGATGTTCGTTATCTGAATTAAGGTTCCTTATCAAGGTTTAATAGCGAAGAACGAAACGAATGGCATTTCAATTGTCGATCCTGTACACACCGCTCTGTGAATGTGTCATACTTTGTTATCGGGGTACTATCTTGCTCGCATTCTCAGTTATTTATTTCCGTTGGCGTTACGCAGTTTCTTCTTTTGCGCTATCCATATGCACCAAGTCACGTAAAGTAAAACGCCAGGTTTATAAAGCCCTCCCTTGAGGGAAATGATGCTAACGGCACATTGGATGTTCGACGTGGTAAAAAAATTGCAATGAAAATCTTGTCGCCAAGGTGTTTATCTATATACAGTGTTTCTATCAGTGTATCTATATACAGGTGTTTATCTATATACAGCGCTGTATCGAATGTACCTTTTGTCCTCATGTGATCCAGAAGGCCTGTACGTACAGAAGACTCCAAAAGAGTGCCGGAGAGGCTTTTGGAATGAGAAGGTTATACGACCAGGTCTACGCACGGAAGCAGCTTGAAAATTGCCCCAATTTTTTTTATATGTTTCATTTCTTGAAAAAGTTTTTAGAACACAATACTTTTCCCATTCGCCGCTACCACTGCATCGCCTGCTTTGTTCTTTTTTAACTACTGCTGACATTTAAAAATGCGGCCCTGTAAGTTTCACAAAACAGCGATATGACAAACCACGTTGGCTGTCGGAGCCATATGCGTCGCTCGCTCCGGGTGGCAGTTCTTTCCGCTGAAGGCCGCACCAGGATCCCTTTCTTGCTTTCAAGCGAAAAAGCCTGCAGTCTAGAAGTAATTAACGTTTCCTTTCAAATCTCATGGTAGAACTTTGCCGGTGTAGGCTCTCCAAACTTGAGCTGCACGCATATTCGATGACCGCAAGCACTGCTCACTCCACGGCCCTTTATTTGCTCCCCCTTTCATTAGCACGGTACAAAAAGCATTAAGATAGCACTGAACGAAGATAGTTTTTTAAGAGAATGTGTCTAACTTTCCTTTCCGTTGTGTTCCATCCTGGTCGAGAACTGTGATCGCAATAAGTGGTGTTACACGGAAGGATAAATTTCACTCAAAGAGGTGAAGGCGGTAATTTAATTAGGGAGCGACATCGTGATTTACAGCAAATTCGAGAGAGGGCGAAGCGTTATGCAAGAAAAAACGGTGCTTTCTTTATCCCGCGAGCAGCACTTTGGACGGTTCTTTGATGTCATATCCTGAACCATACGATCAATATATGCGGTTGGCTTGGTTTCGCACCCTAGGGCTCTTGCCCCCGCGGTCCTGTAACGCCAACCCTATCTTTTCCTGAGGTTCTCCTCATTTTCATTCCAATCGTCTTAGTCCGTCTCAAAGTCGGCGCCTCAAAAAACTGACTACGGCAAAATAGAGCTATTAAAGCGAGAGCTTTAACGCTGCCGTTGAGAGGAAAATGCGGCATCCTGTCCGCAGCGACCGGTGTGCATGTCTCGCGAAACTCCGGATTGGTCGAGAGGGTTGTTTCAATTCACACGTGGAGCGGCGTAATCGAACAGTGAACAAAACAATAACTAAATCGAATTTACAAGGTCGCAACTTTGCTGAAACGTCATCACGATGTGTAAGTATATAAAGTAAATAATCTGCTCTCTAAGCACGACCAGGGTAGGTGGTGGTGGTGTGACATTTTTATACGAACATCCTTTCTGTTAGATGTTCAGTACATCCTGGGCCAAGGCGACGAGGACATGTTGTAGTCTCAGATCCAGGGAGGCGAGCCAGATGGGCCACGGTGGGGGGGGGGGGGGGGTAAGGATAGGCGGGGGACTCGAAGGCTGCGTGACACTGTGTAAGGCAGTGTTCTATGTCTGCATATGTGTGTGGACAGTTTGGGCACTGAGGTGTGGAAGTGTACCGGTATAGGTAAAGTTTGGCTGGTGTATGTAGGAGATTAAACTGTATTCGGCGAAGAATGCGAGCTTCACGGATCGATAAGGATGGGTGCAGGGTAAGTAGTGGAGAATCGAGCCCCTGAACCAAAGACTCCCTGTCAGCCACGCTCCCTCGTGGTCATTCAGACACGGTCATGCGGCTTTTTTAAGGCGTAGTATTAGATGTATATCCTAGAGTATTTCCCATAAAGTGTCAGCTTCCTTCTGTATAATAACAAATATGCGATTAGAAAGGTACTAAGTACCCGTATATCTTTAGCGTTCATGATGAAAAAATAGCTCAAAGGAACACTAGGGACGGAAAGGGAACGACGCAGACAAGCGGTAACTCGCCTTTGTCTGCGTCATTCCCTTTCTGTCTCTCGCCTTCTGAACGTTATCCAATGTGCCCAACTTTCGGATTTGCTTAATTATTATCGCTTGTCGGGCCATAAGTAGGTCACCATTTTCTTTTTTTGCGGAGTAACTTAAGAAGAATATTCTGGAAAATATTGCGCCCGCTAGGGTTGGTTCAAAAAGGTCTAAACTATTCCTAGGCAAAACTTGTGTTGTGTGCCTGGAGTTTTGTGCCCCGTGCGCATTCAGAAACATGCGCCAGCCTTCTGTGGACGATATTTTTAAATTCAGTCCAAACGACAATTTTGTAATTCTGCAAGAAAACCTATAATGTCACTGCGCTTGATGATAGGCGTGAGTTGAAATGAGAAGTTTTGAGGCTTTAGCACACGTAACAGGCAGCGAATTTGCCGAATAACCTACAGTATAGTACTGCTGGAACATCGGTATTGGGTACACACCCGGTAAAATGATATCAGTTGTGAATGAAATCCACCTTTCACATTTAAAGGTACATTTCGTTTCTTCCTAACTATTGAGAAATGTCACATATATAGGTTAAGGGAGTGGAAATTAAGCGAGCTGAAAACTGCACATCGTCGGGGCGTGATTGTACCTGAACCACTGCTTGCTTGTGCAACGCTACATAAGTGCGCTGCGTGATCTGGTAACATGAGTAGAGCATGTGAAATGGTAGCAGGCTAATCAGACCAATTGGAGTCGCTGACGGAACCTATTCACGCTATGGCGTCGTACAAATGTCTTCCAAAGTTTTCGTATACTTTACATGCGATACAGCAGTATTGCGGGCAAAATCCTATCTCCAGTCAACAATCCAGGGAAAACTATCCCCGTTTGCCCGAAAAATCTTGAATGCAAATTCGTGAAGTGTCAAAAAAATGTCCTGTATTCTATTCCTCTCACTTGTAATAGGTTTTATATTAGCCAGACAGGACAGCGCTTAAATGATAGGCTTAAGCAGGACGGCAACAATGTTGATAATAAAGAGTCCCGTAACCTCAGCATGCACTGCCGTGAGTGCGAGTGCACCCCACAGTTTGAATTTCGCAGAGTTGTGGATAGGAACAGAGATAAGCTGTGCCGTGAAATAATCGAGGCTTCGTACATCAAGACGTATGGTGACACATGTCTTTATGCCTCACCATATGTCTTTATGTCTTTATCAGTGTCTTTATCTCAAAAAGAGCTTCGCTTCCTGATTTGCACATCTTAGCTTGTGTTGGCGTGCAGAATCCGAGTGCATGAATGAGCTCTTTGCTTTGTTTTCTATTTTGGTGCCTAAATGTATTTATACGTGCAGCGTGTCAAATAAATTTCAGTTGTTAGTTCAGCGCTGTGTTGTCCGTTTCTTTCTCTGCTCTCTTCTTTGGCTTTCGGCCTTGCGCTGTTTCAAATCAAACTATATCCTTCGGTGCCCTCCTACAATCTATTGCATGTTTTCCTCTCAAGGGAACTGGTGAGCTGGAATTGATGACCTCACAGTACCTGCTAAATCTGCGCCACCACTTTCCTATTCCGTCAGATAATTCAGGCTTATGATCCGCAGTTGTGCTCAACACTTGTTCCTGCTAGAGGCACTCCTTTGGCTTACAAAAGCTTTCACCTCTCTTCCTGCGGTGAAATATCGTCTTTCGCAAGTGTAGACCACTACTTTAGTTTCCCCCGTAGTATTCTTTTTAATTCCATCCTACTCCTATGAGTCTTTGGACTCTCAATCTACGATAAAATTCTTCCCCTTACCCACTTTGCGCAGCATTTCTATGAGAAATTTGAAAGTAACAAGTGCAGCCACTCTCCATGAATTCCTGACCCATGCGCCTCTGAAGGATACTGTAAGAGTAAATAAAATAACGGTGCGTGGCCAGCTGCTGAGATATTTTCACTGCACCCTGACATCCTCCTTAAGTGATATTAAGTATATTTACCCGAGGAGCATAACTATTGCCATGGGTGCCATCGGACATTTTCTACAACCATTTTATTTGCCTCTTCCGCTCCATGGTCTTGTTTCGCGAAAGCAGTTGCTCATGGTATGACTGTTTCAAATAAGTCTCGCCTAGTTACGAAATCTATGTATTCTGTACTCTAAATACACCTCCAATTATCTCCTATAGGTATATTCGTGGCACTATTGTTTACTATAAATCACCGTTTGATAAACCCAGCTCGCTCTGACAGTTGAATATTGTCTAAGATTTTGTGATTGAGTTTGAAAATGTTGCGGGAAATGCCCCTAGGGCAAATCTGAGCACCCAGATTGGCCTTTATTTCTTAAACATTCAATGTCTGAAACATTCAAAGTTAACATATTTCCTTGCTTCCAGTAACCTTGACGTCGCGGGAAGCTGTTCATTGAGTCAGAAAAATTTGTCTACCTTCATGTCACTACAGTCCTTTACTGTCCTTGAAAACTTTGCTGGAGAAATAAAAAGCAAGATACAAAAGAATACTTGACGCTTCTTACCCGGGATGTTATGCGGGAGTTCCTTTAATACGGATATTCCTCTCATAAATATTTTTAAGGGCAGAAGCATTGTCCGGATTATTGCCTTTCTGTGCTTTAACCGAATGCAGGCCGCCAACGTGGCTTCATGCCTGGGTCTATCGTGTTAAGCAACCCTACGACAGATACCGGAGCGTATACTCTGTTTTAACTGCTGCTATTCCGCAGCGAGTTTCCGCCTTCGACTGTCTCAAGTTATTCGTCTTAAACGATATTTCTTTTCTGGCGCCCTTTTATTCTTGCTGCTCTACATGGTAACCACGTATGTGCGACTACGCGCTTTGATAAGAGGCATTGTCTTTGTCAAGAATATATAGCTCAAGAGGTTTGCTTCCAAGCCGTGTATCGGTTCTCTTTAGCATATTTGAAAGTGCTAAGCTTGGGGTAGTTGAGGACTTATGTTCATTCTGCCTTAATGAGATCAGGGTCCCTGATTATACAAGGTGAGCTGCGCTGCAGGGCTTAGAAGCAGATCCCTTGGGCTGTGCACTTTTGACAAAGACTGTCCGTATTTTGATTTATCTTGAATTATGCTAAGGCTATGATCACTTCCCTCGCTGGCTTGAAGAAAAGGAAACATCGGGTGTAGGACGTCTTCACGTCAGCATTTTGCTTCCGGCTGAGCGCCATAACACCCATTCGACGTGTTTTGTTCCTTACCACTTGTTCGCCATACAGCCTTTTTCTTTGCTGCAGTGTAGCTGGCACCAATCGCACCCGAAGTACGAGACAGCGCTCTGAAGTCCGCCGTTTCTCCCGTGAGTGTATTAAAAGTTGCGTCGTTCTCAGTTTTTCGCTGCTATGAATCACCAACTAGCCAGGTTAGCCATGCTCAAAACTTTTTTGAACTCTTTTCTCTTCTCGGAAGTAGTGCTTGTGCCACATGCATTTAAGTGCGGCGCTGTGGGGTCAGCCATACACCTGATAAACGAAGAAAAATGCGTCACTTGTTGTTTAAGACTAAGCTATTAAAATGTGCGGCAGAGTTCGCGAAGTTTTTGTTGCTGTAGACAGCGTTGCCCATAATAAGAAAGAAAATGTTTTGATGAGCGATCACATTTCTCGCGAACACTTCTCGGATGAGGACGCACGTTCCTTCTTTTATGGCTGCGCGTGCACCTTTTATGGTTTTATACAGTTAATAATAACTCTCTCATATTAAACAGGGTCAGACTCGCTTGTTTGATATCGCTCCCGGGTGGACGATTTACAAGCGCGGTAAAAAAACGAAATCGGAGTTTATCCACAAATAGAATATGAGCTACATCCGTGCATGGGCTCATGCACTCAGCTTAGTTGGTTTTTAGAATGCATTCTCGGTGATGAACTGTGTACTACCTAAATAACGTTCCCTTAGAAGCGGTTACCTCATATAAATACCTGGGTATATTACCTGGGTCATATTACCTGGGTCATATTACCCAGGTCATATTACCTGGGTCATACCTGGTATATTACCTGGGTAAATACCTGGGTCATATTTCTGCTGACCTTAACTGGAAGCGCCATATTGAGTACATTGCTAACAAAGCTAACCGCATGTTGGGCTATGTGCACCGTAACTTTTCCAAAACTCCGTCTTCCTTGAAATTATTGCTTTATAAAACACTAATACGCCCTAATCTGGAATACGCCGCCGCCATATGGGATCCCCATCATGAAAAACTGATAACTTTGCTTGAACTAGTTCAAAATAACGCTGCTTGCTTTATCCTGTCCAACTTTAACCGTACCCCAAGTGTAACAAGCATGAAAGCTCATCTTTCTTTTCGCCGCCGCGGTGGCTCAGCGGTTATGGTGCTCGGCTGCTGACCCGAAAGACGCGGGTTCGATCCCGGCCGCGGCGGCTGGAATTTCTTTGGAGGAGAAATTCTAGAGGCCCGTGTACTGTGCGATGTCAGTGCACGTTAAAGAACCCCAGGTGGTCGAAATTTCCGGAGCCCTCCACTACGGCGTCTTTCATAGCCTTAGTTGCTTTGGGACGTTAAACCCCATAAACCAAACCAATCATCTTTCTTTGCCTCTTTTAGCATCCCGCCGGCAGACAATTCGTTTGAGCCTCTTTCATAAACTATACCATCATCCCATGCTACATGATGCCCTCATTTCCTCCCCCAGATACGTGTCAAACCGCATTGATCATCGTCACAAAGTTGACATTGAAACGTGTAACACTGTAACTGCATTTCAGTCTTTCTTGCCTCGTAGATCACGCGAATGAAACCGCCTTCCCGCAGATATCGTCGACATAAGTGATAACCAGCATTTTCGTTCTGCACTAGCTAACATTGTATAGCAGGAATATAATACTTTGTTTTGTATCCTGCATTGCATCTGTTTATGTATCTTCATGTTTTGTAACCACTCCCCTCTTTAATGCCTTTGGCCTTGAGAGTTCAATAAATGAAATGAAATACTCACTATCAAATTAGCTGAGATGTATGGGCGAAGCCTTCGGCGAAATATTATAAAGCGTGCTACTTAGCACCGGTGACCATTCTGCCAAGGTCTCTAGATGTGAATTAAAGGAACGGCTTTTGTTTCGTAGATATTCGGTTTGTTGTATAACTATTTGAGTAAGCTAGCGGAAACACCCTGCAACGTCACCAAATTATGCAAAATGGCGTCATTTTGCGTTTACTATTTAAGAGGCTTTCCTCAGGCTCCACTCACTAGAAGAAAACTCGACGTCTATAACACAATGTGGAACGAGAGCAGTGCCAACCGTCTCCACCACGTTCGTTACTTAACGAAACCACCAACTAAACAACGCGGCTGAAACATTAATGTCTTCCGCAACTTCTGGGCAAAAATTTGGTTTCGAACGTCCAAATTAGTTTTACGCCAAACTTCAGGCGGCCAAAGAATCTGAACACAGCGTTGAAGTATACTTGGCTCAAAGGTCTACACAGCAGACTAAGAGTTGATGCTATTATACAAGGCAGTTTAAAGACCACACAGTGCAAAACTTGCAGCTTGATAACGACAATTTTGCAGCCTCTAAACGGAGCTCTGGTAACCGTTCAAGAATGTCTATGAGCGCTCTACAATATCTAGTATCAGACAACGAAGGTAAATATTCCTTTCTTTCTTTTATAGAGTGGTAGGTGCACACATACGCTACAAGCGACACCATACTCTTCCTTATACATGCCAAGCAGCATGAAATGGGCATTAATTACATATATTACGCCACAAAACAAACACTTTCTCCTTCGCTAGGCGCCCTTAATGAACGATTGTATGCTTTATTCTATGATTAATTTAGCGTTAGGGAGCACAGAAGCATTACTCGCAAAAAAGCGTGCAATTCTCAGGATAGTGGAAGATCCCATCGCGTTAACGTTGGATGAGGACAATGGAATGATACTTTGCGCTACAAGACTGGGTAAGTGTGAGTGATTCTTACAGAAAAGCTTGCATCCAAAAGTTTTTTTTTTACATCTTCCTCGGGACGCCTTGAAGTAAAAAGACCCGTGCGCTTCGATATCAAAAAAAAAAAAAAATGTGCGATGACCCTCGACCCTGCACATTTTGTTTAGCCGCAATAATATGACCGGTAAATATTGGCCGCAGCGCACATATGCATACAGACTCGCCGCGGAGACTCGGTGGTTACGGCGCTCGGCGACTAACCCGAAAGACGCGGGTTCGATCCCGGCCGCGGGTGCCGAATTTCGATGCAGGCAAAATTCTAGAGGCCCGTGTACTGTGCGATGTCAGTGCACGTTAATGAACCCCAGGTGGTCGATATTTCCGGAGCCCTTCACTACGGCGTCCGTGTTAGCTTGAGTCGTTTTGGGACTATGAACCGCAATAAACCAACAAACAAAACCGTATGCATATAGACCAATTGCGTGCCATCTTTGCGTAATTGTTCACTGCAAAGGAATGAGCTTCTCTCATTTCAACCATGTGTGTCCATGCTCAAAATAGTTCACTACGACGGACTACTTAGAAGATTCAAAGCAACTTAACTGCAGGGCTTTCTCCTCTCCGAGAAAACTCAGGTACGCTTTCTTTAAATACTACGAGCACTTTGTAGTTGTAAAAACATTTGTTTTACCTATGATTGTGTCTATCGTAATGTATACTTTAAGGATACCAGAAACATCGTATCTGGGTGTTGTGTCACCTATCCCTTCATGTGCCTCTGTGAGGACATCCTCGTGCCATCCAGACGAAAATGCCCGAAACAAAACACAATTTCGTAGCCACAGGCTTGCCGAGAATGAATCGTATTGACAGATTACCGGGCTCAAATCGTTTGTGTTGAGATTATTTATTTATTTATTTATTTATTTATTTATTTATTTATTTATTTATTTATTTATTTATTTATTTATTTATTTATTTATTTATTTATTTATTTATTTATTTATTTATTTATTTATTTATTTATTTAATACTGCAGGCCGTTAAGGCCCAAGCAGGAGTGGGATAAACATACAGAGAACTCCGACGACCAGCAGAAGACGACGCCAGCAGCAGAATTCAGTAGAAGCGATACGGAGCATGAAAACAAATCAAGTCGCAACAAACAACAAACAATAGTTAACGGTCAAGTACTTGTTCAATGGCGGAAAGCACATTTTCGGATACAAACACATGAGGGGGTAGGTTGCCCCTTACTCACTTCGGAGTCAGTTCTAGTTCAGTCGTAATCTAGAACACGATACGGGTATGGGTAGAGCACAATATACGGAGACAAGATAACCAATGTTCGTTAGTCGTAACGGACTTCATTCCAAGAAATGGAAAGCGTAGGAAGAGGTTGCATAAAGTCAGAGGGGAGATTTAAAAGCTTGGAAGAATATGGAGGCTGTCGCTGGCACAGCATAGGTTTGTGTTTTGTCTTTTAGAACAGTTGTTTTCCCTGCAGAGTACTTATTTAAGCTGACGGAAATGATGTTGTTTTCAAGGTGGGAGCAGTCGTATTACGTCGGGTTTTGGAACACCAAACCTATAAACAAAAATTCAGGGGGCACTTTGACTGTCTAAAGTGGGTAGAGGCGGAAGCGTTTTTCGCACCACCTTCGCTGTTTCTGTGGCACCGCTGGCGTCACATATAATTGAGTACTAATTACTAAGTGATGACAAATCACTAATTAATGGTTAATTACTGATTATTGCCTGAATACTAATTAACTGCTAATTAATGAGGCTTAAGCTTCGCCTTTAGGAGTGGAACGCGACAGCGCGTTGTAGCGCTGCCAGGGAGTCCACGGAACACCACCCGTTCAGCGCGATGCCTTGCCCTTTGAACGCAACGCTTTTTGAGGAAAGGAAATGGCGCAGTAATTCTCTGTCATCTCGGTGGACACCTGAACCGCACCGTAGAGGAAGGGAGGAAGTGGGAGTGAAAGAAGATAGATAAAGAGGAGCCGTAATGAAGAAAATGAAAATTGTATTTGAGGAAAGGAAATTACGCAGTAACTGTCTCACAAAATTCAGGGGGGCACTTTTTTGACCTAAAGTGTGGTCACTGATGCCCCTAAGAGTGGAACGCGACAGCGTCTTTCAACGCTGCCAAGGAGTCCATAGAACGCCATCGCCCATTCGGTGCTACGCCTCGCTCGTCAGTAAATTGTTTTTTGAGGAAAGGAAATGTATTTGTCTCTCATTTGTCGGTGGACGCCTAAACCTCGCGGGAAGGGAATGGAGGAGGATGAGAGTGAGTGAAGACACCGTATTCACTAGACGCGCCTTTGTTCATTCCAAACCATTGAGCAGGCATGGCGGAGTGGGTAGCATGCTCGTCTCTCACGCCGAAGACCGGAGTTCGATTCCTGAGGTCGACCAATTTCTTAATCGGTTTTATTTATTTATATGGCCTGACTAGTAAAGCTAATTAGGCTAATTGGGTAATTAAGCAATTAACTAAGCTCAGTCCCACTTACTTGGAGCATCACTATACGATCCCTTCAATTGGTTGCATGGTTACTAGCCAAAGTACAATTGGCCCGGTTTGAAATTCGCGCACTGTGACGTCACGACCGTTTCCACCAATTGAAAAGCGTGACATTTTCTGTCGACAACTGCTGCTTACAACGATGAGACATTAAAGGCTTCCGCCTTAACACAAACATGCGCCCCATTCCTCAGCCCCTAGCCACCAAGGCGAGGAAGTTTGGGCGTAAATACTGACAGCTCCAAGTATGGGCAGAATCCACAAATCTTGACTCCACAAGCCTGAGTCGAAAATAGCGTAACTCTGCACTGCAAGCATGAGGGTTACCAAGGGCTGTATGCGTGAAGCGTTTGCACTGTTTAACCCTTTTGCGTAACAAAAAGAACGCTTTTTACAACGAAAGTGACGAAAAATATTGGAAGCCTTTTCATCCCGGTCGGAAAGCACAACAGTGAAATTGCTGTCGTCAATGTAAAATTTTTTGCCGTAACATTTGCTTTAACAATTTCCTGTAGCAATTTCCGCCAAAAAACTGTGGTAATAACAAAAATGGTTCTACTAAAAAAAAAGAAGATTTCAATGCAGTTCCTACAGAAAAGTACTACACAGCTACTGACTATGCAAAAGTAGTAGACAAAAAAACTACAGTACTTGAAAAAAATACCAAACAACAGAAAATCCTTCTTTACGACAAAATTCCAAAATACCATGTAGTATTTTTGATACCGTTCTGTCGATTTTTTTCGACTGTGAAGTTCAGTACATCAGTCCGGGCATATTACTTTTTGAAGCAAAGAGCTGCTTGCAAATTGCGCCCGTCGTTTAAAAGCCCGCGTATTTAGGGTTGAAGAAGGAAGTTCTTTCAAAGTAGAATTTTTTATTTCTGTAAAATTACGCGTGTATAAAGGTAGTGAAGGGTGTGTCATTCTCCTTAACAAAAATGGATTGAAATTGGCTGGAACAAATTTACCAGTCTTGTAATCTGCGTCATGAATCACACTGATTGCATGACGAGCAAATCAAACTCCAGAGTCGGAGATGCGCCAGTAACATCAGTGGATCTGTGATGTGTCACCAGCAAACCAAAAATGGCGATCGTTAAGAAGTACAAAAAAGACATGAAACCCACATATTTATACCTCCTGTAAAACCCCGTGGATATAAAAGGGAAATAAGGAAGAGAAAAACACAGCAATCCCAACACACTTCCACCGCAAACAGCTGTCTGACTCTTTCCTTATTTCTTAAGCAAAACGCTGTAATTACTTTTGCAGTAGCGTGAAAAGTGCAGGTGATCACTCAATTGGCAGTCGACGAAGACCGGCTCAACAGCTTTGGCACTTCGAGGACGGGCAACGTGAAAACGACATGGGTCACACGCACCTCCTTTTGGACAGCTTGTCAGCGACATCTGGCACTATCTGTCAGAACTATTGAATTCAGTTCTCTAGCTGCTGTTCCTATGTTTATCTCTACATGCTGATTTGCGTAATAAACAAAACGTGCAATGGCCTAAACTTAGCAGATAGTAAGAGAAAAATGGTGTGAGCACTTGGTGGTACCAGTGAAAGAAGCGTGCAAGTGAGTGTGTGGACTCTAGGCTCCGTCGCTATTTCTCTGATATCTCTCGGAATCGAAGAAGTTTTTGTAAACTGCATTTTGAGCTCTAGTTCCACTCTTGAAGTCACACTATCTTCGGAAACAATAGCGAGGATGTCAGTAAATCACAATTGCAGATTTTCCAAGCACCGAAGAGTGAAGTTCTTAGACACGGAATATTACTCCACTTGAAAAAAACCTTCCTCTTCGGTTATCTTACACCACCAGCTCCACGTGAGGGCAAATGGTGAAAATGTGCGGGATGCCGCGCCATAACGCAGCAAACTACCCGCTGGTGCGACGAAGGCGCCGACCTCTGAGTCCTATCAAGGTCAATGGAGCGAACTTGTAGGCACGTGTCCAATCTACTTAAATTTAGATACCCAAAACTTCTGTAGCATTGCGAAACATCAAACATGTGCCCACATTGGAGCCTTGAATTTTCTTTACACAGTCTGCTTCGCATCCATTTCAGAAACTGAATATCCACTTCAGGCCGGAAGCACAATGAACGTGGAAAGGTTTCCGCGGTTACCAAGCTTTGGTAAGGTAATATACGTTGGAAACCATCTTCTCACCACGGCCCTCAATACGAAAAATATGTAAAGCTATCCGGTCACGTAACGCAAATATGAACAATTTCTGCTCGTGTAAGAGGGCTAGAAAAACAGCAGAAGTGCCGTATACAGGTTCCATACAAGTTCCATACAGGTTATACACAGGTTTGTCTTTCGCTCTTTCCCCTCAAATGCACGTTAAAAGGGAAATAACTTTTACTTCAACAAAACTTGGGTAGGGCCTAGTTGGTACATGATGTTGTGAAGGTAAAGGATGCGCAATCAAAGGACGAACCACGAAGAAAGACACAGGGACACACACAAGCGCTTGTGTGTGTCCCTGTGTCTTTCTTCGTGGTTCGTCCTTTGATTGCGCATCCTTTACCTTCACAACTTTTACTTCATGGAATGCGAAATGTTTTTAGTGAATAAAGTTGGAAAGGACGCGAGCATGAGCTCCTCTCGAAGGTACGGCGTCATAAATAAGCAAATCCTGTCATTTATCAGAAGGATATTGTCGTACGTGAAATATCGCAGTTATGCGCTCCGCAGACACGGGTAAAACTGGAAGCTAAAGCCCTCAGTACTTTACCTTCATAGGAGCCGGCACTTCAGCGGCTCCACAAGGCGTGCATTGCGGGGCGTATTAAATGACAGAAAATTTCAGGGGTAGATGATTATCATTAACAGGTGACATGCTTCTCAGTCGCAGCTACAGCGCCAATAATGTCAGCGCCTGGCTTGGTGACCTCACACTTATTGCTCTCAGGACACAATACGTAGTGACATTGTGGACGCAGCGGCGGCACCACGCTGCTGCCCCGTATGCCAGCTTGAGCGCGGTAGGCCTGCACGTAAGTTCTAACTTCGATATAAGTTTAAAACATGTTTGTTTGCTCGAGGCGCACTTGATACCGGTTGGTAGTAATATCCGCAATAACAAGCTTCGACCAATGCCAAAATTTTGTTTCCTACGTACTTCAAGTTCGCAAAGCTGATGATGATGAATTTCTAATGCTCAGGGGCATGTGCGGTCAAAGAACGCCATGGCACAAGGTATTTTTCTTCTACTCAATTTGGGGCCGAAGGCCAATTATCTAAATAAGCCGAGCACCAGACCAGGGGAAAGCTTGTACCGATTGTGGCACCAGTGGGTACGCGGTGGCACACGAGATCGAACCCAACACCGCCCGCATGCGAGGCGCGCGCTCAGATCACTGGGCCACCATTGCGGTGAGCTCTGAAAGATGAACATCCGAGTATAAATTTCCGAAGAGAGGCATCTTCATTAGCACTTCGGCTGTGCTGGCATACCTGGATTTGCTCGCCGGCACTCCTTCCTCCTCTTGCAATTGCAAGGCTACTCGAAAAAAACTGGCATTGGAGTGTGTTTGCTTTTAGCGGCAAGTCGCTGGAATAAGGGTACGGCTTGTGAAGTCCAGCTTTTCTTACAATTTTATTGCGGACCCATTACTGGCTGTCATAGGCATTTTTCACGGTGCAGTGTGGTTCTAATTTTGCAGATTTTTTCATGCGTATCTTGTGTTTTCCAATATAGGAAGAACAAATGATGAGGCGCAACTGATAGTCCTCTGTCTGCCGGCGCGAAGGTGAGGCTAAAAAGCAAGGTGATGAAATAATCCAGGAGTTATGCTACCTTTCTGTGACAAAAGGCCGTAAATTGTACACGTAGCAATGCAACTTAGCGATCTTTAAATCAGTGTGAACTTTTAATGGACACTAGAATGAGATTTCTGTGCGAGGTGCACGCAATAATTAAGACAAGAAGCCATGTGGCACACCTTAAAGCATGATTTTTAGACGTGAAGCCGAAACCTTTACGAAAGTTTATATTGCACACTGTCCGTTTCCTGTTCCATCCCAAACGTTTGGACCAATGTCTTAGTGCACTACGAAACATGGGTCGTTGAAAGAACGGCGATGAGGAGAAGATCACTTAAAGAAGCAACGGTAAAAAAAGGAAGCCCTGACATCTCGATTCGTCAGCCTACCATTTCCAATCTGCTAGGCCCTTTATCTCTACCGAATTATTCCCGCGCGCTTTTCGCGCCTCTCTGTAACGTTAAGCTGGAAGCAATGGTAACTTCCACGGTACGTTGTTTCGTAACATAGCTTATGGTCCTTGTTTTCATTGCGTCTCCTTTTCGTAAGTGTACGAACCTCCCCTATTTGAGGCTGAGGTCGAGACATTTTTCATTTCCGCTCCACCACCGACGGATTCGCAGGGAGTGTTTCTCTTACCAGAAAAAAGAATAACAAGGACGGCTGGCTAACAGGTTGGTTCCCAAAATAACCCGAGCGAGCACTTCAACCCAAAGTGCGAAATGATTCACTAGTTTCCGTTTCATGTGAAGTTTATCGCTGGTGATGTGTTCATTTAGGAAGTCCTAAAGCTGAGCTCTGCGTTGTACCATGGAAACATCAATCGCGATAACTTTCCAGTCCCCGTTTAGTGAATGCAAAAAGTGGCTGTTTTAATTTGCAGAAGTCTACGCTCGGGATACCGAAATGTTGCTGCTGTAATGAGCTGAAGATTAGAACCCCGCAATGTGGGATAGCTAAAGTACTTATTGAAAGCAATCTTCCTCAAGAAGCCCTGTAGACTTAATCGAGTGCTTGACCAGGGGTGCGTATACTAGATGCTCTCTTTTAATAAAGTTAAAAGCTGACATCTGTTCGAAGCAAGGAAGTGCCTGTAAGTTGTTTTGTCACTGGAAAATCTTTCCATTCTGCGAGTGCAGCTATAGCCTTGTTCACATTTCTATCTTCCGCAAATAAGGTGTTTATGTTACCCAATTTCTATTATGGCAAAACACTGTGCGGGGTGTTCGCCGATTCTCTCTCTCAACGCACAGTGACAAGAGCAGCGATTCGATACCTGAACAGAGAACGATGCGTACAGCATCCAGAGGCTCGACATGCTCTGGCTCCCGGGCCTTTAAAAACGTCGTGGTGGAATCAATATGAAGACAAAGTTTATATAGCTCAACATAATACTGGAGCTGTATGATCATTATTCAGCGCCACAGTAGTGCTCTCAGTTGGAAAGAGGCCGGAATTCAGGTGCGATGCACAGGTCGATGCTTCAACCTAGAATGCGGCAGTTCCATTTGGCTGGGGGCGAAATTTGAACTCTTGACAGGGCTTTTCATACCATGCGCTCGGCTTATTTCTACATTGGAGTGCACTCTCCGCAGCAAGTTACATACGCGGGCTATAGAGTTTCCAAATTTTTTTCCAAACGATAAATTCGAGGTCTATTTAAAGGTATTATAAACTATACTTCGCGCAATATTATAAAATATTTTTGCAAATTATACCTGGGCTAGAAAAGGTGCGGATTAAATATGGAATCCACATTCCGCATGAATTGCTTTTTTTTTCTCCTTTCATCCGCTTCTCCTCTCACGGTGCGGCTAACGTGAAATTTTCAAAATATGGCAATGACCTCGCAAGTATTACTGCGAGTAGCTGTTAAAAGGCGGTTGCCACGAACCGACGTCACGTAGTGCGTCACTCCACACCCCATTCCGGGGACACTACGAAGAGATGATTCCCTCGCCCTATCACCCATGTGCAACTGCTTTGAAAAGCTCGCATACGCTGCAACTGGTGCGGAGTGCGTCGCGATGACGGCTGGCATGACGCCACAGCCGGTATTCCCCCTATTGGTCACCCCACCAATTGCTGTTACAGCGGATTCTTCACCCCGGATGCGGCGCCTTCTGAGCCACCGTCCGTGCCCGCTCACAAACGTGCTCGTGAATTCGAAAGAAACCTTGAGCGATGAGTAAAACCAGCCTCGCTTTAAGTCACAGAAAAGCGTAACTAACTTCGTTGCCAAACCGAGCGTAAGATTTAGCTACTCGTATTTTGTTGAAATAACGCAGGTTTTGCCATTCATTTTTTTCTCTATAAACTCCTGCTTGTCCTTTTGTTCTTATCTCGCAACATGAAAAGATAAAAATAGCTGTCAATTGGCATTCAGACATTTGTAATAAATCGCCTTTCTGACATTATAAGTTGGAAATTTTTTGTAGCTGTGGTTAAGCGCTCGGCTTGATCTATCTAGAGCGACTTAGTGCCTATTTCTTAGAAAATATTGCAGCTGCATTGGCTGCATGGTGACACGAATTGTGTTCTAGGCGCTTTCTTTATAAATGATGCTCCACTGGCATTACTTTACGTCGTGCAGGGAAGAGCAATAGCATTTTTCGTCTTTTCTTCTTTTGTTTTGTGGGGACTTCGGAAACGAATGGTGGCGGCAACGAATCTTTACACCAACACTCGATCATTACAGAGAGCACACTCACGTGGGGCTTTCTGATGGCGTGAAAAATTGTTACGAGACAAATCGTTTCTGTCCTCCACTGAAGCAGGGCATTAATACTACGGTGCTTTGCCTCATCTCTGCTTCAGCGAATATCTCTCTCCTGAGATGGTTACAGTATTTAAGAGGTAGTTCGCTGCCGTACGCGGCGACAAAATGAAAACTTTGTTTCATTGTTGTCCTAACAACTACATCCACTGCAGGACATATGGCTCTTCCTTATCCCTCCAAATAACTTCTTCTTCTCCGCCATTGACGGTCATTTTCTCTCTGGAAAACTTCAAAATGCCATCCGTCACGCGACCGCCGTCTATGTCACCCGAAAAGACAAGAAATTCCCTTGAAATGCCAGAGACCTGCACTGTAAGTCCCTGCTTATTCAAGAGCGTCAAAGATAATCCCTACTGTCTTACTGGTATACTGCACTTTGATAAATGTGGTATAATTTTATATATCCATTCCCTCTTTCAATATCTCAGGAACATGGTAAACAGAGATGTTCCCGGAGGCACACGTGAAACCCTATATGTGACCTCCTTTGTTTTCTTCATTTATTCACTCATATACAATACACCCATTCCTACATGAGCAGTGATGTGGCGTATTCATTTATTGGCCCTTGCTGACAGTACTACTTGCAGGTACACTTTAGCAAGACGTGAAGGGTGCACTTTCTTGGCCAGTGTTTTCTTTACGTTCCTGTTGTCCTTTTCATGACATGGTTATATGTTGTACAAAAATATTCATGAATTTGGCGAAAAACTGCCGAACATTAAGTGTAAAAAAACTAAATCAGGACTGCCACTTCTAATTCCAAATCTCACAGACAAGATTGCTAGAAGCTTCATAAAGAGTACTTGATGCCCAGGCTCCAAGATATATTGGCCACACCTAACAAGCTGTTCCCCTTGACATTCCTACACTGCTGATGTCACGGGTTTTTTCCTTTTCAATATAGTTGAGGCAATAATTGTACCTAGGGTGCTTAGAATCTGGGCGCATAGAAGAGCAAAACCCTGGCCGTCCTGTATAGTGTATGGTCTGTAGTTTAAAACTGTGTGGGTGAAGATAAGTAAAAAGCTCTACAAACTACACCACTCCCTCTCGCCCAGATAGGGAGTTTTTCCTCAGCTGCTCATTACACCGCTTCCTTCTACCAGTCTTGTTAGTGAGTGGCGATGGACACAAGCCTCAAGTAGGATCGCAAGAGTACTAGTGCAGCGTGTCAGCGCTACTCATCCGCTTCTTGACTCGCCGATGAAGGGCGCCACTTTGCTCAGTTAACCTGTCTTATGCCCCACTTTTTTTGTGTCAGCCAGACTTCACAGGCAGTCCACTTGAAGAACAAGAGATGACCGCAGCGGAAATTACGAGCCTAGCCTGAAAATCCTCTTTGCGCAGGGCATGCCGTAATTAAGCATAGAAGAGGCAGCACCTGGTTATAGTCTGACTTCTTAGCTAACTTGTGTTGCAGTGGGTGCTCGCATAAACTTGGCGTCATAGGAAGGCATGGCTTTTTCGGTGTTTCTTGAAGTCCTCGCTTCATCTAGTTTGGCATGAGAAAGAGCAAAAAGCAAAACTGATATTAAAGTAAGCTGTCCATTCTTCTCTTTCCAGGTGACCGCAATCACGGACGCCGAGTTGGAAAACGGACACAAGTTTTTGTTAGAACACCTCAAGTGCAACGTGCTTACTTCTCTGAGAACTACACCATCATCTTTAAATAGAGCAGTGTGCTGAGCTCTGCTTGTTCTATTCCCGAAGGATGCTATCTTTATTTCGGGAGCACCGCCACCCAATGCTTTATTTTTGGAACGTTGAATTTTGATTTCAGTGTTTAGCTCAGCCTACTGACACCATGCCTTTGAAGAAAAAAAATACGGAAATATATAATAGAAGGAACAAACAACGCACAGTCATAACATTTTTCAAATTCGATCATTTCTAATCCTACCCTCGTTCCAAAATGTTTTGCGTTGAATAACTGCCTTGAAACCCCAGGCTGAAATGACTTCAATAACTTCCTGGCAGTGGACAGCAAAATCCCACTCGGGCAATTTTCTTAAATGCACTGGCCTAGACCCCGAGTCATAGGGCAATTGCAGTCCAGTAACCATCAGATATCTCGTGAGACAACCCTTTACTCCGCTAACCTGAAAAACATTGCGAGTAACCAGCACATGAACGAGTGATCTGGCAACACGTACTAAATTGGAAGAATTGCGCATTTGCCGCAAGGCGAATCCGCACTGTGATATCCGCAGTAGATTATAATAAAATTCGCATATGAAATTTATTTCACCGTTACCTCTTAAAGCCAACGTTCCCGGCCTCTGTGTAGTAGCGGAAGTCAGCATTTAGCGTCCGATGCCACACAGCCATCCTTCGAGCTCAGAGTTGCTTGCACATGGTTCAAACTTTGTTGCTATCAGGTTAAGTGGGCGGTGCTAAAAAGGAGACACCAAATATTTCATGATGTTTTCCTCAGCTGTGTTGAAACGGCTCCCAAGATATCATTCGCGAAGCGTCCCAGGCTTGGCCTGCCATAATAAGCGCTGGCCCATTAGCACCCGCAGCCGTTATGACAAAACAGCCAACATCAATGGGAGACATAGGCTGTGCTGCCTGAGGGTCATAGATGCAGCCGAAGTGGAGCATCATGCTCTTAACACTGGAGGTATGCTGTCGGAGAGAACGACTGGCATGTCTAGGGTTGATGAGATGGTGAACGCTTTTTGGGTGCTTCCTGCACACATGTTGCACAAGAAGATGATGAAGTTCATGGCAGTAAATTTTTTACATGAAAAAGCGCAGTAGACGATCCTTCCCTTACGTAAAAGTACTGAAAGATATCTATTATGGATGCACAGCCACTATAGGCCTCCCTAAAGTCCGCAATAAAATTCCAATACGGAAAGACGCCACTCATGGAGACACAATCTCACCAATGCTATTCAGCGCCTGTTTAGGTGAGGTATTCTGGGACCTAAAATGGGAACAGTTATGGATAAGAGTTAGCGGAGAATACCTTAATAATATATCTAACTAATCTTCAATCCGCTTATGGCATTACCTTGCAAGATCACTGAGGGGTTGAGTCGAAAGACATGACCAATGACTTTGACAGGCAGATCAAAAGGGTGAGTCTAAAAATTAACATGCAGAAAACAAAATGGAAGGGAACGTTAGTTCGCTGTCGGTAGCGAGGCGCTGAAAGCGGTAAGAAAATACGCCTACCTAGGACAGGTAGTGAACCAAGATCCGGATGACGAGTGTGAAGAAAGATTGTAACAATAGGAACGCAGTAGAGCGCATTCGGCAAATTATCTTAGATTATCTGTCTCAGTTTACCAATGTCCCTTAAGACCAAAACAGTTAACAGCTGTATCTCGTCGGTGCTCACCAATGTTCTGGATGACAAAATGAACTACACAGGAAAAAGAAAAAAAAACTCTACCACCATCTATATTGTCAGTAGTGTATAAAGCGAAAAAAGAGCCACCATAATTCCCAGACAAGACTCATTTTATACTACCGTGGATGAAGATCGCCGGTCAGGGAAACACAATCGTCCTACTCTTATTTTATGCACGTTTAAAACAGGTATCTTGGAGCTTGACTGCAAGAAGAGGTTTGTAATAATGTCAAGGAAACACAATAAACGCACAAATTCCACAAGACATGATGCTCAATATTATTGTTTCATAAAAAAAATTCTAGGCCATGATTGAGGACCTATTATGCGGAAGAGAAGGGGTAAAAATTGCCTTTAGAAGGGATAATGAAAAGTAATAGTTTCGGTTGAGAACAGTTTGTAGTTTGTGCTGATGCATTGCAAGTAGCGCGGCTGCATTTCCTACTAGACCCAAGGAGGATGCGCAGGCTTGGACCGCGAAAGGGCAATCTCGAAGAAAATTACATCGCATTAGAAATCGTTTGCATGCACTGTCACTCTATAAATACATATTCACTGATATTGCCCAAGAGAAATATGCATAACCATAGTGTTTTCCAGGTGCAAAATTACTGAGCTGGATGGTGGAGAGCATCAAGCGGCCTGAAAAAAAATGGAGGTCGTGCAAGGAGGTATGAAAAAAAATATATTGCAGTAACATGAGAAAAAAATAGCTATGAGAATTAATGCGAACTGATTAAGGGTGCTCGCTGTGTGATGTTCATTTTTCTTTTAGTTCTGTCAATTTTAGCCCGTGCCATATTTTCTATGTTGTGTATCGTGTCTCGTAGTTGCGTTTTCTTGCGCGCTAAACCATCTATTGTAGCGTGATTTCTTCGTTTGTGGGAAGAGGTGTAACTGGTCCCGCTCCCTACACGTCAACGTAAATATATAAAAACAGATAACTAACGGGCTGGAGTGGGGTGTGGTATTAGAAGAACAGGAAAGCTATGGTATTTTTTGGGTAACAGAGCGGAAATGAAGAAAACGGAGAAGTTGCCGCTGGTGGCAAACATTTTTATTTTTAAATAGTATTAGCCGAGGTTTTATTAGGTAAAAAAAAACGGAAGGAAAATATCTTGCTTGTCGCGGCATCTTCCCATCAAATCGTGATGCACTTGAGCTGCGGCTAGAGAAGATAAAAGGAGAGAAGACAGGAATGCGAAAAGAAAGAGGGGAGTGATAGGAAGCAGCGATAGGATTAGGTATAGGAATATATATTATGTGCGAAAACAAAAATTTAGAAAGCGAGAAGGGCCGAGAGACAGCGCGATTTCACAACTTTGTAAAAAGAGCGTGGAAGACATATATATATATATATAAGAAAGAATGCTTAACAAAGCAAAACTGGCTCGCATTTCAATCTATTGTGTGTTAAGATTGCCCTGCCTGCCGCAGCTAGGAGAGGGCATAATGCAGTTTAGTGGCAGAGACCTTTGTCGTGTAGTGGACGCTACCAGATCTGTTAACAACGATTATAACGTTCAAATTTAGGCCAATAGTTCCAACTGCAAAAAAAATATTTATGGTTCCTCAGAGAGAAGGCAGCGTATACAAAATTACACCACCATTGCATTTCCCAAGAGCATGAGTTAGTAACACTCTCTTCTGTTGAAACAGCGTCAGGGATCGCCACTCTGATGGGTGCTGAAGGAAAAGAAGATTTCATCATAGCGAATGCAGCTTCCGCGTTCATGTCACCTTTACCGAGAAGTGACACCATTTGGGATGATCGGGCAACATTAAAGAACGTTAAGGTAAGGAGAAAAAAAAGCGAGCTGTGAACAACTCATTTTTTTATACTTTGAAAACTTACGTTTAAGCTACGTAAATCACGGTACATTTCTTGCCATACGCAAGGCAATTTTCAACCACCACCTATAAGAAAAACTTTGCTACATCAGCAATATTGCTTTTCTTAATGCTCCGTCCCTCGTCCTGGTGTGTTGTTCTTATTGTTGAAGAGGGAGTAGAGAAGGAAATGCCGTATGGCAATTCAGAAGAAGGCACTGATTTGCTAACTTTTACTGTGGCAAGGGATGAATTGGTTATGAAACGAAAAGAAAAAAGAGTTGAATTAGCACTGAAGAGTGTAAAATCAGAAGCTAAAGACTTCGCTGGTGTCAAGTCAGCAATTTGTGCAGATACGACGCCCTTAAAACCGTAAGCAATGTTTGACAGGCCTAGCCAATCAGTCCAAAATTCCTTTGGTACTATTCCAAGGGCATGCACTGAGGTAATCTTCAATCAACTCGACACAAATACTCCTAACGCTGCTGTCGCACACGTCGAATTGTGTGTCAACTTGGGCAAGGCATTCTTCTTGCGCTATCAGTTTACCGTCATTGAGAAAAGAGGCTCGGAGGCAATGATGTGGCGCTGAAATTTGAAGGAAATGCGCACGCTGGAGCGAGAACTCCTCCAATAGCTCTGAAGGGGGTCGCCTATTGGGCGTCGTTTTCAGCTCCATTTGCTGGTCGCGCCGTGATCGGAACTGAGAGTGTGCCTGAAGAGATTTCGGCGCGCACTGCAGGCAGCGCCGCCTTAGAAAATAGCCTTCCGCTCGTTGTCGAGTGCCGTTCGATGGAGGCTTCGGTGGTTGGTGGGGATGCTGACGCGTACTACGCTATCAGGGCCACGCTACAAAACGACCTCCTATTCTCCCATTCACGTGGCAAGAGAGGGGAGGTGGCTGCAGGGCGGCGTTAAGTAACGTGCGGTACGGCTCCTCCGCTGCCGTCATTCACGACTCATATTGTGCTAAGTCGCGCCCTATCTGATTGGAGGAAAATAATGTCGACACTGCTGGACAATGGTTGGCATTCTTGGTTAAGTTTTAATTCCAGGATTGGCTAATTTCTGCCTTTGAAGTATTCAGTTATTTAATTCACTTTTCCGATATTCCGACTACTCCAGGCGGTCGAGATTTCCGGAGCCCTTCAATACAACGTCCCTCATAGCCGAGTCGCTTTGGGACGTTAAACCCCAATAGACCAAACGAAACCCACCTTTTTCGAAGGGCAATATTTGTACAATTACAACCTCGTTGTTTTAATCTCGCTTACATTACCTGACCTCAGTTAGTTGTAAGGCTATGCACTTTATTTGTTCAGTACTCAGTGTGGTGCCGGACCCGGTGCAGGCCGGGGTAGGACATTTTGGTCGACTGACTGATTGTGGTGGATTGCTGGGATAAGGGAGCAGCTCTTACGGATGGACGAGAAGAACCAGGTAGGTTCTGTAAATCTTTTTGTCAGCTGTGGATGTCATCCGGTTTCTGGTAAAGATACGCATGCCATAAGCTTTGAGAAGCGGTTGCAGGAACGCTGGTGGGAATTAAATAGAAAAATACGTTTACTGAAATGGTGGTTCAGTGCTTAGTTTTATGCGAAGTTCCTAAGTATGAGCCGTTATCGTACCTTTTAGGTCGGGGATCCCACATCAGATTTGAAATTGCTAGTATATTCCCTTCTTTTTTTAAACTAATGTTTATAGTAAGGCGGGACTCATGCGCACATCTATCCTTTTCTTTATGTTGTCCGCTCAGTACATGCATTTCTTCATATAAACGTGCGCCTAAAACACCAAACTTGATTTTTTACGGACTGTAAACATATATTATTCCAGGCGACATGATAACTGAGTTGATAATTGTAGAGTCAGTTTTTTTTTCTAGACATGGCGAAAGCATAAATCTGGGCAAGTTAGCACTTATTCGCGAAGCGTAACAACAGAAAAACATTGTGACTTAGACAGAAAGGAGCACAGGCAAGCTGTGACTAAGAATTAAATTGCTTGAAGAAAATTCAAGAATATGAAAGCTTCGGGCTAAAGGCAAAGAAACTCAAGCTGGAACGCACATAGAATACCCATTGTTTCGAAATATTTAGTACCGCGAAGCATTACGTCTGGTTTTCGGGTGCTGTTTTTATCACCGCCCGCATAAAAATTTACCTGTTTATGGTGTTTAGTTTTTTACGTATTCTTCAGCATCGTTGGCGCTGTACTCTACTAGGAAAAGAGAAAACGGCATAACCATCACAGCGTCGTGTCCCTCTATCTGCTTCGTCCCCGTTTGCGCTGTTTTTTAGCCTCAGATCATGCACCAACCAGCCCATATTTCCACCCTTTTGAAGTACGCTTAATAGATCCGGCGCATGATAACACATATGCAGCGGCATTCAAAAGTGGTATAATTGAAGCGAGCGTACATCACCGGGCAGAGAATCCCAGCGTTGAATAACAACAGGGGAGAAGCTGAATTTCAGTACGCCTGTGCGCGCAAGAATAGGCGACACATTGAGCCATCGTATTTCCTTTTATAAAAAGGTTTAGGAAGTGGTATGTACTCGGGCAATTGAGCAATATAGGATAAGTAAAAAAAAGAGTAAATATTCCATTCACTAGTGCAATGGACCAAAAGATTTAAGCCAGAAAGATTATATGATGAATAAATGTTTAGGGGAATCCCCCAAGGTGAAGTAGTTTCTGAGAAAGCTGTATAGCTTTCCTTGGTAGCCGTATGGCTGCGCTCGGGTGGACGTCAATGAGTAATTACTCCCTTATTACAAATCTACTCCACTTGGGGGATTCCCCTAAACATTTGGCCAACACTGTTCCCACTTCGAGTTATAGATCAATTCGCTCTCGCCCTACCATACGCTTGCCGTCCCGGTTAGCTCAGTTGGTAGAGCGACTGCTCCAGTCAAGCGGTGGTACCGGGTTCGAACCCCGGACCAGGACGAATTTTTCTTTACGAAGTTTCTGAGAAAGCTGTATAGCTTTCCTTTGTAGCCGTATGGCTGCGCTCGGATGGACGTCAAGGAGTAATTACTCCGTTATTAAAAATTATATGACAGTGAAAAATTCTTGTCATGCCACCAATAAATGAACCGCACAGCTGTATGAATTGCTTTCCTTTGTGAAAAGCAACTGGCGTGCTCAGGAATGGCAATGTTACATACGCGCCCATTGTGTTATGTTCGTGCCTAGGTGAGGCGTTTGTTGGGTGACAGCGGCGGTCGCTACAGCTTTTCGCTAAGGAGAAAAAATTACAATTCAAATGGCGACGTAAATAAAAACAAAACACAGTGACCACGCACAGTGCAAGACATAGCGAACGCAATTAACACACTTTTGCCGCTTTTTAAGCGAGGCTTGTTTGCACTCTTTTTTATAACTTTCTTTCCTTTTTCATTATGCCTGATGGCAAACAGCTCGAATAAAAAAAATAAAAAATAAAGGCCAATATAAATGAAAAATAGGCGCCAAGCAACAACCAAGCATAACTGACACAATAAATAGTGAAAAATGAATGAATCATTGGTTTCTACTATATTTGAGATCAGTGTAGTGTATTAAGCAACTCAAAGAAATTCGCTGTGAGGGTTGCGTTTACCGCGCTCCAACAATGGCCGACTTTCTCATCTGGACTCCACTCGCGATAATTTGCTTATAATGCCCATGCAAAGTAATTATTCTCTTGGTGAGCGCGAACAGTTTTGCTGCTGGAAGTTAGAATTGTGGCTTGGAAGCCAAAGCCTTTGTGTCTGTCCTGTGTATGCGGCTGTCTTTTTTTTTCAGGGTTCCGCTATAGTGTTTTATCCTCGTTAATATTCTGTTTTACGCGTAAAATGGAGCGAAAAGGTTTTGCGATACCGATGCTGTTGCTTGCATGCGCCTTTCTGTGACAAAGCATGTTTTGTGCTAGCTTTCGTGTTTTATCAGATAGAGAGCTGTATGCTCTTTACAAACTGAGTAGTTTTTCTGCATTCAATACTTCCAAGTTATAATGCGAGTCGAAACGATAAACACGGATGCTTTCTACTGTAAAGAAGGTGAGAACTTTCGCCCCTTCTTATTTTCCGTGAAAAGACTACTAAACTTGAAGAAAATAGGTAGCTGCAGCGAGAGAAACTGCCAAAAAATTGTTGGCATGCTTCTTTGCGTTTGTGGTTTACGGACTTCCTGGTAACCATTTTAGCCCCCTTCATACGATGGCCTCGTTGAACCAAATATTACATTTTATCTACACGCCCATAATATGGGTAAATGTAGAGAGCCAGTGAATTTCAAAATTAAAGATACGTGTTGCTAGAGTATTAAACTTTCAAAGATGTCCCCTTAGAGCTGCACCAATCTGATCAATTAGAGCCAGCAGCAACAAATAATGTCAAGTCAGGAGACATCTGACATTCTTGCAACTCTGTTCACTACTGTTCGGAAAAAACAAATTTTTCCTCGCGTTCCGCTCAACAAGATACCATATTAGAATACAAGATGACCTAGTTTTTGAGATGAAAGTCTATGAAGCCTCCAAATGAACCGCAATTAGTTAAGACCTGGTTTTCATTCGTCTGGGTTCCCCAACCGTGAGCTTTGCACAGAAAACAAACCGAAAGTAACAAAAGCACCTAGAATGGAACCAGCAATATAACGTTTCGATGCCAAAGTGAAGCAATCCAACACTGCGGAGCCATCGGAAGCGAGAAAGCAGCAGAAGAGGGCAGTGGCGGCTGGAAACTAATATTTTTCTCTCATTCCGAGAGAACTGGATAAAAACACCGTTCATTTCATTTTAATATTTGGTTATTAATTGTGCAAATGTCTCGCCCTTGCATTTGCTATGGGAAAAAAGCACACAAACCTGCCAGACATAACTTTTTCGGTTTTTACCTCGCTCTCTAAACGAATATGCGGCCATAATGTACAGCGTCACGTTCTTTCATAAGCGCCACCCCTCAGATGATGACGGCAAGTTGCTCCTACGGTTAAAAGGAAAAACCTCGCATATCGATAGAACTGCTTTTGACCGCTTTGTTTTTGCGTCCTTATTCGACTTTTTTTCGTCGTTTTTCTTTTCAGGCTTCACAGCTTCCCATGAAACACAACAGAAAGTACATTGTATTAATTTGTGCCCCCACTCTAAAGAACTCCCTTCTAAAAGCTCACAGCCGGGTGCGGTGCGCAGTTCTAGATGAGTTGGGAGACTTTTAAGCCTGTAGTTGCACCTGTGTGCAGAAATAAATTCATGTTTTACATTTTCGAAAACGGCTATGCCACGTGTAGAGCCGCTTCGATGTCAAGTCGGTTTAAAATGAGCATACTGCGCTTGATGCGGCTAAACATTAAAGAAGCTCGCGAAAAGTGTAAGCCCATGTCTTTTTTTGTGTTAAAAATTTTGGGTGGTAAAGCGAATGTATGCGGAATTGAAGGGCCCATGCCATATCTTGCCGATACATACATAGCCCGTACATGACCAATACCATGAAGAAATGTTTGATGAGATTGAGAATATTAGAAAAAAATTACAAGATGGCTATCCTGACGAATAAACAATACTGTGCAACTCAACGAGCGTTGAAGAATTTTCAGCCGACGTTTGCATGCTGTGCCAGCAGGAGAGGTATTAAAGTGCAAAGCTGCATGCGCTAGAGGTTTGCCTGCTGGCCTGAGGCAGCGGGTAGAAACGAATTATGTCCATTGCATGTACGGTAAAAGTCCAGGTTAAATACCACATAAGAAGATGAACAATGTGCTACGCAAAGATAAGATGTTTAGACAATTTTTATAGCTGGCAATATAGCCTGTTATTTTTTTATGTCACAGGTGGGTATTAGAGAAATAAATACATTCGAAATGAGGACGTCATTGTCGAAAACACGACAGGGCACTGCGAAAAAGCATTGGCAATCGCAGTGCTGCAAGAACGCCAAAATGAAAATGGTGCACTGTAAGTTTCATACACAGTAACCATATATTACCTTATAAGGGAACACAAAAAGGTTTAACCTGTGTTCTAGCACCCTCTGCTTTAGCATAGGGTGTGCTGGCAAAGTGTCGGGGTTGATTACGATCGCTAATTATACGGAATTCTTACTGTTGGCAAAGGAGGCATACTCGCATCTGAAAGCATAGAAACTCGATGTAGTGAGCCCAGGAAGGCGACTTTTAAGGGTGGCACCGGTGGTTTTGCAGTTAGTGATTCGGGGTGATTGAAACCTCGGTTAAAATATTGTTCACTGCAAAAACTTCCCTTGGTTTGAAAAGGAAATATTTTTATGCTGTCAACAATATGTATTTGTAGAGATAAAATCTACCTCAGACCTCGGGCTTATGTACTCCAAGTGAGAAAGGTCACAAATTGGCTTTTTACATCTGCTTACTCTCATATTGGGCAATTCGTGATAAGAGTGTAGACATCCTGCTCATCGGGTTTCTTTTCGTATTTCTATTGTAACGGCCAATAAAACGTTTGTATTTCGTATCGTAACGGCCCATAAAACAGCAGATATTTCGAGTTCAGTGTTCGTAATCGCATGGCTTCTTAAATCCGGCGTTGATACCGCCCCTCGAAATGCGTTCCAATATATGGGCGTGCTGCAGCATTTGGACGGCCAATATTTTTTTGTGCATTTTCTTAGGCGCAAATTATAAAATGTGCACTTGATATGAAGGAAGCCAACAGCTACCGAAAGGAAGAAACATAGGGCAATGTTTCTTTTTTTTTAATAACTGATGCTCATCAATGGGAGCTTTGTAGTGTAATTATTTTGATTAAAAATCACAAGAAAAAAGAAACACATGCCCTTCTTGGGATCACAGTCCATGACGTGTGAGATTCGCGTGCGGGGCTCTACTGGCTACAACTGTCTTGTAACTGCGAATTCCCACACCAAGTTCTTCTCATTTAAATGCTAGCCAGTCCCAGGCAGCACAAACCGTTGGCCCAATGTTGGGAGTCTGTTGGCTATGTGTGGCCCTATACAGGACCAATGTTGCCTTCATTGTCCCCATATTGGCACTGCCACAATGTGCCATTTCCAACATTGGCCCTACTTGTCCGATGTTTTCCCCATATTGGCAAAGCCGCTTAGTTACACCTCCAACGATGGCCCTACTTGTCCGATGTTTTCCCCATATTGGCAATGCCACTTAGTTACACCTCCAACGATGGCCCTAAATTCCTGCTGTCGTCCCCATATTGGCAGTGCCGCCTCATTACACCCGCTATGATGGCCCTACTTGTCCGCTGTTTTCCCTGTATTGGCAGTGCCGCTCCACGACACACCAAATGATGTCCCTGTGATTATATGTGGTTATTTCTCTTAATCCGTTTTTTTTTAATATTCGGACTTGTTTATTTATTTATTTTTTATGACCAACAACAGCGCTAGCGTCGAACTCAGACGCGAAATTACAATAAAAAGCGCGATGTAATTGATTGCGCGAAAGTGAGCAGAGGTCAGATTCATTCACGAAGGTATACGAATTTTGAAAAGCGGCGTCTTTTGTAATTATGATATGCAAAAAAAAGAAAGAGAGAAAGAGGTGCCACAATCAAGAAAATGAAATTTCGATTCGAGGAATGGTATAATAACGCACTAATTAACGTACTGCCTCGCATATCTCTCGCATACCTCGCATACCACAGCCCCCGATTATAGGTTGCCGGTTCAAATTCGTGTCTCAAGATATAGGCTCAACTTAACTAATAAGTTTATGCTGCACGAAACGCTGAATCGTATTACACAATCCGGAATACAATGCCTCACCCACAGGATGCTCACCCTAGAAAAAAACAAATAAATCGCTTTTTCCACTAGGTCACAAATTATTGCGTGGCGCATTTTGAGAGAAGAAACGATGTGAGTAAAACGGGATTTTGGTTTTATCGCAAATAAACAGTTGACGTGAACAACTTGCTGCGCATTTACTGCGTGAAGAAGCAGCAGACGAGAAAGAAAATGTAGATGTATGTTAAATTAAAAAAATAATAATAAGCGAACAAACGGCTCTGCTTCCTGAAGCCGCGAAGCTAAGGTGGCTAGGATTTTTTAATGTCGCAAATTGTTTTCTTATTCTGCTGTGATTTTTGGGTATTCTATAACGACGGCTCTAGCATACGTTTTTGCTTTAAATTATCACGTTTATCAAATTAAAGATCGGAACTTTTTCCCGGTCGCATTTCCACTAGTTTTTTTTTTTTTGCCTTTTCTTTGCGCGTATCCTTAATACCAATGAGCCATAACAGGTGCATTGCTGATTAGCGCGCCGCGTCATTTCGAGCTAGCGCAGACACGCACGGGTGGGCCGCATGACAGGCTTAAGGCGGGGACACATGTGCGAAAAGTGCGTGCGATTCGCTGCGGCGCGTCGTTGCGACCGTCGTCGCAACGACCGAACGCAGCTCGTCGCATGCGTCCAACCTGCTGGATGCCAACGACGAGCCGCATGCGACAAACGCAACGACGGGAAGCAGGAGCCAATGCGAGCGCAGAGAGCGGCAGCGTCATGATGACGTAGAGCGCGATGCTCAGGGCGCTCGGGGCCGAGCCATCCCGTCTGCCGGCGTCATAAAAACGAGCTAAAGTGTGTTCTTGACTTAAAAAATAAACCCTGGGATGAGAAATGTGAAATAATATGTCATTTTTGAGGATCGCTGACCAATACTGAGCTGCTGCTAAAGGTAACGACTGCGATACAAGCAAACTTCTTTCCACAACCGCTTCGCAGCTGCCGCTAGCCGGCTCGCCTGGCGCCCGCTCGCTTCGCTGCCGAAGGCGTCGCGGAAATTGACCATATTATTACTTTATTGTGAGATCATGCTGTTGACAGTAGAGCGATGTGTGGAGTAGGCCTTTTATTATAGCTCAGGTGACTTCCGAAGCGCCGGCCGCTGCGGCTTCGATACGAAAGAGGCTATAGGCCTAGCGACGACCACGGCAGCCAGGCAGTAGCAGAGCTCGTCGCCCAGAGCGCCCGCGAGCGGTGCCGTTGCCGAAAGCTCGCAACATAAGCAGGCATGCTTTGTCGCTGCTCGAGCAGACTTTCTGATAACAAGGCAATCTTGTATTTTCTTGGGATATTTGTACACGATCACAAGCAGCGCTGAGGCACCGCTGCACGGCGGCGAAGTGTGACAGCGGTTGTGGGCGGAGCTTGGGTAGAGCGGCGCAGCGATGCTCACCGCTCCGTGTGTCCCTGCTTGCAGTGGGATGGCAGATCGCACGCGACGATCGGTGCGGCGCGTCGGCGAAGTTGTCGCACATGTGTTCCCTGCTTTAGACCGACCTGCCTACACTGGTGTGTATAAAATGTAGAGTATTCGTCGCTCTAGAAGCGAATCATCGGATTATATTGATGAATGGTGTTGCTTGGACGTATGTCATCCTACTTAGTCCGCCGCAAGTATCATATATAAAACACTCAAAGAACACGCATTGTTCCCGCTAATTTTATTTATTGTTTTATATTTCCGGTATTTTCATAGTAACACGTTTATCTCAGCTTCAACCAAAGAGGCACACGACCGCAGAGATTACGCTAATGTTTGGAGCCGTTTTGACGAAATTCATGCCCAAGCTCCACGTTTCCACTTCCAACATCTCCGCATTGTCGTTTCCTTGCCGCTTTTCACGTGCTCAACGCCGCACCCTCCGGACATTCCGGAATTCTTTCACTCATTTCACCCCCCCCCCCCCCTCTCCACCCCCTTTTTGAAGTCCCATACAGCCGCCCTCACCATGCTAGGAGTTTTTTTTTTTCTTTGTGATTTTAGGTACACTGACCTTCTCTAACCTGTTTTCCCCTCGCGCCCAACTAAGCGCAACGCCGCTCATCCACCCTCCCTAGATTTTCTTCTACCCCTTTTCCAGCTGCCGTTTCTCTTGCTGCAGCAAATTCTCCGAAAAATATAAGAAACCTGTCCCATCGTCATCTCCTCCTTTCCCGAACACTCGCCCAACGAGTATCGCCTGTAGCTAGCAAGGCGGCGAAAAGCCACACAACCAGCGTGCCGACGAAGCATGCGCGCTCAAGCTGACGCCGTTCGTTGTCGAGAATCCGCACCCGATACGATTTGACAATTATGAAGGAATTCAGTGGCCTGGCCTGCAAGATTCTATTTGTGAGTACCACCATACTTTTATATTGAAATGTGTTCGGAAATGAATATGGTTCTTGGCGTAATTGCCGCTTTGAATCAGCGCCGACCTTTTTTTTCTCCGGCAGGAAACGAGAAAGCGACAAAGCACTGGCGCCAACTTCTGAATGGCAACTTTCACACCGAAATGTCTAGCGCAAAGGCATGCACAGAATGGTGAGAACTTTATTTTTCAGCTTTGAAAAAATGGATTTACCGAACGTTGACTATCTCTTCAATCACCGTGGCGGAGTGTCGTGTGGCCCGACTCATGTTGCGTTCATTACGACATTGGTCGTCTATCGTTTGTGCAAGATGAGTACCAGAAGCGCTTATTCTTTCACTGCAGCAGTTTTCTGGCCGCGTGTAATATTCCCGTGCCGGGTGCCCTTGTCTTGGCCAGTTGCAGGCGTACGAGAAAAAGCGGAATTCCTGGTCCCAGCGAACTTTATCCATGTTGTCTCGGAATTAATCACCCATGGACTAACGGAAGAGTGATTTCGTGTGGTTTTCAAGTAAGATTTCCGTCTGCCCCGTTACATGCATGCCAAGCGGCATCGATAATCTGCTTACTTTAAAAAAAGTGTATTCGGTCTCCTGCGTTCAGCGCATTTCGCAAAACTGTGCAAGCCGTCTTTGCATGGAATATTATATTTCATAGCGAAAAAAAAATTGCTCACAGCTGTTCAATAGGGAGGAGCTGCTACCACCTGTGCCATACTTTGCTGGAACAAAAAGGCAAACAACCAGCTCGCAATAGACATATAATTTTGATAGGAAATATAAAAATAGATTGATTTGTATTAAACACTATATTTATCTCTTTTTGTGACTTTTAATATGCATTTGAGGGTGTGACACGGCAAATTGGGATTAGAAATTAGCAATACGGTGGGAAAAAATTGTTAAATTCAATTCAACATTTTGCTATTAGTGTGGGGATTTATATTAAGAGTCATTTAGAAATTATACTTTCAACATATGTTGCGAGTACCTTCTCGCACACTGCGCGCCACTAAGATCAATGTGTTATTTTATTTCTTGTCTTTTTTCTGCGATGGTTGTACTTACACTCATGATCACATCATGCACCTCTTTGCAGCTGCGATGTACAGCCAGGTCATCGTGCAAGAGCTTGGCGAGGAATTTGTTTCAAGGCACTGCAAAAGTTCTCTTAGAAGAGGAGTGCAACGATTAGTGCCGATATGACTCATCGATTCAGCGGCTCCGGCACAATGCATTTCACGATTACTGGCACCGTAGATGCAATAAATTTTGTTCTTTGAATCCGTTCTTTCTTTTTTGTATGTCTGCTGACTACTCATATGTAAAATGTTACACATACAAGCTCCGGCTGGTGGAAAACAAGCGGTATATGTCTGCATTGTTGCTGGCCAGCAAGAGGTGTGGTACAAAACTAGGTGGGACCCCCGATCGCGTACAATTTCCCACTGGCCTTGCAATTGATATGCCACCTATAAAAGTTAGATCAAGGGTGGAAAAGTGGGCACAAGTCGGAGCAAACCTGGGGCTATTATTGATACTGGCGGAATGTGGGCATACTATTGGCGCGAATTTCGGGCCATTATTGACAGATCGACTGAATGTGGGCATACTATTGGCGTGAGATTGGCTGAATATGGGCATAGTATTGGCACGAATGTCGGGCCATAATTAATAGATTGGCTGAACATGGGCATAGTCTTGGCACGAACGTTGGCCATTTGTGGATAGACTGGCTGAATGTTGGGTCAATGCTGGCAGCTAGACTGGCTGAGTATAGGCACAATCTTGGCATGAATGAAGGGCCATTGTTGGAAAAAGTCTCGGATTGCTCAAATGCCAGTGTAGGACCAATATTCATGCCAATTTCCGCCACTGTTTTGCCACTGTTGGACCAATCAATTTGTGCTGCTTGGGGTGTATCTTCCTACGGCCAATCAAGCCCTATCCTCCTCTTGTTTTTTTTTTTTCTCGCATTCGCCCTCCATCGCGTCTCCTCAGCATGTGCAGAAAGATGAAAAGGGCGCCATGTCACTCTTAGAATAGAACAAAAAAATCTGAAATTTTGGTCCCAATTCTTTCTTTAGGTAGCGCTTAATAAACAGATTTCTCTAGTATCAGGAAGTCATGCGAGCAGCTCACGCTATGACCAAAGCCACCGCTCCTCAGAATTGGCACTCAATCACAAGTAATCGAACCAAGGCGTCCAAAGTTGGCTCACTGCGAAGGAAGCAAAGAGGCTGCCATTGAAATAGCAGACACCCTGCGAAATTATTTGCGCACTACTAAAGCACACTTTCAAAAGAAACCTTGAGATTAATCTGATGACGTTATATTCAACTAAAGCAAGACTTAAAGTTGCACGTCCATTCTACGAAGGGACTCGGACCTCGTGCTTGTTTTCTAGTTCTCCCATGAAGGCATTGTTGCAATCTTTGTTAGCTTATTTTTGTCCCCCATTAGCCTATTTCTATACATAAGGACTGCACACCAGGCTGTCTTTCAGCCTAAAATAAACGAAATAACTCTACTTAACTTTAAGGAGAACCCATAAACCGCAAGGTCTTGTTCCTCTATTTAACCTCTGCCGCCTCTCCTGCTTCTTGCTTTACTCTGTTCGTGGCTATGACAGAGGATAGTACTTGCCTCCTGCTGTTCCTGAAAGGTGTTACACTCTAGAACTGATATGAACTTACGTGGTGCAAGAAAATGAAGAAGTATTAACACTTATCCCAAGCAATGCTAATGAAGATCAGACAGCCAAACTCTACACTGTTACACTTTGAGTGCGGTCGATGAGAACGGGCTGCACAGATGGTCCCCTTCTAGGCTTCGCCCCCTGCAATCAAACAGCGCGCTAAGGCGTTTCTGAGCCCATCACATCCTTGCAGGCAGCGAAGCATGCCTTAAATTTCAGAATGCAGGAGGACCTTCTGCAAATGAGAAAGTTCCAAAGCACACCCGAGAGGAGCGCCATTGCAGTTCTGAACTTCATTCCAAAAAAGACGTCTAAGAAAAGAATAAATACGACCAAAGCAAACAGCCATGGTCAAGAAGATTTCCCTTTAGCTTACAGTCCGTGTCGTAGAATTGCTCCCTTGTGTGTGCCGATGGCATATTATGTTCCTTCTGCCTTGGGCTGTCTCCGCTGGCAAACCTCGTAGGGTTGTCTTCATGCCACTGGCTAGACACGCTGTCTTCTTGTTGCTTTGCTTCATTTTATTTGTACTCTTTGATATGCCCTGTGCTACACGTTTGGCTTCTGGAGACGTGCTGTGCTCGGGGCCTCTACTTCGAAGACGGAATGTCTGCAGCACGCATACTTGAAATCGAAAGTGAGATGTCTAGGACATCTGCGAACTACCAAGTTGCGATCTGCTGTACGTTGTTTACTCTGGCAGCGTGACTTTATTTACAATGTGCGGTTAACTTTTTATGATTTCTGAGATTGCAATTCAGAAGAATAGTAGCAGGCTCTTCATTGAGTACACAAATTGGTACAATATTACTGATATATATGATGACCAGCCGCACGACTTACATGAAAAACCTTTAAAACAACGCGATTTTCTTTCCCATATGGCCGTCTTTTTTCATAGTGTATAATTTGTTTCAGAATTTTGCTTATCCTCAAGGCTTCCGCATTGAAATGCTCGCTGCAGTAATTTTTCCCAGATGAGTCTGAGCACGACAAAACTGGAAGCCAGGAGCGAAGTCATAAATGGTTTGAGTTCCGTGTTCAAACTTGACCAGTGACCTAAGGATTCTTAGGGCAGGAAATGATGCGTTCGGCATTCTTATATACTGACCACCATTTGGTATTCCGTTACTATTGCTGAAGGCAGCCCACTTCAATAGCTGAAATGATAAAAAAAAACAAAGCAGGACCACTTGTATTCAGCTTTTTTTTTTCTTGTCTCCCTTGACCATAGTACAGCTTTAACGTGACCGCGGTTGTTCGGTTGGTGAAGCGAAACAGCATTAGAGTAAAAATTCATTTATAAATTACGTAGCGCTCATCCGTAAATACAACGCAAGGACCCATGTAGAAAAACGTGCCACTAAAATGACCCGTCTACAGTTCTTGAAATTATATATCGAAGTCCACAATTGATTCGCTCAGACGCTAACCTGCCAGTTTTGTGGCACAGTACTACGATCACCCCTACAGCGCTCGCAGCAGTGCTGGACCCAGTTGTAAAAAGTAGAGCAATTCCCGCTTGAGGCCCGTGTTTCCTCATAGTTTTTGCGCGAATCGCAATGAGCTGCAGCAGATCCTACCGAAGCCTGACCTAATTTGTCAGAAAACGTGAAAAATCCGCCAGCCTGGGATAGAAGCAAGGCTGCCGCGAAATAGATCGGTTTCTTCAGAGCTGTTCTCCCAGGGAAGCCTCAGTCTACAAGCAGTCGGCATACTTCAATATTCATTACGCTGTAGATATACCTGCTAAAACTTTTGTGTCTTTGCGTTGACTTGAAGTACATCAAGAGGCTTCTCTACAAAAATCTCTTCTAAGAACTACAACACAGTCTCTTAAAACAATAATGTACTCAAGCAGTAGAGTCTAACAAGTATAATTGTCATTCTCTTAAGTTTAGAGAGAACACACTAGGTAAGACGTCAATCTGAATGAATAAAACACGGTATACCACTGCATTAAGCCATCTAAAAGCAATAAAAAAGATATATAGAAGAGAAAAAGAATGTGGGTAAGATGTTTAGGTTAACTCCTCAAAACTGTTAAACCAGCATTAAGTATTTAACTTTGCCTCAGAAGTACTTTCAGTAAATTAACTGCCCAGTCTCTGCTCACCCGTTTTCCACTTGGCAGTAACGTTAAAGAGACCGGCTAGCACTGAGTAAAAGAAACGTGGGTCGGAAATTTGCTCGGCAGTGACCGGAACCAAACATAGGTTTGTCTTAGTTATCTGTTTTCCGCTCGGGCTTCCTGCCTATCCTTCACCGATGCGCCTGCTAACGATGTTAGTGTTGGCTGGACCTCCAGCTCGTTACGATTGCTATATTGAATCAAGCATTCTCCTGCGTGATTCCGCCACCGTCTTCATCTAATGTGGCTTGTGCTGGCCACTCAAGAGAGCCACGAAGATTGTAGCAGTCCACGGAATCATATCAGGGATTCTGCCGTTCAGCCCCACACCATATTGTAGACACAATGCGGCAGTTGCGGTGGTGTTTGCAGTAGGTGGTCTCTTCTGTACCGACCTTCCTTCCTAATTAATTCATTCCGTGAACTTTGGTCTAGGTATGTGCACACACACACACACACACACACACACACACACACACACACACACGCGCGCGCACACACACACACACACGCGCACGCGCACGCACGCACACACACACACACACGCGCGCACGCACGCACACACACACACACACACACACACACACACACACACACACACACACACACACACACACACACACACACACGCACGCACGCACACGCACACACAAAACGCTTGGTGCAAACATTGAACCTTGGGACTTGCGAGCCTGCCCTAACAAGGACAGCGCGTATACTCTTCTTACAGCGCTTATTACAGTCTCCCGCTTTTTAAATATAGGACAAGACATTTGTCATCTTGCAATCTACTATACTGCGCATGCGCGAAAATAGGAGATTATTTGTCAGAGCGGGTAATATCATAATTAGAACAACTAAAACAATCTTCATTGCGAGATCATTGAAAGCCTCCTCCGAAAAAAAAACATCCGTTACAAAATTCGACCATTGGCTCGAGGATGTTGCCATTACCGAACCATCGGAAGTGAAGTGGCGTCTAGCAAAGGCGACCGCAGCTTCTAATGCAATCATGCGACCGAAACATATTGCAATGAAATGACCCTGCGAATCTTTCATTCATTTCTTTATCTTGTCATCTACCTCCCTGAAAAATTTTGCGTCGACGAGTCAGTCGAAGTTGGTTACCGCGCCTACTTCTTGGGTATTAGGTAATCTCTAATATGTCTAGCCATTCAATAGAAAAATAAATTGTCTGGCGCAATGAATAAATGATGAGGTTTTGAATTCGCACGGCTGCGGTTCGAATCCATTTTTTGGTCATACTATATATCGTTTTCTTTTATCAATCATAGGTATTACGGCGCGCAAAATAATTCATTCGCAAATTTGTTTTTCCTCATAGATTTTAATCTGGCTGGTTCTGAGCAAAAATCGCCTTTTCGATTGCTGACAAAGTATATTTTTCGTCTGCCTGTTTCTCTTAAACAATAATTACCAGGCAGCCCGGAAATAATTTGCCACCACTTCGCGACGTGCTTTGCTTTCGAGGATGTATTTTATAAAGTTTTGGAGCGATAGTTGCCGCTTAAAATTTTTTCAGGCTAACAAATAGACGAAACCGCACCTTCGCGCGCTGTGCGCCATCGAACAGTTCCGCGTTGTACTGTACAGTACAAAGCCTACCGTTTTTCAGCACAGAATAACGCGCGCCGACGAGTGTCAGGTTAAATAAGGCATCCCAGAAATTATCTTTGTTTCAGCAACTGGCGTATTCGGTTACATTGTGCACTGCATTGCAGCTTGAAACTAAGAGTATACTGAAGCCCGAAAGCCTAGTCCTTTATTCCGAAAACAACTTTCTAGACTCAAAATTCAGGATATGTCAAAAGTGCACAATTAGCTGTAAAGATCTTTCGAGAGAAAAGTATGTTTACCAATACTCAGCTCAGTTGCACGCGCAGCTTTTCATCCCTCCTGTTGAAGTATCCAAATCAGATTAGAGTTTCTGTTGGCGTCCTAAAAACTATTGTTTCACTTTGATTACGCTATTTTTTATTTTTTCATGTAGTAAATAAATATTGCTAAAATTGTATCGAAATCTGTTGAAGCTATCAGAATCTGCGCAGTTCATGGAGTGCTTTCTGACGTGTCTGTAGTAACTGGCCTTTAGCTTTGGTATCGCCCTCCGTCAAATTTACGTCTCTTGCTGCCAGTACCTGGAACATACAGCCAGAATTGCCAGCTCTACTTAATGTGGAAGCTGAACGTGCATTAAGGCCTGGCACAATATTAAAACTTACTTTGCAAGTGCATGATCAAAATAATGAAGTGGAAATGACGCAATGCATGCCTATTATCTATCGTGGTAGATATGTACGGCATTTTGCTTTCATTGTGCATTTTTTGCGAAGTGGGGGCAATAAAAACAGGTGCAAATTTTTTACCTTAAAGTCGGAAATAAATATTGCTCTTCAGAAAAAAAAAATGCTCCAATATGGGTTTTTTCGGGTCATTATCGTAAAAAAATAGTTTCTTTTAGAACTAAAGTTTCCTGGTACCTTAAAAACTATATTTAGTAGTCATTATTTTGGTAAAAAATGAAAGATACGTCAAACGCTGCATACCAATTCAGAGATTTCTTTTTTCCTCATTTACTACGATTAGTATCTTGATTTCATTCCTATTTTCATCTCAAAACATCAGTTGCTGCGGAAAGCATGCCTGCGTTTGTTTGTAGGCTGCTAAAACAATTTCAGCAGAGCGACTACCTTAAAAGCACAGGAGTCATGAAGCAGGACGTTGCTAGAGCTGTTCGCGTGAGTAGCGCTTCACGTAACGAACCGACTGCGGTGTCTATTCAGTATCCGAGTGGCCACATCCCGCTCCTAAGATCTGCTTTCGGAACTGATCCTGATATCTAGTACTTCATGAATAAATAGCATTGAAAGCGTTTAAAGTTCGCTGAACTTCATTTAATATTGATGCAATTTCTTAAGTTACTGCACGGGAAAGCAACATTCTTTGAAGTCGCATTCGCGTTTGAAATTCATATTCAACCCTATTTTAAAGCCATCCTTTTAAAGTGCATGAATCTGGTAGAACCCCTTACGCATATTACGGTTTCTGGCTACGTAAAGAGTTCACATTTGTGCATTTCTGAAGGCAAGAGTAAGGCATTGTCAGTGTATGCCGCAAAAATGATTTTGTGATAGAGAAGTGTACCCTGCACTAGTGCAAAGCCTGTAGACATACTGAGAGTCATTCTTTCCGTCTTCAGTTTTTACGTAAAATCTGCTTGAAAGGAACACTATTGAAGAATGGCCGTTTGACTATATCAGTTTTCTACTGGACTTCGTAGACAAATATGGTAGTTTGTCTCCAAACGGTGCGCTGACAACGTAGAAATAGCCAAGAAACTAAAAACCGCGACGGCTGTCATTGTCCGTTTTCGAAAGCAATCTCCACCGATATAATTTATGTTCCCGTTTGAGACGCTGCTATTTAATTAAACCACCATTCACAAAACATTTTTATCAGTGATATTGTTAACGTCGGAAATTATAATTCAGAGGCGAGAAAACAATGCTTAGTAAAAAATTACTCTTTTGCTACCGAAACCTTTTCAACAATGTTCCGAACATCTGAAAAACCAGTGCTAGCAAAAAAAAAATTAGTGTTTTTCAATATAGCCCTGCCAATGTCGAAATGTTTTCAGCTAGGCGGTTCACGCTTGTCATTTTCTGTTTTGTTGGGCTTATCTAGTAGAGATTCGCTTTTTTTATAATAAAGTGTGGGTATGCGCAATTTTGTAAAGGAAAATTTACAAACACACGATATTGTGCATTGCAAGCAAGCCTTGCAGGTAGTTTCTCGTGCGCTGTTATCTAGGCTAGCGCACCCGTCACTAATGGAAGACAGACCTTAGGGCAATGCTCTGAAAAGATTATCTCTAAGGAGCGACCACTGCCACGAAGAGCAGGAGCTCAGGGGGAGGTTTAACAAAGATATCTTGCTCAGCTAAGAATCGAAGTTTTGATAAGCTTTATTTGCGCAGATGGAAGTGATGCCTAGTGGCTCCTGCGGTCTGCGTAATGATCATTGCTTAAACACCGTGTTGGAGTGGATCAATCAAGGGAGGGCGAGCCAGACTGCAAGGGGAATCATTCCTTAAACACCGTGTTTTAAACACCGTGTTCTGGTGGATCGATCACGGCAGAGCGATCCAGACTACAAGGGGAATCCGGGGCGACTATCTGGAGGCAATCAAATAGCGCTTGCTTTCCAGGTCTGGTGTTTACCCTCGTTAAGGCACACGCTGTTCTCTCTAGAATGTGGATACCATTCCCTCTGCTTGCACAGGCCGAGCTTCGACAGCCGTGCTGAAGCTGAAATACTACGCCTCACTTCCTGCGCTCTCCGCAGCTGACGCTCCGCCATAATTGCAGAGAATGAAAGCGCACGATACGAGACATCAACGAAAATACAGGCATAACGAAGAACGTTTATTCGCAGCGCAGGTCTAATAGACCGTTCCGTCTCTTTCCATAACCGTTTACCTAGTAGCACGTGACCAGTCTCACTAGCCGTGAGTCTAGTCACATGACGACCAATCTCGAGGGGGGGGGGGGGGGGACTTACGTCATGACCAGCGCCATGACGTCGCTGAGCGAGCATCTTACTCCAAACGAAATAAGTGGAGTAATGACGTCCTCGTACACATGGACACCTGTTGCTGTGATTTGAAATGCGTCGGTGTACAGCTGGCCGACATTTAAATTGGTTGTGGTCACTAAAATATTCGCTGGCTGCGAAAAAAACTTTAGTGACGATAAACAAGCTTTGCAACCGCTGGAATAAAAATGACAATACACTAAGGGCTCATATTTCGCAGTCGTCATCGGCAAGCGATGACGACCAAGCGAGGAGAGCAGTCGAGCCGGTCGGGAAGTTGGGTCCAGCAACGCCTTGAGCGTTTGTTTGGATCCCTCAACCTGCAATGGCGAGAAAAAAAAATCGACGCCTGACTTAAAGGAGAAGGTTTCGCGTGCGGAGCTGAGACAGAAAGGCTGCTTTTACTGCTCTATTAGCCTACCATAACTGTTCGTCTTTCCGTTCTCTGAGCGCGATATTAATATTATATTAGTGTTAGCGTTATTACCCCACATGAAGCATGAAAGTTCAGCTTTGTGCCAGACTGAAAACGGCAGTACTGACGAGCGCGAGCACATGAATAATTGTTTGCTGCACTGTAGGGTTCCGAATTCAGCGTTGCACTCGGCTTAGCAAACGTAAACGCAGATAACACTCCGCGAAAACAAACCGAAGCAATAATCTTTGTCTTGGGCTCACAGGCTCATTTTCTGTTGCCGTTAAATAAAAATTTCTGCTTCAGTTCGACTTGACCGTTTGGAGAATACAAATATGGAGGTGAAAGATGCGTACCGTCCGCTTACCCACCTTTCCCTTTATGTCCTCTCGGCTGAAAATGCAGTTGGCATTGAAGTGTGATTGCAGTTCAGATCAAATATAATTGTGCGGTAAATATTTTCGCGTGATATATAAACGTTAGAAAAGAGCAAGAACCAGCTGTGTCTGAGTCAAGGCAGCGATGCAACTCCGCGATTCGAGAAAACGTGGCAGTGGTCGCGGAGGCTCCCGCGCTAACCAGTTGACGCTACTCAGTTGCAGATACTGTAACCTGTAACACGCATACCTATAAAAGGCATTGTTACCAAGCGCTCTATTTGGCTTTAGTTTGCAATAATTGCAATTTTGGTCGTAATTAAAGCTGTGTCCTACAATACATCTTGTTTCTGGGCATCGAACTAACGTTCGGTTAAAGGTCTAAACTGTGTTCGGAAATTTGGATTGCATGAATAAAAATGAAATCAACTAAAATGAAAAAACACATCCTTCAAACAATTTCTTTGCTAACTAACAAGCCCTTTTAACATTGTCTTAATAGCACTTCAATACAATAAAGTTTGCTTTACCTAGTTTCGCTAGCGTTGTGTTTATTGAGAACTCGAGACCCAGTGTACCGCGGAACTTCTGCGACGGAATTGTCGCTCGCTGTCACAGTGCCCTCCTGAGTTTCGCAAGGCCCCATCCGTGCCAGTGCCCTTAAATCGCACATATTGGTTTTGCTTACTGTTGCCAACTCGTGTGCCGGCAATTTAGCAGTTCATAACCACAACTGCTAAAACATTTTCTTTTTGTTTATGTTTTATTGAATAAAATGTGCCTTTCATTTCCTTTGTTTTATATTTATCTGTTGTGTGCCGCTTATATTTCTTGTTGCATAATATCTAGCTTTGCACTTTTACCCTGATTTCTTAATGTCCATTCCATTATTCATTTACTTTCCTTTTCGCACTCGAAATAATGATTTAGTATGGTCTCAGGTACACACTTTTAAACAAAATTGAAGCAAAAAAATTCTCCCGAAAGGTGACCTTATTTTGAACGCTCCATGCTACTTTTTGTATAAGGTACGAAGCTAATGTTATGCTCGAAAGTTTGCAGCCGGTCGATTCCCCCGTCACCACCCTCGATTTCGGCCGTGCAGAGAGCACCAACAGTGCGAAAACTTCAATTAAAGGAGAATCTATCGACGTCTCCAAACATTAGGCTTCTGGGTTTGTTGTCTGCGTCGATGAATGTCCGCCTTTATGAATAAAACGCGTCGATACAGCTCGCTGCAAATACAACACTTGCGTTCTGTAGAAGGCAATTTCGTAGTGGATATTGCCTTCCTGCATATCTATACCGAATGACTGAGTGCGATATGTGTTTTTGAAGCAAGAAACGCAACTTCGAGCTCGCCCAAGCCTTCGTCGATCAATGCGTTGCTATGCACATTATGTGGTTCTTTAACAGAGAAAGGTGCAAAGTTTGAGCGAATGTCATGAATTCTTCAGTGAGAGCCGTTGTGTTTGCTGTCCTATTCGTTATTGTTTCTTGGTGTGCAGACTTCAGAAAAGCAATGAGGTCTTAGCTTTTCGAATAACAACAAACTCACAACACAAGGGAGTAAACATGACTTGAGAGTTCAGTTAATGAGTTTATTTATTTGCGTTTCGTTACCTAATGTTGGCAGCATTACAGTGTTGAGGACCATGTGCTATGGGCATTAACTTTCATAAAATCTTAAGCTTGAACTATGATGGCAGCAGGGACATAGAATTGTTTCCAGTCATTCTTCGGAAGAGGAATGAGGAATTCATCGCAAAGCAAGTAGGTGGTGTGAGATCCACACCTTAACTTTAAAATAAGTACGTGATGATCCCATGTCAGATGAACAAATACCTCGTCTTTGATTGTAGGCTTGGTGTAACAGACGGCGTGAAAAAGCTGTAAAATTATTGCATTCTCTTTCCCAAGCTCCTTACTCATTCTAAAAGTGAGCCATTTTTCTTAAAAGTCAGTGAGGAATTAGTGGCAGCGCCTAGTCAGTGCCGCTAAGCGTAGCGGCCTATAGCGTTCAGCGGCAACCACGCGGCATACCCCTCCTCCCGTACTTGACAGATGATGTCAACTCGCTATTTCTTCTTTTAGTAGTAATAGCTTTGCGCAATATAGTGGCAGCTAAGAGTACTTGAAGCGCTTCTACCAAATTTATAATATGTTAAAGACAGCGAAAGTTCGAACACTCGTCTGCACATCTTGAAGTTGAAGGACATGGAGACAAAACACATTGGCAAAAGGGGATTGAGTTTCTCTTCATTTATTCTGAGTGCAGTCACCAAAGTAGCTGCAGGTATTACATTTATGTAAACTAAATTGAAAGGCAGGGATTAGTTCTGATGGCACTTCGCAGCAATTTCGCAGCACATTAGCAGCATTTCTTTCGAATTTCCGTTTCAGTATTGCTTGCCGCGTTAAGGACAGTCATTGAAACTCGAACATATAGGATACACTGTGTTATACAAAGGAGACGAAAAGACTTACACTGAAGCATTATCGAACTAATTCAACTTAGCCAGCAGGATAAGTTGTCTGTGCTGACGTCTGCAGCCTATTAACTCGATGTGCGTCTTTCTCTGATTATTCCTGATTGCCTGAATAACTGCCCAAATGCAAACATTAAAGTTAGCTTTCCCGGTCGTTATAGCAGCGAACACGGCTGCAGCTTTTCTCCGTGGCTTTGAAAAATGTTTACAGCGTTCTTTGAAATTTGCTTGCTCATTTCATCAAAGTGCACACTTCTCTTTAAAGACATTTCGATCGAAACAGTCTCACCTGTACGCTGAAAATTTCCTGAAATGCCGCTCCTACATAAGTTGTACATAAGCCGTGTAACAAACATGAAGGACGAGGAAACGTGACATACACCAGAAACGCTAGCTATCGAAGAACGAAGCTAACGGGAGGAAAAGACATTGACGTCATCAGGAGTGCACTGATCAGGATCCCATTTACCTGCGAGGCGAGATACACTTCGCGCCATTGAGAGCAGCCCATGCGGAGATTTAAGTCTCCCTCGTAAACTTGGGTGAGAGGGCCGACACCCGGCTTGACGTCCTGTAGAAGCGTGACACCTTCAGACATGTACACAACGTTGCCTTTGCTGGAGCACTAAGGTGGACAGAGAGTGCAACGTTTCTTGAGCTGGAGTTAGCAAAGGGCCTGAGTAATTTTGTCAGCCAGTAGCAGATAGTGCGGAATTTTAGGCTTCGTAGCTGGGTGTCTCAATGCTCATTAGAGCCTCACGGCTACAAGTTCTCACAAGAGAGGAGCATAGCAATTTACATATAAGCTCTTAACTCTTGCCTACCCTTCTACAACGCCCGATAGGTGGGTTGAAACTGATTAAAAGTTGTCTGACGTCGTCTGATAGAAGTTCTGAGCGGATTCAGAAAGCAACTTAATGTACTCTCCCAATGGTACCAGCATGGTGTTTTTTTTTTTTGGCCACAGAACTTATGGCGTAGGTTATTGACTTGCCCATGTATCCACCCTGGCCGTTTTTATGGTTGTCGCATGCTGGGTGGGCATCTGGCGTAATCACAAGGCCATCTTCGGGAGCCGTTTCTGGGTCAATTCCTTCGGGGCGATATCGGTATTCCGTTGCGTTCCTAGAATAAGAGGGCAAAATGTCCAAAAAATGAATCTCACTCGTTTCTCTCTCTGGTCACAGGGGGAAAGTTCTTTTCTACTTAGAATTGGCGTTCTCTTTATTGTCTCCAAGGTACGTGCAGTGATGACTGAAGCTATACTGTGCCAACGAAGCTTTAAACTATCACGACTGTTGCGTCCCATCAGAGTGTAAAAATAATTAACTTCGCGGCCAGTTCTGAAATGAGGAAGAGGGATGAGGGGATGTAAAAGTGATAAAACAAGGGGTGGGTAGCGAAATCAAAATTGGTGACGCAAGCATGTCGCTCTCAGGTAACTAAAGAGTGCTTTTTAGGTTTATCGGGTTTTCGACCACTGTGGCAGCACCCTCTGTCAGAGGCGGAGAATCAAGGTTGTCCTGAGCACTGCACAGCGAATGTCTTTTGGTGCTAAGAGTACAGTACTGGTTCAGTTGATGTCTGATTGTCTTTTCACATCCACACGTGTTACACGCCGAGCTCTCAGCAATGCCGTTGAGGAAGGAGTACTGATTTATAAAAGCAGCAACGAGACTTGAACGACACAAAAATGTTGTATCGCGTCGAGGTATGTTAGGAGAAAGACGAAGACTTAGTTCGTTGCTTTATTGGTTGTTGAATAGAAGAAGAACTGAAATGTTATTCAGTTTTTACTAGTTATATCTTACTAAGTTAGGTCTTTCTAACGTAATAATGTTAATAAAGCGCACTTATCCTCTTTCCCGACTCTGTGGAATCGTGCTAGGAATACAGTGATGTGAAACACATTTTCGTGAAAAAGTGTAGCGGGAACAGCACACGAATCTCGTATGGCTCTTGCATTGTATGCGGGATATTTACTGGAGCAAAATTATTCAGCGCCTGGAACCGCCGTGCATACGGAATACAATATGGAGAGCTAAGCCTAAAACTGGAACATCTCTGACCATAGTACACACATGCGAGATTCCTAATGCTGTTCGGCGGTCACTCTGAGGACAGGTTTGCACACGCCCACTAAAGAGTGAAACTGTCTGCTGCCACGCAATATACATGCTAATCTGGTCCGGCATCGGCAATACGTGTGGCTCCTACCAGTTTTAGATGTTTCGTTTGGAGTCCAGCACTGAACGAAATAAATTCCGATAGGACCAAAGTGGAAATCGCCTAGGCCTGCTGTTTATTTATATATCGAACATTGATTATTCAACTGGTGTGGCTAGAATGACAAACAGTAAGGCAGTTCCCCGAGTCGCCCACATACCAGCTTTCAGAAGCCATTTTGGATTGTGCGATTTGCCTCGGTGAAGGGAGATATTTTATCTTGGTAAGAAAAATTTTAGGCTCATCCTAATATCAAATCCGGCTTCTAATTCCGCTGAAAAAGGGTGGTCCGCACTATGACGCAAGTGGGCTACATATGGGTAGAAAGATTATGATCCCTCTTTAATACATTTCTTGCTGTAGACTAGAAATTACCCAGCATAGAGACTGCCACGCAAGTGGTAAATTGTGAAATGAGGGAATAATGAAGGAAAATATTTACCTTAAAAGGATGGGAACTGGTTAAGCATAGCCGAACAAGAGCAGCAAGCATGACACTATATCATTTTGGTAATTTCTTTACTTCCATGATTCTCTGAAGGAGAATATGAGCCAAAATTTAAAAAAAATCTCTCACGGCGACTGGCTGAAAGGTGCTGGAAGCGCTAAACAAAATCTGTGAGACATAAAACTAGTTTGTCCTCTGTAATGACAGCATTTTTTACGCCATAAAATTAGGGGGTATACAACGCGTGCAATGAATGCAAAACAGATGAGGGAAATGATGGAAGGGAGAACGCACAATAGGTAATGCTGAATATCTGGGCTAGCTCGCATACCATACAGATTAAGTAAAAAATAGTTATGCCTTAGCTGTTCTTTGAAAGCGAATAATTGTTCTCACCTAAACTACTAGGCTCCCATTCAGTGCTCGAGCGCATGTACTGGTACACGCGTCGTCAAGTGCGCCATGCGCCTATACCGCGCAGTCTCGCGGGCTTTCTTATTCTATATGCAGAGCCGCAGCCGGTCGTAACAGCGACCTGAGCGCTCTAAAGTTCGGCGAGTGGAAAACTTCCAACAGCGCTTAAGTCAAAATATAAACATGCCGTGCGGTTACTGGCGCACAGCATCTTGGCGCATTATGGTAAAGGCCTGTATTGCGGATGGAGTCGACGGCAATGGAGTTGCAACCGTGGAATTAGCTAAGAATAATAAGCCACTAAATACTTTATTCTATTAGAACAGGCGATTTACAGCTGGTGAAGGGACCACAAGTACATAGAGTAACTAAGGCACATAGTGCAGGAACCACCAACTGGAGAGGATTGCACGAGCAGGAGTTTGGTACGCGGCGAATCAATGATGACTAACGCGTTGTCTTCCTTATACTGCGTATCACGGAGGACAGCGCCGGCATCGCCCACCCTCCCCACACATCCACCACGACGACTGCGAGAAACCACAGACAAAGATAAGAAGAGCTACAGCTCTAAAATGAAGAGACGAAATTCGAGAAGCAGCAGTAGTGGAAATTCCGGAATAGAAGAATAAAATATAGGCACAATATACAAGTAATTGCCACTAGGCAAGAAACCTCCAGAACCATGTCGTGTCTTTTGCAGTTTTTTTCATCATTAAATGTCATCGAAAGGCCTGCAACAATACCTCCCCCGCCACCCAAATATAGAAGTGTCACCATGGGAGCCAAATTTTCACTTTTTGAAGGTGCGCGTCCAATATTCTTAGCTGTCACGCAGCCATGTATGCAGCCAATTTCCTAGCATCCGTCTGAATATTGACTGGTGACAGTAATTTACGGACACGAAAGCATCCTACTTGACCGCATTCTACTCTACGGCCTTTCTGAGACAATTGTTGAAATTGTATCATTTCAACAGTTGAAATGGTATGTCAAACCAGGAAGCACCCAAGGTTGGCTACAAGGTCTAAGATTGCAGCCTGAAAAATGCGTTGCACCATTGAATACGCAGAAAACGCCGCATCTTTGCAGGCAATACTTAATTAGAGAAGAAATGACGAATATACAATAAATGCCGACACAGAAAACCCATTGCGTTTACGTTGTGAGCTGTTGTGATGTGTAATGCAACACCAACTTATCTTACGCCTGCAGGCTTCTTTGTTGTCGAATGCTACAATAAAAATGTTGCGGAATAAATCTTGAGACTCCTGCCCTAACCTATTTAACTACTGCATGACGGCTGTTTCGTGTTCTGTCTTGCGTACATAGCCAGTGTTGCGACCATGGTGGCGACTAAGAAAATCTTTATGCATTAGTTTTTTTTTTGCGTCGGCAGCCAGAGTTCACCTTCGCAACTCGGTGACGAAGCGCTTACGTAATGTCAGCTTAGAGTCATTTACGGGTCCTGGAATCTTGGAGCAGAATTTGTTTCAAACGTTAAAAACCTTCTTTTTCAATCATGTCTTGTGCTCCAGGAGGGGACAAACAGTGAGCGTAAACGACCAAACGAGCATAAGTGTTGGGCCACCAAGCACATCACAAAAACTATAACACGAAGAAAATAAATTCGCACACTACAAGCTCGTGTGTGCACCGGCGATACCGGCCCCAAACGCTGATCAAATGCTGAAGAAGGCATAACAAAAAAAAACACCCTGCGCGTTCCAAAAAGATTAACTGGCGTTTTTGCATTCACTTGAAACACACCGTGATGAATTCTTGGTATATCTCACCTCACAACAGTGCAAACAAAATTATTTCGAATGCCACTTTTCTTACGGTGCGGATGGCTTGCCGACTACAATATGAGCTTTGGGGTGCGTAAAGTCGTGAGTGTTGGTGCTTACGCAGTACGAAAGCTCAGTACTGAAAGTACTAAAGATATGTACTGCTAAAGATTGGCTTCAAAGATGCGCTTGCAGTCTGTCGCTGCAGATGCAACAGAAGGCAACGGGATCAGTTGAAAACCTCTGAGCCTCTGCGAGCCGTGTTATCTTGTCGCTGGAGGAGAATGGTCTCTTGTAGAGAACCGGCACTTTTTGATGGTGTCCAGTCTCATCCGCTGCATGTCAGTCCACATGCTTCAATACTCGCCGCTTCGCCATCTTCAGTCACAAAATTTTGCTGTTTTACCATATGACCTTCTGCGCTCCTGGTTTTTTTTCGCTTTGCTGCTTCTACTTTCTGTCTTTTTGAATTACACCAAGTGATCCTTTGTAAAACATCTAGGTACCCACTTGATTTTTAGGTAGACAGAACTATAAGTCATGAACTCAAACTACCTCGCGGGGAATGGCTGAATAGTTAGCCCGTGAGCCTAGCGCCCTGGAGGCGAGGTCTCTAATCTCACGAAGATTTATTTTTTTCTTTGTAATATACTTTTTCGGGTGTAATTAGTACTGGTGTGAATGGACGTAAACCAGATAGTTATATCTTTGCGAACATGGGAGGTGGAAATTTGGGCCTTAAGTGCATTGCAGAATTAACAAAGGAAATCGAGACTTTTTGAGGTCAAGCTACAAGCGGATATGAAGCGTACTCTGTAACGGTAAACGTATTGCTTCATACATGCTTTCTCTATGAATGATTACTGTTCATGTTTCTCATTTAGCAATACTGCTTACAGTCTCTATCAGTAATTGGCTCTCATTCCTGATTTCAAACTGCAAAACTAACTAGTTTCAAACACAGGGTTATATTGATAAGAGAGTGCTTCTTAGTTGACAGCTGCTTCTGAATGCTGCGCACCAAAACGAAATTATTGCCTACGCAATGAACACAAATAAATGCCTCGAATATTCTGAGAAAACTGAGATGGCATTGGAGTGATTCCTGCATGTGTGCAGACAAATTCACCAACCTTGAATCACTCTCTAACCCTTAGTTTTAACACTGTACTGCTTGTCTGGCACTTGCTCCCTCCTCTTTAACCGCATGTTGTCAGAAAGCAGGGCTCAAGTACTCTTCTAGAAACTGCATACTATAGCTGCGTCTGTATTAGATGCGATTTTTTCTTTTTCGTCCCTCTGGAACCATAAAACTTCCTCATTTATTTTACTCATTACGATCTGCAAGCCGCGAAGACCAAGTAGGAATGGTACACAAAACTAAACGCTACAATTTTTAAATATAAATAAAAATGCAAGCAAAACTATATGAATAGCAGCAATTGATTGGCAACACAGCACGCGAAACTGTACAAGGTCACTTATAAGATCAAAAGATTTGTACACAATAAGCTGGCAAACTGTTCCATTCAGTGAACGTCTGGGAGAAAAAAAGAGTGCTGAAACGAACTGATCCTACCAAACTACGGGGCAAGAGAAAGGGGATGAGAATGCCGGGTTTGTCTGGTTCTTGATAATGTTACGTACGGTGAATTTATTCCGGGCTTTGTGGTGAAATAACAAATAACAACACTACGATCGAAGAAATTTGCGCCACGACTGAACGGTTCGGATAACGTTGGATTGCATTAGTGCTTTTATGTGAATAGTAGTGTGATGGTTCAAACAATCCACCCGTATTCCAATTTAGACCTTACAGCGTTTTGTGTGCTAGACGTTTAACCTTGATTGGTGCGTCTTTTAGCTTATGGCGGGAGAAGAGTTTTCGTAAACCAGAGGAACAAGTCTTGGAGAAGTGCGTATTGAAGCTTAAGTTGCTTGTGAATGCCATACCAGGATATTTATATTAATATTATTCTCTAATTTTCCTGAACCCAGAAAAAGCTTTCTTGCAGCACGTTTTAAGACAATCTTTTCTGAGTAGTTTCGTGCCCCATCTGTTACTCGATGTCAGAACGTTAAGGGCGGTGCTACCCTTCCTAAATGACTTCGTTGCTCCGATTGCAAGTTTAATCGTACTGAGCACGCGGAAACAACCATTTAGCACGTACTAATGTGTGCAAGGCAGGAGCCTGTCGCGAATAATTGAGCGTTTCTAGGATGAACTCATTACATTCGTAGTCTTCGTGCCAAATAACGAGCCGACCATTCTGCAGCCCTACAACTTCTGCCACAGATTGTTTTAGTTTACCATGTCCAATTTGTGAGCACCATTTACTTACCACTTAATTGCTGCTCTAAAAAATTAAGCTTAACCTGTTTATCGCCATTAACAAGTTTATTTGGCTATGGTGCAGTCAGCCCTGAAGGGTCGTTGCTCGTTAACGGGTTGGAAGCGGTTGACACGGTCACTTCCGTATCGTAACTGGTATATGTTGCTCAATAAGCACACTAAATCGGTGTGAGCTACCACGCCCACTGTAGAGTTGGAGTGCTTATTTGCAACAAAAAAATGAAGGAACTAACTTAATTTTTTTACTTCAGCGTATAGTATTGCAATTTCTATTGCAGTAAAAAATTGCCGCTCTGGCAACAGCGCAATCTGGTTCATTATTCTCCTGTGTAATAAATAAGGGAGGAATTCACGATTCTGCTTACAGCGCAACGAGAACGAGACACCAGACGAAAGAGTTTTAAGCCATCACTTTTTGGTGTCCCTCTTTCGTGTCGTGTCCCGTTTTTGTTGTGCTGTGAGCAAAATCATGAATACTTATTAACTCGCTCAAATTTCCGCCTTGCTGAAATAATGGAGGCTAGTCGGGGTCAAATAAGGGCACCAAAGATTACTGAAGATTTGTTGCGAATGCATTTCTCTTTCCTCAAACAGAGAGATAATTTTCCGACGCTACTGACGCACCTCGAGATAAACCGACCCGCCTGCTTCCACTGGCATTATACAGACGTGTAATCGTTTGTTCCGAGCGTTGAAGTACCTTAAGTGCAGTAGGTCGGCAAAACAATGCGCTTAAGCACTTCGCGCTACCCCTAGATTTTTGTGTAGCCCTATCTTGCGGCCAGCGGTGTCTAAATATTAAAAATCTTCGCAGCCGTACCAGTGACATTTTAAGAACACAGTATTCCTGTCAGCAGTCATGGCGGACTGATCGCGTTTGAATGAAGGCGAAGACCAAAAGCGCCAATTAATTGGGTAGAATTTATTAAAAGTTTTAAAGACGCGTTAACGAGTAAGCTCGGTCGCCAATTTCTTTTTGACGGCGTAGTAATCTGCTTTTCAGAGTTGAAGACATAAGAGGGCGGTCCAGTGAACGAATGAAGTGCCAAATCTAGCGGTTCCCAGTCGCGAGCGGTAACATACAACCGAGCACATGCGCAGCACCTTCTGCTTAGAACCGACGGGTGTGGTCGCATATAGCTGAAAACAGCCCAAGGCACAGGTGTTTTGTACTTTGGTATAGCGAACGCGCTGGCGCAAATTAGCAGCGCCAGTCCTAAAATTAGCCGCGTTCCTACGTTCTGCTAAGAATGCCGCCGTAGTGCGGCCACCTCTTAGGTTTTTAGTTCCAAACCTGCGACAAATATATTTCACTGCTACTTTTCAATCACTAAAAGTGTTATTCCTTCTCATGTAGCGTTCAACCTGGCCTACAGTACGCGTCTGAAGTTACTTGCAGATTTCAAAGTGAGCGAAGCTGATTAAACTCGTACAAATCGCGTAGTTGAGCCCGTCATACCACTTCAACGAAAAACTTCGCGGGGCGTTTTTTGCGACGGGATTCTTGCATCTCCAGCACGTACCGGGCAGTAGGCCAAAAACAAAAAAAAAACCAGTATTCTTCGAGATTTTCCTACCGCAAGCAAAATGCAGCGATAACAGACAAGAAAATTTCAGTAAATAAGCTTTCAATTACTTCTTTTCTCAGCACAAACCATGGTCCTTTGTCATCCATATCGATGCCAGAACGCCCCATACGTGCTTCCCCCTGCTACAATGGATCCAAATTCAGACGCAGGCGCTCTATGTACGGACCCGGACCCGCAACCTAAAGCCCAGGCCTAGTCCAAGCCGGGCTAAAACCACATCTTCTGCTCTTCTCTGGCATGCAGGCCGATCCGGCACCGGGCTCTCGAACAAGCTTGGGTCCTGGCAGTGCTCTATTTTCCTCCTTTCTGTGTTGATCACGACCCGTGCGTCAAGGAGAGGGTGAGAGGATGTTTTTTCTAACGGCGGTTTGTTTATGTGCTTGACCTGCCAGCACTGGTGTATGTGCATGTCATGCCTTGTTCGGGAATATATAACAGACGCGCCGCACTTACTATAAAGGTTGATTCCAATAGGCGAACCGGAAACTTGTACGAGTTCGCAAAGGAGCACTGTGTTCGTCGGGCTCCGATCAGAACTCAGGTTGTAAATCCAAACGGCTCTTTGGAACATGCTCTGGAGATTCCCAGAGCAAAGAAAACTTATTCGAGATCGCCGATTACAAAACTCCATGAGTGAAGGACGTTTACCGCCGTCGACCAGATAGCGAAGTAGTTGGGCTACTTCGAAGGAAGCGCTGCTGCACTACTATCGGGACCAACGCCACTGTGGCAAAGCGACGATAAAGCGAGGAACCTCCATCAGTCTTCTGGTTTTACGCTTGTTTTGTATTCCAGTGGACGGACTTTCGCAGCGCCACCTGAGGAATTTTAATGCTTTTTTTCTTTCCAGTCAGTTGTATTCCAGCAGCATTGGTTTAGAATTCACACTGTATTGTATATCTCGAAGTATTTCTGTACATTCCTTCCACTGTTTTGCGCAGAACTTTGCATGCGCTGCTATGACAGGCCTATGTGTGCTCTCTATTATCTCTCCAATGTATAAAGTGCGTTTTAGAGAAAATATTTGACTATCCCCTATTTTCTGCCTTGCAAAAGGTGATCGCTGTCTACAGAGGGACCACGCTTCTTTGTCAATCAGTGGTTTGGTTCCCATTGACCATGTAGCGTTTAATCCCGGGAATCTGGAGTGAGGCAAAAACCACTGCCCAAGACGGCAGAAGGGTTTTAGGGTAGGATACCACAATTGCATAAGTTACAAAATGCCGTCAATAGCGTTTACTCTAGGTGAGAATTGGTTGACAGGGCAGTCGTTAGCGACAGATGAAAAGAAAAAAAAAAACGACATAGATGCGGATTTCCATTTGCTGGACCCACACTTCTCTAACATATAAAATCTCTTTTTTTAAATAAAGAATTCTTTCGTAGTTTCATTGTATGCACTCTCTCTACAATATTATTTATTTTATCCATGCTGAACGCACTGAAACAATGTAAAAAGGCAGGAACAGCAGTATTCGAAAAACAGCTAATCTCGAGGCTTAGAACAAAGACAGAGTGTGATTCTAAATTTTTTACTCACATTCGTTCTATAAAACTTCTAATGGTCTGCTTTTCTCTTGTTCAACCTACGTTGAAAAGCAAGTCCCTGAAAGGAATTTTGGTTTTTCCTAGAAGAGCAAGATTTTTTCCCTACAATCTGATTTTTAAAGCTAAAAAGTGATTGTAAGTTCGGTTGAACGCTTTTAATAACGCAACTCCTATTGTGAGATGCACGTAGTTCGAGCACCGACAACAACTTTCCACCATCTGAAGTTCGTTTATGCGTTTTGATGTCTGGAAACACACAGTAGTGTTTACGTGTCGCATTCATTGCAATCTAGCTGCAGTGCAATGCGCCAGAAGCGGACCTAACTATGTAGTCATTGCAGGCATGTGAGCTGCCTTGGTACAGCGTCGGCAACTTTAACCGCCATGGTTGCGGTCTCTTTAGGGAAGTCAGGCTCATCTTCTTTTTCGCTACCCTACGCCAATTAAGTAGCGCTGCCTAGTCTGCGCTCTATGAACAAGGAAAGGGGTTTGATGGCACCATGCGACTGACGTGAATCCACCACTGCATAGCTCGCGGAGACTATCTTCCAGATTCTTGGGAAAAAGCAGTGTAGTTTCATCACGCAAGTTAGCTTTTCTTCTGTAGAGTTGGCCGCATGGTCGTGGCAGATAGCCTTAATCACTTCCTGGTTAACCGAAACCGTGCGTCTCTTACAAACCTTCAGGACCAAAATGCTGCGAGTACGCTGTTGCCAAGTCTCCAAATAACCTGACGCATAAACGCGGAAGTGCCCACATAGAGGACAAAGTAGCTCCGCTGCGAGAGCAGGGCGTTGTGCAAACAACCGTACTCTTCCGACGCTTGTTAGGCCGAAATAAAGGCTGCCGGTAGAATAAAAGCATGTAGCAAGGTACTAAGATCGCCGAGTCGCACTCAACTCTGCGATCGCCGTCTCAAAAGCCTAGTTTCAGTGCCAGTTCGTGCTGCTTTGGAGAACGCTCGAGCTGCCTTTGATGAGAGCACATGTGGCCTCAGCTGCGGCCTCCCGTGCTCTCCTGGCGTGGCATGTATTGCCACTGCCTAAAGTAGAGTAATCCCGCACCCAAGAAGACACACTGCTGCTTTACGTTTGGGCCCTTCCACCTGTCATCCGCCCATTCAGGTGTCGGTGCAAGCCCGTCTGACCTCCATTTATTTTACGTCAAGAATTCGTAAAGAGTTCGTGTGTATTGGGGGGGGGGGGGGGGGGGGATGCTGACGGCACGATTGGTGGCTGGTTGCCGCATACTGGTGAAAAGAAAAGGACTGAGTGGAAGAAAAGAAAAAGGTATGGAGGTGATGTGGACGGTGTATATAGTCGTTTCCTGCGCTTTGTATTGTTCAAATGTGTAAGGCATCACTAAGATACTTTAAACAAATAATTGTAGCATAGTGGTGTAGTTTGTGTTTTGATTACTTTTATTTCTGTTTATTTCAGAAAAAACTGTGTCCAATATTAATGTAAATTTGTTTCACTCCAGTTCACAATATGACTTCCAAAGTTGATGAGCGCCTGGACCTTACGAGCCGAAAAAGAAGGAGGCGCTCTGCTGAATGCTGCAATTATGACCTCCAAATAAGTTTCGGTCCCTTCTTGAGTATTGACGTGCACTGGCAAAGCAGACAACGCCCATACTGGCCAGGTCGACCTTCGAGCTCATTGTTTAAAAAAAAAAGCGACCCCGGCTGTCCTTTAAAGGTCCTATTGTGGAGCATGACAATGCTTGTCTTCATACTGCCAGTGCAACAGTTGCGACCATTTATGGCCCAGATTTGACACTCTACGATATCTTCCTTTCTCACCAGGGTCTCACTCTAGTAATAACCACATATTTAACCCTCTGAGCTAGGCAGTTGGGAAACACAGGTTATGATCGGATTAGGAAGTAAAACAGGCAGTTGGTACGAGCTGCGAAGCTTATACGAAGTGTGGCAGCTGTATGAAGAAAAATAAATGCAGAAACTTTTTAAATTGACTGAAGAAGTTGTTTGAAAATTCGGTGGCGAACATTTTGCTGACCGTCATGATATATTGATTGCAAGGATGAGCTTATATTCTCCACTGTAGCAGCACACTTGATGTGTTTAGGAACGAAGCGCCTGAGTACGCCCGTCGGAACGCTCTTAAGTTGGCAAAAAACAAAAATCTGCCTTCCGCGCTTCACCAGCTGCTGGTGACAGTGTGCAATTAGTGTGCTAATTAACGCTGCTGCGCAGCACCGACGCGGCCGTTTATCCTGTGTGTGCGCCGACCGCCTTCGTACGAAGCGCGTCGAAAACTTGTGAGCGCATGAATATAGCACGACACCTGTTATAGCAGCCTTGCAGGGAATGGTGGTATTTGTACGGGAGAGAGAACATCCCCTCCTAGTACTCTGCCACGCCAGCGATGCTATTTTCCACTTAGCGCTACTGTATTGCCGTGTTCCTTAAATTCCATGCCAGACGCGCCGATTTTACACTCAAGGGTGCATATATGGCCAGCTATAAATTTGATTATCATAAAACGACACCGGTTCAAGACATTTGTTTTCATCACTCCTTCATTGAAAAAGATCCTGCGCCAGTAGCGGTCATAGTATGCCTACAAAAGTTTTATTGTCAATTTGCCCGCCGGCTGTCTGACTTTTTTATTGCGGTTTCAGCTTCTCAGAATCACCGCTGTGTCGCCAACATTGCCCCCTAACCATTTCAAACATTTATTTGTGAATTAAAAACAATTCTCAGCCTTTCAGCAGCCCAAATTTTTAAACTGCAGCGATTGCTAAGCACGTCTTCTACAATTCTATTGCTAACGACATGAATACACACTACTTTGAAAAACCTCTCGGATATGAATGTAAGAAAAAGAAGCGCAAGGACCTCAGCGCAAAGCGTGCATGCGATCTAACGTGCAGGCAAAACTGCATCTTTATACTTTGATGATAACCGCGTTATTACTAACGCGATATACTTATCATCAATAAAAGCATTTCTTCTCATTCATGTTCCCCATGGAAGATTATTTCAGCATATGTGTAGCACCTAGCTGCCCTTACATTGTGTCCATAACTATCACTGACGAAGACACTACTCAGAATATTACAAGCCTTAGCTATGGCCGCCTTCAGGCGTAGCGAACATGCTTTCAAAAATGCTTAAATCTACGCTATCACATTTAGTTCAAAATTTATATGAAATATTGCCCTCAGCAAATCTATAACAAATATTCAAGCTACTGGAAGATTGCTAAGCTGATTCTAGTATTCCAAACAGAGGTCAGGCAAGCACATGAGAGTTATCGCTCTTTTTCAGCACCTTTTATATGCCGTAAGCTTTTGAAACACATAACGTTTCTAAAATTTACTACCATTTCGAGTCTAATAACTTCTTTGTTAATAAGCCGGGTTCTTGAAGAGGCTTGTCACTCAAAAGCAAATATCCAAATTTTCACCTTATCTGAATATCATCGTACAGAACAAACTTCTACTGCACTCTTTCTAAACTTTTCGAAGGCATATGTTCTCATTCTGTCTCTCTCTCTCTCATTTCTAAAATTCCAGCAGACAGGCAACCAATTCCGTTCTTGACGCATAAAAACACCACAGGGAAAGATGAGTCAGCCCACATATAACTATGACTTCATTTTATAGCATATGTACGATAGCCTCACATTACAGCCATCTGCACTAAGGCTTGTAGAGCAACTCGCCGTAGTGGCACAATGGCTAGTATGCTGAGCTGCTGCCCTGGTGAAAAAAAGTTCTATGATGCAATAACCTTTTAGATCATTCATCCCAGAATATCATACAATCTGTAGGACATATCATACAATCTGTATGATATATCATACGAATTGCATGATATAACATACAGATCGTATGATATGTCATACAGATTGTATGGTATTTTATATTGAATGATCTATGAGGTTATTGCATCATAGAACTGTTTTCAGCAGGGTGATCAGAAGGAATAGCGTTCCGTGCCGGATACGGCGGCCCCATTTTGATGGAGCCGAAGCGCAAAAGGCGGTGGTGTGCAGTGGGATGTCAGCATTGATTAAGCGTTCCCAAGCGTTCAAAATTAATCCGGAGCTGTTAGTACGGCATGAAAGGCAATCCATGTGCCGCTTCACGTTGTTAAATCCCACGAATGGCAGTTTATGTTTTTGCTCCTAGAACATGAAATACTCGGAACAAAGTTTGCGAAATTCCCCCCCTATCATTCGCAAATTGGCCCACCTAAGATTTCTATGCCCCAGTATTGAGCAGTAGAGTTGAAGTCTTCACCTCATTTACTTCTTTATGATTTCAACTATTCAGAGTGCAGCCACAAATGTCGTATCCACAAAGGGCCCATTTATAATGCACTCCGAAGATTTTATCATTACAACGTCATTCTGCCTATCTCTTTCACTTGCTTATATTCGGACATTGTTCAATGTCCGTTGCACTTCAAAGCCGCCTTTCGCACATCACGGTTGTTGCATAATCAACTACGTTTGCGCATATCTATGGAACTACTTGAATGTTCACTTTATGTGCGCTTCCTCTGGCCGTAACACATACTGTGAGCTTCCTCACATTACTGAGCTCGCAGCCTGCACGACATATTGCAATGCAAAAGTCTAGGACAAATACAAACTGTGAAAAAACCAATCAACTTAAGGATCACTCACACTACACACAAAGAACCTGAAAGCACAAAATTGCGCAGCCATCCCCGTAGCTCAGTTGATACAGCCTCGGACGCGAAATTCGAAGGTCGTGGGTTCCGATCCCACCGGTTGTTTTGGAGCATTAGCTTCACACCTCCAATGCAAAACCTCAACGTCATGTCGCTCCGAAGAATGACTTTCAAGCGGCGAAGGGGGGGTGTGGCAGTGACGTCCCGCCACGTGACCCACCGCGCCTCTGCGCAGCTGCGGCTGGCGGAGGCGGTGGCGTTCGCTCGCATTCGCAATTGCCCTGAACATGTGACTTTCTTTGAGAAGGCTCCAAGGAGTTTTTTATTTTCCTCATCTTTTTATGCTTAACATTACCGCTCTGATAGACATGCAATTTGTTGCAAGAATTTGTTTGCGACCTTTTGTCTCCTGTTTTGCTTTTATGGACTGTTCGTGGCTTTCCAACAGGCGATCAATATGTTCTCATTGTGTTCATGAAGAACGGTAGAGCTGAGAAAAAAAGACAAAACAATAGTGCTCCTTCGCGCAATAGAGCAGCTCAGACACCAAAAGAGGAGGAGCCAAATTTGTTTCAGGCACTAACACTTCATCAAGCATTTGATGATCTCTAGAGGGAGAGCGCAGTCATGAGACACTTGTTCCTCTTTGAAACCGTAAACTACACCTTCAGTAAAAAATAACCACTGTGAAGTGGTAGTTCGTGTTCAGCAGTAAAATTGTGAAATAATTTAATTTTTTTTTATTTCCGTGTGGATAAACTTATCCACAAAAGTTGGCATGTGGTTCGCCGTTCCCGGCTTAATCGCACAAACGCTGAATGCATAAGACTGAAAAATGGACAAGGTGAGCCGAACAGGGCAAAGGAAGAAGACAAGGTTACGAGGACAAGCGCTGATCAACGCACGTTCTTGTCTGCCTCGATTCCTTACGTTGTCTCATTTTTCGCGCTGCTCTCAATTTATGAAAAGTATAAACCAACATACGCAGTTCACAGCGATAACAGAATATTTTTGAATCTGCTACCGTTACACAACAGACGCCTAAGTCGGCAACAGTTTTAATTTTTGACATAGGTAGTTATTGGAGAGTCAGAATTAGGAGTGAGAGATTGTGTGAACGGTGTGGGAGAGAAATCGCACACACCATTTTGCGGAGTTCATTCATATCCACAATGCGAAGAATGCGTTGAAATATTTGATATTTTGACAAGCAGGTTTTTCATTTCTCTGCTAGATTGGGAGCATGTGCATGGTTGTTTTAAAGTGGTATCTTGTTAACTGATGTTAATAGATATCAATATTTGATTGAAAGTGCCGTGAATTGTAGGAAAGATAAAATATTTTATGGAACATTCGGCGCCACTTCAGACATATGATGCGGTTTAATTTAACCCTCCCGCACGCTCCTAAGCAAGCTTCTCAATCCGCTTTCCGAGCGAGGACATTGTGCAAAAAACTATTTTGTTAACATCCTGAATGAAGACGGAGTTAAGTTTTAACGAAGCTTTAAAACTCTCTGCTGATTGCCACAAAAAAAACAACTGTCAGATCCGCACTAAACTTTCGCCTTGCAGTATTGTCTGCCAATCTAAAAATGCCTGGCACATGTTCAAGTTTCTCCACAGTCAGTTTTATCTTCAGGCGAGTAGTTCACCAGCTTCAAAGAAATCTTGCAGCGCTGGCATTTCGAAACTTCTTTATACTTCCTAGTGAGTATTCTGATTCCGCAAGCGTGCACTATTTTTGGAGAACGAGATTGTCCCCGCATACCTTGAGGCTCTTCCTGCACTTAAGTTGCTTCACCACAGAAATGTGTTTTTTTTTCACGGCTCCCCTTTCCGTAACATTTTGCTTCCGCGGCTTTTCTGTGTTTTCCTTTGTTTTCGCCTCGCGGGAATTGACAGTGTCAGGAAACTGCGCCGGCCCTCGCGATGGGGCCAGAAGAAACAATGCGATCACTTTTTTCTCTTTTGGTTTTCAAGGCATGTTGTTTAGAAAACGCCGATGAAAAGAAATTGACATCAGAAGCAGAAGCTGTCGCAGTAAGCACAATGCGAGGCGTCCTTGCGCATAGTGGAAGGTTCTAAGCTGAAAACGTGCGATCTTCCCTTTTCTGAAGCGCTGAAACACACGCTTGCCTTGCGGGGCTGTTTTGAACTTGAGAAAGTGCTTGCATTCTGTTTGTTTTCATCAGCTATTCAGAGTTTTTGGCCACAGGGGTCGTCCTCCAAAAGCTATTCCATCAGCCTTTGATCTTTTCTGCGATACAACGTTTTTTTTATTTTTATAATCTGTTAACATGAAAGGTTATTCTCGCTATGGTTCAGAAACAAAGGTTGTCAAATTATTAAAAACAAAAAACAGCTTTACAGAATCCGAACAAAAATCTATGTACTCGTCATACGTAGCTTCACTTCAATTTTAAATGCCCCATGAAATGATAAAAATGAACACAATCACCAGCTACCACAGCGAGATAACCATTTAACCTAAAAGAACCGCCAAATTTCACGCGGTCACTCGTACCTTAAGCAATCCTGCTGCACTTTTTCTCACTGCAGTTGGCACAGAAAGGACTGCCCATAACACTCAGGCTGAATCTTCCGACAGAGCGCTCCCTGCGGACGCAAAATTTTAGTGATGATGATGATGATGATGTCCTAAGGCTGAATGGCACATACCCACGGCGGGGGATTGGCCAGGGTGCATAGCGGATACAAACGCACTCAAGTACAGGGAATGGAGTATAATTAAATCTAAAATTTGGGACACAGAGCTAGAATTTGTACAATACAAAAAATACGGAGAAAGAAAAGTTGTGAATTCACATTCTAGCAGAGGAATCTACCAGATGAAATTATATAATTGTGAATAGAATCGAACACTGGTTTCAGGGCATATCCCTTGGCGCTTGCCCCGAAGGATAAGAGAATCGGAATAGATAGAGGAAGCCCAAGCCGAGCGAGGGGGATCTCCAAGCAAATTCTACGGAGAGCAGCGAGCCGCCTGCAGGAGAGGAAAAAATTTTCTATAGACTCAATTTCGCCACAAGACTCACAAAGGTTGGATATCGAAAGCCCCGATCGGCATAAATAAAGATTTAGCCGCGGTATCCTGCAGCGCAAAAGGGTCATGGACACCTCACATTGCCTCGAACTGCACATCCGCACACTCCAAGGAAATGCCAGGTGTTGAAAATCCGCTGCAGCGAGGAGAGGCTCATGGCTCAAGGTGTGGAAACGCTGGAATCGCTGAAAGCGTGCTAGAGTCAAGTAAATAGTATTTGGGACGAAAGGGACAATAGGACCATCAAGGGCAGACTTCGCTAAAAAATCAGCCCTCTCATTAGAAACAATGCCACAGTGCCCAGGGACCCAGTGAAAGCGAACTTCTGAAACATGTGGAGGAATAAAAAATTTTAGTGTCGTTTGCACTTATTTAACTTCCTTCTCTACAGCGCACAACGTAAGAAGCGCATCAATGCTCTCGATTGTTCATGATTCAGTTGTCTTCTGCGTGAAAGGTCTCAGAAATGGTCACGCCGTAGTTGGCATCGATGTTCCATTTGTTCTCGTGGTGCCAGCAACGTTTTTGTTCAAATCGAATCTTCCCTATTATAGAGGCCTTAGTGAACTTCCCAGACGTAAGTTTAGTAACCATTCGAGCAATATGATAAAGGAAGAAGAATAGGCTTACCAAAATATTGCACTTACCCCGCCGCGGTGACTTAGTGGTTATGGCGCTCGGCTGCTGGCCCGAAAGACGCGGGTTCGATTCCGGCCGCTGTTGCTGAATTTCGATTTAGGCGAAATTCCAGAGGCCCATGTACTGTGCGTTGTTCCTGCACGTTGAAGAACCCCAGGTGGTTGAAATTTCTGGAGCCCTTTACTACGGCGTCTCTCACAGTCTGAGTACCTTGGGGCGTTAAACTCCCGATGAACCATTAAACAATGTTGCACTTTCTTACGAACAAATTAAAGTAGAGGAGACGCAAGGTACGGTGTACTAAAAGAACCTGTACCAGATAAAATGTGAGCTGCTAAGAATCTTTTCGACTTTATGGAAGTCCGCTGTCCTTCTCAACAACCTTCTTCCCTTATAGGAATGAGTGTTCTTTACTGATTATGAAAGTCGGCGTTGAACAACACACTGGTTGTCTGTGACCTCTTTGTTGCGCGAATCTCTATCTGGTATCATGCATGAGCAGGAGCATGGTGCACACATCAGAGAACAAATTTTTTTATACTCTGTATTATTGGCAGAGTTTCTCTTCGTGTCATCACAGCCGGTTCGCGCCAACCCTGAAGTAAATTAGACGCTGTGAAAGAAACGCGCCTATCACGCGCCGCATATGTACGTCTCACCCAACTCCTCTAACGACGTTCGGAGTCTTGTGCTTTTTTTTCCGCTTCAGCAGTGATTCTGCTTAAAACCATTTGAAGCAGCAAGAAAGTGCTATATTCTGGTCTCTCTAGGTCTTCGAACAAAGTCTTTTTGCATGGGGCAGTACTAAATGCCGGACGGCTTTCAATGAACTTGAATACCTCTGCGGAGACAATGTGCATCTCTATGATATTTAGTCGAAGCAGAGCAGCCTGTTCTTCGTTGCACTGTCCGGGAGCACAGTAACTCTGGCTGCGGCCTCCCGTGCTCTCCTGGCGTGGCATGTATTGCCACTGCCTAAAGTAGAGTAATCCCGCACCCAAGAAGACACACTGCTGCTTTACATGTGACGCTCAGAAATTCGTGCACTTACCTAGCTATCACAACAACTACTCTCAGCTTTCTCTTCCTCTCCAAATGAAGCTGCTCATACAATACGACGAATTAAATTTCAACAGCAGCCAAACGAGTGGATACACCACGATACATTGCTCTAAATAAGCTTAGAATACTTCAGCAGCTGCCATCCTCCGAAAAAAATTAGCGGTGCGTTTCGATGTCTCGTTTAAGGAGAAACTCTTTTCCTCCAGCAGCGAGTGGTCCACGAGTTCCTTGCCGCAGGAGCTCCAAGTTACTATAAGAGAGTGCGGCAAGCAAGAGCTCTCGCCGCACTCAGCTAAGGAAAAGCTTCGAAAACAGAAAGATTCCAACGCATTCAAAATTGTATTGTGCTATTCTGTGATATTTATTCGTCTTCTATTTTGTTATCACTTGCTTAAACCTCACATGTCAAGAACTTGTTAAAGTCATTGCGCGCATTCTTCCTTAGTATTAACCAGCAACCACTTTAATCAACTGCCCTGCGTTATCTGAGGAGAACATATATAAAGGGGAAAGCACTGTGTAATATTTAGTACACGCCTTATGAGCAAAGTTAAGCCTTTATTTGTTTTCACTCTCCGGGCAAAAAAAAATTAACGAAAATAGCTATAATGGGCTTCAGGTTCAGGCAGTTTGGACAAAACGGAGAATTTTGATTAATTTTTCAGACGTAACTATGTTTTTTAGGCGGTCGCGCTCTTTGCGATGCTGTTTTTTCCTGCTATCAAAAATAGAACTCGGCTCCTTGGGAGCTGATATGAAGTTTCACATACGCGGAAACGTTGCCAATTAACACACACAAAAACTTGTCTCCTATTTGTTTACTTTTGTTGTATTCTAGCATAAGAACAAGAAACAGGAATGAAATTTTTGGTGCACTATGGGTGAAGGAATTTAGAGAAGCCGCAAGAATCTATGTTTATTTCGACTGCTATCGGTATCGTTGATGCCGATAGTTTTGCAGTCCAGAAAAGATATAGCTGCATTGACCGCATAGGCACATTCGATTATATAGGAGTACATGAAGTGAGCGCCTCTGTCTGCTATGTCATCAGCAACCTACAAGTAATTTTTTTTGCGGCATACGGTTAAAAATATTGGTCTTCTTTAACTCACAGTTCGGCACCGCGAATTCTTTACTGCTCTTTAAGAGCAGAGTTTCGCTGACTATTAAGGTCACAGTTGCTGGTTTGGAGTGCGCGGCATTATGTCGCTATAGAGAAGGGGCAGTGTAATTACGGCGAAAACCATAAAAAACAATGTAATCGTATCGCAAAGCTGAAAATACGATTTAGAGACTATTTGACACTTCAAAAAAAAAAAACATCAGGACAGGGAAGGACCTTCAAAGGTAAATAGTTAAGAACTTCTTGTTGGGCGAGTTGTTGCATACTGTTGTAGGTACGAATTACGCACAAAAGACACACACAGGAAGAAACATGAGGGAGACTGAAAGAGCGCAAACTATCAACTGGTGTTTATTCGATTCAGTGCCGCTTTATAGGCAGTGTGCACACGTGCCTTTCAGTCTCCCTCGTGTTCCTTCCTGTGTGTCTCTTTTGTGCGCAATTCGTACCTAAAAAAGGTAAGTAGTTACCACGAAAATAAAAAAAAGTTGTAGGTGTTCTATTACAGATGAGAAGAGATTCGTGCAGTGGCATGAAGAGATGTATATAAAATAAACAGTGAATCATCGCGCCTGGATTAACAGGCAATGAAAAAATGTCCAAACTGAATGATGCATGCAGCGACGACAATTTGTAGGAATAATGGCATACGCCATTCACACGTAAAACAACACCGTAATCATTTAAGATCAGCAGCATCACGGGCTTCAATGCCCATGATGCTCATCCTGCGATGCACGTCCTCCGTCCCGTCACCTGTCCGTTTTCACTGGCTCTACCTTCCGTCCGAAGAAAGGAGCTTGTAAACTGCTGAGCTGCGTGATATAGTGCAGAAAAAAAAAAGGATTTCTTAAAAACTTGGCACTAGCGAAGACTAGGATTTTACTCTATTCCTCTATTACTCTATAAGTTGGGGGTACGCTTAATTTTCAGAGCTTAATGTAAACTGCAGAACATAGTAGGTCAAAACTTTTCGGACAGCTAAGTAACGTTCATTACTTAGAATGCTTTTTTACTTCTGTAATGGGCATTGCCGAAGCTTTATTGGCTCAAACTTGCGACCAAGTACCTTTTATGCATTCCCCGATGCTGTATGGCGTGGCCAAGTTAATTGGGATTTGATAAGTTCTGCTAGTACCTGAGGAACCGTTCTTGAGGTCCCACAGCACCCATCTACTTTGTCCAATAAGGGTTTGCGAAATCCTTGGAACCAATTATGCTCTAAAGTTCGTCAAGCGAGCACGTTTGAGTTTGTACAGCTTCTAGGACGTGGTATTTACACTGCGCTGTCACCTTAATCAGTTTGCTTTAGTTCGATAGCGCGTAAGAAATATAGCCATTTTCATGGCAAGCAGGGGTGAAATTGGCTAATTGATGCATCTGGATTGGCATTTAAATATAGAGGGCTGCAACGGTTGCATTCGGAGAATAAATCTTAGTCATATCCTTAGCGTCGTGTGGGAGGGCCTTCCCCTTGTTCCTCGGAGTTTCAAGCGCTGATTTAGGTAGCATCTATTATATAGATCCTAATTTGCAGTGTAACTCACTGCTTAGAATAAGCGATGCACCCCTGTTACGAAATTTAGTTTCCATTTCTTTCGAGAATCTATAAATTCAGCCCCTTTATCTACGCTTCATTTCGGTGAAAGGACACTCGACTTAATGTGATTTTCTCTTTAACGAGCCAGAATTTTCTCTTTGTAGTTTCTCTCTCTCTCTCTCTCTGTTATGTGCTCATTTTCTTTCTTGACACCATATTTACGAGTGCGAAATTTCCACCAAATACGAAAGCTTGAACACAAATAGCGTCGCTTTTTGGCCACTAAACAGAATTCTACTAATTGGGTAAAAAACCGCACTAGAGCTGTTCGCACCAGTGTCCCAACAAGAAAAAAGACATTTTAAAGCGATTATTTTGATTCTTCTGAATGTACGTTCCACTACAACTATATCGTTTATTAAAAACGACGAAATTATAGGTAAAGAAGAGGTAATACACACGCCAGACAATAATTTTTCTGTTTGTTGGTATTTCCACCTGCAAGGTGAGTGAGATGCTGCAGTCTTCCGTAGAGCGGCAGGTCTCATGCGGGCGCCGAACGAATGCCCCGTTTTGTCACCAGTAGGCAGCATGGTCGAGCGACCTCCCCTCCCTAACATGCGTTGACGAAGTCGTGCACCGCAACGGAACGACAATGTCGCTGACGGCTGTTGTTGATAGGAAAGTGGGAGGTGTGTCTAAGCCGCCGTGACAGCCCTCTTCGCTCGTAATTACTCGAGCCGTCGTCTGGCATCAGAATAGATGAGATGTTCGGTGGAGCCTGAAAGAACTTGTCATAGAGGCAAAAGTTACGTCACCTACCCACTGCTGCAGATATTTTCGTAGGCTTTTACCGACCGCAAAATGTAATCATTCAGAGGTAGCGCTTTCGTTACATACTGCCAGTCTTAGCGGCTTTAGGTTCGGCTATATGAGAAAAAAAAATCAAATCGAAAGGAACCAAATAAAAGTCAGCGCTCACGAGAGTCTGTCAGAATGGGGAGTGAGAAGGTGACGTATCAATTCTTGGCTCTTCTCTTCAGAGAAGAACTTTGCTACATCATATAGTTTTTGTCTCACTGTATAAGTTCGAATAAATTACTGAAAGTTGAACGCCGCGACTGAATATACTCAACCTCTTAAACAGCCGTTTATATTCCCAGAGCCATTCCAGTTGTACACTCGCCGTCAAAAGTAAATGGAAGGTGACTTTATCGAAAAAGTTTAATTTCTATAAATCTAAAGCATAATGTTCCATATTTATTGGTGCAGAGCGCAATTCGCACAATCAGAATTAGGCTGCACATATGTATTCAAGGATGCATGATTTGAGGGGGGGGGGGGGGGGCAATGATTAAATTTTTTCTTTAATATTGGCTTCCATTTACTTCTGATGGCACCTGTACGTATCAAGAACCTTTGTAAAATGTAGTTTTCACAACGCCCTTATGTGATAGGCAATTGTTGATACACATAAATTGTTAAGCTTTACGTAGAGGACTAAAAATGCATGCCATGTTTATCTCATTTTTTTCCTCGAGACAGTGTTGGAGACAACAGCGAAAACAGGACTCCTCGAACATGTGAAAGCGCTCAATGGCCTAGCAATTAGCACTAAAAATAATATTTGTTCTTTCGCAGAGCTTCATCGAAGCATCGTTTGATGCAGGACGGCTTGCAATGTCCGAAATTTGAACCCCAATACTGTAAGCTTTTAAGGGCGTTCAAAAATTTCAGGTTCTAATAAAGTTATCTGTGAAATGGAGAGCAAATGATTTTACTGGAACGCTTCGCGGTGCTGATTCTTGAGGGCGCATTTCTATGTAGAGTTAGCGTGCTGTAATAAGAAGCAGCGGAGCTGCCAGTTGCCTAGAAATACAAACACTCTATAATGGAACAGAGCATTTACCGCGGATAACCTTCAGACCCTCGAACCTCAAAAGATTCACCAGACGGCGGCACCTGTGTGCCAGAAAAAGAGAGAAATATTGGCTCCGATGCTCAGTAAATGGTACATTGGAATTCCAAGAGGAGCTTGTCCATTTATTCCTCTCGTGTCCAGTACAGAGCACGTGTTTCAGAATGGCACGTGTTGTGCTGCGGAGTGGCGCTTGCGAGCGCTGGACAGTCATGCTGACGGGCCTAAAGAAAGAATTACTATCCGTTTTTCAAGTCACGAGCAGCCGCCAATAATTCGCTGCCAAAAAGTCGGCTTCGAAACGAGCCTTGTGGCATGACTTAAGTAACCTGCAGAGTGTGCGACCATTGCTTATCCTAAGCGTATTGGTATGTGGGCAACCAAAGACAAATTCGACGAGTGCTGCGGATTGCGAAGGTCTACAGTTTCGTTATCAAACCTTTGGCAGAGGTCACAACAATTGAATCGAGGTGTTGTGTGTTGCGAATCGGAAATGAAAAATCTTGATATATGCTAAGCAGCTACGTCGTAACCGGTAAATCAAAACGAAACCAGTGTTCCCCTTCTGATAACAGTTCTGCTGTTCTCCAAGAAATGGTGAGGGGAGAGCATGTTCTGTGCCGTAATTTTAGGCAGTTTTCTGAGGTAAAAAACTTGGTCTTTCGCTCGAATGTAAAAATGATATGAACATTCCTCTTATCTGACGAAAGAGAACATCGCTTTATGAGCACGTTATAAATGACAAACAAAAAATATAAGTGCACTTAAGTATCCTACATGCGAAAATGCGACAGCATTTCGACTTCCGTTGCCTTCTATGTTAGTTAGTAGGGTAATTAATTATTAAAATCAAATACTTAGCTAATAATCTAATCTATTTAATTAGTGAGTTTTATTATTTATATTTTAATATATATAAGCTGTTAATTGCTAATGATTAAATCAGTAATTGTAATTATATGTGAATATAGTTATTTTTTTAATTCTGGAGAAATCACTAATAATTTACCAATTTCGTGAATTACTTGGAGCAATTAGTGACATTATTTATCTTATTTTATAATTAGGAACCTAATTTTGTAATTCTATCGGTCGTTGAAACTTTATTCAATTGTTGTTAATGATTACAAATCATAATTACACTCTTATTGGATGATAGACAGTTAGCGAGGTCACGCTCTATCCACCCTGCCAGCCTGTGGTGACAAATCCCGTCCACGCCACTCATGAAGTAAGAGATGCTTAGCATTAACACCTAAAATATACATTTTGTGAATTGAAGGAATAAAGCTGCAGAAATCAGAAAAGATTACGCTGCCTGTAATTATTTCATAAGCGCTGTAGTAGATAACAAATAGCTAAAATCAAGAACAGAAAGAAAGGAAAGACTAGACTTGGCACTTTGGTAACAAAAGAACATATTTTGTTTAAGTGAAAACTTTGTGGTTTGACATGAGATTTTTTGTATAAGGACTTCCTGAAAACAACCTATACTGGAACAATTTACCAAACATACTGTGCCCGGTTTTCCTTTAATTCTCTCTGCTAACATGCAATGCTTTATATCAAAGCTGAAGGCTTTCTGTTTGCTCAAATATGTTACTTTTTACCAAGAAGCATGGTCTAGTATCTTCTTTCTTTCTGTTTTTGGTGTGACGTGCACTGATGCTACGCTTATGAATTAATTATCTTCAATGTAATCTTACATTAATTTTTTTTTTGCTGATTTGAAAATGAACATTGCCCACAGTCACATGGCAGGGACGTCAGTAAAATATTGTCTGTGTACACATTTATGCCATCGAATTTCTGTTTTCTGCATACCACTCTTTCATTAATGCCTGCGCGGCGCTGTCCGTGTTGTAATTAGATGCTTAAAAAACTCAACTGCTCTCTTTTTGGGACGATCATGTGTGGATAAACACATTTCAATATTCAAAAAGGGTAAGTGCACGTGCTATGGAATGATGACACACCAAACGACTTGCGGCTGCCCAATCCTCAGCATCATTAGACTTCTGATGTAAAAAAAACAGGGAAGCAATTAGATCAAGATGGTAGACTTGTTCCATGCGCGACAGTAATGGCTCTGGGGAGGTGCCTGTCAGCGTCCGAGACACGTGGGTGTGTCAAAAGCCATGCAGGCCTAGTGTTTGTAAGGCGCAGATTTCTGCTTGCTTTTTTGGAAGGTAGCCTGACGCGTCTACAGGACCTATTGATGCTCGCCTGGGAGCATGAGTGCTCTCGGCACCCCGTTACGCCCGAGACCTTTGTGATTACGGAAGTAATTGTTAGTCAAGTGAAGCATTAATGAAAAAGAGCATTGGGAAGACGTGCCCCCTTTCATTATAGAAGTCCTAGCTCTTGTTCCTTCTCCGCAGCATCTCGGTATTGGCGAGTGTTCTGTGACTTCATCTTCGTGTTCTGCTTGTTCTCTCTAGCGTACTTTCCAAACAGAGCAAATTTTAAAGACTATGTCTTTCATAGCGTCTCTAAAAGTCCATTATTATCATTTGCGTTGTATGACGAGGAGCAGAAATTTACCGTGAAGACTTACCCCCCGTGCTTCGAGCATGCTTCCGTATATCCATATTTGTTGAGAAGCGAAGATCTACAGCTGTTGCCATTTGGTTTGCGCATGAGATGTTTGCTGCGGCGCCAAGCTGTTGTCTCATTATGCGTAGCCAGCACGCTCAAATTCTTGCAGTTGAGACGAACTCTGGTCCATGTCGCCCTGGAAGTTGGAATTTCTAATGGCGCGACAAGAGCCTCGGTAACCAGTTAGAAACAAGCAGATTGGTCTATTTATCTTCGACAGAGGACGTACAACCTTTGCCGCAAAGTACAAAGCAAGTCTTATATATTTCGCAAAATTTGAGAAACACGTTGGTTTCCCTTGTTGCATGTCCACGCAGTGTAGGCACCAAAATGTGCTGCAATACGATGTCTACGATCCTGCTATACTGTTGGCCGGAGTTTATTGGCATTCTGAAGAAAGCTGGGCCCTTGGCTGCATATGACGCTTATTTTGAGAATAAACATAAATTTTCAATTCATAATGCGTAATTACGTGCTTCTCTCCTTCTTTTCTTCAGAATTTAATAGCTTGGGTAGTGGTCTTTGTTCAGCCAACAAACTGTGCGGTGATACTTTCTTGTCTGCTTTAAAGACGCGAAACGCTCCATGAAAAGTACTTTGCCTTTGTTGAAAATGTGCCAGAAGCAAATTGCGCTTATTTCAGGATTGCGATGTTCTGTAAACTTTTAAAGCTGCTTTTGAAAACAAAGGCAGTAAACAGAACCGGAAATGTAGTCACGTTCACCTGAACAAAGTCTGTTGTGGGCCTTGTTTGTATAGCTCACACGTCTGTAGCTAACAGCCGGATGGTTCCCCTCACAATGCTATCTTCTAACTTCGCTCAGAAAATAAGAGTGCTGTTGCGATCACGATTTTTAACAACTAGCAAAAAAAAAGGCCGCCACTGTCTGGACGACATTTAAGTAACGAGCGTTTGCTCTTTGGTTTACTAGAATTGATATGAATGAAATTAAAGGGAGGTACACCATTGGGAATACGAATTTGCTCGTTTATTTCCCCATGTGATAAACACATTCGCAAACATTGCACTTGTGCATATTGCAACCAACTACCACACAAACCACTGCTTAACATCTTTACCGCCACCTTCAGCAAATTCTTCACTTTATTTGTTAGACGAACTGTGATCTTATCTAACACTCACACTCACATAGTTCCACCTCTATCCACCATACTGGACCGTGACGCCATCACTGGCACGCGGCAGGAGGTTGTTTCTACATTGCTATTGTAGATGGGGCTACAAGTCTCAATGCGAGATTTTCTGTTTTATGGTTGCTGCCACACATGGCGCTGTGTTCTCAGAGTGGTAGCAGACCCCAATAAATCTCGAAACGCAGTGAGTATGAGGTAAAACTCTAACAAAAACTTTTTGACTTTCACCCCCCTATAAGGAGTCGAAAAAGCAGTCATGTATGTTTCTGTCAGATAACGAGAGCTTATTCTACTCCGAGCGCTACCGTTACAAGGTGTTAGTTCTGACTTCAAGCCACGAGGATGGTGGTCTGGCTTGTTGCTTCTGTTAGTTCCACCGGAAAACCGCCTGCCGCATTCTCGAACAGCGGCGTTCACACTACTTTTCAAATACGTCATGAACTTTAGAGCGAAATAACCGAGTACGGTATAGCTATTGCTGCCGACCTTATACGGAGGGTGCGGCGAACAATGGCTGAATTTTCCACCCTGCTTGACAAATACGTCAAGGGAAGCACCCACTTTCTCGACATGAATAGCTTATAGAGGGATTTTCCCGTTGCAACAGTCTACACACATCGAGCGCACAAACGAATCAACCCTGATTGATTTTCGTGAGACTGCTCTACCTCAATGTCCGCAATTTGCATATATATTGCCTTGCGATGCAGAATTACCTATGCGTCCGCAGGTGCTAGCGACAGCCTTGCGCAAATAGGTTAAGGAATTTAAGCCACCGCGCGTGATACCGCAAACATTCTTTATTTTACCCTTAAATCTCTCTCAATCGTGTTAAAATCCTCTCACTTTTCACATACGTCTTACGGGTCTGAACATATAAGCCGCTGCACAAAATACGAGTGGGCTGATTTTTCCAGAAACTCGGAGTTTTTCTCCTTTTTGAAATGGAGACATACTGTTCACTTTTTTTTGAACTTCGCAAGAAAGTCTTTCCGCCAGCTGTTACGAAAGCAGATTAATGCGGCTTATTAGAGGTAATTACTGAACACTATTTATTTTGTGGCTTTTCAGTTTTGCTCACTTTTCTACTGTGATTCTGAAACCCTGTTGCGAGCTAAAATTTCTGACTGCTTACCACTGTGCGCACTTTTTCTCTTTTGTTTTGCCAATTGTATACGTATTTCTTAGTCTTATTGCAAGACTTTAACCACAAAAATTACCTCCGTGCGGACAGCAACTTGTCTCATATACTTCCGCTGATTTGCGATGCTTTAATACCGTAGACATTGACGCAAGGAGCAATCTTGCATTACTCCAAACATATGTTTGTGCTCTCCCGGTTATTCAGTGGTTATGGTGCTGTGCTGCTGGCCCAAAAGATGCGGGTTCAACCTTGGCCGCGGAAGTCGCATTTCAATAGAGGCAACATGCTGTAAACCCATTGTTCAACGTCTGTTTCGATTGAGAGGATATAGTAGCAGCGCTAAAAAACAAGGACGACAGGGTTGAGAAAGACAACACAGGCGCAAAAATCCAACCTCGACGGAATAATTCGGAGCTCTCCTGTGTGGCTTCACTCCCGCGCTGAGCCGCTTGGTACGTTAACCCCCATAACTCAAGCAACCAACGAAACACAACTTCCTGAACCTGAACAGCCAAATTCTTGAACCTGCAGTCCATAGCACTCATACATTCCCTCCTTGCTTATTAAAGTACGGTTTCGTTCTCTCTGTACAGCACAAAAGACGTACTGCAATACGCATAATGCGTTACCTTGCATCTTGTTTTTTTTTCAGACCACTTGATCGTGGAGAAAACAGTAAAAAGAACTTTGGAATAGTTGGTGTCCCCTTTAAAATGTACACGAAAAGAAACGGAAGGTTAAGAACCCAAGAGCTTCATCTACCAACTTTCAGCTAGGCAAGCAACCGGCTACTTAAGGGCCGCCGCGGTGGCTCAGTGGTTATGGTGCTCGGCTGCTGACCCAAAAGACGCGGGTTCGATCCCGGTCGCGGCGGATGAATTTGGATGAACGCGAAATTCCAGATGCCCGTCTACTGTGCGATGTCAGTTCGCGTTAAACAACCCAGGTGGTCGAAATTTCCGGAGCCCTCCACTACGGCGTCTCTCATAGCCTTAGTCGCTTTGGGACGTTAAACCCTATAACCAACCAATCAACCGACTACCTAAGGGCGAGCACTGAAACTTCACGCGTTATTTTTTCACTCTGTCGTTTTGCTGTGGAAAACATAAAAAATTATTGGATTATCATAAATTCACAGTTCCAGCTGCTTGGTCGTGCGCCGGTAGTGCACATTCTCTTGCTGCACTCGTAGTTGTGGGAAGATATTTCCTGACATATTGTGACACAAAGCTTCACAACGGACCATTGAAGCAACAGTGCTGATGGTAAGCTTCTGATTAAGCATTTCCTAAATAATAAATTGATGACCGAACGCTGGACGATGGACAGCTGGGATAGTTGATGTATAGCTCAATAAATAGTACGAAAGCAAAGAAATAGGGACAAAATTGCTGGAAACAGACGCCATGTTCTATTGTTTGTTCATCGCTTGTTAGTCATTTTTTACCTTTATTTCAGTCACCTTTAACTGCGTTATTCACTTGTCCTCTCGGGAAAGAAAGCACGAATATAACGTTTCGCCGGCACTGCTTGCCCCATTGAAAATAGCTCTACATGTTTCGCTAATTAACACTGTCTGAGTACCGTCAACTCTATATTTCATGTTGGTAACCCAAACATAAGTCATTATATTCAATTCTTCGGAGCAAGTTGTTCGGAAATCGCTGGTGTGAGAGTCAACGCTACGGCGGTCGTTCGGAGAAAAAACAGGGAGTTTTACTTTTAAGATGAAAGCCTTTAATGGCTCATGGGCGCGGTGTCCGTCCGTGCGCTGGAATCGTGACAACTGTGGCCTCTCCTCCGCGCAGCGGCGCAACCTCGTCCCCCCTTAGCAACCGGCGCGCCAGTGGGGGGCGCAGCGGTGCATAGCAACCGTGACGTCACACAGTAGCGGTAGAATGACAGCGCGCGCGTCGGCGGTGGCAGATGCACCGCGCTCCTTCGTCGGACACCTCGTTGCAGTTCACTGAGGGAGACGCATGGCTCCGAAGTGGCCCAGTGATTCCGCGCAAAGCGGTTCGGGGAAGCGCCAATGGGTTGACGACAAGGCTTTCGCCCAGCACACTTTAGAATTTCGAAAGTGTCCTTGGTAATCTTTTCTCTGAGCTACAAGAGAACAAGATATTTTTCTTTTTTTTTCTAGGTGACATAGGTTTCAATGAATACAAGCCTTTTATCGCATAATGCATTTAGTTTGGCTTATGTACTGACTCCCGGCCCATTTCCAGAGTCCTGTTTGTTCTCAATTGGTTTTATAGGACATATGTGGTCCAAGTGTACACCGTTACTAAACCAATATATTCAATTTATACTTCTCATCCAGCATGGGGAATGAAATGCTAACAAGTTCCACAGCCACCTTCCAACTGAAACTGTTGTGACTTCTACCGAGCTGTAATTTATGCACTAAAACCCATCTCAAAAATTCATGTCGGTTTGTACAGGATGACGGAAGTGGATTCTGAGCTTTGCAGTAGGGACGGAACTGCATTTTGCAGGCCCAGTGTTGAGCTCGAATCGCACGTAATACTGCTAACGCCAAAGCTTTCTACTAGTTCAATGAGCCATCTACAGCGGTTTATTCAAGCGTTAAGTCTCACTGATATCAAGAGTGCATTTTAACGAGTTTTTGCAACGGTCTTGGGAACTTTTGTGTTCGGAATGTAGAATTAATACTTCATATCCCATGTGGGAATCGTAGAGAGGTGACAGCGCGCGTTTCTAAGCCGAATTTTACTTCAGAATGAGCAGTCGGCTTTCTTTTGACGGTGTGTTCTGGTATTTCACACGTGCATGGGCCTGAGGCGCCTTCATTTCCCCATTTTTTTACACGTGGTATACCGTCAAGCGCTAGATGTGCATTATTTTAGGCTCACTCATTACTACCCCCTCTTTTTTATTGGCATGGACATAAAAAGAGATTTTGATGCCTGATTACGGTGCGGGCTACTCCTTTGCACGTGACTGAAGAAAAGCACTTGAACTTGCTATATAACCCTTAAGAGAGCCCAGCTACAACAGATACAATCCACAAAAAAATGATAGAATGGGTACGCTAGAAATACTAAAGTAAGGTTTAGAAATAAACTATGGGTAATGATGTTACCTAGTGACATAAAATGAGCATACACTTTATGCAATGTGATGTACTAATCACAGTATGCCGTAAAAAAGCAACAAATTCAATAAATGAAAAATAAACAGTGAGGTGCAAAAATAACGATATCACATACATCAGATACATAATGAAAATGATCTCAGGTAAACAATCACAGAATCTACTTCCCGAGGATGCCAGTGTCCTCGAGGGAAGATTCTAGTGGTGTGATATTATCGAGCCCTCCATTATTTTGCTTTCAAGATAATGGATGAAGCAAAGCAGCTACTATAGGTTTCACACTCTTGCAAATCTGGAGCTTTCTACTCACGCTTCGAGCAGTGACCGACTTTACTATATGAATGAAATATCTTCCAGTGAGATTAGGCTGCTGACACTTGCTGAGGGAAGGCCGTTGTCGACGGGGCTTCAAAAATGCTTCTGCTATGCATTTTCGCGCGTCATCCCAAAGCGTAGCAATAGCGCTCACTACTGTTTTACAACTAGAACCTAAAAGGCTGACATTACTGACATGCTGGCTTTCGAGGAGTATATTAGGAGCAGAAACCAAACTGCAAACGAAACGTATTTCTGGCGTTACTTCACATCTGCAGCCGCACTTCTTTAATGCGCTGCAGTATTTTGAGTTAACATGGGCTTAAAATATACTATGGTTTCACCAGCTATGCCAGCAAAAAAAAAAAATTCTCCTTCTGACCCGTAGTTGCCACCATTTCGTGTACAGGCCCTGCAATGGTTTTCTTGTGCCCCTTGACCACTGTGTGCGCGTAAATCGTGCACCGCGCTTCGAGCAACCTTCATCGTATTATCCTATCTTTGTATCAAATGTCGCCTAAACGCCAAGAGAAACCTAACAGGAAAATTTTGAACTTCGCTGCCTTCCATCGACGGTTCGGGTCTCGCTTCTACAGTTCTATCCGCTGGTGACCGACAGTTTGACGTCATCAATCTCAAACACACCCTTTGCAAGGGTCGCTTTCCATATACGGTTCCTATTGCACTTTGTAAAACCAACATGGAAGTAAAAGAAGTGACACGGAGCCAAAAATACAAAACGCAGCTGCCAACTGCAACGGCATTGTACTCCCTAAATCATCATTAACAGAGAGACAAAGATGTTATACATTGCTCATAGTGTCTTTGGAGTCTTCATGGAAGGTGTCCCTAGTCCAGGAATCTTGCAGCGGCTGCGGTAGCTTGTACCCGTCGGACCAATTAAAGCTGACCTCCTGGTTCCCATCATCATTAAAGAAGCCATCACAAAACTCGTTATGCAATACGTGAGCATTTCATAAATCACTTCGTGAACCAGCTACTGTTGATCAATCGCTTCACCATTACGGTAAGCATCCTTAAATTACTTTTCATGTGATCTTGGAACGCGAAAAATACCAAGAGCTTAACAGGTTATTTTCTTATTCTTGCAACGCCCCACATCCATAGCGCCAGAAGTGGCACCGGAAACGATGAAAGCATGTGAGCTGAATTAGACGCTAATCTCCAGAAGTTTTATTTGTCAGAGACCTAGAGAGAGTATGAAGACTATTGAATTCTACAAGTTCCTCTGAGCTCTATAGCCGACTGCAGAAAGAAAAGGATTGAGAAAGTTTTAGGCTAATTAAGTACTCTTTCCTTTCATGCCCTTCCATTTTTCGGCGTTACTGAAGCCTGTCGACGTGCAACCGCTAATAGAACAAAGGCGCAAGCTTTAAGAGGATGAGGGAGAACTTTCTTCTCTAATTTAGTGAGGGCATCAAAAGGGTCGAGAGGCCGATGTTAAGTGCTTGTGTTATGTGCTTAGAATCTCAAGCTCCTACTCAAAATCCACTGCACTCGTACGTAAGCGACACCTAAAGTATGAAAGCCGTAGTGAAAGCCGGCGCAACCAAGCCGAGTCTTGGACACGTTAGCGATTTTCTTTACGAGGTAAGTTCTCGCTCCGTCATGAGTCCTTTTCAGTAGTTAGGCACTAAATGGGGATAGATGAAGGCAATTACTGCTTTTTACAACCCGTTATCAAGCGCAGCTAAGTGCTGATTTTTCATTTTGTGGTCGTAATTTTTGTGAATTCTCGACACTGTTCACGCTTCAGCGTCTTTTATCAAGAACCTGAAAATTCTGAAATGTTCAGTTTTCACGCTCTAATGCCCCACTGGAACTTTGTGCTCCCTGTGTGTGGTTGTCTTTCAATGCGTTGACGGCCGGGTCGACTGCTGCAGTCATCAAAGGGCCTTTCTCTGCAGGAAGTCACAGTGATAACATTAGCTATATAATCTGCGCCTCCTGCCAGTACCGCTTCTGTAATGATGATTGAAATGCAACAACTTTCGTTTTATACAAAATACTAGCGCATGTACCCAAAGCAGAAGCGTACATAGGCAAGCACCAAACGAAAATATTAGCTTGCGCAGGTGTTAAACGGTTCCAACCATTTTTAGGAATATTTACACACAAGCTATGAACAATAGCAAAACTTTGTCTCTGATAAAAGAAGACATCAAAGCAGAGCCACAAATTGTGGATTACGTCATATATGGTAACACATAGAACACTGTGTATGTGTATGTATATGTAACACATAGAACTTTCAGGAAAATCGGGCATCAGACTTGGGGATTTTTTTTCTTTGGATAAAAGAAACGAAATATTTTGAACTAAGTAGTGAAAAATACCAACCACTTATCGAATATCTTTCATTAAGAGGAATCAGCCAGGTGTATTAAACTTGAGGGTAACAAAAAACGGCTCATTTAAAATAGTAGTATCACGCACAGAACACTTGCAAATTTGTCGAATAAGAAAGCCTCGAAAGCTTCCACGAGATCCATTGTTCTTTTCTGACATGCCCAACCATGAAGCAATGCATACCGTCCCGGTGGAGATGCGCCGGCGAATCTTGCCGTTGTCCTCATTGTGTTTACGATAGCACGGTCGTTAGGTATACTACGCCTGCTTGTAATGGCTTTCATCCGGATTACCGACGACACCACCCACGCAATCTACTAACTGCCATTCTCTCGTGCATAGTTTCATATAACAACGTACTCCTAGAAGCGGGTTACTAGTATGTAGTGGGTTATTATATTTCTGTAGCCAGCGCTCACTGCACGCCATATGAGATCGGCCGAACCTTCCGAGATTTACTGAAAAATAATTAAAGCCATTGCCTTGAAAAACCCGGACTACAAGAACCCAAAAGCTGTGTGGCAGCAACAAGGAAATTCGCGCAACAGAAACAGTGAAAGCCGAAGCACCAACCATAAAGGTCGGACGATTTCACTGGCTGCAGCTAGGGGGCGCGTGCGTTACATGACAAGAAGGTAGATTAAAAAAGTAAACAACAGTGCTTTTTTTTCTTTCTTACGCATATTTTCGGCAAAGGCACTGTTTATAAGCGTTCTCGGTTTCTTGCTTCCGAACTGTGCAAAAGCATACGCGAGAAAAGAAACGCCTTGGATATCCTGTATGTATCGTTTAATTTGGCGTCGTTGGGCGCCCCGGCATTCATAATTAGCCTAACCATGATTGAACGCGTTTATGTCTGGGAAGAAAGGATGCAGAAAGCGCTAATGCAAGACATTGCATGCGGAGAGATTGCGAAATGTATGCTTGCGCCTCACATAGCTAATATCGGCGTTATAACCGCTTAGTGATGCTTTGAGTTCCATCCTATTTTTTTTATTCGGTCGTACAATTATCCGTTCGTCGGAAGGCGCCTAGGTAACGCGGTCGCTTCATCAACCTGGCGAAATTTGACACCCGGTGCAACACCGTGAGTTACGGGGCAGGCCCAGCGGCTGTCCGTTAACCAGGAAGCTCTGGGTAATAAGTTTGCGCAACACACGACGAGAACTAAGCAAGCGACCCTGGGCAGGCGATGCCTCTTGTTCTGGCATGTTTTGCGTTGTGCAAAACTTGTTACCCATAAATATGCGCCAACTAGCTGAGCAGCTAGTTTTTCTTAACGCGGAAATAATCGGGCAATGGCTGAGGCTTGAGACCCAATCCATGGACCGCTAAATTTTTTTTCTGTTTCATGTAACAGGTGGCGATCAGGGGTGTTGAGCATGATTCCGGGAGAAAACTTCGACACTGCGATGTTGTTCAGACTTTTCTTAATGGTAGCAATAAGAGGAGTTTACAACAATACTGGCTGGTGGTGCAAGAGGAGGTATCACATGAAAGTTGGCCCGAAACTAGGCCGACCAACTTGTGAAAATGTCGCCCCTTAAATAAGTGAAAGCAAGAAATGCAAATAAGAAGACGTGAATCCCATCAGCATTATGTATGCTTAGGTGTCTTCAGATTATTAATAAACTGCGTTAAATCTTTTGATTCTCATTTTATCGAACAAAGCTAAACCATACAACAAAGCTACTGCGGTTTCTTCTCCAGCAAGTTAACTATTCTGTAACGAATGGGCGCAGGGGTGCATCAGGCAATCATCCCTTCCTAAGTATCGTGAAAGGCGCGTCGAAGCGTGTTAAAATACCGTATGCGCTCAATCTATAAGCGGCTGCTTCACTTCAGCTCAGCGCTCTGTTAGTTCTTCCTAGTGCATTAAGAAGTGCTCCCCCGGAATGTCCTTTCTTCTCGTTTGGTACTTTAATTACCACCTTCATACTTCATGACACCACCTATCAATTTCATATGCAGGAATTGGTACTCACAACCCCACAGTATGTCTGGTTTGTTATTAATAATTTTTTGGTCATTTATTCACGGTCATAAGTGAGATAAAAGAATAGAGGAGGTTTATTTACAGCAGATGATTGAGGCGACGACGGTGTTGCAATTGACCGGCGCGCCAGGGAGGACTTGAGGCTAGAAAGGGGGAGACCAATGCTTTTGCAGTGAAGTGCTTTGCAGAAAAGGAAAATATCGCAAGCAATATTCATGCAGGTAGTTGCCAGTGCTTTATGAAAGAACATACCACGTAACATTCGTACATCAACGGGCAGGCATAGACGAACTAGGTTCGCTCACAACTTGCTGTCGTTGATCAAAAGCCTGCGATACAAAGAAGAACCCACATCGGCGGCTATTCAGCCACGTACAAAATTGCCACAATCACTCAGTTCAGAAACAATGCCATGTCGAATGCGTGGACTGCAGGAATCGCGGAAGGATAAATAGTGGCACTGCGCGAGAAAAATTCGAGCAGGTATTTAAAGCATCCGGGAACACCCGAGAGATGTTCAAGTCAGCAGCGAAAGCAGGGAAAACTGTGAGAACAGAATTGCTAAGTGATTCGTGTTTGAAAGTGACATCCACCGGGGCACAATGTCGCCGTCGCGAGGACCACTCCAAAATGAATATGTAGTGTGAGTCAAATTAATGATCCGTAAAACACTGCAGCTTTGGGCAAGAGAGCGTCGGCATTTTTAATAGCCAGATGTCCTTCAGGAAGATGCGGGAATACTTACTCACACAAATGTCATTATTCATGCTAGAGAATGGAATAACCTCACTATCTACCGCTTTGAGCACACGCCACAACAGAAGCGCCTGTCCTGTACTGTTTGGAAATCGTACATGCAAATACCTGTGCGCTCTCTTTTTTGCTGCGGCGCACGGGGTCTCCAGCTTAGCTAGTAAAACAGATGGGACGTACATTTCGCGCAGCTTGACAGCAGCCTGAAACGAATGAAACTTTCCAACGAAAATGAGAGTCGCAGTTTCGTACGTATGCGATAGTTTGCAACTTTCGGTCGGTTTGTACCACACGAGCGATAAGTGTGCTGAACCTGGGTGGTCACGTGTCCATCCACGCCTTTTCGTAATCCGGTGGGCTGTCGAATAATGAAATGTATACAAGTATGTCTCTGAGAAATCTTGATACAAAATTTATTGCTTTTCAGTTGAAATGTAAAGCACATGTTTCTCTGCGATTTAAGCTCTCTGTGTGCAATATACGGATTTGCAGCCGTTGCTCCTTAATAACCTTAAATCTTTATAGTTATGCACGCATTATGAGTATGCATATTTGGTGATGCTCAGAGATGTTCGAGTAGAAGCGTATTTCATGTATTTAGGGAAGTTGAAAGGTAAAATTTATCAGGAAGCAAAATTTTACTCTCTTTAAGGGACTTTTAAGAACCGAAATCGTCTCCATTTTTCCAAATAAACTGCGATTTCTAGATGCTGAGGGGAAAAAGAATGAAATTTATAATTGAATTCGTTTCTAACTCAACGAATTTTTGGTTTTCTTATGTACACTACTGGTGATACCTGAAAGAAGCGTTTGGAAATGGCTCCACTGTGAAGTGTAGTGTTCACTGCGTGTTCGTTAGCCACCTAATGCGGATGAGCTGTCGAGGCTGAACCATCCACTGCAAATTTCGTCTTCTGCCACACCGTTAATTCCGAGAATCGTCATTCTGGACACATTAATGCCACACTGGTTAAACAAGTGGCCGTTTGAGCAAACAGAACCTAAGCTGCGCTTTCTGCACACACGGAAGCACGCAAGAGAGAGCGCTCCGAAGTAGTGCGAAATGCTGGCTAATGGCACAGACGCGTACACCAGAAACAAATTCCAGTCCTGCTCTCATTTTCAATCGCCTCGTTTATTACGTTGTTCGTGAGCAGTATTTCTGCGCGCTGACGGGCACGCCTGAACGAGCGCATCGTCTACATTACTCTCCCTGCGGCAGGAAAAATGGGAAACTCCTTTTCAGGGTTCGTTGTTGCCTGCTGACTGGAGTGCTTTCAAGCGACCAAACCGTGAAGAAAGTGATTTTACCACTTCGCTGACCTATTTTAGAAGCGATTCACACCAAATGAAACACCAACGCGATAACATTAAGCAAAAATTCTTTTATAATCACTCTTTCATCGAATCTTCAAAGCTGCTCATTGCCGAATGGCATGTGCATGCTTTCGGGCAGGGAAAAGAGTGGAATAGTAGCCGCGGACCAAGACATCATTTCGAAATTCTTGAATCAGTACATGTGTTTATCGTTCGGTTACAAGCAGCGGAGGCCGGTAAGAATATTAACCCGGTATATTCACCATCTTAAATGTACATGTATGACCCTAAGAAGCTTCCGACTTATGAAGTTAAATGGTAAAATTTTTGCACAGAATAACGAGATGTGGCCAACTGATAACAAGTAGCTTTGTGCTGAGAAAAAATCCTTGCTCGACACCGGCGTCGCATGTAGAAGCCGCTGATTCACACATGGTGAATGATGAGTACAATAAATCAATTCTGAGCAACTTATCCTCTCAGCTAACATTAAAATTTCTCGGCGGAGAGCGTGCCTTTCAGGAAAAGCACCATTTCGGTGAATCCTGCAATCCCTTTGATGTGCAAAAGACCTTCGGAAAAAAGGCGGTTTTTTTATGAAGGTATAAATTGAGTCTCTTTTTATCCTTGTATTGGCTTTTTGAAAATATCCCAAACTTGTGAAATCTCTAGAATGCTAGCATGACTATGATTCTCACCCTTCGGGAACTAGGTAGCTTCATAGTCACCTTGATTTCTTGTCTAATTTGTCCAAAACCATGTCCTATAGGCTGAGCACTTTTTAAACACCCTTTACGTCCTTGCATTGAGACACAGGGGCAGTAATGTGCGCTTCCGTGCCAGCACTGACACAAACAGCAAACTCTTGATTTTGTTGAAGATTTTCGGGGTCGCAGCGGAGCACCAGAGCAAGATGACCAGCGTGACAGGCTTCTAGTTCCGCACAGCCCGTGCCGCGCGTGCGCTCCGAGCACGCCCGGCACGCCCCATCTTTATTTTCCTTTATCGCGGGAACGCCGATCTCAGCGCCTGCGCTTTATAGCGTCGCCGGGCGCTTTAGGGCCCCCCGCCTAAACGGAACGTCGAAATGTGCGCTGGTAAAGGGAAGGAGAGAATGAGAGTCCAGTAAGTTCATGTCAGGGGCCGGGAAGAGCCGTCGGGTGGAGTGCGCGAGCTCCGGTGGACGAGCCTGGCTACTGCGCAATGGGCGAATGATGCAGGGTGCCGAGCAGACAACAGACATGGGAGCAGGGGAGGCCATGGTCGGGCCGTCACCAACTGTAGTGCTGCCCGCTAACACAAGCGTCATCGGTGTTGGAGCGTTGCGGCTGATGCCTATGGCGACCGGACGCGCCGTGTACGCGGTCACAAGCACCGGAGCGGCCAAAATGGCTCCATGGACTGACAGCAGCTGTGATTTGACCGTCAACACAACGGTGACAGCTGTGACGATGCCGGAAGAAGTTGCTGGGCTCAATCGCAGGTGCTTGGGGGAAACTGGAGTGGCAGTCCGGAGCGACTGGCCAGTGGTGATTGGCGTGTGGGCATGGTCGGCGGTGGGTGGCTGCAAGAAGGTTGTGGCAGTTACAGGCCGTACAGCTGAGACTGCAACATCAGACGGCTGGCTGACAGCAAGAGACACAGTTGGTGGATGGACAACTGCCGCACTACTCGGTGTGGGTTGCTCTACCATTCGTTGGTGAAGGTTGCTCAAGTCAGGCACCAAAGCAGACGCTGGCTGCGACAGTGTCGAGCTGCCAGAGTCACTCTGAGAAGCTGTTGACAGTACTGAGGGTTTGGAGTGTGGCCCCTTGGGCAGGCGGTGTGGCTGCCTGGGTAGTGGGGCTGGTATCTGACAGATGGTGCGGTGCCTGCATTCTCACTTCGCCCTTAGCACGATCGCTCAGGTCAGTGACTGACGGCTTTGTCGGAATAAGCGATGAGGTGGCAGGTGAGCTTTCTTCTGGCGGCAGTACTATTGGAGGCAGTACTATTGGAGACTGACGGCAGTACTATTGGAGATGAGAGAAGTTGCTCACCGGGCTGTGCCGAAGACGCTGTATCGTCCTTATTGGAGGCGGTATGGCCGGAGGCGCTGAACAGCGTGGCGCGAGGCGCATCTGTCGCTGAGTTCGCTGACGTGGCAAACCGCGGTGGGCCAGGCACCTCTCCGAGCTGCTGAGAGAATGACTGCGGACTTGGGGCCGTCGAGTCGTCGAACAGTGCTGCTAGCGTGTCCGGAGTAGCAGAATGTGCTGTCGGAAGCGATGCGGCAGCGTCTGGTGCGGTCGGTGCTAAAGAAGCCGGGCCGGAGACGCTGGTCAGGAGTGGCGGCGAGGCGGCGACGGGCTGCTGAGGCGGGCCGGGTTCTGATGAAGGCTGCGTGGGCGCGAGCGAGGGCGGTGCAGGGCCAGAGGCTGGCGGCGGCGAAAACAGGTCCGCTGCGTCGTAGAGCGGCGGCGGAACATAGTAGGCGCCGAAGTGAGCCAAGACGGCCGCACGCAGCTCATCGTATGGCCGGCAGCCGAAGGCAGAGTAGGTGAGCCGACGCAGGAGGTCGGGCGGGAGGATGTTGCAAAGGACTGCGTGTTTAAAAAGCTGGATGGTAATACCGTTCAGGTACATCGCAGCCTCCAGTTGGGCGAAACACCCGCCGACGCCTGCAGGCCGGAACGCTGGGAGCGGCGGGTCGAAACTTGGCTCCTGCCAGTACGCCATGCTAGGACGCTGCTGGGATAGAAGGCACGGTTCGCGGGGTCACCACTGTTGAAGATTTTTGGGGTCGCAGCGGAGCACCAGAGCAAGATTACCAGCGTGGCAGGCTTCTAGTTCCGAACAGCCCGTGCCGGGCGTGCCCTCCAAGCACGCGCTGTCCATCTTTATTTTCGTCTAACGCGGGAACGCCGATCTCAGCGCCTGTGCTTTATAGCGTCGCCGGGCGCTATAATTTCTCTCCCACTGACCAACAGTGATTCTTACTTGCGTTGTTCGCTGAAGGACAATGCGTGCACCCGCAGTTTATGTACTTACTTGCAGCCCACATGACTGCATGCCTGCCTTAACATTTTCTAAAGGTACCTAATCTTTCAGCTCTGTGCATTGCTTTTGGCTCACCAATTTTCGACATGCTCAGCAAGAATGGATTTCACCATTGCTAATTGATTAAGCCCAGAAGAACCTCATCAGCGCGTTCTCATTCCATTCAGTGCACCGAAATCACACCCAAGCCGATAAAACAGAAAGAGCAGCGTTCATCCCTTCACTGAATGCAATTGTTTCGCTTAATGACTGGTAGTAATCGAACACAGTCGAAGTGACCGTCAGCAATGGACTGCGACTTCCATTTCGAGCCAGTGCCACGAGACTACAATTATGGCGAGACATTTAATTTTCTGGCTTGACTGTTCGAAGACTGATTTGGCCTCCATTTTAACACCACCAAGACTACAGCTACCCCCGGCGAGTGCGCCGAAGAAAAGAGCAATAGTGTTGGTACCTATAAAGTAGTGAAGGCAGCGAGCGATGCTGAGCACTCCGCTATATGCGTATAGGAGGGAGTGGTGGAGAAGTAACGCCAAAAAGCGAGGCGACCTGGTCGAGACGCATTCACAGGTTCCGACCAGTGCCACTTGCCATACACTCGAACGTTGTTGCGTGTTGGTGCCTGCGTTAGAAAGCAGGTGAGTTTAGCTTCGCATTGAACATGGCGGAAATTCCTTCGTGTCTGTCGCGTAGTTTAAACACTTCTTTAGAGCTCTCAATACTCGCATCCACTGTCCACAGCAAGACATTCACAACAAGATAACCTACTGTAGAACTGTGGCTGGTTAATTTTTATATGATGTTTGAATAAACAGCACGCCCTCAAATGACGACCGTGTTTCTTGTTTCCTTCTGCGCTCATCTTTTCGGCTCACACTATTTATTCAACGATACAGATAATCTGCCGAGCGCTTGCGCCACACCTTCAGCCCGAGATTACTTGTTTTTATTGGGTTATTGCAAAGGCTCTTCTGCTGGCCAGTTTCGCAGTTAGATATTTTTTCGTCCAACAAAAATGTTGGCTATAAATTCCACAACTTCAACGAAAACAATAGCTCCCTATTTAAAAGCCGCCTAGAAATATAGAGCTACCGAAGGAAGGCGAGGAGATCGTTTCTGCAAGACCAGTTGAAGTGTCGCCCAAGGCGGAAGTTTTTCTGATGTGCAGACGGTATTCGCTTGATTATTTATTTACAACACCATAAAAAGCTTTTTAAAGTTGCCACCTTTCAGGGTAATTTTTCAGTTAATATTTTTCACTTTTAATTTCTACTTTTAGTTTAACAGTGCCCTGAAAACCTTGGGTGGTGTTTTCTAGCTGGTCAGTTCTTATTTTGCTTACTTCTCCGCAGCCCTGTGAAACCTGCGTCGGTATCTAAACTTTTTACTTGCGTTTTCAAAACTACTTCTGGAAAACATTAACCGTTTAATCTTTGTCCAACAACCGGCTTTTTAGGGATGTGTGACGTCATAGGGAAAAAGTGTGCGTATGCAGGAGAAAAAGAAATCACTGCATAGATTGCAATTTCCTCTCCCACCTTTCTGAAAGGTGAGGAAAATAAAAAAGGCCCGTCGTTAATAACAAAATGACTGCTGATGGTACGCGCTTTAAAAACAACAGTAATTCTTAGCATACTACTGGGCTTTGGTAACGCCACTTCGTCAATTAAATACTAAAGAGATCATGACATCATTTTTCGGAATCAAGCTGCTTATTGCATGCTGTTCGCTATGCGTTTCGGCGCAAATGGGTAAAACGTGAGCTCATTTCGTGCAGCAAGCAATTTGTAATTGAATTTTGAAAAGGTGTCGTGAACATTGTGAGAGTAACTAGATAGCGCGATCGCGATCCATGACAACGTAAGCTGACCATCACGTGCTTATTCGCTACAGATCGACAAAACGGCGCACTGCGCGTAGTGGCGTGGGTTGTTTCGTTCTTCGGGTTACGGTTGCGGAGGGCTGAGGGAAGGAAGTCGCTACAAGTGGCAAAGGCAACGAAACCCCGCGTGGCTGTCAGTTCGCCACATCACCACAATGTGCAAGGGCCGGAGTCGAGTAGGCGAGCGCTCGGCTCAGAGCCGACCGTACGCGCGGCAGTTATGTATTAAACAATGGCGCTGTCTGGCGATGACGTCAATCAGGCACCTTGAATATGGCCGTCGTTGCCAAGTGGGGGCGGGGGGGGGGGGGGTGCTTAGGGCCAATAACTACAGTGAAATATCTCTTTCTATGTTAATGCCGATGATGTTGCCGAATGTGGCTGGTTCGTTCTTCTTACGGAGACTGGTGCAATTGCCCCGAAGGTGGGCCCCGGGTCAGAGACGGTGTTGAGAGAATTTAGACAGCGACATTTGATCAAAAGACAAGAGGTTAACTGAAGTTTATATACATACAATATTTACAGCAAGGTGGCATGAAACAAAACATGGAACTGGCTAGCTCGGCATACTTAGCCGAGACTTGGTATTAGCTTAAACCCTAGCCAAGAACGACCTTTCGGGCTACAGTGCCCGGGTTTTAAACACTGCGAGGCGTGGCCCGCAATCAACACTGACCAATCCCGACAAAACCAGTACTAACCAATCGCGGCTAACTATTTACACCATTGGCTACCGTACTTGTAGCTCGCTCTCTCTAGCTTTGAGAATGTCTGTAACCCTCTCCCTAAACCATATACTGAAAAAGGAGCATCAAGAGTTACTAAAATCAAACCACATTCCTGGAAGCGAGCACAACCCGATTGGTACACGGGATTACATGCCCCGCCCTCAACTTCTGCAGTCTTGTCCAAACTCTCTCCCCTCCTGAAATCAAGCGAAAACAAATACAAGTGCGCCGAGTCGTTCCCACGGCATCGCCTGTTTCTGCAAGCACGTGCGGTCATCGTTTCCAAGTATTGGCAACCCACGGGTTCTCAGCTGCCGCTAAGCTGCTGGCATTCCGTCGCGCGGTTGTCCGTGACATCCTTAAATTTACGACTTGTTTACGTCTTCGAGACCCCTCGGCCGTCCGAAGTGTCGCGGTGTCCCTTTTCCCGCTGCGGGAGCATCCACCAGGACCCCATTAAGTGAGCAAAGCGGAAAGTTGGGCAAGTTGGAAGAAAAAGGGCCCAGTGAACTAGAAATAACATTCAGCAAAGCGGATTTTTTACATCATCCCCATTAAGTGTGCGCCCTTTTGTTCCCGGCCCCCGCGACCATGCCGCACGCGACCATCACAGACATCACTCCGACAGGCGGGCGCCTCGTCCGGCCGTTCATCAGTTGTTCTTACCAGGCGGCACGGCGGCTCCTACGGGGTAGCTTACATATGGCGCGTCCCTGCCGCCGAATCGCGGGACCGCCCCCTTCCCGTCTCCCTTCGTGGAAGCCCCCCCGTTGCGTTAGCCGCGCCCTTGACCGCCAGATGTCTCAGCCGTCCCGTGCCGCATTCCTTCCTTTGTTCCCTTTCCGCTGAACTCTGCTGGTAATCGCGGCGAGGTGTTGACACACTAATGGGCTGTTTTCTACACCCCTCCTGTGCGTAGCCTCGAGCTTTACAACTACTATTTTCAATTTCTAGCTCGAATGCTTGCGTAGAGCCCTACTTCGGTCTCTAGGTGTCCATAATAACGAAGTTGCTAGTAGCTTCAACGTAAAACCACGATTTGTTGGTAGACCATGTCCTGACGCCTTTAAGCATAAGAAAAGTAGGAAACACCAGAATACGCTTTTTTGATATCTTTCTTAAACACCTGGGAGAAAGACCTCCTTGAGATGAAGCACAAGATGATGCTTTTGTGCGGGAGGAAAAAGAAGGCACAGTACTTTAAGTGCACTATCTGCATTGCGGAGAAACATTTTACACGATTATAATTATTCCAATAAGGAATGGTGTCAGGCACCGCGGCACGATTTCACCGCTGCTATTCACTGCAGGTAGTGGCAGCTGATTCGGATCATGAGAGGGAAATAACTATAAGAATAAGAATGGGGTGGATCGCATATGGCGGGTTCTCTCAGATCATGAATGGCAGTTTACCAATATCCCTCAAGAGAAAAGTATACAGCAGCTGTATCTTGCCGGTACTCACATATGGGGCAGAAACATGCAGGCTAACAAACAGGGTTCAGCTTTAGTTAAGGACAAGGCAGCGGCGAGCTATGGAAAGAAAAATGATAGGTGTAACGTTAAGAGATCGGAAGAGGGCGGAGTGGGTGAGAGAACAAACGCGCGTTAATGGTATCCTATAGTTGAAATCAAGAGGAAGAAGTGGGCTTGGGCACGGCATGTAATGCGAAGGAAAGATAACCGCTGGTCCTTAACGGTAACGGAGTGGATTCCAAGAGAAGGCAAGCGTGGCATGGGGCGGCAGAAAGTTAGGTGGGCGGATGAGATTAAGAAATTTGCGAGAATACGGTGGCCGCAACTTGCGAAGGACAGGGTTAATTGGAGAGACATGGGAGAGGCCTTTGCTCTGCAGTGGATGTAGTCAGGCTGATGATGATGCTGGTGGTGGTGATGATGATGATAGTGCCTAAACAGGCACTGTGGGCAGGTTACTAATAAGAAGTGGTATTCTTTTGTCGTGCTATTTCGACGATCTATGCTTTCCTGTATAGCTCTTACGCGGGTATTTTTAAACGAAAATTTTGTTGATCGGGGTTAAAATGAATCGTGTACTCATGCTTGGTGGACGAAACACCACATCAGAGTAATTGCAGAAGTAATACCGTAGAAGAAACGCTCATGCTTAGCATGGTTTGCAGACCTTCCTATGTTTTTCGAAACAACAAAACAGAAACACCTGAAACTGGAGCGGTGCAAAAGAAGTGGCAATAACACGTGCCGCATCGGAGTTGATCGATATTTAGGGACACCCCGCTTGGCGTTGCCAAATTATTATAGAAACCCAAGAACTGTGATAGGCATTGGTATCATGGCATAGAGCAGGTATCAGGTGTGCAGGTAGTCTTCACAGAGAAGGCGTCCTTAAACAGAGATCGCAAAACTGAAAAGTATGTTTACCTTGTCCTGCATGGTGTCGACCCATGCACTGCATTCGGCCGAGGTAAAAAATAAGCAGGAAGTTAAGGACACTAAGCCTTTGTTGCCGACAAATGCGGTATTGTCGTTATCAGCGAATGACTAAAAGACGGCTCTCACATCAAAAGGTTTTCTGAGATGTATGTGGAAAAGGCAAAAGACATGAATAAGAACGAGACGCAAGCCACCACAGACATAGAGGGCAATGTCATTAACGGAGAGAGCAAGTATTTATAGTAACTGAACATTTGTACATAAATGCTTGGAGTAGGTGAGATAACCAGGATGGTAATTACACAGCCAACCCTGTGGAGCAAATTCGCACCCCACAGATAACGGAAAAGAAAATAAAGCTTTGCAATCTTTGCAAGGGAGCAATGTGGGCTGTGAGCGATAAAGAGAATGGTGCTCTTTTTAATAATGGTGAGGATGTTCTCCAAGAAAAATTTTCCATGAATTATGTTTTAAACGAATGAAATGTTTTGAGAAATCGTATATAGGCAATTTATCATATGCAGTTTACTGCTCTGTTCTGCGCAGCAGGCTTGTTGAAACCTAAGTCGAAAAGAAAGTAATTATTTGAATATAAGCAAAAAAGACATGAAACGCAAAAAGCCAACCCTTCTTCCGTGTTAAACTATTGGTGCAATAAACGATAAAACGTAATAGAGACAGAAACATAAACCCAAGTATTTTGTTCCAGCTTCTTATATTTTTTTATTTATGTGTATAACGAGGGCTCTCTCAAGATCTACTCCTAGAAACTTCGAGGAAAGCTTAGAGCTAAGATTGTTAAGGGGAATTCACGTGTTTAAGGTTTCAGATGCTCAAATCAATCTCAGTCCACACGCTGTGAAGCACTAATAAAGTTGAAAGTCAATAATTATTAAAGCAGTGGATTCTGACTTGCTTAGGCCCAGAGACAACAAAGGCTGGTGGTATATTAGCATGAATGCATTGAACGTACTTTTTTTTGTCCAAGGCGCGTTCTTGAGTGCACGAGGTCATTCTGCTGATTTTTGAAGTTAAGAGCGTGGGCGGAAGAGAGAACAGAAAGGCCCACTGAGAGGTCTTACGGAAGACGGAAGAGCCGAAGCTGGCGGCGCCTTTTACATTGAGATGGCGGAAGAAGCTCTGCTGAGCTTCCCCATATTGCACTTATTAACCTAAGCTGCTCCTACATTCAGCGTTCGCCCTCTCTGAAGCGCTTTTGATGTCTTTACCAGTAAGGAAAGCTTCTAGTCTTTGTTACGCACCCACAGAAAATGCACCACTGATGCCTATGGCGCCTATTGCAAATGCAGAATTTTTCGTACTTCCCGCTCTAATGCAAAGTTACTCGGCTAGCCTTACTACGAGCAGATTCCTTGCACAGTGATCCCCTTAACACTAACAGTAAAATTTTTAGGCACAAGGTGTATAAACATCACTAAGAGAAGCCTGAAGTATGTGTTGACGCAAAGTCGGCTTTGGCATTATTGTAGTTGTTGGAGATGTTTCTGCACATTCATTTCGTGCACAGAAAAGGAAGCCCGATTTGCTTTCTCTATTACCTAGCGTGTTTAATAATTGCTATCTTTTAGCGCAGCAATTTTCTGTGCGCTTTGAACCACTTATAACTATCTGCAGGATGATATGCTTTGTGGAAAGCGCAGATTAAACCCAATGTTTAGCAGGGAGGTGTACGATTGATTAATAACACACATATTCTCCTAAATACTTGTGCGGAGAATTGCAGTCCAGAGATATAACCAAAAAATTATGATGTCTTATTTACGGTGTATACATCGCAGCTTTGAGTGCTCTGGCGAAACCAACCCGAAAAACCTGTGTAATTTTTAAAAACTAACCACAACAAGTTGGCGAGCCGAATCTATGATAAAGTTATCGGCGACAAATATGATAAGGTCTGCAGTTTTATTGTTTGTATCATGCCTGCTTTGAGAATTGGTTCATATTGGGATCTTCCGGTTTCTCGTGACATCACCACCGACCACGAGCATGTGATGACTGGGGGTGTAGTAAAGCAAACTCACTCCTTAAAAATGTCATCTGAAAATGGATGATGGTGATTTGTGGGGATGTTACATCCCAAACTGACTCAGGCTATAAGGGAAGCCGTAGTGAAGGGCTCTGAAAAATTCGACCACCCGGGGTTTTTTAACGTGCACTGACATCGCACAGTACGCAAGCCTCTAGGATTTCGCCTCCATCAAAATTCGACGGCCGCCGCCTGGATCGAGCTCGCGTCATTCGGAATTTATCGGATGGCAATGACATCACTACCAAAACTGTTTCCACTATGATGCGGCGCAATAAAGACGAAATCACTCCTTTTCAACCACCAAAGATTTCCAAACCGTATCTCGGACTCGTTATGCGGCTTAGTGCATGGAAGATTTCAGATAGTGTACAGAACAAAACGACAGCGCAGAAAGGTGGAACATTTGTATTGCCATTTCCAATTCAAGCCTGCATAAATGTCATATACAATCTTGCTGAGAAGTCTTCAGATCACAGAGTTTTGTTTTCATCGGTGAAGTTCAGCAATATCCGCGAGCTTAAAGTTCTAAATATCTGGAGGGTGAGGGAAGCTCTTCTCCTACCGGGATTTTCGTTATTTTGAAAAGCGCAAGTTTTAAGTTCCTTGTAAATAAACCATGTGGAATAGAGACGATTGCTCAGAGTCGACATGCGTTTTTATGAGCGAAACACTTTCATATCACGTGTTTATCGCTTTGAAGATCCAGAATTGGATGTGAAACCACTCTGGAGTGTTGTTAGCTGCCATGAACGCTCGCAACAGCTTAACATTGCCCCGAATGGCTGTACACACATGCGATACGAACTTGGAAAACGGGAAGCGCACTTGAGGAGGCAAAAAACCCAACTCAAACAACCAGACACTTTCTGTAAATAGCAAGAAGAAAATTCATTTGGGCGAAGAGCTCCCGAGTATAACATTCATTGTTGCCACCGTGAGGCCTATTTACTTCTATTATACGGCACCTCTTTCACCTAATTAAAACACTGCACAATGTATCCGTTTCTTCTCTTCAACCACCGGCTTCTGAACCTTCGTAAACATTGGCCACGACAGTGCGTGCTTCAGCGAAGAGAATGCGCGCCGCAGCCAAACACGGAAACGACAGCCGAGTGCAGTTTGATTGCTCAAGGGGGAGTCGTCCTCTATTCTCGCTCTTCCCCGGCTGCTTGAGTTCTCGATCGAAAGACTTTGGGACTGTGTTTACCGAGATTTCGCCGCACTGCTTTGTATTAGTATTTCTTTTTCTTGTCTGAGGTCGGACATTAGAAGTAGGAGTTGTATGTTGACTTTAGCGCTTTAGTTGAGTTCTGGCGCCCAGCTTTTCTGCAATTTACGCCATTCGCTCTTGCGAAGCATTTTATATTCTGCTAGGTGGAGTAAAATTGCAACCGAAAAAGAAATACTTTCCTGCACTCTGCAAAGTGAGAAATTTCGTATGCGCTTTGGTTTCAGGGAACTTTCTTTTCCGGGGATGGTGAGGCGGGACTTGAGCCCCATCGGGTAAATATTGCACAGAAATGTTTTTGTACTTGATTAGTGAATGGTTGTGTTCATATTGCGGGGACATATTAAATTCTTGCCTATTATGTTGTATATATTTATATATATCTGGATGTACAAGTTTTTTTCTTTTTCCTCGAGGCACCGATCTTTTTGGCTGATTCCGCGTTGCGCACACTGCTACGAGGTCAGTTGCGCTGAAGGGATTGCTTTCCATTGAAGCTTGCGAAAAGGACATGTATTTTAGCGCGATGTAGCCAAAAATTCAGGGGGGCACTTTGTTGACCTAAAGTGCGATGAAGCGGAAGCCTTAAGCGCGGTGTTGCTGTTTTTGTCACTGATGTGTTGTTAAGATGTTAAGCTTCGCCTCTCAGAGTGGAACGCGACAGCGTCTCGCAACGCTACCAGGGAGTCCACAGAACGTTACCGCCCGTTCGGCTCTACGCATTGCTCGTCGGTAAATTGGTTTTTGAGGAAAGGAAATGCATCTATCTCGCATATCTCGGTGGACACCTGAACCTTGCCGTAAGGGAAGGGAGGAAGATGGGAGTGAACGAAGACACCATATTCACTAGACGCGCCTTTGTTCATTCCAAACATAGAGTTGGAATGGCCGAGTTGTTAGCGTGCTCATCTCGCAATCCGGAGACCCTGGTTCGATTCCCCAACTCGACCAATTTCCTACTCGATTTTATTTATATGTCTGGTCTTATTAGAAAAGTTAATTGGGCTGATTGATTAATTAAATAATTAACTAAACTCAATCCCACTTACATGTAGCATCCCTATTCCATCCCTCTAATTGCATGGTTACTAGCCAAAGTACAATTGGCCCTGTTTGAACTTCGCGCACTGTGACGTCAAGGCCATTTCGACCAATTGAAAAGCGTGACATATCTGTCGACAACTGCTTACAACGATGAGGCATTAAAGGCTTCCGCCTTAAAATTTATTGGACCACAACGCCCAGGCTAACAGCGTATTAGTAATTCTGAAAACGCACATTGATCTTACTTGCGGTGGGCCACACGCCTCAATAAATAGGAGGTTAATCGGTATAGTTAAAATGTTCACTACTCAGTTGTAGTTAAATAGCCTACCGTTAGGAAGTCTTAGCTCTATCCTGATGCGATACGCCACTGATATTGCTAATACTAAAAAAGAGAGATTATAACTGAAAAACCCAATTTTTAAAATCGGCTGAACGTCTGAAGTGTAATATCTGGTTTTAATTATATGGAAGCGTTTGGGCTCACAGAAGAACCTGAGCAGTCCTACCAGGGTGTCAAACCGGAACTGAACCCGAACCCAAAACCGGAACCGAACCCGACTTTTCGCCCGGAACCGCAACCGAACCGAACTCATATTTTTTTCGCCATCTTGGAACTGAACCCGAACCGGAACGATTCAAAGGAACCGTTCCGAACCGGTTCGGGACCCGGTTCAGCCCGATTTTTTGCATCCCGGCATACGTCTTGTTTTCCGACGAAATGAGATCTATCGCATAGATTTACCCCAGCCGTAGCTGTCGGCGCTGGGAAGTAAGAAAACGGTACCCAGTATATGCGACAGCAACTTACAGGAGGTCTGGTGCCTGGGAAGGAGCCTAACTGACGCTTCTGAAAAGGACTGCCGCCAATTCTAAACACTTGTACGTCAGGTTTATATGAAATCTTGAGTTATTACTCCTCCCTTTTGCATATTTGCGTAAATCTTTAATCAAAATGTTAGGACTGCTCTATCTCAATAATGTACTATAGACGCCAAACTTTTGTTCGCGTGTTTTCTTCTTTCAAACGATGCGTTAGACGTTGGTGTACATGGAGCACCGCGTGGTATTCACCAACACATAATAAATAATTTATATTTGAATTTCTTCTTGACCCTGTTTCGGTTTCACCAACATAACGATGGCTGTACTGGAAATTAGGTCGCATGAGGTGCTATACAACGGCAATATAACTGCTGATACGTCGTTCGTTGCAATTATAGGTCTTGAAGTCGGCTGATTTAAGTGCTACAGTGAGTCAAAATAACGTATCAGCGTTTGTATTAGTTTTCCCGTGCCTCACGTGACCTAATGTTGAACTCACCTCACAGCCATCATTCGGTTGACGAAACCGAAACAGCATGGGAGAGAAAATTGTTTTCTAAACTATTTAGTGGTAGTAGGCGAATACCACATTGTGATACATGTATTCTAATATCTATGGCGTCATTTGAAAGGAGCAAACACGCAAGAAAACTGGGTGTCTATAGTCATTTTAGTACCGATTGGGAATGCCTGCATTGTCTTTGCGTCATACCCCACAAATAGACGAAATATTAGCGCGAGGACCCAACAATGTTGTGATGGTGGTTCTTGAGGAAAGAAAATGGCGCAGTCTGTCTCACTTCTTGATGGACACCTGAACCGCGCCGTAAGAGAGGGAGGAAGGTGGGAGTGAAAGAAAAAAGAGAAACACGCGCAGTAGGGGTGGGCTCCGGAATAATTTCTACCAGCTGGGGATCCTTAAAGGGCAACTGCATATGCTTTAGAAATCGACGAGCTTCATAGGGTCGAATGTGTGAAACTTCCAGATAAAGTATGCGAAGTATTTTTGGCCTAGCATTTGAAACGGTGATGTAATCACCAATTAAAATTGCGACAGCCTTCAAGCTTCTCCGCAGCGCACAACGCTAAGTGGGGGACGCATGATGACGTCATCAAAAGTATCCCTACATTTCCAACCCATTAACGCCTGCTTCCAAGGAAAAAAACCAACGCTACCGAAGTCAAAGCCCGCCGAACGTTGTTTGGCAGCGTCCAACGAGGCACGGCAGGGCGTGGCTGACGGCAGCAGTAATTCTAAATCATACCTTCCGTGACATCACACTGAACTTCCCCGCACTCCTTTGTTGTTTTGAGGAGAAGTGCACAATTTAATCGTCGATTAAGTCCCTATTTTAAGTGGTAGTGCAACAATTGGCTCTGGCTTAGCTTGGTTAAGCCCGGTAATTGCGAAAGCAATATCCGTAGCTACGCCATGGTTCAGCTGGTAGTGTAGCTGGCGGTGGTGCTTGTGGTTAGACTTGTGGTGATGCATCGGTTATACAATCCAATGCAATCCAATCCAATCCAACTCAATCGAATGCAATGCAATCCAGTCCAATCGAATCCAATCCTATCCAATCAAATGCAATCGAATCCAATCCAATCAAATCAATTCTAATTCGCTAGGCGCGCCGTGCGCGGCGGGCGCAGGAATGAAGCAGCAGCTACCAAGCGCGGCCTCGCCTCACGACGGCACAAGTTGGAGCCCTGCAATTGCAGCTGTGACGTCCCACCGCTAGGCGCGCCGCGCGCGGCGGGCGCAGGAGTTAGGCAGGAGCTACCAAGAGCGGCCTCGCCTCGCGACGGCACAAGTTGGGCCCCTGGTTTTTGCGGCAGATGATATAACGTCATAGCTGAGGTCAAGCTAAAGGTCAATGGTAGCTACCGCGGCCTCGCCACGCGAGGAGCTGAAAGTGAAAGTAGTATTGCTTTCTCAATAAAAACTTCGCATGCTTTACCTACAGCCTATGTAGATTTGAAATCTTGAGTATCGCGAAATTCTCAAAAAGTGGCGCTGTTGCCCTTTAACGTGCACTGACATCGCGAGCACACGGTGGCTTTTACGTTTCGCCTCCATCGCAACGTGGCCGCTGGGGCCGGGTTCGAACGCGGGTACGCCGAATCAGTAACCGAGCGCCCTAACCACTCAGCAACCACAGTGGGTAGTGCAACATTCACTTGTGTAGGCGCTCATTGTCTTAGACAGCAAGTTCTAAATCAAACCCCTCACGATAGGCCTGTAGGGCAATAAAGAAAAAAAAATGGCTAAATGGCTGTGGAGCTCGGCTGCTGATTCCAAAAATACAAAAACGAGCGTGCTCAGTCACACGTCGAAAATCCCCAGCTGGTCTCCGTTAATCTGGAGCCCCCCACTACACCGTCATATAGCCCCAATGTCTAATCGACACGTTAAACCCGAGATATTACTACTAGTATTACCAAAAGAAGGTTGCATGAATTGGTGCAGCTCCTTTTTTTTAGAATCCGCATATTCTTGTTTGCGCGCGACGGAAGTAAGCAACGAAAGGCGGGTTCTTGGCAAAGGTGGAGATGTATTGAGAAGAAAAAAAATTAAGTACCGATCACACAAAAGGGGAGTGCGGAAATACATGCGCTCGCTGGCATGCGATAGTGATTACGCCCAGAAAGATACTACTGCGATGAAATGTCACTTCGATGAAGTGATTTAGTTATGCCGATTCGCTGAAATCGTTCTGCTTCTAAGAAAAAATTACTGCCAATCGCCAGCGCGCGGCTTCATCCACTGTTCTTGGTAAGAAAACACTAAGAGTTCCTGTGGAATTGGAATGCCACTTTGAAGACGTTTCTTATAATGATTCGGTAAAAAAGATGGGCACATGCTACTGCCAATGACTGCGCAGAACGGGGTCAAATATACCAAGTAGCCGCAACAAAATTGTTTCGATGCATAAGAAAACGCGTTAGAATTGAATATTGGTTCAATAAGCATTCTGCCGCAGTTGACTGAAGAATATGATTAAAAATCTCCACAAACTTTCAATACTTATTTTCTGCATCACAATTGGCCCGCGTCAAACATCACACCTGCGCTTAAAACCTGTAAGACACCAATGAGGCGTATAAGCTAAAAAAAAAAACGCACTCATTGGTTTATTTGACATTCCGGTATTATTCGTGACTGAAAAAATACGGTCCGTAGGTGCAACGTTGACTGTTTCTCTGCTCATAAAATTAGTGCGAACGCATGTGTCCTGCTGTTCAAAGAGAGGTAACATGAAACGTTTGTTGTTCTTGACCGCACTTCAATCCATGCATCCAATTTTTTATTAAGAATTTATTCTTATGCTTTCATTTAACTAGACACACATAATGTTTTTCAGATGCTCATCAAGTGTCGTGCTTTTATGTCTGCAGTCTGTCCTCGAGCATTCACCTAAAAAAAATCAATCATTAGTATTCCCGATCGATAGTCGCTGAAGCAACAACAGCAGCTCCAACTTTAAGCAGCAGATCACACTAACTTCCAGTCGAAGGCAACTTGGCAACTGTGCGCTCAAAACTTTCCACTTCTAATGCAGCTACAGTCTGGGGTTGACATTCGTCTCCATTCGGCTAGTCTACGCGTAAGTTTGCAAGCGGAGTCACGCATCCGTCTTGTGCAAGTTTTGGAATGCGGCACAACGTTTTTGCTGTCTTTTCTGAGCTAAAGCAATATTTACTGACTCGTTTTACTTCGCTGAAAGCTCCTTGGGACCGCAGTAGAGAATGAACGGCTCGATACTTCCTGTGCGCCACAGAATATGCAATGCTCGCAGCTGCATGCAACAATAGCAATAAGAGGATGAAGTAATAGCATAAGCTTTGACAGAGGCTACTAACTTCCAGCCTACAATCATGTATTGTTTCAGGTGGAGCAAATATATATTTTTTCCAATTTGTGATTCTAAACATCCGATAGCTACACGTATGAAATGAGAGATGCCGCACGCAGTTATTAGCTGCTGATTAATTTCGACTACGCAAAGTTCTTTAACGGGCAAGTATTAATGAAAGAGCGAAGGCATATTATTTCCTTTTGTCTTTACTGGAATGTTGCACACGTGACCGAAACGAACTGTCACGCGTTTTGGTACTGCATTGTTGAGCACTAGTTCACAGCAACTGGCATCTTTGCCGAAAACTGCGATTTCAAAAGCGATTCCGCTGTCTTTATTACTACAGCAAAAAGCAAAGGTGAAAAAAAATGAATGAAACAATGTTTCGAGCCGATTCCCAAAGGACATTCTCTGGAAGTCAATAAGTGACAGCTCATTCCCAAGATGCAATGATACTTCTAACGCGATCATTGTTGGTTAGGGGAAAAAAGCTCAAAAAATCTTGTAAAAACGCCCTGTCGAGCAGGTGGACTTGATTCCCAACCTTCATTTTGTACAAAGACGTGAATAGAGTTATTAGGACTGCGAGTGATGACGCCATTTTGCGAGAGGAGTCTACTCTAGGACCTGTGTGCTGTGCAGCATCAGACATAGCAGTTTATCAAGCCCAACGAAAAAAAAAACACAAACACCGCTCTTCTTATCGCAGCTATTCTCCGCATAAAGACCTCATTTAAATAAGGTGCTTTTGTTACGTGCTGGTTTCCTTACTGCCTACGACTCCTTCTTCTTTCAAACGGGCGGCTGTTGACCCCAAGTGATGCAGCATGGAGGTCATCGCTCCTAACGACCCACCACACGTAGTACTTGGCGCTCTGCCATTATCCCTGCCGAGCCGCTACCATTGCATAATCTTGTCGCCTCCGTTATTCGAGCCGCCACTTTTCTAGCCTGTGTTACGGTCGTCGTCCGCAAGAAGACCCTCCTACTGCACTTTAGTGGCCCGAAGGGCTACCTCTTTCTCGCGTGGGCACTTAAAACAAATGCGTCAGCAGGGCTTAACTGCTCCCTCGTGTCCCTGTGCAACCGGCTGCGGTGGTTGTATTTGTTTCCTGTTAAAAAGAAATTGCAGCACGAAACTTTTATCTTTATTCCCGAGTATAGTGACGCTAAATAACACTGCGGCACGTTCTTGAATTTCATCTCTGTTATCGTCAACAACGAAGCCAACCAGTTCATAAGTGTCAATGTTATCGCTTGGTTTAAATTCAGTGGTAACGCGATACACATGTCCTCTAACCACGCGATTTTTTTCGTTGACGTAACTTTATGCCTTGTGGCAGCAGCACTGAGCCAGTTTAATATTAAAACCCTCCCAGTTTAAGCTCACAAAGCGCTGTTGTTAAATTGCGCTATAAAAAGTGGCTTTTTCGGGAGTGCACGCTTCCTACAATACATTCATGTATTCGAGGCTTTTCTTTCGAGTTGGCATTGATGGTATTTTACGGCGGCAGCTGATAGCAAGACGTTTGAGGGCGACAGTGTGCCTGATCCCGCGCTTTGAAATCAGTATGCCAAGGCAATGCCGCAGATGCAAAAATACTAAGCGCACGCTCCAGATAACAGCTACTACACTAAAAGACTCACGAAACACAAGGCTCTTTAGTCCAAAAAGTGCCCGCTTTCTCCTCTTTCCTCGGGGCTAAGCTATCGCCCGTCCTTTGTCGCAGACATGGGAACGACCTTCCATCGCTTTTTTTGCGGGCATTTGTGACTTTCGGATCTTTCTCGTTATCAATGTCGCAGCAACTGCGATAGCTCTGCCGCGCTTGCCGCTTAGGTGCAAAGCGAGCTGCTTACTCTGAATCAGTCCTGAATATGTGCGCTCGCACGCCGATTCCGCACCTTGGTATGCAGTCAAGACACGCTAATAGACACAGACGTACTGATCCGGCAGCACAAGAACGAAGAAGTACGCACAGCCTAAACTACCACATACGCTATTCCGCGAGTATCCCACAATACAACATAGAACCGAAGCGCTCGGAGAGCATGCGTCACTGAGACCTGTATGCCGCGACGGCACAAAGTATTGCGGGTTTACCCGCATCACAAGGCTTCGTTTGATATCGTCTGATATAACAACAAAAATGTATGCACAACTTCTCTATGAATCAACGTTTTCAGTAACATCCATCAGCATGTTTTCATAAACCTTCCTCAGCAAACCAACGCTCAAAACCATATCTTAACCGACTCAGTCAGCAGCATCGTTGTCAGTGCACACATCTTTGTATCATTTGGACACGCTTCAGCTGACCGCCCGATTAACTTGTTTTACTTTTGTTGGCAAGGCACCTGAAAACACATTGCAATAGTTATAAGGAAAGCTGGGCCTTTGCAGTCTCGGCACAGGCATTTTAGGAACATCAGTTATGTTTAAAACAGTTCTTGGCCTAATGTCACTAATATTTATTTGTCAGTGTTCAATTATACCACCCCTTGAGTGAAGCGTGAACATGTGTGCGCTAAGAATCTTCGAACAGCGCACAAAGTCTAAGACAGGCGAGAAAAACCGCAGCACTATCAACTGGTAGTTCATACACGGTGCGAAATGTACACACGGTCTCCGCGGTGGCTCACTGGTTATGGCGCTCGGCGGCTGACCTTAAGGACGCGGGTTTGATCACGGCCGGGCGGTCGAATTTCTATGGAGGCGAAATTATAGAAGCTTGCGTACTGTGCGATGTCAGTGCACGTTAAAGAACTCAGGTGTTTGAAATTTCAGGAGCCCTTCTTTACGGCGTCTTTCATAGCCTTAGTTGCTTTGGGATGTTGAAGCGCATAAACAAAACCAACAAATTTACACCAGCTCGTAAAGTTTTTGGTTCTGCGCATGTTTTCAATTTATCGCTGAACAGGCGTAGGACAACATGGGAGTGAAAGCTGTATTAACAAAATCGTTCTACTCACTGTGAAAACGGCAATTCGCGATCACAGATAGTTAAAAAAAGTTCGTATACGCTTCTTCAAAAAGGTGAAAATGAAACTGTTGTCGAATCAAGTGATGAAATACGCTAACTATATTAATTGCTGGTGTTCATCTATGAACGTTTGGTTTTTGAGCAGCGAAGTAACCAAGTTCATTCGAGAGTTTACCTGGAAAAACCCTTGATCTCAGGTTCACAGCATGAACTTCCAAGCACTGTGCAATGAAATGAATACTGATTTCGACTATCCGATGACAGTGACGCCTTCCAAATAAGTTAACTGCCATACGTGCATGTTCAGTTCAGAATACCACGTAATGCAACTGTCACGAAAGATAGCACTACCTCGAGATCGATAAGCGGCGCAACAACGAGTAGAGGAGACTATGCCGCAAAATGGTATGGGCTGACTGTCAGTGAAAGGCTCAACAAGCTTTACTAGGTCGGCAGCCAACCTTAAGGGGCAGTCGTGCTTTGTCGAATGGTGCCCCACGGCACGCCAAGTTTGTGCGGAAGCCTGTCGGCTCAGCGGGCCAAAACATGGAGTCTGGAGTGAATGCCAACTACGGGCGCGTTGGATAGTAGGGGCGACGTGAAGACCGCCTCAGAGGCTCAGCGGACTTCCGTGTAAGCTCTACAGGAAAGCAGTAAGTTTTATAATTTGCATAGCTATGCAATTTATCTTTGGTGTGCACTGTTTGCATTATAAACAATATTTGTCCGGTCCTTGGTTCAACAGATGCGGGTGGCATTGTTCCCAATGGTCCCCGTAATATAGGCTCGAGCTAGTATTGAGGCGAAGGGGCCAATAGGGCCCTACCCTAATTACCTTTTTGTAATTATTAAACTGTTGATAAATGTTCTTTACCGCCACAACATGGACCTCAGCCGTAAACTTTCAGTTTCCTTGTAGTTCTCGATCAGCCTAGGCCACTGCGTAATACGGGAAGAAAGGACGGTCCGTTAAAAGCACGGTGTGCGGATTGTGAGCGCGTGTCTTTTTGTAAGTAGAAGAAGAAAGTGGCTTAGGCTGGGCCTGGTAAGGGCCCATCAGAGAATACGCTGTCGTGAACTTAGGAGCAAAAACATTCCATGTTACTCCAAGTAAATCTCTATGATGCTTTCTTTTACTCTGCCAGCCATCTGATCCTCGGATGAGTTAGTTCATCCCTTCTGTACTCATTTCTTCTTATAGTTGTGTTCTTCTTTCTTCTGAGCTGTCAGATGGCCAGAGAAGTGTCGTAGACCCGTGCGGACAACAACACATCAAACTACAAATTTGGAAACAGTTCTATGTGCCGCATGCTAGACATGACAGCTATAGATATAGAGGAAAGGAGAAGGCAAGGGCGTTAACCAGAAGGGCGTTTTAGGAGGCTGTTCTGCGCTGGGGAATAGGAATGATGGGATTGAGAAGTTGAGGTGAGAAGGGACGTGGACCGCAATCACAGTTAATCCCTCAAGGTGGTCGCTCTCAGGAAGTGGAACAATGCCTTGTAGGCCTTGAGGGCAGTACATTGCTGTGACCATGGTCCCAGTTTCGTTCGCTCTGTTAAAGGCTGTTCGTGGCAGAACGCAGCGTACGTCTTTCGGTCGCCAAAGCAGCACACTCACACAGGAGATGTGCAATTGTTTCCTCCCATACACATCTTACAGAAGCAGGGCTGTTGGGCATCCCAATCCGAAACGTGCATTGGTTGTTAAATGCACACCGAGCCATGACAAACACAGCAATGTTCCTGCGCGACGCGCTATATTATGGTCCAGCGTTCAGTGACCTGGGGGGATGGTTGAAAGATTAGACAGCGTTCCACGCAGGAATGTGAGCTCCAGTGTCAAACTGCGTAGCTCATAAGCTGCGTGTGTGTCTCGGCAGCTATCGAAAAATGATATCATGACCTTTCTATATGGCGCCGCGGTACAACTCGAGAATTTCCAACAAGTTGTGTATGCCACGCGGCGCGTAGAGCAGCTTGTAGTCCTTGAAGCGCTGATTTGGAATCAGTGAAAATCGACAATTAATGTTCATGTCTTTGGCTCATGAACTCAACTGCCACCCATACGGCAGGTAGTTCTGCACCAGTTAAAGAAGTGGTAGGTCGTTCTCAGCTATGGTGGCTATGAGGACAGAGTATAGTGGGGAGATAAATATGCCATTGATTCAGCGAATGAGGTGCATTTAACGTACAGATAACGCTTTGGCACTCAGGTCCTGAAAATGGGGAATATTTTCACTTTCCTTCCCAACAGCGGCAGAATAAATTGGTGCTACTTTGGAGAGGAGTCATCCTACATATCATATTTTATTGATTTCTTTCTCTTTACAACGGCAGCGATCCACGCCTGCAAGTTTATGCGATTGCCTCACATTTACTCTCAGAAATAAAAGCAGAAAGTTTTATTTTTCTATTCACCATTTTTCGCTCTGTTTTGAGGCATAATTACATTTCTGGGTTCCCATAAAAAGACGCCAAAGAAATACCTCTGATTTACGTGGTTACTCCGTACACCAATACAAGCCAGCGAGCCATTATGTCTAATACACCAAAGAGGAAGACTGGCAACCAAAGCTGAACAAGAAGTAATAGGACTAGCTTATGTAAAGGAAGTTTGCTGATCGTAGTCCCAATTTTCGAAGCGAATTAAAATAAGCCGTTGCGTTCTTGAGCACCGAGAGTGATATTAATTTAGAACTTTTGCAAACTGCAAACAGAAATCACCTCTTCTTTCTCATGTTTTTCATTTGTTAATAAATTATGAATTTTATTGACTGTGGTTTTAGAAAATCCTTGTGACTTTGTATGAGTACACCATTAAGATAAAAATGTGGGCCGCTCTTTTGAACGGAACAGTGGAGCACAAATTGCTAGTAAAATTCTAGTGCCCTAAGCCGGACATGTTGCCGGGGTAGTTGTTAAATCACTTCTAACATGGTAAAGTTGAGCGAAGAAAACACACGCAGGAGGCAGGGTTCCGCGTCTATTCTCATCGGTCAACAAGAGACATCTCCCTGGCACTCTAGTTCAGATACTTTTTCTGTACCCAGAAGGGACACAGACGCCCTTGCGTATGTGAGCAGTTGATGCGGTTATCTAGAAATCCCTATGAAATCAACTACTGTGAAACTGGACATCAAACTGCATTAAAGGAACGGCAAAAATGGAGCGCCACAGTTGAGCGCGTGCTTTGAACGTTGTTCAGAATACGACCTCTTGTCTAAAGAAGCCAGTCGGCTTCGCAATGCCTGTTTACATTTTGGGATTATATCTCTCAATGTGGATTTGTAGCAAACGACTGAGAGATCCCCCTGAAGAGATATTCGAACTCTTGCTCACTTATTGCAAGCACAGTTACTCTTCCAGTCTACAAAGAAGGGCCACTAGTTGCACAACCATTCATTTATGATAAACGAAAGCATAATTTTATCATAATTCACCCACACTTTTATACCGAAAGCTTGGAGAATTTCTTTTTAGGAAGGAGTTTACTGTTATTTGGTGGGCAAGACGATAAAAAAATATCACCAATAGGAGGACACAGGACAACTCTAACAACTGAGGTTGAATCGAGAGGCGGCTAACATAGACCACCAAAATACGTTGTTCATGCCTGAAAGCGCCGAATGTCAGACATAACTTTATCAGCGAAAGTACAAGAACACCATTTGGAGAAGAATACGGAACAACTCTGGACTAAAAACTCATGTTTAATTGAGAGACAGGCACCTAGATCACCAAAACACATTGATCTTTGTTCTTCTGGTGTTCTCGTACATTGGTTGGTGAAGTTATGTCTGATACACTCCAACTTGCCCACACTCAGGGCAAGTTGCATCCACCTTGCAGGGGATGAGTATATTAACTGCAGTTTTAAGTATTTTGCAGTCTTCAAATTCCTCATCATGTTGCACTTCACGTGAGCAGCGGTGAAAAAATGGTAGTGCTCTAATGCAGTTACACACAAAATAGTATTAACAATGCATGTGTTTAGTCTGATTGGCTCATTATTTTGCTTTTCTGGGTCGTCGGCAAGTCTAGTGACAATAATAAACTCGGGATTAGCTATTGTCAAGGTTAAGCTGATCTGATCTGTTGTTCAATGCACAACGTGACATTGTGGTGGAGATTAACACGCGGCGTGATCAGCTGCGAAGATAACTTAGCGTTCTCGTGCTGTGGCCAGCGTAGCTGATCCGTTCTTGCCGCTGCGGGTTGGAATTCCAGTGTGTGCCAATATTTATTTTATTAATTTATTCAATGTGAATGTCCAGGCTACAGCCATGGCCTGGATTTTGCAGCTTTGGTCGAGAATTACAGCTTTCAATCTAAAAATAAAATGAGTCTCTGAGCTGTGAAAGTTTTAACATTTAGCATGAGACAGTATGAAGCCTTTTTCGGAATTATTAAAATTTTTTTTTTGTGATCACAAGTCTCATTATGTACAGATATGCAAGCACACGCATCACTGTGTTTAAATATGCTGTAAAATGCCGCATAAAACGTTATATCTACCCTCTTTGCATAAGTGCAGAAAGCAATAGTAAATTAAAAGCAAGATGTTTGTAGTCAAACGAAGGGCCAAAATATCAAGCACAATTTCCTGATTAAAACTTTTTTTTTTCTGCACCTACCTCCGATTTGCCGATCTGCAGGCTCCAACAGGCGATAACGTGTTGAGATATGCTACGCGTCTTTCCCTCTCATTTGAGCCATCTTCCAAATTTTCTTTTGTCTGTGTTTTGCCTATGTTGGCCTCTAGTATATTAAGGTACTTTCGCTTTAGTTCATACTCTGTATATGCGGCCGCGTTTAATGTTGCTTCGTGTATGGTGGCCAGTTATGTCCTCACCTCATGGGAGATGTCATTTGGCCCAGACCTCCAGCCATAAACAAGTGGCCAGGGTACAGAAGCAAATGAAAGAAAAATAAAATAGAGTTGCGCTTAGATGCAGAACTGTGCACCACTCGGTGATTACATGCTCCAGCTTGTAAACAGGGCTGTCAAGAGCAGACCTGCGTAGGAGAGCCAAACCAAAACGGATGAGATTAGTGCCGGACGCAGGGTTCTTAATGCTTACCTGCATCCAAGGCCAGCCAAAGGGCAGCAACTAATGGCTCCTGTTTCTTCACTGAATTCCGTGGTCCTCTAGCAGAGGAGTAATTTTTCTAACAAGAAAAATTAGCAACAATACCTGGAAATTTTTAGAAACTGCAATTGTTTGCCATATTGGTTGCTGTTGTTTACTTTTGAACCATGTTTGAAATTAATAGCGTGGTAAGGTTTTGCTCTGCAATTTTTCAGCTTCAACTGAACATAGAAGTAACATTCAATGATAAATTTGGCGGTCCGGCGCATTCAATCCTGTATTCCTGCACTGAATTCCTTAGATACCAATTCTTCATCTACACTTGAAAGTCTTTCCGCGTCGTCATAGTATTTTACAGTGACACTGACCACTGCCATACGCCCGCCATCAGTTCGCTCTGCTCCAATATTCATTCTCAATCAGTCAATAAAATGTGAGGTACTATGGCATGATATTAGGAAGGCAGAGCTTTTTATAAACCACGCTAATAAAGTTGCAACGAAGGATTCTCAGATGTACCACTGGGGTGGGTCAACAGTTTAGAGGAATCCCCCATTGTTGATATGGCTTAAGGGTTGAAATGCGGGCCAGTTGGTACATTGTAAACGGAAAAAAAACCAGTCACACAAGACGACGGACAAGACAACGCAGCATGAGAATCGCTTCACATGTGTCGCGCAGGTGGTGTACAAGTTCCCCCTCACATGCGAGAGAGTTTACATCGGCCAAACTGGCCGGTGTATTAATGACCGGCTTCGTGAGCACCACTCCTCCCTGGGGTCCGGTGGCGGTGCAAACTTGCCTCGCCATTGCAATGAATGTGGCTGTTATCCTTTGTTCAGCAATGCCACCATTCTTGGTAGAGGCAAGGGAAAACAGGAGCGGGAAATACTGGAGGCATATCATATCGGTTTGTTAGGCTCTGATTGTATTAGCACAACTTCGGTGCGCTTACTTGAAAAAGAATTTGCTTTTTTAGGTCGTACACGATAGTTTAGATTTCTTGTCTTTGTCTCTTTTGCGCAGTGATTAGTGATGATGCTGTTGCGCATGCTCTGCTGGCCTTGTTCGGACCATGTATTTTCCAATAAACTTCAGTTGTTAGTCCAGTCGTTGTGGTGTGTACACTCTTCTTGTCCGTCGTCTTGTGTGACTGGTTTTTTTCCGTTTGATATGGCTTGTCATAAGAGAGTTAACTGTCGGGTAAAATCGTGGCTGTTTCAACAAAATGTGCTCTTTCGAAAACAGGGTAGGAGTAGCGAAAGTTACTCTTTTCCTATGCAGTGCCGAAATTGCTGCGGGTGTTGAAGTCAATATCAATCTTTTGTTTTGATGGAATTTGAAAACGCCACGAATACCGTCTATATCAGCAATCATAAGCCTTACGGGACCTATCAATGCGGTCTGAGCAAGAGCGAAATCGCTCGTTGTATAAGCCGGCCTCAAGGAGTGGCGCGGTGGATTAAGTTTCTGTGCGAGGACAAGTCGGCAAGCTGTGTAGCCGAGGAACTCAAAGACACTGTGTTTTAGCAGCAGGAATTCGTTTGGAGTGAAGCTCGTGATCCAATGTTATGAGTTGTGAGAACAAAGTCCATTGTACAATTTTTGCTTATGGTAAGGAATTAGGAGCGACACTCTACACGAAACATTACGCCATTTGCATTTTCCTTTGAGCGCTTCAGTTCGAGGAATCTGTACTTTGTCTCCTGAAACTAACATAACAGCCTAATGGTACTCGCACGTAGTCCATATTTCTTCGATACAGCTTGTTTTTCTTTCAATGGGATGGTTAAGTTGTATTGAGCAGATAATCTAATATGTGCTTAAAGAAACTTTGAGGTTACCTTTCAGACATCCGTTGATAGCAATGATATTTCGTACACTCTTTCTAATGGAAAGTCGGCCGCCTATCCTGGCTCAGCCATGCTCACCGTTTCGCAGATGAGGTCGATGTGAATAGGAGAAAAATGGCGCAGCAACACTCTAACGGAGAGCAAAGTGAGCACTCAAGATTTTGAACTGTGTTCCCCTTATCGTGGCTAAGTCGTGACAATAAGAAGAGCGGAACGGCGCAACGCTTTAGCGGTGTGTTCTCTTAAAGGAGAGACGCACAGGAGTGAATTTTTGCTTTGAACATGAAAATATTCTTAGCACTTTGATAAACCCGAATTCAAAATATTTCACTTGGCTGTCTCAACAGAAACACTCAAATCTCCGCTGGAGCATCTTCACGGTCCTCTCCCCTTTTTGCCATAAATTATTGTTATATAGCTCACTCTCGTTTATTTTGATGCGTGCAGGTTAGTTGCGCAGCCTTTGCACCAATTCATTTTTCTTCTTTTTTGTGTTTTACACTTCACCAACTAATGTACATGTGTACTTTCATGCTAAAAAGTCGCATAGATTTAGTATGGTCTTCAAAATCAGTCTTAAGTTTTGAGTAAAATGAGAGAAAATATACGATGTTTTTTTTATATCGCCCCTGTCAAATGCATGACGTGATTTCTATACATCACTAAACTCAGCGAAAGCAATGTGCGATGACTTTCTAGCTGTGCTTTTTTAGTGTGGTCGGAATGATATATTTATATTACCACATCGCATAGGGTTTTTCACTGGGTACGACGATTCCAGATGCATATCATCATTTTTACGCAATGCGCATGATTTCAAACATTCCATGAGAGCACGAACATAAATAATAGCTTAGCGCACACGTTCAAACGTACCAGTGTGTCACATGCGTTGATTGTGCGTCAGAGTCAAGCATCAGTATTAGTCGAAACTCCGGATCATGGCCATGCTGTGGATGCTGCTCCGTGTTCCACTATATACAAAACCAGGTATGCATCTTCCCCCTCCCATTGGCGCTTAGCGGGAACCATACGGTGCTTCACGTGACGCTTCCTTTTTCGGTACACCGTCCATCATTCCAACCGGTTCTGTATTGTATGATATTAGTGCTTCGCGCACTGCCTTATATCGCCATCATTATCAGCCTGACTGCGCTCACTACACCAAGAAAAAGGCGGCTACGGTGTGCCTACAGAAATATGCGTAAGACTGTAGCTACCAGATATCCAAAAAGAGCTAACGCTTCGATGGCGTCCTGCGCTGACACAGGTCGAGGTTACGGTCCTACAATCTTGGCCTCTGTTAAGGAACGAGGGTCCAAATGGCGCAGTCCGCCTTGATAACAAGTTATTGGTTTGGTTTGGTTTATGGGGTTTAACGTCCCAAAGCGACTAAGGCTATGAGAGACGCCGTAGTGGAGGGCTCCGGAAATTTCGACCACCTGGGGTTCTTTTACGTGCACTGACATCGCACAGTACACGGGCCTCTAGAATTTCTCCTCCAAAGAAATTCTAGCCGCCGCGGCCGGGATCGAACCCGCGTCTTTTGGGACAGCAGCCGAGCACCATAACTGCTGAGCCACCGCGGCGGCTTAACAAGTTATTCGTTCTGAAGGCAGGTATACTGGCAAATGAGGTCCACACTAGTTTCTTCGCACCTTTTAGACATGCTGTGCGCCAGCCAACCGAAATAGAGGTCAGGAAGAGTCGATGACTCGGAGAAATCACACTATAAATTTGGAGCTGCGAAACAAGATATTACGAATGCGCTGCGCTCTTCATGAACAAATTCTGTACGTTATGAACCCCTTTGGTGTCACCGAGGATGAGTACAAACAAGTGGCGCTCGAACAGCCTTTTGCGCTTACAAGCTAACATTAGGACAGTTCGGACCTTTCGTAGGTTGATGGCCATTAGAGCGCCGGAAGGTTGAACTGGTTGATTATAAAACAAATACCGCTTTTTGTGGTTGTGGTTTCTTGGGAGCACTGGGGGATGTGTCGATCCTCATCTCCAATATAAGCCTATGAACTTCGGCTGCAGCTCAAAAGCTTCTCGCACAGCCTTCCAACTTACCCTGCCCTGTGGCAGCTACGCCCACTTTTATCTAGCAAACGGCTAATCTCATTCTCCCACCGGACCCTCTGAAACCGGCTCCTTCGCTTCGCTTCTCTTCACATCCTTCCTGTTAAATTAAACAATCACCATTTATCTTGTGTTTTCATTACATGTCCTACCCATACACATATCATAGCTCATCGTTATCTAGTGTGTGTTCCCCGACCCAATCTGCTGTCTCCTTGTCTCTGAAGCTGCACCTTTAATTTTCTTTTCCATCGCTCACTGCGCTGTCATGCATTTAATTTAAACCTTTTTCTTTAGCGTCCGCGTTTCTTCCCTATATGTTGGTGCCGGTAAGATACAGCTTGCGTACTTCTTCTGCTTTAGCGCCATTGGTAAAGTGCTACTCATCACCTAGTAGTGCCTGCCAAATGCACCCAACACGATTGTTTTTACCCTTATTTCACTCTCGTTACCGATACCTTGATACGTTATCCTGATAATGCACTAAAATCGGTGACGCGACTTGAGCTGCCCATCAGGACAAATAATCGGCTCAATATCGGAAATGACTGGTTTCAGTCTGGTTCTTTGTAGGACCGACGTTTTCCAATACACCTCTAATATTGGGTCAATGAGCTATGGTGCTGGGGTAACTGAAAACAGATAGAACAAACCCTAATATCTTGCTTCATTTCCGATGCCAGCATTTCCTCACCGCTTCCCTGCGCTTTGGAAAGTGTGTCCTGGACTATTGCAGCAGTATTGCTTGTACATTGGGTGAGAACCTGTGATTAGATGGGCAAACAAATATTCATGACCTATAATTGGGAGCAGCGCTTACCAGCTTATGTTCTGCTTTACTAGGGGTACCTGTGTTGTTGATGTCATCGAGCCGCAATTAGCGGCACAATCATTCCGGATATCGATTCAGTTGCTTGGACAATCTGCGTCCTGTCCCATTTACACGTCAGGCATAACTGGTAGCACTTTTCTGCCGTGGGCTAACTTTACGAACTTCACCTTTCACTGCCTGACAAACCTGTATTCCAAGTGAAAATGGCGCATGGTTTCCTTTGAAAACATCGCTGTTTCTTTTGGTAAATCTCTGCTCCAAGTTATTCTGTTTCCAAATTTCTCTGGCAACTTCATCACGCTATGTATCCTCATAACAGCGCGGAAGGATATATATTAATTGATTTGCATATATTAGGTTCTCAAATAACCCAGTCTAAAAAATCAATTCCACTCACGAGACGAATAGAGAAGTAGAGTGCAGCCGAAATCTTAAGACGCAGTTTCTTTACGCCACGCGGTTTGTGCAACCGTCCGCTTAACCTGCAGACCTCAGCATAACGGGCTATTTATTTATTTATTTATTTATTATTCCTCAAAGGTCCCTTTCGGGACCTTTGAGGAATAAGGCAGAAGAAAATACCAAAAGTAGCAACATGTTCCTCTACAACGTCACTGTACATCGCTTAAACTTTTTTCATTCATGAAAGCTTATGTTGCCCAACAAAAAGCGCTGCAATACAAATTCGAAGCTTCTGGAGCACACAAGAACTTGATAATTGCACGTTGCACTGCGATGCTTTAGGCCCTTTGTAAACAACGCGGCCCGTTTTATTCATCTTCAAGAACAGCGCCAAACCGACAAATGACCAAAGAAAGAGAAGACGACACGGGTGCTGCTTTGTCTGTTTTGCGCTGGTCTTGAAGATGAACTACTTCTCAGATGAACGACAGCGTGCCGTTTCTTTGTTGTAGTGGCACTTGTCTGATAATTTCCTGGGTGCACACCACAAACCTGTGCGTTTTAAATTGCTCGAATTGATGTTAAACCTCGCCCGACAGGGCACTTTCTCCCATGCCCTCTCCCATGGCCTACCGCGAACCTTCCTCTCCCAGGCCCTCAGATGCCGAACTGATATCGGCCGCTTGTTCGACATAACACCTGCCTGATGTCCTCGTGCATAAAGAGTAGAACACTTAGTAGCGAAATCCCACAAAATAATTTGCCTGAGGGCTTTTCGCGGCCACGTGCGTGGTCAGAGCTGTTGGAGTGTAGAGTGCCTTGAGAGAGCTGCACTAGAAACACCACAATTTACATAAGCATAAAAGCTTGTGTATACAGTTGTGGCCATTATCTTGGTAATGTAACACGTGACAAGGGAAGCGTTCAATTCTTGTGTTTTAAACAAAATCACCTCTATGACAGTGCTGGGTGTACCAGAGAATACGCTATCAATTAAACCTTATATTCAGCGGACAGAAAATATCGTAAACATAGTTTGCGACAAATCCTGTGGACGTGCTCTCAGCGAACACACTAATCTGCGTAAAAGAATGTCTAAAGTAAGTATTGCTTAGATGAAACATTTGGTAAGATCCTTCATGCCTGTTTTCAAGTGCATGTTTCTTCTGCCTTCACTTCATTGTCTCGTCTCCTTCGTTTCTTTTCCTTCCTCCGTTTTGCCTTCATCTGTCTTCTCCTTTCCTCTTAATTTCTCTCTCAACTGGACTTGATTCTTGGTTTTGTTTCCCTTGGCTTGAGGCCATGCAGATCAACCCCAAGCCAGTGAGGAACGTCTACAGCTGGCTTCACTTACACGATGCCTAGGAATGGGCTTCCAGTAACTACTGTCGCTGCAAAAGGGCTCTCTTTTACGCAAATCTATTTTGGTCGAAACTGGTACATCGAGCGCTCGGCTCATTAAGCACCGCGGCCAAATAGAGACGGAATTGCCCGCGCTCCAGACAGATCAGACAGACGCGAAGACGGCACACAAAGAGTAAGACGGAAGGGTTGTTTTCGTCTCGTAAGCCGGAATCCATTATCGGCCCGTCTTCATGGGCCAGCGGTATGCGCCCGTTCGTTCGCTTCCTCTCATCGGCTCAGTCTGCTTTGGAAATCGCAGACATTCTTCGTGCTTCGCGCATTGAACCAGACCTATATTTGTTTTCTTGCACCCTTATTTCCCGTATTTGCGTGCTGCTACTACACGGCTACTGAGGCACCGCAGACGCTCGATATCCACATCAGAGGAAGCACGTAGACTGAAAAAAAGGATGGGTCGTGCAGAAACATATATTTCTCCAGCCCATGCAAACACCATCAATTTGTGCTCAGCGCCGAACTAAGCAAGGAATAAGAAAGAATCTTTGGTCAGCTCTCTTCCCGTGATATCTACGCTGGATGAATAGGTTCCAAAAAAAGAAAAAGAAGACAGGTTGATCAGGTTGAGAACAAGCTCTCTGCAAAGAGAGGAACACCTGTGGGTTTTTTTATACATGCGGGGCCCTCTCGAGTGAAGCGTAGGATGGATAACAAGAATGTGTGACATGTCAATACGAGGTAGAGAATTGGAAGCGCTCGCATGACTGCGGCGAGCCAAGAAGCTTCAAAACGCATCTTCGGAAAATGACCAGCAGTCGATCAGTAGCAAGCACGGAATCGGAACATATAGTTGTCAAGTTTATTCTTGGAAGTGGACAAGATATGCTTGCCAGTTCCTTAGGGTGCCTTAACGTTCCTTGCCAGTTCCTTAAGGTACTTTAATGTGCACTGACAATGCACCATATTCAGGTCTCTAGGATTTCGCCTCTTTTGAAATGAGACCCCCGCGGCCGGGATCGAACGCGCGTATTTCGGGTGAGCAGCCGAGCACCGTAACCACTGAGCCACCATGGCGCCTGTACAGTCTGGGATGAACTAATGTGCTCATGCAAAAACATCAGTATACTATAAAAACATGAGCGTAAACACCAAGGCAAACGACAAATAGAGACACATATGAGAAGAACCAGCGCAACTACCAAATCTTTTACTGATAAGAAAAGCACAGAGTATAAAAGAAAGATGAGCATGCGCTACACCAACTATCCAGGCACCACACTCTTCTGAAATGGGTGTCTTCCTTTGCTTTCAGGTGTTGCGTTAAATCCACAAACACCCACGACAAAACATAGCTTTTTTCCGTACTGCAGAAATACGACAGCGGATGCTTCATAATCGCGGCTTAATCGCTCTATGAATGCGAATAATATCCCATTCAAAGCTCTCACCATTTTTTGTTGTGTCAAGGATTTAGTGACTCAGAAAAATAGCAGTTACAAAACTTACTCCAAACGCCCACAAGAGGTTATCAAGTGACTTCAAATGACATATACTCCAGGCGGTGCCCACACTTCCAAATTCATAACACTTATGCCCATGCTTACCTGGTTAATATTCTCACAGGCCAGTTGCTGAATACCGGAGGTTTTAGTTACGGCACACTACAGCGATGATAGCGAAGGTATCTCCAATGCCCTTCGCTCCAGAGAAAATCCCTCCAACGACCACGGCAGTAAAAATACTGCTTCTCAAAACGCCCGTATCTAAATTCATCCTCGTGTAGCTTGTGCGCTCTATCGATTGGGCAGCTCTCAAAGGTGTCAGAGAAGTAGATTGAGAGCCAGGCTACAGGGAGCTAGCTGACTTCTTTTCTAGCGCCCTTAGTATATTTTGCATTTTATAGGCGGAAGACGCGCGATTTTCGATTAGCTTTTCAGTTCTGTGTTCATTGTTGTTCCGTTTTTTTCGAACCGGTTGGCCTTTTGTTCAAGGTGAACTGCCTGTAGTCTGCTTAAGAAAATTGTCTCCAGGAAATAGAAGTAAACGTCGAGTTGAGCACAGTATTGTTCATCCGATACGCTATCACCTAATAAAATCGCAATTACAACAATGGGCGCATCACTTTGTAAGTGTACGCTAGTTTTCAGGTAAGCGGGCAATATTCTGTTCAGAGGAGCAGTCGCTCTCGATAACCTGGAATCTGTTTCAAGCAGTTTTTCATTCCGGAGCATGCAAAAAATTTCCGTTCTTCCTTTGGTATTCTCGTCGAAAAAATTGTCGAAGTTTTGTGATTACCGCCTCAACTTATTGTAGACGGCCGCTTTGACGACGGTCGTACAAGCTTTTTCTTAACTGCGCTTTAATATTAGCTATTTTCAGTTATATTCACAGGCAAAGGAACCTTTCAACGCTGATCTTCGGCTATATTTTTTTAGCACACTTTTGCTGTTTTAAGCCGTCTGCGTGATAGCGGTCCGCACGGTATTGCAAATAAAACAATAAGCCCAAGCTCCATCTGTTATTATAACGCTCTGAATTTCTGGGTGGGGCAGCGCGATGGCGCGCACTGAGCGGGCGAGCTGGAATAGTACAGAAGAGAGGCTGGAGTGATAGGACTATTTCAGATTGTTCGCCTCCTTACATTTATCGAACACAATTGAATTTTTCTTCGGGCTGCGAAAACTCTAGACATCAAATTAGAGTGAACTCCTGCTGTAATTATTAGCTTTTCTATACATCTCTTGTTTCAAAAACTATCATAATAAATAAGCCGGGCAACAATCACTCTCAAGCACACCACGGAATAGCTTCCAATGCGTTGCTGTGGTGAGAAATCTTCCCTGTTTTCGACGATTTCTCTCGAGGCAAATTTAGCTCATTTCCAGAAAACAAAATCTTGTTTGTTGAATACGTGCATGGAGCCGAACTCACTTTTTTTCGTAATTCCTGTCGTCACAAGTTTACGCATATTCTGTACTGCTATTCAGCAAGTGTCACCTTGAGGACGGCCACGAGAGTCTTCTAGTTATTTTGGTATCATTGGTGCTTAAGGCATCGCCGATCAATCGAAGATTCTTCTCCACCGTGTTGGAAGTTTGGCACGAGGCCATTTATTGTATGAAGAGCTCGAAACCGGAGTCATTTTACCGCCAAAATAAGCAAATATACGCCATTTCGCCAACTCTTGAACGAACGCTCAAGAAAAGCTGCAAAGAAGCGCCCTTGCTCTTACCTTCGCGTTTGGAGGGATGTCATCTCGGCGCACCGTGATGCATTATGTAGGGCCCTTGGTGGCACCAAAAGAATATTTCGATTTTCTTTGCCGCAACATTCACGGCGACTATAAATATCAGATAAATTCTGCAGCAGGCCGTGTTTTACGCTAGATCGTTTGCAAGTGCAGTTCGGTGCATGTGACGATTCGCTGAGCTCATTTTTCCGCCCTGGAAAATTACATTGAAAAGAGGGTTTAGTACCATCTAATTTATTACTTTCCGGCCTTTTATAGCTGCCACAAGGGAAGTATGGGCCGAAGTTGGAAAAGAAACAAGAAATACATCGTGCGCATTAGTGTAACTCTTTCATTAGAAAGGCAGACTCAGCAGAATGTCAATTAACAGGGAGTACATAATTGCGATGGGTCCTCCGCTCTGAAAAAGTCAGCGCGAAGGTTCCGACATAAATATACTAAATTGGTACCAAAAAAAGTAGAGGGAATAATAGTACCTGGATCCATTATCGCTTGAATGTTCGAGTGCCTCATCTTTTTGCCCGCTGCCTAATCGGTTTAACCGCTTCATTACGCTCATTTTGCCGTATTGTCTGTTACCATCCTTCACAATATACGTGCAAGGATGTTTCAGGTGTCTTTCATTATCCATTCCACTTATGCTCAATCAGCATTTCATTACTGGTCAGGCTTTAAAAACGCAAGAAGTAAAAAAAATGGTCGCCAAAAAAGCTCTTGCTCGACTGGAGTGGGGATAATTGGCGAATGCTCCCTGGCACGCAATAATTGCATTGGCTTTGTAATTCGCTATTGTGCTGCACTTTTGTGTGCTTATTCCCAGAATTGTGTGGAGAACGGAAGAAAATTAGTATGTTGTGTAGTTGGCACAACCAGGAAATGTCTACTGTATGATCTAAAATTTTTTTTTATTAACATGTAAAACAATGGTAAACTCATACGGCTCTCTGATTAAAGGAGCCCATCTGCGGGTTGTAATGTTTCTCAATTACAACCTGAAAAAGCGTGCGTGAGCTGCGCGCCACTCTTCACTATCAGCCATTCAGCATTGGTTGGTAAGGCGCTGATAGTGAACGCGAAACTTTATCTCGGCTCTTAGGCCTACACCCCACGCGACCAATAACTATCTCTTATTTGCGAACCATCTCTTAGTTGTAGAATACGTGGTCTGTTAGAAAACTATCTGACTTTATTTTTTTTTTTTTTTGCGAACATCTGATGGATATGAAACAAGCGCGCTTGCACCTGCCGACCTTGAACCTTCGTGCGCATGCACGATTTTTTTGCGGCCTGCCGATAGCGTCAGTCGCTGGGGCGCAGCGTTTGAGTGAGGCAGTGCGCGGGGCTCTCGTCGGTTTTTTATTCGAAGGGAAATGGCGGAGCTACAGGAGCAGCGCTACTGCTTCAAATATTGCCAGAAACTGGACGACAGCCAAGTAAAAACCACTCGGAATATTCAGTACGGCTTTTGGTGAAGATGCTATGAGCAGCACACAAATTAAACGGTAGTACATTTGGTTTAAAGACGATCGCACATCGGTGGAGAGCGAGCCACGCTCCGGTCGGCCATCAACATGCCGAAATGACCAGGTCATTGCCGAAGTGACCGCTGTGGCGATGCGGGACCGTCGTGTGACTATCCGAGAAATTACGGGAGATGGACATCAGCAATTTTTCCGCACATTCCATTATCACCGAAGATTTGGCCATGGAGAGAGTTGCGGCGAAATTCGTACCGAAGCTGCTCACGGTGGAGCAACAGCAGCTTCGTGTTGAAGTCTCACAGGACATGCTAGCTTCCACAAACAGTGACCCCGACTTCATCAACACCATAATCACTGGTTACGAGCCTTGGGTGTACGGGTACGACCCGGAAACCATATCCCAGTTGTCACAGTGGAAGCATCCCATGTAACCAAGACCAAAGAAGGCCCGCCAAGTGCGCAGCAATGTCAAAGTGATGCTGACAGCTTTCTGTGACTCCCTCTGTGCGGCACACCGCGAGTACGCACCCCACAAGGTCAAACAATGACCAAAGAGTACTGCAGGGATGTCCCCCGTCGCCTACGTGGTGCTGTGCAGCGCAAGAGACCGGAGTTGAGATCAACACGAAATTGGCGCAACCATCACGACAATGCTTGTGCACGTTCCTCGCAGTTGTTTCAGACTTTTTTGGCAAAAAAACAGACTCCTGTAGTTCAACAAACTCCTTACTCTCCTGATATGGACCCCTGCGACTTCTGGCTGTTTCCCAAAATCAAGAGGCCATTGAAAGGAGCGCGATTTCAGACAAGGGAGGACGTTGTGGCTGCAACGACAGCTGAGCTAAACTCCATTCCGAAAGAGGCCTTTTCGGAATACTTCCAACAATGGCAGCACCGCTGGGATAAGTGGGTGGAATCCCAAGGAGACTACTTTGAAGGGGATTAGGTTTCAAACGCTCCAGTTATGCCAGTTGTTTTTCTTCGGCCAAAGGTCGGATACATTTCTGAGAGACCTCGTAGAAGACTCGAGGGGTGCAAAATGTCATATACATAATGCCAAGAGGTTTCCAAAAATTAAAAGCGTGCTTTTTTGTGATGCTTTCCAATAAAGCGGGCCTGTGTAATCAACCAGGATGGTGTTCAATAGTGGCATGTTATCATCAGTGCGATGAAGGGACGACGACGGCTCAACCACGCTTTGTGCACCTACTTCGTTGATCAAGTTGACACAAGACACACAGACCCAGGGATCGGAAAGAATGTTAACCACTCATCAAGAAATTTCATCACAGCTTGCATTCGCTCAGCAGCTGACAGAGACCCATCAAATTAATTCCTGCGCCTCTGGTTTTTTTTACAAAGGCGTTATGTGTGCGGCCTATAGAGCTTGGAAGCACCAAAGGCCTTTTTCTTTTTCACTGAGAGCGTTCGATGACTGTCACGAGAGCGTTTGCCGAAATTGCTTACGAAAAGCGTCGTAAATTGCGCGTTCTTCTTTTCCCTCAAGCTCGTAAGCATGGAGTTGGGTTACGTTACCTCCTAGAACAAACTGTATTCACATTGAATTCCCAGCTGACTCGAAAACAACAACATAAGTGAAGATATCATTTTACACTATTTACTTTTGTAGCACCTAAAATGCCTAATGGTGTTGCAGAACTTTGAGGTGGTTTTTTGGCAGACATCACAATTGAAAGAAAGAAAATAACACTCATTTCGCGAGCCAATAACTTTAATGCAATGAGTCAGTGTTGCTCTATCTATAGCGACAGGTACAATGCACAAACCGGGAAAATGATGCCACTTGGAACAACTTACGGTATGTGCTGCAAAACTGGCATGCCACTAACTTAAACAAACGTATGCATAAGATAATGCTTGAGTATGTGATGAGCCTTCGAAGTAATGTATATGCAAATGTGGCTCATTAACAGTCCTAAATTCTGCTGTTGGAAGCGTCATCTCGCAAAGCACAACTTCTGAAAAAATGTTCGGCACGCACTAAGCTTTCAATAAAACGGCGGCGCTCCTTCACGGAACATCAACCCTTTTTCAAAAGAGCAAAGGGAAGGCACCCCCCCCCCCCCCCCCCAAGCTCCTAGTTTTCGCCGCTGCTCTAGGATTTTGTTGAAAGTTCTGCCTTCCATCCATGACCGCCTCTTCATGGGCGAGAAATTTCACGCTTCTTCGGCTCCATTATTGTCGCTGTACCAACTTAGGGCACGTCGCTTTCCTTAAATGGCCAGCGGTTCTCTGCTCAGTTTCTTTTTTTGATATCCGAACCCTCCCGAGCTGTTTTGTCAAGAATACATGAAGGTCGAACAAGACTGAAAAGGAAAGAAAACAAATTAGCAATGTGCGCTGTCGCTTCTATAGTTGCGGAGCCTGCAAATGTTTGGACTCTTGTGATGGGATTCGCGCTGGTACTGTGGCAGAAAAAAGCGCGCAGAAATGTGGACGTTGATGTTTTCATCTTTGTGATGCAGGAAAAATCACGCTTATCTATCTGTTCCGCAGAAGATAGGCGGAATTGCATTTTTTTCCTCATTTTATGGCATGAGGTTTCCGTCTATCTAAAACACTTGTTGATTTGCATGCTTAACATGTAGAATTTGTTCAGGTAGAGCTGATTGGCGTTTTGGCAATACATTATTAAGAAAATGAAAGGGCAGCGTCATTCTCCAGTCTTCCTATTTAGAGCACTACAACCTGACAGAACGCGAAAATGAAGCAGGATTGTAAAATTTATTGCGAAAATTTTTGAAACGGGAGAGTGACAGAAAAAACCAGAGTTTGTACAACGATGTTGTATAGTAGTAGTACAAACATTTATTGTTGCAAAACGAAGAGTTAGGGAGTAGCGGGTGTGGGATAGATAGATATGGAGCTTCAGTGGTCGGTCATGTTGTATAAACAGCCATATGCTGTCTCTGAAAAATAGCAGCCATCCGGCTCCTTATTCTAGGACTTTTGCAGACATCAATCTGTTGGTACCTTGAGTTTTGCAGAAGTGTGTCGGATGTCACAGGGAAGACGGGACGGATTAAAGGAAAGAAAATAGTTTTCCTTTGAGAAATACAGTTAAACAAAAAAAATGTTGTTTGTCGCACTGTGACGCCAGCACTGTCTTTGAAGAACAATCTTTTCTCTGAATTTCTGCTTAGTTCTACATTGGGATCATAAAAAATTTTTCAAAAGTGCACTGAATACCAGCAGCTTGCTTGAATCCAGAAGTTTTATAGCATTACACAGTGACAACTAAGTTCCGACTAGTTTACGAGAGCGCTTAACCAGCGGCAACTGCTTCGCTCCTCTACATAGGTCGTACACCGATATACATAACCCCGCAGAAAGAAACCAGTTAAAAGGCCGTCCACAAAGTGCGACACTCCAAACAACTTTCTGCGCTGAAATGACGTAAGTATCTTTAGAGTAAGTATCTTGGCTCGCCCTTGCAGACTATCTTTAAGTACTTCCTTGCGAGGGATGGAAGAATAATACAACACGAAGCCGATGAAAAAAATGGATAATAATAAAATGCAGCCTTCAATGTATTCCTTAAGGATGAATTATGGGTCACGCGCGGCTCAATCATGTCACAATTGATGGCGGCATTTTTTTCTGTTCAATAGCCCAAACTGGAGTCCACTTCAGAATTTCTCACTTAAAATAGCTTCGAGCTCCCAAAAATCAGCGAGGCCATTGTGAATGCTAATAATCCTCTGTTGTAAGAAAGAATAAAACTTGTACCAGTTTTATTTCCGGTTAATTTATTTAACAGACACAGTGGCGGCGTACATTGTTAATCAAACAGTGAGGTAATCCATGTTCATATATACTTCAAAACTTTATCCTCAAAATAAACATACCCTCGAGAAGAGATCTTATAATGATGATAACTTTATAAACTTTATGAGATAAAAAACCTTTAAACTACAGCTTCCAAGTCAGACACGCAGTATAAGATATATAAAAATAGGAGGAAGCAGATTGACACAAAAGGAATGCAGGAAATATGGTGTGCAGCAAAATATGTGTTGCATGGCAAAGTCCAGGAAGAAAAATTGTGAGAATTTTAAAGCCATTAAACCGTGTATGAAGTGTGAATGCACTTGGTTTTGAATTAGCCTGAGCATTGCCTGAACATTGCCTTAGCGTGTCCTTCGAATTCGCTTACGTCTGACTAGACATTGCGTCCCGTTGTCCTCCAAGGCATTGTTTTTTTTTAACTTTCGTGCCATGTGACGTTCCCCTAGCCACATCGTATCCAAGTCATTTCAACTCGTAGGTGAAGGGCGAAAAGTTGAGGGGCAAATTTGGGACTTCAGAAAATAATCGGAATTTTAAGGATTGCTGCTGATGTTGTGCTTTCGCACTCAAAATTAAAATTAGAGGGAAGCTTTTATTACTGTTCTGCAAGAGAAATGCCGGCAAGGTTTGACACTAGTCTCAATCAAGAAAGACGTTCTTAAAAAGAATACACAAATAGAACATTAACATCTCGCCGCCGCGATGGTTCAGTGGTTACGGAGCTCGGCTGCTGAGCCGCGAGACATGGATTAGGCCCCGGCCGCGGCGGTAGAATTTCGATGGAGGAGAAATTCTAGTGGCCCGTGTGCTGTGCGATGTCAGTGCATGTTAAAGAACCCCAGGTGGTCGACATTTGCGCTGCACTTCACTACGCCGTCTCTCATAGCCTGATTTGATTTGATTGACTGATTTATTGGGGTTTAATGTCCCAAAGCGACTCAGGATATGAGGGCCTCAGGAGTGGAGGGCTCCGGAAATTTCGACCACCTGGGGTTCTTTAACGTTCACTTACATCGCACAGTACATGGGCCTCTAGAATTTCGCCTCCGTAGAAATTCAGCAGCCGCGGCCGGGATCGAACCCGCGTCTTTCGGGCGTCATAATCTGAATCTGTTTGGGACGTTAAACCCCCATAACTCAAACCAGCATTCTAATCCGTTATCTAATGCACATTAAGGAACCCGCCGTTACTTCGATCGCAGATATATCAGAGAACGTTCGGTATGAAGTTGCCACCAGAACTAGTTGCAACGATTGAACTTTGAGACCTGCGTTTCATAATCTGCATGACTGCAGAAGCAAATTATTTAGAGCGTCGTTAAAAAGCCCATGATCATGTGATGCCACCAGAGCGAATGTAGTAGGAACACGGCACGACCAACGGTGGACATGCGTCTTTAAACAAGATGACAAAATGCTCGATAAAAATTATGACAGGGCATGCGTAAAATTTTTTTGCAAATAATCGCACATTATACCGACTTCTTGTTGCTATAGACATTAAGGCACAGGCATGTTCAAATAAACTAATGAGATATTGCACGTGTCACGGCGTTGCATATGAAATAAAATAAAATCTAACCGCTGCAGGGCTCCGTGTAATACTTCTCCAGAATGAGAAAAGAAAAATTCGAAAATACGTGAACGTCGATGGCTCCTAGGCCTTTCTTCGGTACAGCTCTCCACAGCGTGGAAACACCTCTTCTTGCAATTGATCATATAAGCGCCGAACTAAGGAAGAGTGCCCGGGCATTGTGAAGGCACGAATGAACACAAGCTCGCCTTATCTCTATACATCGCTAATGAACAAGATCGCGCTCAGAATTTCGCTCGTGCGTCCTTTGCATGTAGTTCTCTTAAAGAAAAACAAAAAAAAACTACTGTATGCAGAGGTAAACGCACCTTCCGTGCTCGTTTTCATTCTCACATTTAGCTGCATGGGGAAGTATTAAGTATCATGAAAAACTACAAATTATCATGAAAAACTACAAGTATCATGAAAAGTATCATGAAAAGTATCATGAAAAGTATCATGAAAGTATCATGAAAAGTATCATGAAAAACTACAAACTACACAGCAAGATTTCCTAGGAGGAGCAGGGAGACACTAACAGGCTCGATGTTGGGTAATCTATTGTAATCAATCTTAATGAAAGTCAAATTTGTTATCAATCTCCGAGTACACGTCTGTCTGGCCGTCTTCACTCGCCCCCGTTGGCGACGGATAGAGCGGAGCCCTGGCCGCTTGCTGGCGAGCTTTTCACTTCATCGTGTATAAGTTCCTTTCCAACGATGAAAACTTCGAACGATATTTTGAATGGAAAGGAATGCTGGGATACGCCGCGGCGCTCTGGCATCATTTATTGTCTGTGTTGTAACAAGGGGAGCATAAAAAGAGGGAACGTATAGATTGCTCCGGCAGTTTACGACCACCTCAGCCTGAATTCCTAAGGCTTTAATAAAAGCGAACAATTAATTATTATCTTCTTTCTATGTGCTCATAATAAAAGGCGGGTCTTGTGAATGTTCTATGAATTTCCTATGCTATATTTATAGTGTTTAGAGCAGAGCCGGCAATATTACCATATTTTTGAATATTCAATACGGTCTCAGGAAGTATAAACGGCGCTAGAAAAAGAAGACGCACGCACAGCTGTGTATCCTGGGTTCTTTTCGCTTATTTTAACGCTTTTATTCGACATTTACGAATGATCACTAAGTATCTCCAATTGATTAAATTAATTGGCCTGTATAACTCCACCCTCCCAAGGTAAGGGAAAGAAACATCTTGGATTAGTGCCAGGACTTCAGCAGATGGAAGGCAGAGTCATTAGGGTCTGTTTCGCAATAGAAATAAGAAAGAAAAACCGTACAGTGTCTTATATAGTGACACTAAACAAAAGTTCCACCATGAAAATTAAATTCGGCGAGCTCAACATGGTTACTGGTCAAGCATAGTAGACTGGGATTGGGTGCTTATACTAATCCACTCTCCTATGCCATGTATTTTCTGCCTGCGCATGTTCAGACATGCTCATGCATACGAGGGGGTACCCAAAATAAACCGGACTTATTTTTGTTTGAACTTATTTGTTCACATTTTCAGCACAGACCTTCAATATCCTTCAAAGTACTCTCCACTTACAATGATACGTTTGTCGAATCTTTCATTCCATTTTTCAAAACATTGTTTAAATTCATCTTTTGTGATGCTTGACAGTCCCTCCGTCGTTTTTTTCTTCACCTCAGCAACATTAGCGAAACGCTTTCCATTCACCTGTCTTTTCATTCTACGAAACAAAGAAAGTAGCACGTGGCAAGGTCGGGTGAGTATGAGGGTTGAGGAACAGAGGTCATGCCATTTTTGGTCCGAATTTGTCGTCGAGACAGGGCTGTGTGAGCAGGGGCATTGCCGTGGTGGAAAAACCAGTCACCCGTCTGCCACAAATCAGGCCGCTTCCACCGAACACTGTTGCCCAATCTTTTCAAAACATACAAGCAGAAAGCCTGGTTAACTGTCTGACCCTGCGGAAAAAATTCTGAATGGACGACTCCTCTCACGTCGAAAAAACAAATCATCATTGTTTTGAGGTTTGATTTCACCTGACGAGCTTTCTTGAGGCGAGGTGAATTTGAAGTTTTCCATTGGCATGACTGTTGCTTTGACTCAGGATTTAATTCTGGAACACTTGAGTTGTCCCCATAGCATCGTCCTTGAACGTCTTTCTGAATATTTCAAGAGTTTCTGTTCTACTTTTTTCGAGAAAAAATCAGAATTTCACTGGCGCACGCTGTTCACGAAAATCAACCATTGCAAAAACGACACTCACACAAAACAGTCGTCACTCTAAATCTCTGCCTAAACTAGTCTGACCTCCTTCAGCGACGGCACTCGGCTTACTGACTCTGAAATGTTCGTTCTATGCACTCCTAGTGGCAAAACGCGGTACCACAGAAGCTGTGCCGAGTGAAAAAATTATTCCGGTTTCTTTTGGGTACCCCCTCGTACATGTTCATGCATGTTCGCATGTTCTGCCTTCATAATCAATAAAGACTGGAGGTTGCATTCCACGCCATACTTGAAATTTAAAAGACAAAGAAGCCGAAGTGTGCATGAGCCCAAAATTTAAAAATTCTATAGCTCACTGTCTCCTGCTGCAGAACATTCCGTTGCATGAGCTCTGAGTGAGGCTTTTCCAAGAATTTCCGAAGGCCAACTTGTAACCGTGCTGTTCGACGGTCGAAGTTTCTTAGACGCTGTTGTTTGGCCAGAGTAATGTAAAGTGTAAAGAACAGGCGTTTTTTCACGTGTGAGCCTCAAGCCGTAACAAGCACGGTGGTTTTCAGTTACTACACTTTTATATGAAATGCCCCGACTTAGAGCTGTATGCTCGCGTACCGACAGCCAGATTAGAAGATTTAGGTCCTATTTGCGACTCAATTTTTATTTTTATTTTATTTATTTCAATACCCTAAAGGCCCAATGCGGGCATTACATAGGGGGGGGATTCATCAAAGAAAACAACAGATATACAACACAGAATACAAACGGCTGAAAACAGAAGTAAACAAGTTAAGAAGACAGGTACAAGTTAATAAGAGGAAGGAAAAAAAAGGCTAATATGAGGCATTTGAAAAAATGCACATGTAACAAACCAGGCAAAAAATCAAGAAAAATCCCGGCTTCGAAGGTTACTAAACACAGCATCTAACATTTTGCGGAACGTTATGGCCAGCCCACACACACTGGAGCAACCAAAAAAAAACAAATATAAGAAGTGAATCACACAGTGATTAAAAAAAAAGGAACGCACATCAGCATATGATAGAATTTTCTAAATAGGACCAAAGAGCTGTTTGAAATGATGATGTTTCAGCGATAGTCGCAATGCTAGAAGAAAGCGAATTCCACTCTTCGATAGACAAGACCAATGGTGAGTATTTGTATCGTTCTGTCCGAGCGAAAATAGGTTTAATCTTCTGCATGTGATCTACACGAGCCGATGTGTGCGGTGCCGGGAGAAGATGAGAGCTTGAAAATGGTGTGTTGCTGTGGTAGATAGTATGGCAAAAGGATAAACGGCTGAATTTTCTGCGCATGACCAGAGGCGAGAGATGGAGCGATAGTTTCAGTGCTGTTACACTTTGATACCGAGAGTAACGGGAAAGGATGAAACGAGCAGAGCAATAGAGCAATATAATTGAAAATAGCCGTTTTACGGAAGGAAAAAAAAAAAAGACACTGGCCAATTCTTGTGCCAGAGCAGATAGAGAGATCGCAATAGCGGCCATTAGAAAATGACAATTTCTCATCATGTTTTGAATGAGAATGTCCGTCTACACATGCTGCTTAAGCGACAACACTGGCTGGAGCGACTGTTTCGCGCAAGCGAATAAAGGAAAGCCGGGAAGTATGGGCAGCTCATGGAGTGGAACAAATTCATTATTCCTTGGATAGCCTCACCAAGTTGAAAGTATTCACACAGATGACGGTAAGAAAATAGCAGCCCTGTTCTGCATGGCCTACATGACTTTGGCGTGAAGCTTTCTTTTTCAGACAGATTAGTAATGTTGGGGATGGGAACAATAAATAAATGTTTTTCTTTGCATGATATGAAAGTAAAATTCAGCCCATGAAAATGAGAATATTCTACAATAAGAAATAGGTTGAACAGATGGACCCCAGGGCAAGAAAGTTTCGTGAGTAGCGGCAGATGTGTTGAAGGAAAAGCCGTTGTTTCCCCAATGTCACACTTGGCAGGAATGGCGCCTTAAAATATAGCGAGGAAGGGGCTAGTTTTCCAGCCAGCCGTTGGGATCCGTCTTTATCAGTGGAAGTTTAGTTTGTATCTTAAAAGAAAAATGATGACGGATCTTTTTCACCGGGTGCTCTCCTCTTGAATCAATCGCCTTCGTGTCGAAGTAGCTCGTATTGCTTGAAAGCAGTTTGTAGAAAGGCGGCTAACACGAGGCAACAAGATATGATCAAATCGACAGTGTGCACTAGCTACACACTTCGTTCTGATTTTTTATATTTTGTAGGAGGGGGAGAGGGGGGCGTCCATCTGCTCCTCGGTGTCCCCTGCATGCGGAACGCATTAAGACGATTTCGGCTACCCTTGCACCTTCAGTAGCAACGGCGAAAGTCGGGAGGACCTTCCCAAGCGGTAAGAGTTACGAATCCGCAGGAGAATTGTCAGAGGGCTCTACGTGACAATCTTAGCATGCGGCATTCCACGTTTGGCTTTCTCGTCTCAGGGACCAGTGCTGAGGGGTTCAGACTGAGCACTTGCAATCGGGTATCTAAAGGCGGCACAAAATCATAAAGCATAAATTGACTACGCCGCACAATCTGCCACTCGGCGCGAAAGGCGTAACACCGAGCCCTGTTGTGCTTGTCTCTGTTCCAAGAGCTTGGTGCTGCGTGTGGGGTATGCGGTTGGGAGCACCAAGCCCAGGTTCTGGAGAGCACCAGTTTTGCTGGAATGGGCGAAAAAGGATGGAGTAATTGCGAGTAAGACTGGCCTAATTTCACCTTGTTCCATGAAACACGTGTTTCCGGCCACTCGCACCTGATAGGGAGAAGGGAATTTCAGGGGATGCCAAAAAGCTAAAGTCATCGGTGTAATACGTCATGCAGTAACAGCCAAGTTGGGCACGTTTTCCGCTTGCGAAAACCGCGAAAGGGCTAACGCTAGGATTGGTACCATGGAGTAAGAGCACAGACACGCTTTGAGTTGCGGATAAGCAAAGCCCTCCAGTGGCTGAGGTATGTCAAAGAGGACGGACCTGTCTTGGGGAAGGGCACCTCGGTTCGTCACGCCTTCTAGGGCTTCGTGAATCGATTGGTCGGTCACCATGGAAGACCTCCGAGATATAGAATTACGCTTTGGAAACAGATTTGGTAAACAGCGAGTGCTCGCCCTATACCGAGGCCTGAAAAGAGCTTGAATCCACCAGGATTGTTTTTATATCCGAAGCTGGCCCCATTCCCATAAAAAATCCATATCCCTTCTCGTCTGCCCAAATTTCCTTTTTCCCTTTCTCAACTGACTCGTCTTTTCATAGGTCCGGTATTACAGTTTCTATGCCATTTTCATTTATATTTTGACCTATGGGTTTACAAAAATACGGCCTGCCTTGAATATGCTTATCCACATTTAATATGGCATGAATCTATTTTGCGCCTTGAGCGCAGGTTGCTGATATTTATAATTTCAGTACTTGTAGGGCAACCACAACCTAACAAATAATTATAATTTGTGCAGGTGTGACTTTGGCTGATTTTGTTCTGCATTAGTAGCGTCGTATTAGGTTGCTTTGCATTAAGGATAACTTGGTTTGTGCACCTGAATATTTTTAGGGCAACATTACAGGGCAAGTCTCTCCATGATTTTGAGGTGAAAACAGAGGAATAAAAAAACAAAATGCAATAAAGAAGGCGCATTTATTCCTTTTATAGCTGTGCATCGAGTTTGAATTTAACGGCTTTCAGGTGAGATGGTCAATAATCGTGAAAGAGATGACGCTCAGAAAATTTACTGCCAGTATTGGACAGTGATGTTTTCTTTGTCAAAATTTGTAAACAAATTTTTTGCAATTTGGAAATTAGAGTACCGTGAAACCATGAGAGTCCCTGGCTAGTAAAGCAAGGAGCGATAAGCATGACACAAGTGTATTACTTTCGTTCTGCATGCCACAGTCAGAAGCGCAGGCTATTTAGAAGCAACCATGTAGTTAATGCAAAAAAAAAGGAATGCTCCAAGACGTAGTTTCAGATCCATGGAAAATAATGAAAATATCGCGGTCTAGTTTCGGCAAGCACAAATAAATGTACAAGAAGAAAAGTACTGCAGTCGCGCTTTTCATAACCATAGAATTTTGTGTTTGCAATCTAAGAAAAAAAACAAACATTATGAGAATTTTCCCCAGTGTTCTCTTTCGGCGGTCACGCGTCTCATTTTTCACAGCTGCACTGCTGCAAAAAGATAAAATTTTCTTTTGTGAAATAACATTTTTAAGTCTTTTCTTTTGTAGTTCACTGTTGTTCGGGTAGTATACACTGAATAACCACACGTTTTATGAGTGTAACGTTTTAGTATGCGAAAAAAAAATTCCTAATACGAACACATTAAAAACTCTCGCAATCATATCGGCTGTGCACTCATCTTCCTTGCATTTCAATAGGAATTAACGCAAGAGCTTTCTGTACAACATATTCCCAAAAATTTTAATGGTACCAGAATAGTTTATTGTACACTTAGCGTAGTGGTTCCGAAATTTTTGGTTCACTTTGAAGCACGGCAATACAGCCCTTATTTGGCAGTGTGTGGAGTTTTTTTTTTTGTTCCACTAGCACTAAAACCCCCCATATCAGATTTCGGCGATGTCTATCTGCACGAAGCGTCCACCAGGTGGCCGGACTGCCATTGTGGGCTGATGACACACTGTCCACCGGGTAGTGGATGAACTAGCTACTCTGCAGAACACCTCATGGAAGAACACTATACGGGCGCGAGTGCGCTTTGAACCCACGGCTTTGAAGCAGATCAGCTTTGCATGCGACTGCATTAGACCATTACTCCATCTCAGCAGCCGAACATCCCGCCTATTTAACTTCCAGTTTCGCAGCAGTGCTTCGCATGTCGTCGCCTTCATCAACTCCTATTAGTGCGCATTGTATCCAGAACACACCACTATCGCACTGCCCAGCTTAAGCCCAGCCTCGAACCGAAACTGAACACTAAGTGGAAACCGAAACGAGAGTGCACCATTCGCATTTTTTCCTAACCACGCTAAGTCGGCGGTCATTTTTAAGCTTATCAATGCGCGTAGACTTTAGCTAGTACTGCTGCGGGTTCCTGCACTAGCATTGAGACATGGTCTCGTGTGACAACTAAATTTTTCTCATAAATGCATTGCTATCGGGTGGGGTTCTGAGCTTGCAATGCGGCTCGTCTTTCTTCGCCTGCCCCATGTACCCTGGCGGGGATACGACTTTTATTTTTATCTTTGAGAAGATGAGAGCCCAATACGCGCTTCAGAAGTGAGTGGCTTGACCGTCGTAATCCTGAGAAGTGCGCTGCATGTTAAGCTGTCTGTAACTGACTGCAAACCTCCCGCAGTCATCCGCTCATATCTAAGGACCCGCATCGAAAGCAATTATTCCAACGGCGGGAATGGCATCATAGGCGACAAGGTGTGAACAAAGGCCTATAAGAGAATACCACGTTTTCGGGTATAAGTAAATAGAAGTATTTTCGCAAAAATATGTGTCTTCACAGTATGTCAGTTCAGCAAAAATAAATTTGAGCATGGAAAGTAGGCAGATGTGCATGTATATTCGTGTACGGAAAAGCCAAGGCATTAAACATCCTTTGCGACCTGTGGCGGAGCGCGGAGACCTCAATACTTATGTGGCGGGCATTTTAAGTCTTCTTTTAGTCGTCAGGTGGGAGTGGCACCTAGTATTTTGAAATGCGGCTAATGCCTCGTTGTGTTCTCTTTTCGTATTTTAAGCGCCATGCTTCTCGGATATTTCCAAGATAATCACAAATTCTGAAAGCAGTCAGAAACGACTTTCGCGTTTATTACTTTCGTTTTTTTAGTTTAATCTCAGCTTCATGCGCCTGCCTCAAGACGGCGTCGTCGAGATCCAACCTGAGACTGCAAAACATGGTGACCTGGAAATAAGGAGGAGCACTCTTTCACAAACTACGATGTTGCGTTTTTACTTCCCGCGAGTATTTTTCTTCCAAGTTCTTTCTCGTTTGTATTTGCCAATTGTCGGTAGACGAGCTCTTAATTTTCCAAACGTTTCCTTTTGATAAGAACGACAGTGAGTTCCTGCCAGGATATGTGGAAACGCCAGTTGTCGGTGACAGTTTTCACTGTGCTACTTCTTGGATATTCGCTTCATTATATATCATAAAAGTGATCTATATTTAGAGAGAGTTTCAACTGTACTTTGGTATTGTGCTTTAATCTTTGGTGATATTTTGTCAACGGCACTTTTAATTAAAGGGTCTATTAGCCCTTTCTAGTGCTCCAATTCAAGTCCCATTTTTGTTTTGGGCATGAAAGAAAGCAAACGACCACTCGAACCTTTGCTCATTTTGGAATTTCTTTTATATTCGCAGAGGCTGGCCTTCAAGAAAGGAAGCTATGAGACTAACGCTGTATAGTTTTGCACCTTGAAGCCGCTACTGTCGAAATAGACACCATCAATATCCTATAAAGTTTTCACGTACCCGATAGAACAAAGACGCATTCAAAACAAGATGTTTGATCACTTGTCTCGATACCTGATTTGATTAAGAAAACTGAGAAAATGCCATTGCTTTTAGAGCTGCATTTACTGGCAATGTTGGTTCAAGTCAGCCATGTGCTTCAACTCTGTCCATGTAGCCATATGACTGGTAATTATATAAATAGGTGCTGATTGTGAACAGAAGTCAATTGCAGGAACGCTTCAATTTCGGATGATTCACCATGTTAGGAGGTAAGTTTGTTAGATGCTCTTGAAGGCGATATAAATTAAATTAAATTAGCGTTCAAAGCTTTAGCAAAGAAGCTGCACTTCTTGGCGAATCGCTACCGATTTTGCGCTTGATAACGAGCTGCTTGGGAAAAATTGTGAACAGGTTTCTTTGCTTCCGTATTTTAGGGTCGTCCTTTAGAGAGAAACAGAAGTTAGCCGTACAAAAAGAATGAACCGCATTCCTTCCGGACACAGACACTGATATGGTATTCTTAAGAAACGTTAGGAAAACCAAGTATTTAGCTACTAGCCCCTCATGTGACCAGCCTCTCCCTATAACAAACGGAATGAAACGAGATAGATGGGCCGTATTAGAAATGCTGCAAAACAAAAATATTAGGCAGAGACGTCACTTCGTGGAATTCGGCAGTAGTCTGGGTTTGAAAATCAACAAAAAATGCATTTCTTCTCTACATAACCCGGATGCATGTTTGCTGGTGACGAGGTTTTCTGAATGCGTGATAATAAGGGAACAAAATACACAAAGGGCATGGCTCTAAGTTTACAGTTGTACGGCAATTTCGTTTATTTAAGCACAGTTTCCTGACTCTTCACTGCTTTTGAGCTTCACTTCAGGAATAATTCATCTCTGACTTTTTTTTTCTGATAAGTATTTAGTTTCCCTACCAATTTCCGGGCGCTGGATCTGCCGTTAAAGCTGAGTACAACCCTCGAGAGACTTAAAAGAAACATCGATACTTTCAGTCAGTGCTGAATTATTTTGGTTGGGTTCGGTTCATGGGGGTTAACGTCCGAAATTGACTAATGCCGTGAGAGACGCCGTAGGGAAGGGGCCCGGAAATTTCGACCACCTGGGGTTTTTTAACATAAACTAAAATCGTGCAGAATACGGACCTCTAGAATTTCGCCTCCATCAAAATTCGACCGCCGCGGCCGGGATCGAACCCACGTCTTTCGGGTCAGCAGCCGAGCATCATAACCACTAAGCCAACGCGGCGGCATTTATTTTGATTACTATAAAAAGCCAACACCCTAAATGACAATCTATGGAAACCAGTGATTATGTTTATTTATTTTATTTTTCATACCTGAAATGAGGTGTTCAAATGTTCAATGTCACAGCCCCCCTTCTACTGGTCCAAGCGAAACCAAGCCAACATGGCAGAAGAAATACAGGCACCTAGGTAAATTCCACATGGCCGCCGCGGTGGCTGGTGGTTATAGTGCTCGGCGGCTGACCCTGAGCGACGTGGGTTCCAACCCTGCCGCGGCGGTTATGTTACGATGAGACGAATGCTACTGGCTTGTGTACTGTGTGATGTCTGCACGTTCAAGATCTTCAAGTGGTCTACGGTGCCCCTCATAGCCTCTGTCACTTTGCGACGTTAAACGCCCACAAAACCAAACCGCAACCGAATTTCAGGTGGTGAGCTGCACTTATGAGTTTATGCACACCGTTATGAGCAAACAACACGTTGGCAAAACTTGATGGCCATAATCGTTCTTAATGCCCATTAACGTGCAGACGCTTTTTTGAGCCTGCACGTGACCCATACCAAACGTCGAAGTGGAGGCCAATTTGGACCATGGGAGGTCCCATAAATGCTTAAGGCGAATTGACAATGCACAGTATTATGAAGTGGTTCTTTTTTTATCCTGATAGACTGCGCAACTTTCTTATCCATGATAAGTTCAGCGCTTCCAGGTATTCTCCCAGTGTGCTGTCCAGTAGTACTGGACAGTTATGTACCCGTCGGGGAAAATTTGCGCGCCTAGAGTGTGCCAGGATACAGTGGACAAAACCACCACTAGCTTGCCTCCATCATGTACTGCCGGAGCCAGACACTAGGCTCCCTAAGATTCTTAGGGGCTTCTACAGAACTGCGCCTCCTCAAATGTTGTGATGAACCATAGGGTGCCTAAATGAAGGCGCATAAATTAAACTATAGTTTAGCTTCATTCATAGCAGAAGATTCTTGCACCTGAAACTATTGAAGGTAAGTCGTTTCTTTAGCTATGGAGAACATTAGTTCGCGAAATCAGCGCGATCGTGAGGTTTCGTAAACTCGGTCCCTGAAGAAATGACTGAGTTGGCCCCGAAATTTTGACCTGGAAATGAATTATTGGTTGGTGTCAGTCAGTATTCTCCAAATTTCATTCCAAAACCTAATCAGAATGACTTCCGTCGAAGTTGTTTGTTCTCCTTCGAATGATCTGTCGGCCTATGAGGTCATGAAAAAGTTTATTTTTTTGTCATCCTTTATTGAACCGTGAAAATTTAGTTCTGAAATGTATTTGGAAATGATGCATATTCGCTTTTAGGCTGGCATCGATCTCCAATGTGAAATGTTCGCAAATCAAAGTCAAAATTTTTTCCCTCCAACGGCAGTACCTGTTTGTTGTAGTTTGTCCTTATTTGCAAGATTCTTATAGTAATATGATAAAGCGCCTCTCAGTATATTTCGAGACCTTATTTATTGATCAGATATGAGCTGGGAAGGCGAGACGTTAAAGTTTTACTTTTGTCCGCTCTGATATATGCCATTCCTTCATATAATGTCGACTGCACTATATAACTTGGAAACCTTCCACAGCTAAACCATTTAAAATTTACTGGTACTCCTTCGTTATTTAATGCACGTTAAATGCACGACACTTTGGGAGTGGTAACGGAATACGGCTGCTATTGGTAGGCAGGGACAGCAGGCCTCGATCACGAGAGGAAAATCGAGAGGGAAATAAGAATAGGGTGGAGTGCATTCGACCGGTTAACCTACGTCATCAATAGCAGTTCACGAATATCCCTCAAGAAAAAAAGAACACAACAGCTGCATCTTACCGGTAGTTACATGTGGGGCAGAAACGCGGAGGCTGATGAAAAGGCTCGAACTTAAACTGAGGCTAGAGCAGCGAGCTATGGATGACAGGTGTAATGTTAGGGGACAGAAAGAGGGCAGAGTGGGGTAGGAAAGAGGAGATTAATGACATTCTAGCCGAAATCAAGAAGAATTAGGTTTGGGAAGGGCATGTAATTTGAAGGTAGGATAATTCATGGTCGTTAAGGGCAACGGATGAAATATAAATGAGATAAAGTTGTCTGTGGGGATAAGAAGGCCGCCGCAGCTTGCAGTGGACAGGGTTAATTGGAGGTATGACAGAGTCGTTTGACCTGCAGGGTCGTGCAGTACAGCCCTTTGTCCTGCAGGTTTATGATGATGGTAAAATAAACTGCGCTGCTGCACGAACGTAAGTGGCACCAAGAAAAATTGTCGCCCATTAAGTCCTACTTTCATAGTTATCTTGTCTATCGCCTGTAAAGCCCGTGTTGAAAAACTCTACGCTCTTTCTGAACTTTGCAAAATACGCAGAATATCTATCATTGCACAATGATCCAAATTACAACAGTGCAGGTCTGCCTAAACAAACTAACCAGAGCCATTATACTCCAGCGATGGACCTTAATTGTTTAAATCCAGGACCAGAGAGTTGCCCTCTGGGTTGGAAAGTATAGCGGTGACAAATTTTTCGTACAACTACAGTTGCTTTCCTACTCTAACGCGGCTGTTTGATTGGAAAACGCAATGTAGAAAGTCTCGTTGTGCGAACAAATTTTGTAGGAGTTCTTCATTCCTTGTTTACAGTTGCGAACAAGGAAGTGCTGCCGCTAAACGCAATTTCAATGTACTAGGCGTTTCAAGAAAGCCCTTATGCTTAAAATGAGTTTTTTTCAAGGAAACAATTTCCTGGTATGAAAAGTAATGCCACTGTTGGTGGACGTCTCGAAGCAGGTAAATAATATTCACTAGTTCGCCAGTTAACGAATTTTAAATGTTAAGTTTTTCGTAATTTCGCATATGCACCTCGTTGCAATTAAGCTTTGCTCGGTGACAATTACTAATAGCCATACCTGCTTTTAGAATATTGAAAACGCCATTATCGTTGCCACTGTGGCTCAACAAATTCTCAATGTTTCTCCTGAAATTCTAAAATCGCATGCCGATTGCAGGCACAAAGCAACGTGCATGAAATTGCGTCATTCAGCAGCGCAAGTACCACGCGACCTTCTATGTTCCGCACGCCCTACCAACGCTGCTGAGTGCAATTCACTGGTAGGAGTCACTTTGCGCGCAACGCGGGTGCGGGACTTTCGAACTGTGCGAGAAATGTCCGAAACTTGTTCAGCCACAGCGTCGATTGTATTCGCGATTTCAAAATTATGAAAACTGCTGTGTCTGCTGGTAAAGGTTATCTACATATCATTATTGCAGCCAGGTGCCTATCTCCATACGTAAAAAAGTCAAATTTTACAGTTTCCTTAACAGCCTTACTGGCTAATATGAGCAGCCTATTTTCGGAGATCCACTAACGGTGGTGTAACCTTGTTGAAAAAACAATGTATTTATCTCAACCAGCCAATCCTTAAAATTCTGTGGCGGGTTTCCATGAGATATCTAGTAAAGAGTCTCCCTTAGCGCGCTCTGGCCACTGACGGCTCCCGCACACTTTATTTCAGTCGTTATTCATCAAAATTTTGAATTCCAGTGTAAATTGCCTTTCGTTTGTGTGATTGCCACCTTGGAGCTATTCGCTCGAAAATAATTAAATTACTAATTGCTGAGTGATTGTTTTCTCTTAGAATACCGTATCCTTGCCCGTCAGATCTATAAAAACTGATCGGTCGAGTTGGTAGCTCTCTTTCGTGTGTACGCCCGTTTCGCTCAACGTAATGACCAAGCAAATGGTAAAGGACTAGTTCGTTTCCCATAAAATAAAAAGAACAGTTACATCTCTTATGCAAAACCTGTGCAGCGCAGTTTGCTTTCTAAAAGTTTAAATGTATGGTTTCAAAATTTTGCGCTTTCGTGTTAACCCTTCACTTATCTGAATGCTACATCTAAGATTGACACGCGAAAAAGATTCAGAAGGGGAAAAAAATTTGGGAACACTGTTTCATATCCTGTTCAGTGTTATCATATGTATTGCAATTGAATACATTTAATGAAGTGATGTATTTCTTATTTTTGTAATGTGCATACGTTTTAAAAAGAGGCAGCTGTGCGATTTTCCTTCTGACAACTGGTGGTGTGTCCCAAGAACAGCAACTTCGGAATTGCCTGTGATTTGAATCTTGAATCTCCTAAAATCGATTACCTTAGCAGTGGATGGCAGTCCTTTCGAAACTGTTTTTTTCTGAAGGTCTAAATGCTCGGAGAGGTGGGCTCACCGGCTTGCTCCTCAACAATAAACACGTTTTTTCTAATTAAGAACAAACTATTTTCACTCCTAGGGCAGTAAATGCATACCAGAAAAATTAAACACCCAATAAAGTAGTATATATCCCGAATCGGCCGTCCTGCCGCCAAGTGTTTCTATAGCGACAGAATCAAATAATCATCAGACCTGAAAGTGGAAGAAATGCTGATACTGTTACATTTATCAAATACGTTTGACTTAGCAGTTCTTCTGCGGCCTAGTCATTTTCTACAGTTTGATGGAGGAGCATAAGAAAGACACGTACCACATCCTCTGAGCTGCAACAGGTAAGGCCTTCAAGGCCTCCCTTACGGATCACGAAAATCCTTCCTTCTTTCCTTCCGTCCCTTCTTTTCAACCAGAGCCCTGCTCGCTGCGACCAGCAAGCTGCAAGTGCCTAAGCAAGCAACCCATACTAGTGACACGACCACGCCCACACGTCTCTTGCTCGTCAAGGAGCGCAACGACACAGCGTGGGCCACTTCTTTCAGAGCCGCATGTGGCACGTTATCTCTGGAGGCGAGCAGAGCTTTCCCGCTAATGTGGAGTAATGAAACACGGCGTCCCTAAGTCGGTGCTGGAGTAATTACCAAGGCTCGCCAGGGGATAAAAAAAACACGTTTAGCTCTCGGCAGAGGAGCGTCTCGCACAGCACTGTGGCGCAGTCAAGTGGTGGAACGCCCGAAGAGAGGGGAAAACAGAAGATACACTAACCAAACATCAGACAAGAGTCGAGGGACGTACCAGCATGAAATGTGCCCACGCGCTGTGCATTATTCTGGTTGATGGCGTCACGGCAGAACTTCCCGAACTTTGCCATTCGTGCCTGCATGCTAAGCTCATCACTTACCTCCTTGGAGGCCGTGTAGGCATTTCCTTGGTCCTTGAGTGCGGTAGATAATTAAGCCCATCTTGTAGGACAGCCACTAGCACACTTCCTGGAAATGGCTGTGAAATTCCGCGATAAGCGGCTATGCAGGGTGACTGCGGGGAGGAGGTTAGGGCTGTTGTCTGCTTAGTGCTGACCACTTAGTCGCCCTTGAAATAAGTATCGAGCTGGCCTAGAAACATTGGCATGTTTCACGTCATTTCTTTGCTGGAACCGACCTTCATGCATATTGCACTATCCAACCCGACCGAATTGGTAGAATCTGTTCCCGTTCATCTTGCCGTCTTGTATTCCAGTGGAACCACTTAAGACAGCAAGTTAATAACTGTTCTGTCACGTGCTTGGTTTCTACGGAGAAAAATTCGTTGTTTGGACGGAATTGTGCTTGTACCCTAATGGGAATAATTATACATTTGTCGCGTAAGAAGATATCGTGCCTCCATACATTGCTGTAATAAACAATTTCGCCACAGCACGGTACTGAAGGTCACCCTAATTGGCAGGAGAGGCTGGGACAACTCCAAGATAAGGCGTGTTCATTTGATCTGCAGTTAGCAAAGTCATGCACTCCTTCAGAAACCCAATTTTGTTCTCTTTTCACCATCTACGGCGGATTCCTTCTTATGACGTCGACTCTATTATCCTAAACTAAAGTTGGTTATCTTCTCTCCGTGTCGCTTTATATATCCACGTCTACTTATTTTCTAGATTTCAGCTGTGATATATCAGTTCCTGCTTTTTCTCTTATCGGCACTGTTCTGTGGCTTAATGCAGACTATATCTTGTTCTTTTTGTGCTTCACTCCTCGGCCATCACTTAAATCTACCCTTAGCTTTAAGCGTCCTAATTGAATATCTGCGAAACGCAGAAAAAATCAGCTGGCCAAAAAAGAAAGGCATATGCTAGCCAGCGACCACCACCACCTGGTGACGTTTTCATGCTCTTTACTTTCTTGTCCATTAGGGCCCTGCTAGCTGCCCAGTCCAACGTGGTCCTAGACTGAGGGATATCACGAAAAAACATTTTGTTCTCGGAAAATATGTTTCTCTCCCTCCTCCAGTTCTGTAGCCAGTGTTCAGAGACAATGTATTCACGTAGTTTCATGCTCAGTTGAAGCCTGTGTTCGTGTCCTCACAAATTATACAAATACAGAAGATTCCCGCAAAGCTTCACTTATTGCTAAGCCCCGCAGCAGCTGTGTTGTGGCACTACGCTTAATCAGCGTTCGTCATTGCTTTATGCAGAAAGTATAGACAAGCATCCCCATATGAAAACTTCACATATAAGAAACTCTGACATCTCCAACCAAAACTAAGTTAAAACATAACGTTTCGAAGCCGGCTCGGCTCCTTGTTCAGAGTTGACTGGGGCAGTATCTAGCGTGTTTAATTATGCATGAACGGAAGCAGGAGGTCGAAAAAAAGAAAGCGGCGATGCGAAAGGCGCGCGGGGGAGAGGGGAGGGGGGGGGAGCTCGAGAGGTTAAGGCTTGGAGTCCCGTTGGCGGACTGTCAATTTCGACTTTTCTTCTTTGAGCTGCAGTGCGTTTCTTTCTTCTGTAGTCTCATATCCTCAGTAAGCAGTAAAGCGCGGTCAGTGAGGAAAGTGACTATCTTAGTACACTGTGCACATTTTTCTCGGAGCAATACCTGCGATAATTTATCACTGATTCACTTCAAGCACGCGCTCTAAAAGGAATCCATGGCGTCAAGTTCACAAAGCTCCCATAATTCGAAATTATTCACGCCATATAAAAGAAGAGCAGACGTTCCAGGGGGATAGAGTTAAAGCTCCAAGATGCATCACCGTCATGTACCATGCTCAGGCCTTTTTCCTGCAGGAATAATACTCTTCATTTGTGTTCGTGACACTGTATGCTCCACTGCTTCGTGCCCAGAACGTAACGGAGAACGGTGGTGCTGTCAAACGCCTAGATTTGCCGCCCCAAATCAATTTTTTTGCTGACAGCTGAAAGCGAAAAAGCGACTTACGTTTTACGTTCGCTTCTACTCTCGATAGCAATCGGCTTCCAAAATTTTTTGACGCAGCATCATGCGAAGCACCATTCTAAAGCCTAAATTGTTATTCGACTGGTGCTACAAGTTCCAGTTTACTGACATTCTACCCGTATTAAACAATTCATAAAGTGTAAGCCTCGAGGGCTGTTTTGTTGTTTAAGGCAATCGTTTAGCCCCTGCGTTCAAGAAGATACTCATACTACAGCTTTCCACATTAAAGTTATACACATCATGCTTTTCTGCTTCCAGCTCTACGATCCGTTTCATAAGTCATTTGCCAAGGTAACTGAACCTGAATAATTATGCGACAAGTCATAGTTAAAGAGTAAACGTCATACACAAAGCTATTGTCAATGAGATCCTCTATTTTGTGCTTTTCTACGCACGTTTCATTTGTTTTCTTCGCTCAATATAATTATTAACAAAAATCTCGAATTCTTAATATCGCACGTCCATGCCAATACGTAGGCGGCTACGACCACAAGCAGTGTCCGCGTTCTGTGACTTGATATTTTTCGAGCCTCACGAAGAAAACTTTGATTTGCACCCTGGCAAAACGAGAGTAGGGGCAAAGGAACTGCGATATAAGTGCCTTCATAATATACCTGCACAGAATTCTGACTTTTTCGCCCTTTCTGAGGAACGCGCGCGTCAACATTTGAGTTTTCACGTTGATGTTGTTGGTTAGTAAGAGTTAGTTGGATCACCTCGCTTACGGTATCATGGCTGCCAGGTCCCGGCGTACGGTAGCGACAGACTTCTTCGGTTTTTTACCTTTGGCTCGAACGTCGCTGCTCTCGCTTCAGTGTTCACACACGAGAGCTCCCTAATCTTACAGGAACGTAGGCGTATTGAAGAGCACTGTCAACACCGCGTCTCTGTCGTGTCGGCCGGAAATCGTTAATGAAAACCATGACTGAGAGCCACTTATTGTCGTGACATCTTTTCGGTGACATGTAGGCAGAGGAGCCGGGCTGTTTGCGCAATGCGAATGGCACAAGTTGATCAAAGAGGAAATTACTTCTTTACGTGGAACCTTCCCAATAGCAAGGGGGGCATGTTCTTTACTTTCGCCTAGGCCACGTGCGAAGCTACTGTGAAGAAATGCCTTTCTGAAGAACAGGTGTCTTTGCCGTTCAGTGCCTCCTTTTCCTTCATGTCGTTTCCATGTTTTATGGTAAAAAAAAAACGCCGCAAAGGTTTCCTTGTTCATGTTTTCATTTGTTAAAGGTGCGTACAAGAGAATGAGACTCTTTCTTCCACAAAAATAAAAGAACAAAATAATCACCATTGGAAAGGCCTTCAAAATGTACTTGCGAATTCAGCCGGAAATTAGCCATTGACTACATAGATGATCAGATTATTACACTGTTGAAGATACCTTTGGAGATGCATAGACTAAACAAGCAAAGTAGCATTTCCTGCAGCTTGGGTCAAACGCATGTTCCTCCTGGCGCAAATACCATCCAAGCATGCTGACGGTTTACGCTTGCCACATCGTCACGAAATGGGACAAAGAATGGCATTTTTTTTCTTTCCGCTTGTAGCTTTTACTGTTTTCTGTGGCCATGCTACTAAGTGGCTTGTATATTCATTTTTACTGTTGCACTGACAGAAAAGGAAGAAGCTTTCATTCACCATATTTGCGGAATTGTTTTACATCGCAACCTAATGAAAATCTTACTTGTTCCCTCTTGAGCATTGAGGTAAGGGTGCCCGTTCAAAACATCAGACCGGTTTCTTTCTGACTGGTGTGTGCTGCTTCAGGACATAAGATATCAAACTTTTGTAAGAAGGAAACAAACGAAATATTTATATAAATCAAATGAGTCTGTCTGCTTGAGTGAAATCTGAGAGCAATGACGATGCAGCTCTCGAGTTTCCGATTAACTTTACAATTACCTGGGCACAAGAAGCAGGCTTATTATTTTGTACCGGCCATCAATACCATTTCATGCATACCTTCTGGTAAAGATCGCTGGGTATGCCACTTAATGCTGTTTAAATATTTCGCCTTACAAAGTGATGTATCTTTGCGCAGTAAATTTGGGCTGTTGTTTAAAACAGGCCCTCCAAGCTTTTTCTTTAATCTTTTATTCTCACACCCCATTTTTAAGAGAGCAGTTGGGTCAGAGAAACCGATAAAGGTTATTATGAAAAAGGCAGCAGTTGGTGATATTCATGGAGCAGGCGAGGCTGAGAGCCCAGCTACATTTCGTGTGATAATGGTGATCGTATTCCATGAAGGAAAAATTCACTCGCTGGTTGAACGTAAGCCAAGATTAGCTTTTGCTACACTGCCTATACGGGAGAACTCTGTGAAGTCTCCCCACACTGTGCGACAGTGTCATAGAATGTCAGGCTCAGCAGCAATGTCATGCTTATAACGTCTTAGCGGTGTTGTACGCTGCAGACCACAAAAGAAAGGTTGTTCAGGAAAACATTCAGTGGATCAATCAATAAGTTTATGCATCAAAGTAAAATACAGTTTGGTCCAAGACTATTTGACGAACCATTTTACTCCAGAGAAGCCGAACACAGGCAGAGGAAATCTTGCATCTATTAGAAAACCAGTGGGCATCCGCGGCGGGAATCAAACCGGGAACCAAACCGAGCACCTTCCGAATGCGAGGCGGATGCTCCACCACAAGCCCACCGTTTCGGTTGCGGAAATGGGCGACTTTGAGTGGCTTTATGGTTAGATGTAGGTGGGGACAAGAAGGAAAAACGAATAAGCAAACAAAAGCACATAGTTCTACTGTGTGATTTTCTTTCTTTTTTCCTAGTCTGTTCGCGTTGAATTCCAAATGATAAAATACAGTGCGCATGAGTGCAGTACATACATATAGGCCGCAGAGTTGAACACTATAGCGAAACTTCTGGTTACTAATTGCATAAAGTATGATTTGCGAAATGCATTAAAAAAAGCGCAATGGAATTATTACAATGGAGCATATAAGCTGGAAATTCACTTACAAGTCAGAAGAACCAAATAACATTCCAAACGGAACTACAATAGTAACGAGAAGAATATATAAGCATCATATTACTGAGGAACTCACAGCATAAACAAGCCCAAAATCAAATCAAGAAATTAGAGAGTTTTGGTGACATGACCCTGCCGACATAGCCTATAAATGCTTTCAGATTAATAAACCACAGGAGGAACTGCTACGGGGAGATCAAACGCAACCAAATTAATTTGTTGCATTTAGCTCGATGGCTGATTTTGAAATAGTGACTCTCCAAAAGCAGAAGTCAGGACTGGCCAATACCTAGCAAAGCTTCCTGTACCCTATAATGCCTTCAATAACCACAGTAAGCTATGAATTCGCGATGAACAAGCTGCATGGTGAGCCCTAGGTACGGCTACGTGGCTCGAGCAGCAACCTTCATTTATAGCAGATTTGACTCCTGGTTTTACGCATTCAACACCAGAATTCTGACTCGCTGAACCCTCTGAAACGCTGAGATGGGCAAATACTATGGGTCAACCGAACGATTTTGCGTTTTTGTCTAGCACAAGTCCCTGCCAGTAAGGTTAACTTGCCTTGCACAGGCAAAAGAGTCTTCTTGATTTCCACGTTTTGTGGTTTCATGGCTTACTAATAATTTGTCAGCAAGGTATATCTTAGACTCTTGGACTCTCTACCGCGTCGGTGTCGTCAACTATCAAATTTGGTCAAGGCACTAATTAGCTGAGAGTTAAAATCGCATTTGGTTTCATAGAATTTGGCAAAAAAGGCAGGCAACTTCTCCAATGCTGCACTGGTCGCTCCTGTGGCTGATATTGATATACGCAAGCTTCGTACCTCAGCTAGTCGACAGTTCGAAATTGGAACTTCGACCCACCATGGTGGCTCCATAGTTATGGCGCTTGGCTGCTGACCCGCCGGACGCTTGTTCAATCCCGGCCTTGGCGGTGCACTTCTATAGAAGCGAAATTCTGGAGAACCGTCTACTGTGTGATGTATGTGCTCCTTAAGTAATACTTGCTTGCCACAGTTATTCGAAACCATCTATCACAGTGCCCCTAACAGCCTCAGTCGCTTTTTATTGTCAAAATCCACGAGGTAGCAAACCATAAAGCTACATCTCAAGTGATATCTCAAATACCCAGCATGACATAATATTGAATCTTCTCTTTTCGATGTAGCTTTCCCTGGCTTTCGGCAGCAGCAGAAGTAGCAGTTGAGGTACCAGCGGCGCTGTGCCGTGTCCTCTACCAATCTGAGTGCCTTTGCTTGGGGTGCTTTCCTTGGCGGGCTCATCTTCGCAACAGCAGTTGACGACGTGCTTACCTTCCTCTTCACCAGCCTGGTACCCGCGTGCGGGACCTCTCCAAACCCCTCCTGGTACCATAGGCATTATACCTGTCCGTGGTTGTGTTTGTCGTGTCTCCCGGCTTGCACATCAAGTTTAGAGGTCACAGCTTGGGTGTGAGTGAGGGGCAATGCGACGCAGGGCTGTCATGGCCTTGCCCCTCCCCACTGCACTACTTCCACACTTAACCTGGGTATGGTATACGTCGCCGCATATTTTGCCATGCCATGTTCTCTGACGTACGATGTGTGCCCTAAGGCCCAAACGGGATCTGCATTTGAGCTATCCAGCTTCTGGCTGCAAGCCTTAGCGTGCTGCCTTTACCTGCATTAGGAAAATGCCCCAATAATGAAATACAACGGCAACTAGTCAGCCAACTACTGCGCGAAGGAAAGGTCAATCAATGTACGAACATCGGCTGTATAGCAAAGGCGTCGACAGTAGAGCGGCTCAGGAAGTGTTTCTTCCCTTTTTTCTCACCTAATGCTTAATTACGAGTGACAAAGGAATAGAAGGTCAAACTGTGTAGCCAAAGAGAATGGGGGAAGGCAGCGAAAATCGAGGACAGTGATCGGTAAACATTAGAGTGAAAGCACCAGATGTGGCCCTGTTTACGCTCGCTACTTTTGGTAACTTGCTTCTGTGATGCCTGGATCATCTGCTTAATTCGCTCCTGGAGCCGCAAGGACTAATGTTAAGCAATCTTTATTTCACTTTCAGCGCAAACAACCTCCCCGTTATTTACTTGTGCTGAAATATTCAGCACTAAGGGAACAACGAAACTGAGCTGTACACTAGAAGGAAAATGAGAGCGAAGCTGAAGTACGAAAATATAGCTATGGGAGGAAAGTAAGTGAATCTATGCAAGCAGACAAGAATTCAAAATATTTCAGACAAAATTAAGCCGAAAGAGAGTTGAGAGAATGTGACAAGAAAATCAATTGCAGAAACCTTGTTTTTTAATTTCGCTTACTTTTGCATGATTCGCCACCGATCAGTGAGTGACCGCGATAACTGTAATCTATGCAATGCCTCGGCAGACAACTGTGCGGCAGTCCCCTAAACAACGCGTTTTATATTGTAAAGTTAAGCTTGTTGCGAGAAATACATGTCTTGTCAAAATGTTACGATTTTGCTCGCCCAGTCCAAAAGGCCGCTATTCCACCCGACCCCCAATCTGGCTAAGATATTACATTAGCTATTCGGAACCGTAAACAGGCCCTGAAACAAAAAAAAAAACAAAAAAAACTGCGCACGATGGCAGCCCATTCGCGCTAAGTGCGGACTCCTTCCGCGTGAGTCCGTCGTTCCACTTGTGCAAGAAAACAGTGAAAAAACAAAAAGTACTGATCCGGCTGAATGGTATTGCGCGGCACCTAACGACATTTGCTTCTTGTCGCTCTTGCTGAACGGAAAGACGAGGAAGGTATGCAGTGAGAGAGCAGCATTGAATGGCATCTGTAGCGTCGCCTCTTCCGGGAAGTCCACTGCACTCAGTCCCAAGAAACCAGTCATTTATGACTTCTCGCATTCTGGATGCTTACGCTGAGGAGAGAATCTTAGGAATTCAGGAAGGTGGTGGGTATTTGCAATTCAACGCCATGGCTACTCTCACTCGATATTCTGGCGCAGCTCTGTCGGGACGGAATCTCGAGGTGCTATACCGCAGAAATCTGTGTCTGTTTATGTTCACATATGCTTGATCGCCTCCCACGCTGCTGCTACTTACGAAAAGAATCTTCTTAAACTGCCTTTCTTTCGCACGACAAACAGTAAAGGCTGTATATGCACTGCAACCGCCAAATCTACATCCCCATCGAGTGGAGCGGTTACCATTCCCCCCCAAACGACATTTAAACTAATGCATGTTGCTGCGGGAGCCGGTCTTGTGGGGCAGTTAACATTCGTGCTTGATGCCCATATAGAGTATAATCTCCTCTAAGTGCCGACTTCAGAGCTACTTCTGTTTCTCTTTAGAAATTTCTATATATGAGTCTTAACCACAAGGAGAGGTGTTCCTTCTATAGGACAAATATTGAAGAATCAATAATAATTTATTCGCCACCCTTTCTGCTCCCTGCTCGGCGCTATCTGCGTTGTGAGTGTAGCGGCGCTCTGAGAATCAGTGGCGCTGCGCTTCTTTCCTCGCGGGAAGCGGTCGATAAAGGAACGTTAGTAGTCGAGACTTGGCGTCCAGTATATTTGCGTCGTCCGCCGACGCACCCCGTATTGGTCGTAGCAGAACAGTTCTGTCTCCCTAGAACATGATGTCCATCCTCCGATGTTGCTTGGATGGAGCAGCGGCATCGGTGGCTGAACTGACGACAGGAGGTGCTTGGTAGCGCACTGTCGAGTCGAAGGCGTGTTCCAATAGGTCAGGACGCTGTAGTATCCGGGGGTCTGGATGCGAGATTCCAGGGGTCGCTTTTCGCATCCGTCCCGCAGTAGTCACGACGGTTCCCACAGTTCCCACAAGCTACAGGGTGTGTGCGTCGTCGGACGAGACGAACAGACTGAGCACTGCGTCCCAACTCCTCTTTACTCTACACGCCGGGTGGCTTCAGAAGTCCGCACTGAAACGTACCAGCATGAAGGCTGCGGCGCGTCGGTGATGGCCATGGCGTCGTCAGAGTCCGTACGCAGCCACGGGACGCAACGCATCATGTGAAGGCATCAGGCTGAGTGGTCCAACTGTACCATCGTCAAGACCTACAGGATAGTGCAATACCAAAAGATAGGACGAACTGAAATATGCGATAATATATTCTCTAGAGAAAAAAACTGCCTCTCAGCATCGCTCCACGCAGTGATAGCCTACTATTATTGTTTGACTACACCGCTTATAGGGTCTGAGTGCCGGTCCTGCAACTCGTCTAGAGCATGCCCATCCCGAACAGAAATGCACTTCCGAATTATTCATTGCCAGTGCAGATGTTTAGACACACGTACCCAGGCAGATCCTCCACTTACGAACACTTTTCACCTTGTGACGCTGAGTTATATGCCAATGGTTTTTATGTTCTTTCCTCCTTGCGCAACTTACTTGTTGCAAGGGGCCCAGTCAACTGCACGCTTTTTGAAGGCTTCAAAAGGTGTCACGTACCGCATACAGGGTCTATTCTGAAAGTAGTAAGACTGGTTTTTTCCTGGGCGAACTGGCCGACTAGAGGTGATCTGCGCGTGCAGGATCGTTGAAGGGGGATATTGGGAATGCTGGGGAAAATCGGCAGTCGGCTTTCGGCCGTTGAAGAGAGCAGGTCGCTTGTACTGTGAACCCCTGTCGAAACGTCTCGTCACGCAGAATCATAGAGAGCGTTCTGCTCAGCGATGATCCTGACCGTCAGCAGTGGCTGGTGGGGAGGGCCAGCGCAGCAGCAGCAGCCAGTGGACTACCGGACTAGGCGGCCCACCCACATGTTCTGAGAATATTGAAGAAATAAAGATGTTTGTAATAAATCAATCAATAAATAGAGAGCGATTACTGGATCAGCGGTGCGCGATCAAATTTTGTGTAGATTTTGGTAAAACGGGCAAAGAGACTCACAACATGATTAAGGAGGCCTACAGTGACGGTGCCATGGGCAGATCAGATTTATTTTTTTTCAGTGGCACAAGCTGTTCCGAGAAGGTCAGGAAAGAGTGGAAGACGATGACTGCTCCAGACGCCCTTCGACCATCAAGACCAACAAAATTGTGTAGCGACTGAAACATTTACTGAACAGGGATCGTAGGATGAGTATCAAAATGATTGCTGATGACTTGAGCATTCTTCAAACCCAAGTTTTTGAGATCGTGACAGAAAACTTAGCCATGAGGAAAGTGTGCGCGAAGTTGGTGCCGGGAGTGTTGTCAGAGGAGCAAAAGGCCAACCGGAAAGTGATCTGCCAGGATATTCTTCTTCATGTAACTAAGGACCCCGATTCTTTGCCCAGCACATGGCGACAACGCTGCCTCAGGCCCCCTACAGCCCCGACTTGACCCCGCCAGACTTTTTTCTATTCCCGAGAATAAAATCGACGCTCAAGGGGAAACATCATGGATCCGTAGAGGCGGTTCAAAAGGCCGTGACGAGGGAGCTAAACAGCACTCCGGTTCAGGCGTTCCTGGAGGCGTACGAAAACTGGAAAACTCATTGGCAGCAGCGTGTAGGTGCGGAAGGGTGCTACTTTGAAAAATTCTAATCGTTTGTACGATTCTCTTAAATACATTTTATGAAAAAAAAGTGAGTCCTACTACTTTCAGGACAGACCCTGTATGTTGTATTATTGTGTGCGCAAGTATAATTGTTTGAGCAAATTCGTCAGCGTGTTGGAAACCACTTGAAGCGAAATGACACTAGGGCGCAGTTACAGGCGCTGAAGGAAGGAGTCACTCTAGCTCTTAATATTCGCAACAGAGGTTGCTATAGCGATAATTACTGACAGTAGTACGAAGAAAGAAAGTGCGTCTCTCAATAGCTCGACGGGACGACTACGGTGACGTCGGTTTCTTTCAGTCAGTGGCATGGTATCAATTTTGAATGCAGAGCGCGGCAGCTTGGACCGGAGAAATACTAGTCTCATAAAAAAAGACGTCCAAACATTGCAAGTATAATAATTTTGTGCGTTATCACAAAATTTCCTGCGCCAAAGTACGAGAAAAATTTGTGGACTTACGCAGGAAACGGCCTTCGAGTATACGTGTTTAATAAATGATGTAAAAGCGTAAGTACATGCAGGAAAGGTTAGAAATTGCGTTATTACATGCACCGGCTTGTCGCTAGAATTTGTTTATTTGTTCACAATACCTTACAGGCCCCAGTTCGGAGCATTGAGTAAGGGGGGTGTTAAGAGTATGCGCATGCGAACTAGAATTGAGCATAATATGAGACAACCAACGAAACACAGCGACAAAGAAAAAAAAACAACAGTTTAAAAAGAATGTGTAAATACAATTCATAGCATCAGACTGTAAGAACGTTACTCGCGAAAATGGCGCGCACAAACACAAAAGGTAATCACCAAACGGAAGTCGGGAAATGTGTTTGAAAATAGAGCGCATAAATGTACCTGAAAATAGCAAACAGCTCGAGCGAAGAGGTCAGCTCGACAACTAAACGGAGTATAAACACGTTGAAATTAGATAAATGATGTAAGCGTGAGCAATGGGGAAACAACTTGTCTCAAAATATATAGAAACGAAATGGTATGGAGACGTAACTGTCGGGAAGATCACTGGAAACTGATGTGGACCGAGAAACCGGAGATGAACTGAATTTCCGAGTAGTGTCACAGATTCGCGAGAAACTGAGTTGATTACGAGACCCCTGAGATATCCTTGAATGAGCAGTTAGATGAAGGGGACACGTGGCGGTGTTGTACCCATATCTATGAAGCAGACAAAGAAGAGAGACTGAGTGTCGCAGATCTAGCGTTCAAAGAGGCTTATGTCACGTGCTATTTGCGTTCTGCTCTCTGCGATCACTATTGAAACTTCACATATTTATCTCTTCCAAGGCTACAAAAATCGCGTCTCATTTCTTCTGGTAGTCAGTATTTCCTTCGTAACACGTTTCCTTTATAAAATCAAAGAAGGAACCTGTGCTTGTTGGGGAATACTTATGATGAAAATAAATGCGCCAATTAGCCAAGACAAACAAGAGAAACAAGACATCACACGTGCTGACTCGCAGCTGGAGTTTTAATTAATATCCTTAGGAGCAAAGACAGAAAGACTAGCATAAACGTCGCAAAATCACTACCGTGTGGCGGCAATAGTGTCCCATAGCGCGTAGGTTTAGTGTCCCATAGCGCCATGACCCGAGCTATGAGGGGAGCCATAGTAGAGGGCTTCAGAAATTTTGGCTACCTTAGGTTTAACAGGCACTGACATCGCACAGTACACGAGCCTCTAGCATTTCGACTCCATAAAACTGTGACCGCCGCGGCCAGGATCGACCCACCGTCTTTCGGGTCAGCAGCCAGCACCATAACCAGTAGGCCACCGCGGCAAGTTCGAACGCATGACATAAAATGTTTGCGCACAAAAAAATACCAGTTAGGAGAAAAGGGTGGCCGGTTATTTAGGTACCAAATTTCCTTATCTGAAAGGGCACTCATAGCTCACTCACGGAGACTTAACCCTTTTTTTCAATAAAAAAGGCTTTCATTGCCTCTCGGCTCGCCTGATACTGACGATGGGACAGAATCGTGGTGCTCGGAAAGTGTGGTGTGCGTTTGCACTATTCCGGCAGTGTACGGGAAGGCTGTAAAGAGAGTCACAGTCGATTAAATTTGTCTGCTCAGAGAGCAGGACGTTCACAGACACTGTATGCGCTACCGCACGATAACGGCAGTCTGTAAATAACGCCCTTTCTACATGTGACAAAAAAAAAGAGACTAGTGCTTTGCTGTGGAGACCCAGAGGTTGTTGCAACTATCGACCGTTAATTTTCTGTCTGTCCAGTTGGGGGCAAATTCCAGCCAGCTTCACAGGTGCGGAAACCACCACACTGACGCGGTATCTGTTGTCCAAGCTCTTCAGAGCAATGGAGAGCCTGTGTGTATAGCGGATGACATTAGGCCAAGGACGCTCACTAGCACCGCAATTCCGTCTGTCCGCTCTTGACTTAACAAACTGAGGGAATTTTTCGCCTGCCCGGGTAGCGACGTGTTAAGGGAAACCACCGTTTATTTATATCTTGCAAACTGGACCGCCACAGCTTTCGCAAAGAGGTCGCGACAAGAACGAGAAGTGGCAGCTCAAGGGCATGAAACCACTGATCTGCCTTTATCAGTTTGGCATTGCCTGACTGATAACATAGGCGCGAATCCACACAGCGAGGGCTGTAGAGCCGCCAAAGATGGTACGACGACACCGTCACATCAAGGTGAAGAAAACTCAGCTCATTGCCAATTCGGACGACGGTTTTGAACTCTAAACAACGGGCGCGCTGTCTAGTGCAACCAGCAAAGTTTCTGTCGGTATCAAGAGGTGCAACCAACAGGTTCAACTTTCAATCCAGTGCATACTTTGTAATGTTTTCTGTAGAAAGAAATTATAGTTTCACCCGAAGACCGTGAAGGTTAGGTAAAAACAAAACGTCCGTCATATCTGATGTGTCGCTAAAGGACGCTCAACACGATGCACCATACACCATACAAATTTACTTTTCTTCTCTTTCACACCAAATATTTTGAGGAGAATAGACTCCAATACTGTTGTTGGCGAATACCGCAAGCCTGAATTCAATCTTTTGTGCATCTTCAGGTTAATCATTCTTTCAAGACATTTTCCAGAAAGAGCAATATATAAAACGTCGAGAGAAAAAAGATTGCTTCTTACTTTATGTAGTAAGAGCGAAGCTAAAATACGGGTATTTTTGTTGTAAACAGAAGTCAGTGTGTTTGATTCCTTGATATCTATTAGATCTCGGATAATAGGCCGCGTCTTCCAATTGTGCACAGAAAAAAGAGCTAGGAGTTGCTTTAGAACGTGGCATTGTACCCGTTTTGGACACGAGAAAAGCTGGGAAGCTGGCGCAAAAGACATGCGCAAACCAAGAAGAAGGATTTCCTGTTGAGGAAATGGAAACGTCAATCGCATCGCATCGAAGCCGGGAAATTCGCACTTGAGAAAAACACTTCAAAGAAGCCGCGCTCGCCACTTGCAAAAAAGGGATGTGGCCCCACACTGCTGCAACGTTTGATTTATCGCTGGCCATCTCTTCAATCCTGATTTCGCCACGAGATAAAAATATTAGAAAAAGAAGCAAGACGCAGAATGTCTTGGCGGTCTCAAGTCCTTGATCGAGAGAGTTAGATCAGCGTCCCTAGGGAGACACGAGCGCCCGAAGGAAAACTTGCCCTTTAAAAGTGCCCAGCGAAAATGTGAAAGAACACAAATTGAAAAAGAGAAAACCTAATTTTGCCGTACTACTTTTTTGAGCGATTCCCGCTTGCGACACCTACCTAAGAAAGTTTTTGAAGTGCCAAAGATGGATAGGCAGTGGGCTGTCTTGACGGATCGAGTAACCAAAGGCTGCAGCGCAGTGTAGTTTATAACAAGTTTTTTTTAGCGCCAGAAATGTTAGCTCTCTTTCAGGATCGTAGCCACGGATGGCATCTCATTGTGAGAAAACTCCTCGAAATTTTCTGACTGCTGCATCCCCCTCCCCTCCTCCTTTCGCCCATTCTTTCCCTCGCTAATTTCACACCGCATCGACATACTAAACTGTGAAAACAAAAAGAAGAAGAGCGTCTCCATTTGTACTTTTCGTACATCAGGATGCGGAGATGAAGTATGATTTTCTGCAATGTTCATGCTGGAGAGGAGCTCACAGAAGTTAGTTTCATGTAATGATTTTAATCTCATCCCTTTGCCTGCCCCGACAATTCCGCGTTCAATTTCGAGCAGTTGCCCCCAGTTTTGTGTTTGAGTATATATTGTTCAGTGGCAGGATGGTCTAGAACGCGTGATTGCTTACGCCAGTCGCACTTTGTCCCGTTCCAAAGTCAACTATTCCACCAAGGCGAGGGAATGTCTGGCTGTGCTGTGGGCCGTTACGAAATTTCGTCCGTACCTGTATGGCCGCACATTTCGGGTTGTGAGCGATCATCATTCACTGTGTTGGCTTGAGAATCTGAAAGATCCCTCGGGGCGGCTTGCTCGATGGAGCCTTCGGCTACAAGAATTTAATGTCACCATCGTGTACAAGTCCGGCCAGAAACACAGCGATGCTGACTGTCTATCCCGCGCTCCTATTCCCTGCCCCACGGGCGAGTCCGACGACGATTCCGCTTTTCTCGGGGCTGTCACCGCGTCCACCCTTGCCCGCCAACAGAGGGCCGACGCCGAACTGCTTCCTCTCATCGAGTATCTCGAAGGAACCGCTCCATCTCCTCCTTGAATCTTGAAGCACGGGCTGTCATCGTTTTCCTTGCGCGATGGTGTCCTCTATAAAAAGAATTACGGCCCAACGGACACTGCCTATCTGCTTGCCGTACCAACAGCGCCTCGTGACGAAGTTCTGCGTGCGTGCCACGACGAACTTCCTTCGGGCCACCTCGGGTTTTCCCGCACGTTGGCGCGCATACGTCATAAGTACTACTGGCCCAGGCTTGCTGCGGTTGTCCACCGCTACGTCCGAACCTGCCGTGAGTGCCAGCGCCGGAAGACGCCGCCGACTAAACCAGCCGGGCTCCTGCAGCCGATCGATCCCCCATGCCTCCCATTTGAACAGGTCGGCATGGACTTACTCGGCCCATTTCCGGCGTCTTCCATGGGTAACCGGTATATTGCTGTTCCCACTGACTATCTTAGCGGCTACTGTGAGACTAAGGCCCTTCCCCGTGGTACCGCAGCCGAAGTTGCACATTTCTTCATTCACAACATTGCACTTCGTCACGGAGCCCCTACAGTCGTGTTAACTGACAGGGGCACCACCTTCACGTCGGCACTTACGAGCGAGGTACTTCGACTCAGTGGCACCAGCCATCGAAGGACTACAGCTTACCATCCGCAAACGAACGGACTGACTGAGAAGCTTAACAAGACAATTGCCGACATATTTCGAATCATGTAGACGATGACCATGGGAACTGGGACCGGATACTGCCTTACATCACGTTCGCTTACAACACTGCTCTACACGAAACGACACGCTTCACTCCGTTCCATTTGGTGCACGGTCGCGAAGCCTTGACCATGCTGGACGCCATGCTTCTTCCGGATCCTGCTCCCTCTTCTTTCCTAGCGAACCAATTTGCTCGTGACGCCGAAGCCGCTCGCCATGTTGCTCGACAGCGAATCCGGCACCAACAACAACGCGACGCCGAGCGGTACAACCTCCGCTGCAGGGAAGTGATTTACACACCCGGTGACCAAGTCTGGGTGTGGAGCCCGATCCGCTTGCGGGGGCGCTCTGAGAAGCTTCTTCGCCGTTACTTTGGTCCCTACCAGTTGTTACGCCGCCTCAGCGCGTGACCTACGAGGTGCTCCCTCAAGGAACTGTCCGGTCCTCACGACAACCGACGTCCGATGTAGTCCACGTGGCGCGACTGAAGCCGTATTACTCCCGTTAGCCCCTTTTTACGCAGGCACTCGCGCCGTTCACTTTCCGCCTTCCCTTTATTATTTTTGTTCCCGCGCGGGCGGCATCGGATCGATGCCTCTTGAAAGAGGGGGGGGGGGGGGGGGCAATGCCACACTGCTGGCCCTCTGCCGGCCCCACCTGGTGGCCGAACCTTGGCTCCCAGCGCGTGGCCGAGCGTCGTCTTCGTTCTGCATGAGCTCGGCGGTTCGGCGGGCTTCGTCCTAGGAAACGCTGTACTTCCCGCTTTTCTGCTGCGTTTGTCGGTGACAATATTTACGAATATTCTGGCACATTTGCGTTCTGTGTTGATTATTCTCAAAATAATGTAGGGATTCGCGGCTCTGTAACGGGAAGCAGAAGTTATTGCGAAAAAAGTCACACTACTACGCCATTAAACCGCGCATTCTTTTAATGGTAGGCAGAGTTCATCCTAATTAAACACAAGTTTTCACGTGTTTTAGTCTGTTAGTATGTTACTGTGTGTGCTCTCATATGGTGCGAAAAATCCCAGCCACGGCAATCAAATAGAATGGTGCCATCAAGCGGCCCTAGGACGCACATAGCTAGCCGAGGACTGCAATTTTAGGCAATCATACAACTGTTGCTCCTCCGCGTATATACCCCCTCCTGCCTGACCTTATTGTGGCTCCAGTTTTCCTTTCCCAACTATCTGAGTACCAAATGTGTGAGCAACTGTTTGTCCTGCATTCCATATGGTGTCATACTATTTTTCTTCGGATGTAGGCAAGATAGCCGAAGGTCCTTAGTGTTTCAGGTTTGATTGTAAGGAAATGGAAGCGTAGCGAGGGCGGTAGAAAGTTAGTTGGGCGGACGGGTTTAAAACGTTTGCGAGGATACAGTGGCTGGAGGAAGCACAGGAGAGGTTTAATTGCAGATATATGCTAGAGGCCTTTGTCCTGCAGTGGGCATGGTATGGCTCAATTGCCCCATACGTCGAGTTCGGACACTCAGAATGGCACACTAAAGTTTTCACCTTCGTAGCACGTAAGCAGTCGTGAGTGCCTCCTGAATTTTATTTAAGCGCTCGCTGTTTTCTTCAGAAAACAGTTGTTCCTTCAGGAAAGTCAGAATTTCATGGGAAAGTTGGAGGCCTAGCAGCTTTTTGATCCTCTGATGCCCGCTGCTACAAACCGCTGTTTTGCTCCTCATCCTACGTTCAATACTTAAGCACAATTTTTTTAATCGAGACTGAAAAGAAGGCTTACTGCTGCCATCAATTTATGAAGGAAATGACATAATAGCTGTCCACCACTCGTCAAATGTGTTTTAAAACTTTGTTTTGATGACAACAGAAAGCACTTATCCAATCTTCTTGCTGTACGTTTCATACTTAATGGTGGCTTCTCTTTTATACAGCGTCGAATATGTATGAATATGCTCTGTGCAAGTTTGATTTGTTGAAGGGGCATTATTTACATTATAAGCTGCAATAAAAGACTGATCCCTTACCTAGGTTGAAAGATTAAGATTTCAATTTTTGACTTTAGAGTGGCAGAACATGTTTGCGAAATCGTGGGCCGCCAGCATAGAAGGCGAGCAAAGTTTTTAAATTTTGTGTATAGGCAGGTCGACTCGATATATTATATGCGAAAAACATGCCTTTGAAAAGCTGTTATTTTTCTTTTTCCTCATTGCACATTGACCAAATGACGTCACTGAAATATTTAAGGCAGGAAGCACTTATGCATGGGTGCCTTTTTTTGCTCAGATGATGGCGTAGTTGCCAAGACCGCAGCGCACACTGCGACGCCAACCATTCAATTTGTAACTTGCGAAAGCCAAATTGAGCATTCAAAGACTCATTTCTCAAGACTGACACCTCAAGACATCACAACTTCAGAAATTTTAATATGTTGCCATGCTTTTAAGCCTGATGCCCTTCATTTCGTAATATATTGTACCATCATGACACCAGTTTTAAGGAAATTATTGGTTACTTTTTGCTAAATACTGTCCTTATTTGCCCTCCGTCAAAGAAAAAATCCCTGCCTTCGGTACAGTTCAAAAATCCTAGAGGGCTTTTGTTAGAAACAGCTGCATTCTAGAAGTAAAATATATCCGCCATACTTTTATATTAAATATTGCCAAGACCGAAACGTACGCCATTTTAAAATAAACTGAAGCTCCCAAAGTGAACCTTAAGGAGAATGGCATCGTTGTGCAAAAATTATCAGATGAAGAGCGCCGATATTATTTTCGTGCCAGGTTCGTCTGTGATTGCGCCAGCGTCGGCGTGGAGGAAGAGCTTGTAGTCGCTTCTTTTTTTTTCTCACATGGTGGATTGATTTAGAAGCCTTTGCGAAAGATCATTAGAAAATGATTGAAATAATTATATGTGCATTAATAAATTAAGTTCAAGAATAAGGCTCAATAGCGCGTGCGCGAGACCTTCCGCTGCTGCATGAATGCATTGTTTTTGCACTTTCTCAAAGTGTTTTGTTTTGCAAAATAGAGGTGCAAGATAAACATCGTGGATTGATTTAAGAAGTCTTTGCGAAAGATCCTTAGAAAATGATTGAAATAATTATATGTGCATTAATATATTAAGTTCAAGAATCAGGCTGCAATTGCGCGTGCGCGAGAGCTTCCGGTGCTGCATGAATGCATTGTTTTTGCACTTTGTCAAAGTTTTTTTGTTTTGTAAAATAGAGGCGCAAGATAAACAATGTAATTCAGATTTTTATTGTCAGCGGGAAATATTGATTGGATTTCATTTATTTTGCTCTTTTTATTTATATTACCGCTCTTTATGGTGTATATGAACGCTAGTGCAGCAAATATTTGTTCGAGGAACGAGTGCTGGAATTTCCTGCAATCAATAAATTTACAGAAATCTCTGGGGGCCTTTGTGTGCACACAATGGTAACAAATTAATACATTTGCAAAAGCTTACTTCCATGGCAGTGATACGCTGCATTCAGCAGCCTTCAATAGCTGGTGTACATTGGAAGGATTGCCTGATGTAAACGTGACAACGCGTCCATGGCAAAGCAAGAGGAGAGATGAATTTAATATATTGTAACGAAGAAGAAGAAGCGGGCAGTTACGTGGGACGGTGCGCTCGCGGTAGGCCAGCGGCGATTAGATCATCTCTCTTCCATCGTTCGTCATGCCTCATTCTTCGGCTGGTCGCCACGTTACCTTTGGTGTGAGGTGCGGGGGTCCCTTCTTCGCCATCCTGGTCCCGGAGCTTCGGTGTCCTGCGCCTGCCGTGGACGTCGACCGTGAGTGCCTGGACCGCGCCGCCCGGCCGTGCCCCAGCCCGCCCGACCTGAACCGACCTCGCCGCTCACCCCAGCCCCGTCCACATCCCGGACCACAAGATACGACGAACTGATGACGTTGACACGAAAAGAATGACCAGACCGACCCAAGACCTTACCCACACGTGTGGACACCGCCCCCTGCTGCTGCCATTCGGTGAGTCCAAGGACCACGGCCATCAGCTCCTGGCACCCTACGACCTCGACGCTTCGTGGACCGGGACTCATTCGCCTATCATCTCATCCACCTTTGCGGCGATCATTTCAACACCTTGCACTTCTTTGCCCATCACTGTATCGCGCATATCTTCGTCGATGTCTTCTATTTACGATCGGGACGATCGCTCGGTGGCCCCGGGTAATGTTACGAAGAAGACGACGCTGGCAGTGGCGCGGGACGGAGCGCTCGCGCTATGCCAGCGGCCATTAAATCATCTCTTGTTCATGGCTCACCACGTCTCATTCTTCGGCTGGCCGCCATGTAACAATATTTTTAAAAATGTTAAGTGGAACTACGTTTCACTGTGGAACTTCAAAAAGGCAAAGCACCTCAGTTTACTATTTGCGCCCCGTTTTTAACCTTTACGATCATGTATGCAAGCTGTGTACGCCGAGCAACAGGATTTCGCGTCTCCCTCTGAACACTTCCTGGTGATAATGCGAGGCCTGAAGGGGTCTTTAAATCAGCCCTGAATATGTCTTGCTTGCGCAGTACACCTTTCTTTTGCCACACAGGTCGAGAAGCTGGGTAATTCCGGCTACCTTGCGGCTCTCTTGCACCTTGAACAGAACAGATTTTAAACAACCCACAAACCCCTAGCTATGACTCATATTAGGCGGAGCATCGACCCGAAAAGGAGATGAAGAATGAAATGATGTCCTACCTGCCCAAATCTGTCCTAACCTGACGGGAATGAACTCTAAGCACGGCATACAGCTTGTGTTCTCTGCGCCATGTAAGCTTTCACAGCTATGAATTTATGGCGACAAATGGCAGCGTCACCGTGCTGGCTGCAAGAAGAACCATTATACTGCCTATGTTCCTTGCTGCACAGTTGTCGCGTACGAGAAAATACTCAGCTCTGGCAATGTGTACAGTGGCGAAACCAGTAGGTGTGTTTCATTTTAGAGCACGCAAGTTCTGTGGGACAAGCAGTGAAGAGCATGTGCCACGTTGAGGTATGAACTGCTGCGGATCCTACTCTGCACTGCATAAACTGTAATCGTGGGCCACTGCAAATACCAGCTGGAAAAAGACATACCGTCGCTTTTTTGTGGTTTGGGTGTACTTGCTACAGCGAAACCTCTGTGACAATGCTAAAAAGAGTTGCTGTTTATAGGCAAGTGATGTTTGGTGGCTTTGGCACGTAGTTTATTGGTATATCACCACGGCATAGGAAACGACGCAGTAGCCAGTGGCGCAGGTCCGAGCTTCGCGCCAAGCCTTCAGCAATAAATTCGGGCAATCACCAACATTCATATCTTTGCATTTTCGTCGGCTTGTCGGCACCTAAGATTTGGTGTGAGGTGGGAGATATCCTCTTCATATTGCGTCCTATCCCTGCTTCTTCTGCTGTTCTTGTTTTTCTAGCGCAGTATTCGCATTTTCAAGGAAAACACATAATGATGATTTGAGCCAGTCGATCAAAGTTACTTCGTATGCGCACGGCCCATAAGGCGTGGCTTGTTGAGGCATAGGTTATTACAAAAATTTTACCGCAGCCGAAGACGAAAGACGCAGTAACGAGGACGAGTGGCATGAGCGCTCTAAATACCAGAGCTAAGGCTTCTTGTGGCTTAAATGGGATCATGACGCTGTGGCATTCATTTATTCAAGCACTCTAACGTAATACGACCAAGAAGCTACGCGGTCCTGCACTTTCTGCCTAGCGACTAGCGCCTGATTGTGGTCCTCCAGCGCGCAAGAGTATTGGCTGCTTCCATCTATGATGTGCACAATGTGTTGGTGCTCTACGGCAAAGAATGCGTGCTTCCCTGGCTCATTCTGAACAAGTATTCATACTTCTATTAATAACTTGCTGCGCACACAAGCGCCTTCTATTATTTATCCTCTGAGCGCAGTCGTGTAATCTTCTAGCGGCAAAGTTGCGGCACCGTCCCTTGCTTAATTACCTGACTAAGAGAGGATGTTTTCAGAGTTGTTTCAGACACCGTGAGTTTATAATGAGCAACTAATTACGTTGCTCATGTGGCGCCTTGAGATCAAGTTACAGAGACACGGAGTCCATATCACCCTCTGCGTCGTTTTTGTTTTGCCTTTTACTTTCACCAACATCTTTCCATCACAGTAAAGAAAAAAGGCTCTCATGAAAGCGGTTTTAGTGATATTTCCTACGTTCCAAAATTACCACATCCCAAGGCGTGTTATAACGCATCCCAAGCTAATTTGCCTTTTCTAATCGATGCAACCAAACAGCGGTTGTTGAATTCTTACCATTGTCTTATAACGCATTCCTGCCGTTAAGAAAACGTGGTCTTTTAAGAAAAGAGCTGATAAGAAGAGGGCTGCAGCTCGCTGCAGCCTACCTCTACATTCTGCACTCGCAAAGCCTGAAAAAAAAAAAAATAAGTGAAGCCCAATCCCACAAGTAATGTGCGGCATGTCTATCAGGTAGATACTGAACACCGTGGCAGGACTAGGAAAGCGTGAAGCAAAGATTTGTGACGTTTCACATGAGACACGCTCTCAGTGTGCTGACCGAAGAACCACACGCGTAAGGGCCCTCTCATATGAGCCACCACGACTCTCAAGTCAGCCGCTGATTGCACCCAAAGAGCAGGATGAGTATTATGGAACGAGCTGAGGCTCTAATGAGGCGCACTTTCCCTCGGGGAACAACAGCCCTGCTGCAGTCTCATTAGGTAGGAACGAAACTCACGAGTAATAGCGCTGCCTTGTTCCAAACAGCGAGAGCACGACATTCAGTGCCACTTTGTTTGTGGCCCCCGTAGTTGAGTATAATTTACATAACATAGTTTGAAAGATAACGAACGCTTACATTGCCTTCTGCCGCAGTTAGCGATGACGCCTGAACTTGAGGCGCTTGCACTAACACAAACGCAGTCAGTGCTCGACGGTGGCAGGCATATTGCGTGCAAATTGATGAAACGTTCCACATAACAGGAATACTACGCCGCTATCCTCTCGCTGCGCCTCACAGACGCTTAGGGTGGGAGTTCGATCATCGCCTTCTGAATACCAATTACCAGTATATGTTCAATGCCTTATCAGTGCTCCTTACATTGTGATAACAGTTACGCAACATTTTTGATAGAAACCTGCAAAAATAATTGTGAATAAAAGGACTGTAATGAATGATTGCCGCTCATTAGTTTGATCCATATCATTCAATAGTTTACATGAACTATCTGTACAGACAGCATTCCTATTCCCTTCCATATAATCGGATTATTTTTTTATTCACACCTGTGCGTATCACAGTTATGCGCTCTGAGCTGATGCCATGTGAAGGGAACGCTGAGAAGCCCTAAGCAAATTGCCGCTTTCTAGAAAGCACTGTTGTAGTACTTAATATAAATCATAGTATCTTTTTCAACGTCAGAACCTTAATTGCAGTTCATTTCCTGGCTCTCACAAGCATATTTTACAATGATTATTGATTCTGTCTTTCAGCAAAGGCTTCAACTGTAGGCGCGAATACTTGTAATTGATTTGAGTACAGTTGTAACTCGAAAAAAATTTCGTGCAGTAGCTAAGTCCTCTGCGAAGTGAGGGAACGCATTTCGCTTGCTGAAGAAGCATATTTCCTAGCGCCCACTGAGCAGCAAAGATACGGAACCTCCTTCTTTGAAGCATTTTTTGGTGTTTGTTGGTGCTTTACCTTTCTTTCTAACAATTGTGTAGGAAGGTCATGAGATTGCAAAAAAAAGCGCAATGACTATGGGACAAAAACAAGCATGCGCTTCATGTGCAGCCTTGGTTCCTCTTCTTGCCCAGTCGTCGTCACGCAGTTTTTTTGGCAAATACTATGAACTCATTACCGAACATCATGTCTTAGTCATCAGAGTTCTTATTTTTCCCGTATGCTTTTTCGGACACTCAGTGAACCAAAAGTATGGTTGATGGGGTGTTTAACGTGCCGAAGCGTATCAGGCTATGAGGGACGCCTTAGTAAACGGCTCCGGAAATTTCGACCAACTGGGGGATCTTTAACGTGCACTAACGTCGCAGAGTGCACGGGCTTCTAGAATTTCGCCTCTATAGAAATTCGACCGCCGCGCCTGGGATCGCTCCCGCGTCTTTACGGTGAGCAGCCGAGCGCCATGACCGCTGAGCCACCGCGGCGACCGCCAGTGAACGAAACTAGAAACACACTCCAGACACTCTACTGATGCACTCAAGTCCAGATGCGGCTAGTTCTTAGATAAGTAAGTTATCACCTTCGTACTTTGCTTATTCGTTTTAAGTATTAGAGTAAAATTGTGCCGCCAATTTTTCCAAATCGTTTGCAGGCCGTAAGAAATGTTTTCTTTCCATCAAAGAGCTGGAACCGGAAAAGTGCCTTGATGTTATTTCGTGTTTTCGTCTTGCGTAGAAAGTCACGACGTTAGAGAAATTTAATATCGCTTCCATTTCCGGGACTGTCACTAGCAGGTGCGGAGGGAACTGCATCTGCGCACCAAGGTATGAACGGTGAAAGGGGATTGGTTTAATTCTGTAAGTTTTTTTTTTCTTTTTAAGCCGCTGAAGTAACAGTGACACATAGAGAAACGTTTTGACGTGGAGGTTGTTTATCTTCGCGATCGAACGCATGGAATGAACACTGACCTATATTTTGACCTCAGAACGGGATATGCCGCCGCGGTGGCTCAGCGGTTATGGTGCTTGGCTGCTGACCCAAAAGACGCGGGTTCGATCCCGGCCTCGGCGGCTAGAATTTCTTTGGAGGAGAAATTCTAGAGGCCCGTGTACTGTGCGATGTCAGTGCACGTTAAAGAACCCCAGGTGGTCGAAATTTCCGGAGCCCTCCACTACGGCGTCTCCCATAGCCTTAGTCGCTTTGGGACGTTAAACCCCATAAAACCATAAAACCAATCAGAACGGGATATCATGCCTGCCGTAAGCACTTAGACTGGTGGTGCTGAAGTGTAGCAGGGGCACGCACTCTGGAAAATATTATTAAAAAACACGGAACTGCCATAAATATTAATGCTTGTAGTGTCCTGCCTTTGCTGTTTTGTTGCAATATTCTTTTATAAAGCAGAGTAAGGCAAGCCTATGTTAACAGCTTAGTAATTTTCCCACGAAATAAAATACGAATAAAATGTCCTCAGCAATTGAAAGTTCAAATAACACCTTTTCCAATAAAATCCTCTTACAGCTTGATTAGACCACTGATAGGCACAATTTGTGGCGTCAAATATTTTCAAATAGTAAAAAAACCTTTCATCAGCTGGTCACCGCCATCAGCTGTGCGGGATTCGGTTGTAAGAAAAGGGTTCAAAATACGTCGGACCACTCAAGCTTATTTTATCGTAACGACCGATGCACGCAAGATTAGGCACCGCCTTTCCTGTGCCCATCTCTTCGACCTACTCGAGGGATCTGCTCCTTTACTCTCTTTCTGGGAAAACAGTTCACGGTAGAGCACAAATTGATCATTGCTGTCTTCCAGGCTATGGCCGCTACGCGACGGCTTCTTCCATTGAACTTCAAATGTCGCGATCCCGGCATATTTTCATTTCATGTAATTTATTGAACCCTCAAGGCCAAAGGCATTAAAGAGGGGAGTGGTTACAAAACATGAAGATACATAAACAGATGCAATGCATGATACAAAACAAAGATTATATTCCTCTTATACAATGTTAGCTAGTGCAGAACGAAAATGCTGGTTATCACTTATGTCGACGATATCTGCGGGAAGGCGGTTCCATTCGCGTGATGTACGAGGCAAGAAAGACAGAAATGAAGTTACAGTGTTGCACGTTTCAATGCCAACTTTGTGACGATGATCAGTGCGGTTTGACACGTATCTGGGGGAGGAAATGAGGGCATCATGCAGCATGGGATGATGGTATATATAGCTTATGAAAGAGGTTCAAACGAATTGTCTGCCGGCGGGATGCTAAAAGAGGCAAAGAAAGATTAGCTTTCATGCTTGTTACACTTGCGGTACGGTTAAAGTTGGACAGGATAAAGCGTGCAGCGGTATTTTGAACTAGCTCAACCAAAGTTATCAGTTTATCATGATGGGGATCTCATATGGGGGCGGCGTATTCCAGATTAGGACGTATTAGTGTTTTATAAAGCAATAATTTTAAGGAAGACGGAGTTTTGGAAAAGTTACGGCGGACATAGCCCAACATGCGGTTAGCTTTGTTAGCAATGTACTCAATATGGCGCTTCCAGTTAAGGTCAGCAGAAATATGAACACCCAGGTATTTATATGAAGTAACCGCTTCTAAGGGAACGTTATTTAGGTAGTACACAGGCGGAGCGTTGGCACCTCTTGATATTCGCATAATTTTGCACTTATTAGTGTTAAGTTCCATAAGCCATTCATTACACCAAAGCGAAATATTAGAGAGATCACGCTGAAGAAGGTTAGCATCGCCGGGGGATTTTATTTCGCGGAAAACAACACAGTCGTCAGCAAACAAAAGAATGTTAGATGATACAATGGAAGGGAGGTCGTTGATGTAAATAAGAAATAAAAGGGGTCCGAGCACGGAGCCTTGTGGCACGCCCGAGTAAACTTCGCTGAAAGGTGAGTTAAAATTATTAGCGGAAACGGACTGCGATCGGTTAAGAAGAAAGTATTCAATCCATTTCAGAACGTTGTAGTCAATATTAAGTTGGGTTAGCTTTAAAAATAATAAGCGGTGACATACCTTGTCGAATGCCTTAGAATAATCAAGGAAAATGCAGTCAGCTTCTGATGCGCGATCTAAAATATGATGAAGTTTGATAGTGAAGCTGGCAAGTTGGGTTTCGCAAGAAAATGACTTCCGAAAGCCGTGCTGTGCGGGTGTAAAAAAGAAATTAGACTCGAGAAAGTTCACAAGGTTAGTGAAAATGACGTGTCTAATAGTTTGCAACAAGTACTAGTAAGCGAGATGGGGCGATAATTTGTAGGGGAGGTTCGATTTCCTGATTTGAATAATGGAACCACCTTCCCGACTTTCCATTGTGTTGGCAGAATGGAATTATCGAGAGTCTGCTGAAAAATCTTTGTTAGTATTAAGGAGCTAGAGGTAATTGTATTTTTTAAAAATTTAGCATGAATGCAGTCAAAACCGGGCGATGAATGAAGTTTTAGGGCATCAATAAGTTTAGCAACACCAGATGTATCGATGAAAATTTGAGGCATACCAGGGTAATTATACCGGAGTGGAACGGGATGTGTGCTGTTCGATGTGCGCGAGAAGTTCTGAATAAAGGTTTTGTTAAGTTCTGATGCGCATAAATGAGCCGGAATAGGGTCCCCTGACACGTCAGTTAAGTTAATAGATTCTTCGGTATGTGGGTTGATGACGCGCCAAAATTTTTTAATGTTAGTAGATAGCATGGATGGTAACGTGTTGGAAAGGAAGTTATCTTTTGCATGCTTAAGTGCAGTAGTATAGGCATCAGCGGCAGTCTTGTATGCGTCCCAGTGTGTGTTACACGGTGATAGCCTAGCTATACGATATCGGCGCTTTTTTCTGTTAGATAGGCGGCTTATATGGGCGGTGTACCATGGGGCTTGAGGATTAGAAGTGATGGTGCGTCTTGGAATATATTTCTGAGTTAGTTCATGAACTTTGGTCGTAAAGATATCCCAGTTAGTTTGCACAGAGCGATCGTCAAAGTTTTTCAGGAAGTTTTCAGAAAACACTGATAATTCATTGTTAATGGCATCGAAGTCTGCTCTAATATAATCTAGTATGGTCTTTTTCTTTCTTCCAGGTTTAGGACAGGCAGCGTTAATGCTGAAAACAAGCAAAGAGTGATCGCTTATATTAGGTAAATAGGTGATGGCGGAAGCAAAGTCGGCTCGATTGGTTAGGATCAAATCTAAAGTGTTGGCAGTGTTGACAGAGATTCTGGTAGCATTAGTGACTAATTGGGTAAATGAAAAAACGGAGCATAAATCTAAAAAATCACTGGCATCGGATGAAAATTGAGAAAGGGTGGGAGGCTGGGTATCCCAAGAGATATTGGGAAAGTTAAAATCACCTAGCAAAAACAAGGAAGCCGATGGAAATCTAGTGTGTATTATGTTAAGCTCGTCGTGAAGCTCGTTAATGAACGAGCGCAAAGAAGAAGGAGGGCGATAGCAGACGCCGAATATTATTTTCTGGTGGTGTAAAGTAACTGATGCCCATACAGTTTCCAAGACGCTATTAGCGTAGATGCATGATGACGGTATGTCTTTCGAAATAGCAAGGGGTACGCCGCCTCCTCGCTGAATAGTTCGGTCATTGCGATATATTGTGAAGCGGTGTGCGTTGTGAAAGATTTCGTTATCGTGGATTTGATGTGATAGCCAAGTTTCAGTAAGTGCGATGATATGTGCAGAACAGGTGTCGATAGCCGAAGAAAGAGGTGTTTTCTTGTTCAAGATACTTCTGATGTTAGTGTACAGAATCGTAACATCAGATGGTGATGAATGACCACTGCCCCTCTCGCGCCCCTAGGACGCAACAAGTGGCGAAGCGTCTGATCCTTGCGGCACGTGTTTGGATGACAGCTCGATTTCATCAACTGAGTCGTTGGATGGATTGTACATGAAGCATTTGCCGCGTATGAGTAGCTTGTTGTAGCGAAGGCGAAATTTGGGTGATCCCGGATAGCTGATTCCAAATTCGGTTAGTTTCCGTCTCGCAGTTCGAGTAGCGGGTGAGAAATCTTCGCTTATTGATATTTTGTGTTCCTTGAAACCATTACGATGAGATAGGATTAACTCTTTCACTTTGTAGTTAGTAAATTTGGCAATGATGGGTCTACATTTGTTAGCGGAAAAGATGCCTAAACGATGAACACGCTGGAATGGGTCGTTTGGTAACGAGTCAAGTACCTTCGTTAGTGCATTGGTCAGTGTGCTTTCTGTTTCTTGCCAAGTTTCCGATGAATCTGTTAGTCCATGAAAAATCAAATTATCTCGGCGTGATCTGTCCTCCATATCATCTAGGCGTTTTTGCAAGAAGCGACTTTGTGAAGTTAAGCTTTCGATAGATTCTTGCATGCGTGCAAACTCATGGCTGAAGGTGTCAAGAACTTTCCCTTTCTCTTCCAGTTCATCTAAACGCTACTGAACATTAGTTATTTTTGTTTCGAGGCTTTTCAGCCCAGCCTCAATGGATTTAATATCTGCTGTCAGCTCGATTTGCGCCTTCGAACTTTGTAATGAGCGGGCGTGAACATCTTTGAGCAGTTGAAAAATTACGGTCATCTGTTCTGCAGGGTCTACAGGGAGCGATTCAATATCTGATAGGAATTCAGATCGTGTGGTGGGGCCGGGGTTCGTTTCTATGTCGCCGGAACACAAGAGTAGAAAAGCCATAGAAAAGCAATCACACACAGTTTCACACAGCACCCCTGGGCACGGGAACAGCAGCAAGCAGATGTCGTCGCTCTTTTTAGCGTGGGATCATGTGGGATTAGTCATGCGAGCGCAGACTGCATATAGTACTGCCACCCTTTAGGGGCCTTGGCTTTTGCTTTCGGTGCCGATTTGGGTGTTATCTTCAAAGATGATTACCTTGGTCGTTCAAATCACGGTTCGCCTTTACCATGAGCAATATTTGTTGTTATGTTTAAACATGTTGATCACGGAAACAGTCAGCACCTTGGAATGCATGGTAAATTCTGCTGAAGTTTTAAAGAATTATCTGCGGGTACCCACAAACAGCAAAGCAATGATTTTTTTTTCCAGTTTTCAAATGTGACACTGAGGCGCTGCTTGGCAATTCCTTTCGTAAAACCGTTCCCCCTTCCATATGCTCTGCCCTTATCGTAGCGAAACATCGTAACCATTTTTAGTGGCTTTTAGCTGCCTTAAAATTTTTAAACTGTGCCCTCTCCGTGGGGTCCACTAACTGTCTTTCTGTAGGGTACACTAAGCCTCCCGATACGCGTTCTGGAATAGTCATCAACTTTTCGTGCTTTAAGTTCTTGGACCATCTTATGTTTCCAGCCGGAATAAGGCACATTCTCGTCAATTACATCTCACACTAGCTGTGCTTGTGAGTACACTGGTGTATGTGCAATAGTAATCAGTAATGCACCGAAGATATACTCAGGGACGGCTAAAAGTGCACTGAATAGCGCGCAATTCATAGAGACTAGAAAGTGAACGAGAGATAGGCAAAAACATAGGTCCTCACATAAAAAAACACACCGAAGAAAGGAATGAATAAGCTCCTTCAATGATTCGTTCGTTCGTTTTTTGAATTTGAGTGCAATTTAAAGATGTCAGCCTTCGCTACGTGACAGGGCATATATTTAAAATGAAACGCTTAGTGCCAATCCTGCAGAATCGCCACATAACTTAAAATGTGTCACATATTGTTACGGGACGGCGGGCCCGCGCAGAGAAAGGCATTTGGTGGCAGCGGTGGGATCATGCCGCTCACCCGCTCCCAGAATCAAGTCCTGCCAGACGTGCCAGTTCAGGAAGTCATCCACACGAGTAACCAAGCCACCCCCGCAGGCGTTTTCGCCGTCGAGTTCACCTTTCGAACTGGTTGGACTGGATCATTTGGGCCCGCTCCCGAAGACACGCGCCGGCAACCGGTATATTCTGGTTGCGGTCGACTACTTCTCCAAGTGGGTCGAAGCACTGCCCGTTCCCGACACGTCGTCCGCTCATGCCGTCTTGTTTGTGGAACAACATCTTGTTCTTCGGCATGGTGTGCCACAACGCCTCTTCACGGACCGCGGGAGCTGCTTTATGTCCCAAGAATTTGAGCGTGCCCTCCGCTCCTTCGGCATTGCGCATTCCACTACATCCGTCAATCATCCCCAGTGCAATGGCCTCGTGGAGCGTGTCAACCGCACCCTTACGGATATACTCGCCTCCTACGTCGCTCCGTCCCACACAAACTGGGATCGTTTTGTTTCTACTGCAGCTTTTGCACTCAACACTGCGGCTCAAGAAACAACGCATGTCACGCCGTTCTCAGTCGTCTATGGCAAAACGCCCTCCATCCCTCTCGACGCGCAGTTGGGCCTTCGCCATCCTACTGCGTCACCGACTGACTGCGCCCAACGACTTCGTTCCGCCCGCCTCGACGCTCAGCGCAACCTTCTCACGGCCCATGCGCGTGCGCAAGTGGCCAATGCTGCAGCACCACCACCTCCCTCCTTTCGGTCCGGTGACTTGGTCCTCGTTCGCCGCACCATCCGCGCGACTGGCCGTGCCGCGAAGCTCTTGCCCCGATACCGCGGCCCTTACCGTGTAGTTGCACGGCTCGGCCCTGTTACGTACCGTCTAGAAGACCTCCCCGAGCTTCGACCACGCGGTGTACACCACATTTTTCCGGAACATGTCTCCAACATGAAGAGCTATGTCTCCGGCATCCACCGAGGTCCCGACTTGGCTCCCACGTCCTCCCTAGTGCCGCCCTCCCGTACCAGCACCAGGCCTCCCTTCCTGAATGCCGCCCCTTAAGTGGAGCGCTGCTCCGTGAACGCAATCCCAAGTCCCGCGGTGCGAGAAGCCCTCGCAGTTTTCGTACGGCGAGGAGTCGCCTACAAGCAGCCCCGGGATCTACCGGGACCGTCTCGTGTCAGACGACACTGTCATCACAACGTGACGATGCCTCCTGCGCACCAAGCTGCGCCGGTGCGAAGAACCTCAGCCCAGGCTCATCGGGACGAGTTCGATGCCGCCTGCAAAGCGAAGCACGCGCTAGGGGACACCAGCGGTGTCTTCCCCCTCTTATCTTGGAGACTGGAAGAGGCTCTTATCTTCCCCCCCCCCCCCCCGCCCCCCTCCGGTGGAAAGATGTAACGGCATACGACCTTCGCAACCAAGAGCGCGCTGCGGTGTATACAAATAAAGAAGAGGCGCGGGGCGAGCGCGAGGGGAGAGCGCGCGGCGCTAGCGCGTGAGGTAGAGAACAAAGGTGAATCGCCGCGGCCGGTTATGTCTGAGTCTCCTGTGTCTGAGTCTCTGTGCCTTTCTCTGCGCGGGCCCGCCGTCCCGTAACAATATACCAGTGTGTTTACTGAATAGTAGTCTCAGCCGAAATCAGGAGTGATTTGATCGTAGAGGCAGCGGAGCTTATATAACTCGATTAAATAGCTCTTTATCTCGAGTCCGTAGATGTGTTCGGAGCTAGGAAGAAGCAGCGGTTTCGCAATGCTAAGCATGTAAAAAGAAGCAGGCAGGATACACGAACAACTTCACAATGAAAAGGGCACAGCGCTTCAGCAAAATTAGTACGTCCGGTGTCTACTTTCATTACCGATATGCCTGATATGGCATATGGCCAGTGGCTGCTGCACATCTACGCTACTGAAATTTGGAATGCCATCCAGCGTGAGATCTAAATATGTAGCAAGTTTGATTACTCTGTAAACTGATTTTCCCTTAGCAGCATGTAATAGTCGCAAGCAATACTTACTTTTCATTGCTTGTTCATTCTCTTTTTTGTGTTATGACTGGCATGCATTAGCGCTGTTTGGATTTCTAGCCTCTTACTCTGCTGCCAAGCGTGCGTGACTATGGACTCAAACTACCATCGGCTATGGACCCGTCAAATTTCTATACATGATTTATGTGTGAAATAATTGAAAAATAGACTCTCGCTTAGCAAACTAGTCTAGACATCAGTTTAATTCCTGTGGCTTTAATTTGCAGCCACTAAAAGATTATATGTTCACATATATTAAGGTATAAGTCTAGGTAACGCAAACTGCGGTCCATTTCCCCGGATGTACGGCTGACATCTATGGCTCCGCCGGTAAAAATAGCAAACAACGACAGCTTTTCCGTAATAAGAGCAGTATATGGGTAACTGCCGTGGATCCTAGAAATTGTGTAAAGCCCCTAATATAGAGCGAAAAAATCGGTTTTTTGTTATGAACAGACGCACCAGGGCTGGAAGCAGCAGTTGAAGATCGGAGACCACCATGCGAACGCACCCTTCGTTGCTATTCTCAGCTATCACTGAAATGGTCACGTGTCGAGAAGTTAGCTTATGTAAATGCCAGTTGCTGAATGCAGGATCATCCACCAAGAATACGTTCTGTAGTCGAGCTCGAACGCAAGGTGTGACCGCCACTCCATTTTAGCTTATCGAATTAATGGAGTAAGTAAAGTAAAGAAGCGCCTAGAACATTGAAAAAGAGAAACAGCTTCGATTAAAGACGCGTTGAGGAATACCTTGATATTTTTATCCGCCGCCATAATCATGCGAAAATGAGCATATCAGCACTTACTTTGTTCATTCATTAACAAGGAAAAATATATACATTGAAAAAATAGCATGTATGTTGGACACAATTCTATGCTGAAACGGTAGTATTAGGCATTATATGTGATCTCTACCACTCCCATGTTTCCACTTTTTTCGTGCCTTGTCTGCCAGACCTATTTTCTTTCTTGGTTCATTCAGGTATTTTTGTGTGCGTTATTTCAACGGATATCACCATGCCATAATTCTGGCTGTTTACAATCTGAAGAGTAACAAATTTTAATTGATTTTCTGACTCCGGATGGCTTTTTTCACAACAGGTCTTTATGTTTTGCTCTTTTGATTGTGATTAAATTTTATTTTGCGCAGATGTTCTCAAGTCCCGCAACCGCTATCTTTTTTGCTTTTTCTATTCCGCGCAGTGAACATTTCGCTCACCTTAAAATTCATTCCATCAAATCCTTACTCCAGATTATGACCTGCTTTTTGCTCTTTATCACCCTGACTTATCTTATCTCGCTCTTTCTGATATATTTCTACTTCTCTTTTAAATATATGGCCTCTCTGTTGAGGAAACATATGTCTTCTTGCTCAATTTGCCTTTCCTAGCACTTTTATGCCGCACATTTTGCAGCGATTAGTGCTAAGCATGACGCCGAATTTCAATTCTATGCGGTTGATTGAAGATGTTCAATACCCACTTGCGCTCTTCTTCTTTACCTGAGGTGGTCGTCAGCCATCGTAAATTAATTTCGGCAGGTTGTACCAAATATTCCGCCAATCTGTTCCTGAAGCATTCACGAGATGAACTACCATTTTCTCCCTGAAAAATTGGTTCCTACTTTCCTACCGAAATCACCCGAAAGTATACACAAATGCAGTTGTGTTTCTTTTCATGTTTTCCTTTCTACATTTTCCTTGGAACATGCCCACTGCGTAGTTTCAATAACTTGACTCTGGCAAATTCTTCTATGTTAGGGTGTGATTATTTATTAGCCTGTACCTGTTTGCTGTTTTAGCTTATTACTACGAAGGGAAGCTATACAGCTTCCCGAGAAGCTTCGCTGCGAAGAAAAATTGATCCCGGTCCAGGAATCGATGCGCCTGCCACCCCCCCCCCCCCCCCCTCTCCCCCAGCTGCTCTGTCAAGAAAGGTAACCGAACGGCCAGCCCAAATTGTTGAACAACTCATGCGGGAAAGGTCAAACGTTGTTTTAGGCGGTAGCGTAAGGAGCTCGTTCTGCTAAGACCCGGACTTGGTGTCGGCCGTCGACCTGCGTCAGTCGGAAAAGATCCCGGAATACAGAAAGATCACAATATGGAAGGAAGCCATTAAAAGATAATTGGCGCTATAGCGGTCCTTTGCGTGCAACGCGGGCACGCATCGCCTGTGCCACGAAGCGCCGTGGAGCGTGTTATAAGGGGGCCTAGGGAACGCATTGTGCTGTGTATGAGTTAGTAACGTGTGTTCAGTGTGTGTACTGATGTTATATGAATTAAAAAAAAAGCAAACATACAGTATATATTCCAGGCATCAGGAATTGCCCGGAGTCAAAAGCTGGTGTTATCGTGCTTCAGTTTACTAAAAGAAATGGTGCATATATGTATGAGCATGCAGTGGTGTAGTATGCTTTCCAGTATATGCTAGACAATCGGTTATTGTTTACTGTTAATCGGTAATGTGAATTATAATTTTACTGTAGTGCATGACCATGATCAGTATTGTGATTGCGGATTGATAATTGATGAGAAATGAGAAAGAAATGGAATAAAAAAAGCGGAAAAAGGAAAAGGCGCGATAGCGTCTACTCGCCAGGTGAAGCTTAAGCGCCCTCCTAATTTTCTTTTACCCTAAGGGATATTGTTTGATTGATCTCGGTTACTACTACACATCTTATTTATTAATCATTAAGAATTATTCATTAATCGCCGCTATTTTTTTAGTCATTTGGAGTGCATGTCTCCTTCGCTCATGCCTCCAAGCCCTCGTGAGTGAATCCACATTTCTTACGCGCCTCTTTCTTAATTAAATATAGACCCACCTTGCCAATGTTCAGAGGACTCTTGTCGACTAGTCCTAACCGCTGCTGACTATTATATATCATGTAGTTTTACATTTTATTATTCTTGCTGCAAATGAAAAGGTTGAGGGCTCTTCAAAAATTACTCTTTTTGAGGCGCACTGTCCAAATATAAGAATGCATGTGTTGCGAGAAATTAGGCGTTTGGACTTTATTGCCAAACTGTGATGTAAGCACAACATGCAACCTTCGTCTTCATCTGTACATATCCATCACCATCGCTCATCATCTTCGAAGGGTTGGCCGCCATATTAAGGCGGAAGCCTTTAATGCCTCATCGTTGTAAGCAGGAGTTGTCGACAGAAAATGTCACGCTTTTCAATTGGTCGAAATGCTCGTGACGTCACAGTGCGCGATTTTCAAATGGGGCCAATTGTATTTTGGCTAGTAACCATGCAACCAATCAAAGGGCTCGTATAGTGATGCTCCAACTAAGTGGGAATGTGTTTAGTTAATTGCTTAATTAATCAATTAGCCTAATTAAGATAGAGGAGAATGAAGAGGTCAGAAGAAAGAGGAAGAGAAAAGAAAGACGCGCGTCGCAGCAACAACCGCGTCCGCGCTGAAAAAACAGATAAGTACGAAGCCGCGTTCGCTCCACCACCACGCACTTCGACGTTGCTCGTTTCGTATACGTTGTGTCGAACATCCTAGAGAGTTCCAACATTTGACAGGTGAATGACAGAACACGATGGATAGAATTACAATAATATAAATATGAAATAGCCTAATTAACCTTTCTAGATAGAGCGCATAAATCAACAAAACCGAGAACGAAATTGGTCGAGTTGGGGAATCGAACTAGGGTCTCCGGAGCGCGACACGAGCACGCTAGCCACTCCGTAATGCAAGCTGAATGGTTTGGAATGAACAAAGGCGCGTCTAGCTAATACGGCGTCTTCGTTCACTCCCCTCTTCCCCTTTCCCTTACGGCGAGATGCAGGTGTCCACCCAGATATGCGAGAGAGATACATTTCCTTTCCTCAAAAAAATAAATTTACCGTCCAGCAAGGCGTACAGCCGAATTGGCGATGGCGTTCTGTAGACTCCCTGGCGGCGTTGCAAGACACTGTCGCGTTCCACTCTTACAGGCGAAGCTTAGCATCTTAACCACACATCACTGACACAAGCAGACAGCCAATGGACGCGTCATTCGCTGGCAGCACTTGAATCATCATTCACAACCCCATTCGTGGCAAAATGCTGTACTCAGGCTTTCGCCTTGCACCACTTTAGTCGCCAAAGTGACTCCAAATTTTTTGCGGGTGCCATTAAAGCTCACTCCATCCTGCGCTCTGTTTCCTGTCTCACAAGTGGTGGAGTGTGCTCTCGATCCGCGCGTCCTCTCCGCCGCCACACTGCAGCTACGTTCCGGTTGGCACTTGCTCGTACCAACCGCATCGATGGATACCTTCAGCTAAAACACCACTGGTACTCCCCCTGGGCCCCCCGTTCTTCTTCCCCTCGATTCGAACCGTCTGGAGCCAGCAATGATGACTCAACCCGGTCCTTCCTAATCTTGTGGACACCCCACTTGGACCATCACCACACTCCAGCGCGAGCCTCCTATATTTGCTGGTCTTCATGGGGACGATGTAGAGGACTGGCTGGACCAATACAGCCAGGTCAGTGCATATAATCGTTGGGACTCAGGAATGAAACTTGTCAACGTGTCCTTCTACCTTACTTCCATGGCCAATACATGGTTCGTGAAGCACAAAGATGCCATCGCGGACTGGGCTCACTTCTCGTCAGAGATTCGACAAATTTTGTCACATTTGGTACAAGCTCCGCCTTCTACCAAAAAAAAAAGCTAGATACGCGTGCCCAGCTACCCGGTGAGTCTTACACGTCCTACATTGAAGACGTACTTGCCCTGTGTCGACGTGTCAACAGCGCTATGTCAGAGTACGATCGGGTACGTCATCTTCTGAAACGGCTTGGGTCATTTGCTTTTAATACGCTTGCTGCCCAGAATCCAGCGTCAGTCCAAAACATCCGAACAACTTGCCATCGTCACTATTACTATCACTTGTCAGCACGCGTCACTATCAACGGCATCCTGCACTACATAGAATTTGTTGTGCTTCCCTCCTGTGCTTATCCCCTCATCCTCGGCTGGGACTTCCCCCACTATACGCAAGGGGCATCTTTCTCGTCGCGTCCCTGCTCCGCTTCACTAATGGGTCTTCACTTCTGACTGCCTTCAACACTACGCCGGAACCCATTCTTCTGCGTCAAGGCACAGCCATCGCTTCTGTGTATACCACTCAACCTGTAACCGTTCTTTCCTCTGTCCCATAAAGCTTCTCTATTTCGACCCCTGCTTGTGCCTCTGCACCTATTTCAGCTGCTATCTACCCCGGTCTCACCCAGGCTCAAAAAGATGAGTTGCTTGCCGTCTTGGCCAAGCATGCCGCTTCCTTCGATACTCAGACAACAACCATGAGCCAAACTACCGCAGCTAAGCATCGCACCTACACAGATGGTTCGGGCATCATTAGCCGTCGCCCGTATTGTGTGTCTTCTAGCGAGCGCAAAGTTATTCAAGATAACGAAGCCGACATGGTCAAGCGCCACATCATACGCCCTTCGTCGAGTCCTTGGTCTTCGCGTGTTGTGCTGGTTCAAAAGAAGGGTGGCTCAGTACGCTTTTGTGTTGACTATCCCGCCCTGAACAAGATCACTAGAAAAGATGTTTATCCGCTGCCTCGGATTGATAACGCCCTCGACTATCTCCAAGGTGCACGATTTTTCTCTAGTCTCGACCTAAGATCCGGATATTGGCAAATGCTGATGCATGAGGCCGACAAGGAAAAAACAGCTTTCGCCACTCCCGATGAATTATACGAATTCAACGTTATGCCGTTAGGCCTATGCAATGCTCCGGCCACGTTCGAGCGCATGATCGACACTGTTCTCCGAGGCCTGAAGTGGAAAACGTGTCTATGCTACCTCGACGACATAGTCATTTTTTCTTCGACATTTTCTGAACAAGTTGTTTGTATCGATGAAGTATTAAGCGCACTTTCTGAGGCCGGCCTTCAGTTAAACACCAAGAAATGTTGCTTTGCTTCCACTTCTATCAAGGTCCTCGGTCACCTCGTTAGTCAGAAGGGTGTAAAGCCTGATCCAGACAACGTGGCTGCAGTTATGCATTTTCCCCGCCCATCGCACGTCAAAGACCTGCGCAGTTTTCTGGGCTAGCGTCATACTTCCGGCGGCGCTTCATACGCAACTTTGCCTCTATTGCAGCCCCTTCGTATAAGCTCCTCTGTGCTGGCACGCCTTTCGTTTGGTCTGAGTTCTGTGAGGCCGCTTTTACTACCTTAAAGAAGGCTCTGGCATCTGATCCCATACTGGCACATTTCGACGACAATGCTCCAACAATTTTACACACGGACGCCAGTGGACACGGCATTGCTGCCGTTCTTCTGCAGCGGCAGCACTCCTCGTGCGAACAAGTGATCGCCTACGCCAGTCATACACTGACTGCAGCGGAACAGAACTACACAATAACTTAGCAAGTGTGCCTCGCTGTTGTCTGGGCCATTCAGAAATTTCACCCTTATTTGTACGGCCGCCAGTTCACAGTTGTCAGTGACCATCATGCCCTGTGCTGGTTGTCCTCACAGAAAAACTTGTCCGAGCGCCTCGGCCGCTGGATTCTCCGTCCCCAGGATTATGACTTTATCGTCACCTATAAATCAGGCAAGAAACACCAGGACACCGATGCGCTATCTCGTTGTTCCCTCGTCCAAACCCAACCTCCGTGCGTGTCCTCCGCATCCTCAAACTGCCAAACTATCCCTTCGACGGCTATCTCAACCTTAACCGCCGCACCCACTGACTTGATGCCCGCTCCCAGTCTTGGCGATCTCGCCTCAGCGCAGCGGGCCGACCCTTTACTGCCGGACGTTTATCGACCGTCTGAGCGGTGCTACGCGGCTACCAAATGCCCGCCTACGTCGCCAACTTAACTATTTCAAGCTAGTCGACAACATCCTTCTTGGGCCCAATTACAGCCCCTTCGGTGACTCATGGGTGCCTGTCGTACCCCGCTCTCTTCGCCGAGAAGTTTTGCAGGCCTTTCACGATGACCCCACGGCTTGCCACTTAAGCTTTCAGAAAACTTATGACCGCATCAAGCGCAGTTTCTTTTGGCCTGGCCTCTCAACCGCTGTTGGAAAATATATTGCGTCTTGCATCTCTTGCCAACGTCATTGAGATTGACCTCTACGGTCCCTTACCATTAACACCAACGGGCAACCGTTCTATCGTCACTGCCATGGACCACTTTACCAGATACGCTGAAGCGTCCCCTGTTCCTCCCGGCTCTGCATCAGAGATCGCCCATTTCTTCCTGAACGCCATCCTTCAGCGCCATGGAGCTCCTCGTGTCCTTATTATGACCGCGGCAAGTCCTTCCACTCCAACATCCTGCCGAAGTTCTTCACGCCTGCAGAACCGTGCACAAAACCTCTTCAGCTTATCACCCTCCGAACAATGGGCTCACAGAGCGCTTTCATCGCACGCTGTCCGATATCCTAGCCATGTACATCCAGCCCGACCACACCAACTGGGACACCTTGCTTCCCTTCGTTACCTTTGCATACAATACTGCAGTGCAAAGAACCACCAGCTTCTCCCCATTCTTCCTTGTGTATGGACGTCAACCTACCTTCACCCTCGATGCGACTTTCTTCTCCGCCCCCTCAACATCTTCGAGACTCTCTCACGAACAGTTTACTTCTCGTCTTACCTACTGCCGTACCATTGCCCGCGTTAATACCGACGCCTCCCAAGCCTCCCGGAAAAGCACCTATGATTTCTCCCACCGTGCCATATTTTTTCACCCGAGTGATGGGGTACTGCTGTGGACTCCAGTGCGTATCCCGGGATTGTCTGAAAAATTCTTGAGGCGTTGTATTGTTCCGTACACTGTACTCGAACAAACAACCCCGGTGAACTATCGCGTTGCCCCTGTTCATCCTGTTCATGACCGTCGTTTTCCGAAGTGCCGAGATTGTTGATGTTTCCCGCCTAAAACACCTCACCCGTCCCCCTCCTGTGCTATAACCTGCGCCCGGGTCGGTCGCTTTCGTCCGCGAGAGGAGAAATTGTAAGCATAACGTGCAACCTTCGTCTTCATCTGTACATATCAATCATCATCGCTCATCTTCTTCTTCGAAGGGTTGGTCGGCATATTTGCGGGTGCCATTAAAGCTCGCTCCATCCTGCGCTGTTTTCCGTCTCACAGTAAATACACTTTTGTTCCTTAGAAATACTATACCTTTGGGAAATTTTTATCAACGGCGCTTATCCAAACAGGTATACTACGAAATCCTTCAGCAGGTTGAAAACATTGCCAATGTTTGCGGCACCTGTGGTAACCGGTTTTTTTATGGAATTCTTGAGGAGGCTGCGTAGATCCTGGTATGCCCTTTCTTGATGTACCCTGTTTCGTACAGCTGCCTGGAAAGGTGGCGCGATATGTATTTTACTAGATAAAAGTGAAAATTATTAGAAATTTCGCAGACAGCTGAATGCTCCTTGATTAGGCGGGTCTAGAGGCCGTACTGTACAAAGGCCTTCACGCCAACACGGAACACTGTGTGCACTATATTCATAGCCATTCGCATTTCGTATCAAAATTATTAAGGGTGATGTCTTTAGTTTTAGACGGAGAGCTAGATAATAGAGCCTACAATCATTTTGGCTCTTAGATAGCGTTCACTAAAGGCCAGGCACGCGCAAGCAACTATATGTTTCCAGAATGTACCCACTGTCTCAGCAAATTTCAATAGATATTAAAATTTCGCGCAGAACACAGGATGTTCTTCTGGAAGGTTCAGGTTTCTCGATTATATTAGCATGAGGGACTTGAAATGTTATGCTTCCTTTTTTATTGTTATATATCAAGCCAGTGTTTGCAGCCATTAGAGCACAAGGTACCATCAAATCACTAGAAAGATGTACTAGAATGGTAAAAAATAAGCAACTCAATATTCCCCAACGCATCTCAGCATACAGCGAGGCGTCTAGGTGCCATCAGAGATTTTAACTATAAACGAGCTGTTTTCAAAATTTCTCATATTTTCTCTAGCAGATCTATTCACTGTAGCAGAACAAAAACTTGGAGTGTGTCTGTTGTTCGTCTTCGTCTTTCCTTCACTGAGTTTAAATGCATGTTTTTTCCTATCTCATTCTTCATAATAACAGCACCTACTTATTTCTCAAGTTCTTGCGGTTCTAGCCTGCTTACTAGTAATTTATGCGCAGTTTTGCTTAGGTTTGGCACAAAGTTGACTAAAAGCCAGAGTCGCCTTCGATTTTTTATTTCTGGCGTTAATTTAACGGTGACATTCTTTTTCCAGATTTAGAACGATAATTTATTATCGGTACTTCACTTGACAGTAGTCGCAAAAAAATGTGAAAACTGGTAAAAAGAGAGATCCCTTACGCGATAAGGAGCGGGATTCTCCTGGCGTTGCATGTATTAAACAGGCAGTTTAAGTTTAATAATGAACATATTGTTACGTGACGACCAGCCGAGGAATGACACGGATTGACAAATGGCTACGAGATGATTTATTGGCCGCTGGCCTAGCGCGAGGCTTCCGTCCCGCTTCACTGGTAGCTTCTTCTTCGTCGTCACAGTACCCGAGGCCACCGGGCGATCGTCCCGATCGGTGAAAAAGAGACGCGCGAAGTGGTGATGGACTTCAGAGGATGGTGGGATAGGAAGGAGAAAGTAGTGAGGTGCTGGCTGCTACGGTAAAGGAGAGGGCTGAACGATTCCTAGTCCGCGAAGCTTCCGGGCCGTATGTCGCCAGGAGCCGACGGCCGAGGCCCCAGGACGTACCGAACGGCATGGGCAGGGGAATGGCGTCGTCGCTTGTGGCCAGCGTCTCGGGTCAGCAGGTCAAGTCCGTGCGTCAGGTTCAGTTCGTCGTCTAGAGTAGTCTGGGAGGTGGACGGGGCGGGGGAACAACGGCGAGATTGCTTCGGGTCTGGAAGGCTGGGGAAGAGCCGGGCGACGTAGGCCAAGAGCTCACGGCCGACGACCACGGCTGACGCATGCGCCGGAGCTCCACGACCAGGATTGGGACGCAACCAAACGGACGTAACCAAATTTTATGTGACAGCCAGTCGGGGAATGAGATGGGTTAACGGATGGCTATGAGATGATTTTATTGGCCGCTGGCGTAGCGCGAGCGCTCCGTCGCGCGCAACTGCCAATTTGTCTTCTTCATTACGCTGTGTTATACTTCGTCGCGCTGTGTATAGATGCTGTGTTGTACAGCCTTTGTCAAAAGTAACCAGGCTGCATGGTTTGCTTGTCATTTGTATAGTAGAACCTTAACGGCTTTCCATAAGGTCGAAAAGTTATTTGAAGGTGAGGACACGGGTTCTTCTTGCCATACAGAGATTTAGAGCTTTAGTGCTGGCATAATAGTTTAAATATACGACTGAGTAACAAAACCATGCAGCCTGGTTACTTTTGACAAAGACTGCACTTATTGAAAAACATTTTTTTCTCTTAAATGACTTCGCCGCATTCTGCTCCTTTGTTCCTCTACGTCGATTGGACCGTTGTGCGACCGAGGGCTCACTTCTAGTCTCGCGAAACTAACAATGGGACTGTGGAGCAGTACAGCCGGGTGTTCACTTTTCACTAGCAGTAGATATTCGGAGCTTCAGATGGAGACACTTTCTGAAACCGACACTGTTCGCGATGCATCATGCGGAATTCAGTACTCGTGACCTGAATGAAAAAGCAATGTTTACTTGCGCGTGCATGCTTCAGAGCACCCTTGCCCATAAAATGCGGCATCAAGTTTTAACACCTTCAGGACCTAACCTGCAGGACACTCTAAGCGACGGTATAAAATAAGGTCCCCTTGTTCCAGTAAAACCTCACGCATCCGCTCCCGTGAAGTACAGTGTTTGTCGATCGTTGCCTTGCATGGAAGCGATGAAGACGCTCGATCTGCTAGAATCTAGTGCATGTTTTTTGCGCACACTTGTGTCAGTTCTCAGAAGGTCCCAGAAGAAACAATAGGTTATCAGCTGCTTCTTTTCAGGTCATCGTTCTAATGTCGGTTGTGCGAAAAATTATCCAATGTTTGGCTGGGCACAGTTATGGCTCGGAAGCCTGTTGTGCGGGGCAGATAATCTCTCGCCGGCACAAAAGGGCGTCCGATAATTTCGTTCTTCTTCTCTTCAGTTTGTGGTACTCTCAGAAGACAAACACTTGCTGGCGTTACGACTTAGACTACTACTGTAATGTATTCACCTTCCCTCACCCTTATGTTCGCGTATTTCTTGCGGTCGCTTGGAAGACTGCGGCCGGTTAACGCGACTGCGTTTTTTTCCCATTTCTATCTTTTCACCTCAGCCAGGTTAAAAATTTCAGCGAGGTCACTAATCCTCGCTTCTAGCCCGGCATATGTTATGTTTGCCTCTGTAAGTTTCATTCCCGGAGCTGCTTGCGCTGTTCTTGGCCTAACTTCAAACTTTTTCTGCAAGACAAATTTGGTTCAAATCGTGAGTATTGGGGAATAGTGTAACTGAGTACGCTTGCATTAAGTAACAAAGACTGAGTGCTGCTCCTCTCATGTGATTGTCTGCGAAATGCATTGAAAGGCTGTTTTATATTAATTGACTCACAAGTTTCGCTCCTTTCTGAAATTCTGTTCCTCCTTCAAATATATCTATAATCTTTCGGCCATCACTAGCTCAGCTCCTCACCGATATTTCTGCAATCACGTGCCCATCTGTATTTTTAGATGCTGTAAGCATTTATATTTGAACACAATCAGTTGCAGTAGTTCATGAACAGGCTAACCCACCCATTTTATAATACTCCTGAAGGAGGCATCAAGATGAATAAAGTGAAGTGGTCGCTGTACTAGCAGGGTTAATGTTTTTTAGCATTACGATACGTGCTTCCGTTAAGCCCTCATTACGGAAACTCAGGATGCCTTCCGTAATGAAAGCACGAATGCTTTCATTGCTTTTCGTCATGATAGGGGAATGGAAAAAAAAAACAATTTAAAGAATATTTATAACTGTTCTATTGAACTGCCTATGGACACAGGGCTTCAAGAACGTGGAGCCCTTATCCACATATACGTTTCATACAGATGCTTTCTGTGCAGTATAAGTTGACAGAAAAAGCTTCACTAGATCACTGTATGAAAATGACAGGACATGAAGAAATTGCCTAAAGAGGAGCAACAGTTAGCAGCTAGATTTTTTCAGTAAACCATGGGAAATTGCAGGACAGTATATTGAATTAAAAAACCACAGGAGACGCTTGCAGCTGAGATTAGTTGATGGGAAGATAACAGACGCTCTTAACTGGGGAGAGAGAGCAGGCTTCGTTTCGCCGACGGCTCGTTGGATATAACTCATAAGGCGAAATGAATTCCAGTCTCTTATCCCTGATGAATAGACGCTGGTCGTCAACGCTGCAAATCCGGATTCGTTTCTCAACAGCTGGTGCGCAGCGAGCTGCCTGAGCGTAGTTCCTTGTATCTAGAGGAAACGAGGCGAAAAGCTCTCAGGCTCACATTCAAATTCCCGAGCCGGCGGTATTTATTGCACGAGAGGGGCTCGGTGTGGAATTAATGCTTTCCATGCACACCTTCCAGTTCAGCGAGAGTGTTTACGAGGTGCCCATTAATTTGAAGCTGCTAACAGTGCACACGGAGTTCGTAACCTGTCTCACGTAATGGAAGCTGGTAGGAGTCCAACTTGGTTGATCCTTCGGCAGTGGTGATTACTAAAAAAGTGTCTATGGCTCAGCTCATCTAAGCCAAGATATACAGAGCGAAAGCCCTGTTAAGAATCGTTAGACACGGTTTAACTTTGGTTCATCTTTATTGCTTTAAGACTTGAGCGAGAGCAAATCACGTGATGCATCACGTGGCGCAAGTGCAAGAGCGAGCGTCCAGAGCGGCGGTCGGCGCAGCGGCGGACGTGGCTGCCAAGCGCAAGAGGGAATCACGTGACACATCATATGCCACATCTGCCGACGAGGAGCTGTCGAGCACCAGCCCGTGCAGCCAACGTGACTGCCAAGCGCGCAGTTGTGGCGACGAAGGTGAAGATGAAGATCGCGACACCTGCAACACGCTATTTTAAATATGCGGCGCGCCTCCCGTTAGAGGTCAAATCGAAGAGCCAGATTACCTTCAGGCTCAGCATCGGAAGAGTAGAGCTTTCGCTCTGAAACGTGCATCTCTTTCGGCTACGGTCGGTGGGAGGCAGGAACTGCATGCGCTTATGCGACATTCAAGCTAAGGAAACAAGACATGCAACTCCTTTACTGAAAACCCACTTGCATCGGATGTCTTTTGCACTTACCCTCAGAGCAGTGTGGCTACGAAGGTGCGCCTTGAAACCTATTGCCGTCGAGCTGCCTTAATGTAGTTTAGGTTTACTGACTGTTTGTAATAAAATTTCTTTTAGGAATCGTCGCACATGGCCTAGGTCTTGTTCTGCTACAGCGATGTACTTTGTTCTCGTTTAGCATTAGTGCTTATGAATTAGAAGGAACGTGCACATAAAATAACTTAATTTTTTCTATTTCCTAAGTGTGGTCTTAACGAGGACCGTAGCGTTTACTAGCAGCAGATGGTAATGTTACGAAAAAATTCTCGTTTAATGGCGCGAACGAGTTGCGAGCGGTAATTTATTTACAGTGAATATTGTTATTGCGGTGCTGCGAACAGCGGTATTAAGGGAGCAAAACTAAAAAAAACGCAAAAATATCTCGTCTCTTTGATCCCTCTGAGAAGGTTAGCAGTCCTTTATTAATTGGAGTGTAATTTATAAAAATTCTTCATCGCTATGTTTTGTTATTTCTTAACTGAATCCGTTAACCAAATTTTAGTGGATTGCAAAATGGACAGAAAGAATGATTCACGCGCAGTTCATACAAGGTGCTTCACTGAAGCCCGCACTAATTTTAAAAAATCAGTTTTTGAGTTAAAGAGGAGCTTTCGGCACCATAAAATACCATTGTTAGCTTCAGTAAAAATACAGGCGAATCAGTTTAACCGGCAAGGTAAAAACCTACTTGTAGTAGTTACGTTTTTTGCTATTACCGATATGGGCGTAATTGCAGTAAACGACTAGTAGCCCTTCCTTGGTAATAGCCGTATCAGTTTTGAAAAATGTCAAAAATGCGATTTCCCTCGTTGCGGTGACTCGATAAATTTCGGACCTTTATAACCCCCTTTTTAAAAATCGCTCATCTGAGTGGAGCGCAAAGTGACGTACATCAAATTTCTACGCTCTGTGACGCAAGGGCCACATGATGTTTTCTGGCAAGCCAGTACTGAAGCAGTGCAGTGGCGAGGACCGGAAAGTGGCGCAGTGAAGGCGCGCGGTTTGCGAATTGCACGAGAAATGGTCAAAATTTGTTGATCCAACCTCCGCGGCGGGTCAGTGGTTAGGGCGCTCGTCTACTAAGCCGGAGTACCCGGGATCGAACCCAACCGCGACGGCAGCGTTTCCATGGCGGTGGAACGCAAAAAAACACCCGTGTGCTGTGCGACGTCAGTACTCGTTAACGATCCCCAGGTAGTCAAAATTACTCCGGAGCCCTCCACTACGGCACCTTTCCTTCCTTTCTTCTCTCAGTCCCTGCTTAATCCCTCTCCTTACGGCGCGGTTCAGGTGTGCACCGATATATGTGAGACGGAGACTATCACCACGGCGGTGCAATCACGGTTTCGAAACTTCAAAAGTTGTCAAGTTTAATAACAAGCATAGGCTACAAGTTGATAACTGCAATCAGACGCCTATCTCTAATAGTTACGAATTTGCCTGTTAAATTTAGCTCATTACTTTACTACTTAACATTATTTGGTTTCGTATAATATTATTCTCCTGCTGTTTTGCGCCTAGCAACACCGCTATTAATAAGAAAGAAACAGTGATCTTTGCTAGAAAAACCTTATTTTTAAGAAATAGTGGCGTGCATCGATAAAACGCCTCGCTTTTCCTGGATAATAATATACGAGGCGTTATGAAGAAGAATAATTCAAGCATTAGTAATTGGACATATAGCATTCTCATACTGCAACTCCAAGCTGAAACCATAGGAGAAAATGCATGCACAAATTTATAACATATGGCATATATTGGGATTGGTTACTGAGCTTTCACTAAAATACTGGTAAGACTTCTTTTCATTACTGCGAAACTAAAACAATATACGGCACTCATAAGTGCAGGGCACCTCAATAATTCTCCTGAAACGGACATAAATATTGAACAGCCCTGACGATATAGTATAACCGTATTCCGCGCTTACAATTTAGTGCCTAAATTTTGGCTGCGATCGTGGGCCAATGCTGCCGCAACATCAGAAAAACCCTGCGCTGTCTATGTGGTTTGATCTGGAAGGAACTTGTGGATTAGAAGTATAGCGTAATTAAAAGCTGGTTCTAAGTTTTTCGACTCTCTAACCTGACAATTGGGTCCTATAAATCAATATAACGGCGACAAGGTGTCTCAAGAAAGAGGGCTATCTCATTCTCTCTTGAGCAATACTGTGCAACAACCCAGAAGTTGGCACACTGATTTATGTATTACGCTGATGAAGAGGCCACGCAGACAACTTTGTAAACGATGCCAGTAGGGTTGCCACGAGGGGGCTAGTCGCTCACATTCATAAACTCAGTCCGTATCTTGCTCGTTTGGACATGACAAATATTGACGCCGTGTTTGCGCAAAATACGCTCAAGCGCCTAGCTGCTTCGTGGAATGTACTGGACAAGGGCTCGTGTCATTTTCGCTGTGTGATCACCTCCATTTGGTCTGCAAGCAGGCTGTTTCAGCGGAGCCAATCTTCTTTCCATGCTCTTGAATCAGTCCTTGAATTTTATTTCACGAAACAGCCGACTGTTTGTCTTTGCTTTTGAATTATTTTGTTAATTTCAACGCTTTTTTTCGTGGGAAAGAGCTTCAAGAATACCCGGCAATGACAAGGCCCAATATGTGTGCGTTTACTAGCAATAATTTGTAGCCCCTTCATCTGGGTAAAAGCAAGGCAAAGTGCGACGCACGTACAAGTGGACAAAACAGATGGCGCCGTGCTCTAGAGTCACTGGAATAACTTCTTAAAAATTTTCCAGTGACTATACCAGGCTGTGGCAAGTGATACCACGGCAGGGCTGCTCAGAATTGTCTTGATTCGTGTCGGTTTCCTTTTTCTTTCGCGCCCGAGACAGAAGACGTCAAACTGGAAGTGATCATATAATCCATTTTTAGATATTATATTTTCGATGTTTTCCGTAGTCATCATAGAGAATCCGAAAACGAAGATATCGAAGAAGGGTAGAGTTTGAAAAAAAGTAAAAAAAAATGGCAGTGGCTTAGCTCAGCCAGGCCATGGTATACGCAGCGAAAGCATTTTCGTCTACTGATATTCAGGGAGCGACATACCGTCGTTGTCATTGAACAGTTTCGCGGCGTCTCTTGGCGAGACGTTCCAGTCGTTCTTCGGGTGCCTCGTCCGCCTGCTTTACCTTTCTCGCCTTCTTTTCACACTGTTGGCCGGCCTTGTACGATGCGACGACTTCTCGATCGAAAGAGCGTATTTCACGCAGCCTGTACGGCTGTCGTAACGAGCACGGCCGCTCTCCTTCTTCCACAGCGCGCGTCTGAGGAGCGAGCGCATCGCTTCCGGCTTAGACCCCAGCCGCGCCACCTGCTGGCCCACCGTCGTCCATTGTGAGAGGGGTTTTTCAGTGGGAGCTGCATTATGAAGCTTCTACTACACGCCAAGCATGGGGGAAATTTTCCGGAAACTGAGGAAATATGGTAGTCGCTTGATTGCGAAATCTGCAATGAACATGCTCATAATTACTCATGTAAGCCTTAATACACATCTCGAAGATGGGTGATAAGTATTTAAGAACTGTGCATTGCATAGACGCGCCTTTACGAAGCTTCAAACGTCGAAATGCAGTGGCAGAGTGACAGCGTCCCGTCTCCCACGCCGGCGGACCGTGTTCTATTCTCACGTAGGCTCTCATTTTCTTTTATTGTTCTTTTCTTTTTTTATGATCGACACTCCGACCAGTGGCATGGTTGCCATAATACTGGTTGCCTTCGTAACGGCACATGCGCAGCAATGGCCTTTGGCAGGCACCGCGTAACGCGCTTCTGTTAGCCTAGAATAGCTTTCGCTACAAAAATTACAGCATTTTTGCCTAAATTCCATAAACCTGCGAAATAAAATTGCACCAACGATAACGACGACGATGAAGACAGAGAATTCTCTGCCCTGTGTCTGCGCCGCAGATTTAAGTTGATGAAGGAGACGATGTTCAGTACACAGCGCGAGTGTATGTTTCAGCTTAAGAGGAGGCGTTCTCGGTGGCACCAATAGCGTAGTGCTCTCGCGCGGTGGCCAGCGAAGCTGTTCTGTTCGCGCCCCCGCGGTTTGATTCTCAGTCCTGCATATTTATTTTTATTTATTTATTTCTCTTTTGCACAAATTCACAAACGTTGAGAACCCACAATTATCGCAAGATATTGCTCGGTGGTTGGCCATCGAAACAATGCTTTCGCACTAAAGTTCAGTTTATATGTAAAAACGTGAGGACGCATCTCCACCAGCCACTATGCGGAGAGGAACTTCGGAGGCTCCATTTCTTCTAAAACATAAGACAACTATAGCAACCAGCCTTTCTCATCTGGAGCTGTCTTAACTTGTGGAAAACAAGCACTGGACATCGCAATGTCAACTGCAGCCTAAACCCCGTAACAGCAGGATTGTTTCAGAGAACGATTTGGCGACTTGTTAGAAAACAGGCAGAATGCACGTTAGCAAACGCTGCACAGCGATCAAACCGCCCAAAGTGGCCGCGTTATCCCACTCACTTGTGCCAATGACCCGACTTGGGACGCTTAATAAAGTTTTTCTCTCTTTCTCTGACTGTCCTTAGTTCAGCATCAACCCTGGGGGACCATCCGAAAGAGCATTAGCGCCCGTCACTTAACCCAACTTTCGAACCGAGGCACCAGGATATCACGTACAAGCTCCGGAGAGCCCAGGGTATTGCGAAAGACCAGTGCTGTAGATTCAGCTCGCAAGCTGACAAAGACGACAGTTGTCCGAGCAGAGAGAAAAAGCACGCCATTTAACACTCCTGAACTTCCCTCTCTAGCACCCGCGCTGTCGTAACCAGAAATACCTCGTTTAAGTGATGGTGCTTATATTTCGTGGCACGTGCCAGCGCGCCCGACTCTTTCGCTAGTGCACAGGTCGCCGCTCTCTACTTTCGGTGCGGTGCGCAGGTATTCGTCCCTAATGACCCACTGCACGGCATTGGGTATTTCGCGTATTACTGCAGCATTTCCACCTTTCGCTTATTCCAGTCCTTAGCTCTTTAGCGCAACCTCCTCCCATCCACTGCCATCCTCATTATAACGTGCACGAACAAGTGCCTGGGGTAAAACTTCATATCTGATGCCTGCATCGTTTTCATACGGTTATATTAAATGCGCAAGAAGGCCGTAATTGCATTCCCGTGCCGCTTCTGGCTCGGCATCGGTGGTATTGTCTTCGTTTTCGGCGTTTAGTTGGAATCCCGCCAGAAAACTGGTTCTTATTGTGGATTGTGGCGAGTAGGTAGTAGAAGTTTTGGATACTGTTTCGCATACATCTTTCTTTGGACAAATACAACAGCCATTTAACATCGGCGAATTGTTGCGGAATGGCATGGTGAAGATAACACCCTGACACAACAGTTCTGCAAGAACCTCGTTCTTGCCTAGTCTGAATGTTTTGGGCTTCAGGATGGAACAACTGTACTTTATAGCACTAAAAAAAACAGCGCATAAACGAAGACGGCTAGCGGCTGTACGGTACATACGTTCTTCGTTTATGGATTGAGTGGTTCAATCTGCAACATTAAGTCAATTCGTTTTTTTAAGTCGTTACCGAATGGTGCTTGCCGCCACCACTTAAGCATTTTGTTACTAAATATCTCACGATTTCGTTAACACACTTGAGTTTCCTGTTCATCTGCATAAAGAGGTGGCTTCCTAATATTTACAATACCTTTCACGAAATTATAAGCTCCATCACCTATGCATCACCTCTCAGTCATAACTCCTAGAACCTCATGGGTGCCTCAAATATCGTCTATTGTTTGTCCAAACCACTTAATCTTTACCATTTCGATTAACACTGCATCTTGTGTGGTGCTATAGATGCTGCGATTTGCAGGCTGCCAAGCTGAAAAACAAGTCCACTGTAGGATTTCCTCCCAACGTTGAGCATTGCGAGCTGTGGGATCCGTCCACAATATGGACTGGACTAGATTCTGTAGCTGGTGGCTACCAAAACTCAGAACTCAGTCTGATACCTTTGCTGAAATCTGGTCTCGAGAACGTCAGGAGTTCTACAAACAATTTAAAAGGCATGTTGTATGCTCTCTTATTGTTTGGCTAATTTTCCTGCGTTTTGGAGTCTTTTATTTTAGGGAAATTCCGGCGGTCGAAGTACTAATCATTTTTTCTCACTGGCCTGCCGTTAGCTCATTCGCCGAAGTCGCGAAAGCTCTGCGGAAATCAGTCGTCACTTCGTTTGAATGATATAATATTATACACTGTAATGATGGCAAACACTCACTTCTGGAAAAACAACAACCTCGAAAGCTTGCTGTAGAATTTTCAGGTCCTTAAATTACGATTATTCCAACGCATGTGTAATTTCGCATGAAGTATTAATACGCGAGGCTTTGCTTGCAGTGCGAACCACACCACATGGTCCGATTTGTCGCTACAGTTGTATGACCAAGCTTTTCAGCCGACATGATAGCTTCGAATCATGAGTGCAAGGTTACCTTGCCGGAACGCAACGCAAGACATATACGAAGAGATGAACGTATAAGAGACATACGTTTATTACTCCGTGTGTCGAACCATTTCTGCAGCAAGAAAAAAAAATAAAACGATTTAGCGCGGTTAGCGCAATTGAGTAGTAGGTGCTTTCGCATTGCGCTTTTTCGTTGGGTTTTGGTTTCGGTTCGAGGCTCGGTTTAAGAAGGCAATGCGATAGCGGTGTGTTCTGAACTCATTGCGCACAGATGGAAGTTCATGAAGACGACGCTATCCAAAGCACAAGTCGAGAAACTGTCAGTTTAACACGCGGGGTGTTCGGCAGGGGCGATGATCTATTGGTGTAATTCAGTGGCAAGTAAAGTTGGTGTCTTTGCGCCGCCATGCGTTCGAAAAACACAGGCCGCCTTACACTGCTTTGCAATAAGTGTTTCTTATAGCTGCCCATAAAGCGTGCTGGTAGGGTGCCCACAACACAGTCAGCCGGGGGGCCAACTTGACAGAGGTATCGTGCAAACGATCATCGGCGAAGTCTGGGGGCTATAGTGACAGCACACTGAAAACGTCAGCCTGAAAATACGAGTTCAAATGTTTTACAAGGACGTGGGATGGCAATGGGTGAGAAAAGTCATGATCGCAGGAAAAAAAAAGGATATGTGAATGAGAGCGAGGAGGAACTAGTAAAGTAAAAATATATAGAATTCGGGTTAAAAATTCTCGAGGCAGTGAAGGTGAGGGTGAAAGTGGAAACCCAATCATTAAGGCGTTTGGCGACCTGTGCTCTCTGGTGATTTCAGAAATTATCTGATCACTGGTATTAGGGTGCTATATTCATTTTTAGATTTTGAGGGATGCGACATTTACACGCAAGCGTTATATTTAAAAAGATTTCGAACTACAGCGCCAGATAGGTTGCGCCTACCCCTTTAAGCAACAGCCCTGATTGTAAAAAAAATGAGCGGTAGCCCTGTAGACAGTTTACGTATAGAAAGGATTCAATGCTGGCATAAAACAACGGCCGGCTTTAACTTCCCGAAACAAAAAACCCTGGTAGATCATTTTATCGCTGTCGCGTTCCACTCAGAGGCGAAGCTTAACATCTTAACCACACATCAGTGACACAAGCAGCAACACCGCGCTTAAGGCTTTCGCCTCACCGAACTTTAGGTCAACAAAGTGCCCCCCTGAATTTTTGAGACAGAAATGGTAATAGCGCTACAGCAAGACGTACACAAGAAAGACTGGCACAAGACATGCGCTAACTTCATCTGAGTTTGTTTACTGCAAAGCCAGCAAATATATAAAAAAATTTAAGGCAAGCGCAAAAAAAAAACGGTACAAAGGCATCAACAAAACCGTTCAAGATATGATATCTCAGTGTTGAAAAGGCGGACCGAAGTATCACTCACGCAATCTAATCCCCTCTTCCTAATGTGGAATGCTTCCAAAAGCTCCCGCGCCTTCATAACTCCACTCCTGCCCAGAATCTTTATCTCCCGAAGCCGTGGCTCACATTTCTTGCATTGCAAATTTTCTAATCAGAGTCGTTTAACAGAAAACAAAGATAAAACATATTGCATGATAAAAATCACGCGGTAATGAGGGTTCTGACTTGATTACGCGGCCTCACCAGCAACCAACGCGATCTAGTATCGAAATCTAGAATTTCGGCAGACGTCCACCTTAGTGGCCTGGAACATATCAGGTCAGGTGCTGAGGTTTTTGGAGGTTGACCACTGGGGGACCAGAGTTTATAAGCGACGCTAATTCGGCTACAGTATTCTTCGTCCGAGTTTTCCCGGATATAAAGCCGTCTCATGTGCAGATGAAACAGGCGTCATTATCTAAAACTTGAATCCAGCAAAATACACGTCCACACAAAGTGCTCCATGCTAAGCCAAGGAATCCAATCTGGGTTTCTATTTTTTTATTAGAAATTCAAGCTTCAAACTAAAAAGTGTCATTGCTTCCTCGCTCACAGTGTGCGAGTCAAAAATAAAGCAGCAAGTAGCGCAATTACGTAATGGCCCTTGAAGGAGAAGAAGGTTACTGTGTTCAAACAACCATTAATACCACGTAAAAGACAGGACATGCGAACGTCATAACTTTTAGCCCGTTGTATTTGCCTTTTTAGCACAGTATTATTTTTTCCGTCTTGAGGTTGAAATACGATAACTGAGCAAGCAATACTCTTTAGGTTTACCGAGGCAATGTCGTAGGTTCCCGGTCGCCTACATAGAAAAAATTGGCGCCGGATAAATGCGCAGACGATGTTAGTCTCCTCTTTCGCAACAAATAGAAATAACATATCGACGTTATATATGGGCTGCAGAGAAAAGGAAAAAGTTGTTTAGAATTGGAACCAACCGGAGAGGATATATCACGAGCAATCTACTCGGCGCAGCAGCTGACCATTCATTTGCGTGGGAAGAGACCAGCAACGATAAATATTCCCAGAGGGCGGAAGTCCACAGCAGAGCCACGCAACTTGCCGCGTAATAAGCTGGGTTGATTCATGGGAGCGAGCGAAGGCAAACTGTCTGCAAACCCTTCCAGGCTCTGCAACTTCGTGGCACCTCCTTCGGCGCTTTCTCTTTGCGCTAGCAGAAACTCAAGCCGTAATTGATTGCCACCAACATTTTCCCAAGTCTATGCCGGCGGATTGCCTGGGGTGAATGTCTGCTCAAGAAAGAAAGTAGAGCTGGAGGTATCCGGAAAAGGGAATCCAGGGTAGACCAGACGGGTTCAGGAGATATTAACAAAAAAGCTGGCGAAAGTCGGCTGTTTAACTTGTCGACTGCAAGCTGAAATGTCCCAATGAAATGTAATGTCTAGCCTGGTGCACTCGGCACTTTCTCAAGCACTCGACCAGTAGAGCAAGACGTACGCTATATGTGCCAGAACTAAAGGAATTTATACAGCTTCGAACCCCAGTCAACTCGCACACGAGGCCGACGCTCTACCTCTACGCCACCGCTGCCGCTAAAATATAGCCGAAGAGAAATTTGGGTTACCTAGGGTTTAGGTGCCAATCGAACCCAGATCCTTCGGACTGCGAAAACGGCGCAGTACCCATCGGCCGCCAAGGCTCGTTGGTTCAAGCTGCATAAAGGCGGACCTATTGAATGCGTGGTGGTCAAGAGTTTAGCGAAGGGTCTTAGAGACATTTATAATGTGTACATAATTATGACTATGCTCATTAGGAATTAACCAAGTAGGCGATGCGAACGGGACCCCATAGCGCAATCTTTTTCAACTGTTGAAGGCGAGCTCCAACGTCCCCTAATTGTTTCCTTTTAATCTACTGTAAGTGGCGTCATACTTGCGCGCTGTTTTGTCGTCGTAAGAATTTAGGAAATTTTAAAAATAAGCGTTATTTATTATTGTTTTTATAAAGTTTTTTTTTCAGTAAACGTCCCAGCCTTTTACACTTGTACAAGGAAGAAACAGTCAGTGATGAAATTTAGAAAGTTAGTGATATTTATCAGAAGTTTTAGATGTCTAGGCATTTAACGGACTATGTAATGTTCCTTTTAAATTCGAAATGTTCTATATTTAAATTCATCTTAATTCATACATACTTGACCAAGAGCATCGCTATTGACCTCAGTGTGTGATTGTTCCACACGCTTCCCTCTCTCTGCCCTTGTAAAGCCCGCTTTATATCAGGACTTCTGGATAAGGGTGCTTTTGCAAATTTTCATTGCAGGCTAGTCAAACGCTAGCAGACTTTCGGTTAGTAGGTATCATTGCTAACATCATAGTTTTCAAGATGTCGTTCCTCTCTGTTTAAGAAGAACCGCAATTGCCCATCTCGTGGAAAAGAAAACTATTTTGGGCTCAAATTTGTGTCCCTGAAGCCGTATCCCGTTCGACCAATCTCTAAGCATCAATATGAAGCTTATCCGGAAGGTGAAATCATTCAAAATAAAATGGTTATGTCAGAAAGTAAATTTCCTGATTGTGGAATCAGGAAATTTACTTCACATAACATCTTACCGCAAGCGTTCTTTTGTGTCTTCTCCTCCCCTGTGGTTGTCGTTTTCTGAGCTGTCTTCCCACCAAGTATTAGAACATCTTACCGCTCCGTTGGGAACAAGGAATTCAGGCCACCACTGGTACAATAGGCTCATCTGCGTCATATGGTGAAAAGATTGTCTTAATGAGAAGTATATTAATGAAGCTTCCAAACAAAAGCAAGTCGAATGAACAAAGGACAACTTACCATGGCGGGTAATACGCTGCCTCCAATGAAGGCATAGCTGTTCTTATTCAGCTCAAAGCTGGCTTTAAAACTCTTGTAAGCGCATAAAGAACTGCTAGTCGGAAAGGGGGGGGGGGGGGGGGGGGTTAAAGAGCCGGTGATGGGAACAGGACAATCTGTACCTATCTTGCCGCGAAAAAGAAGGTGCCTAAGTGGCTCTGGAAGGTTACGGGTCCCTAGCCCCCCGGGGACACGTAAGAGAGAAGCTTTCTGTGCTGCTCTTTGCTCTCAAAGAGGAAAGAAGCGAAAACACACAAATCTTCTGGTGGGCTGCAACACCTTGGACCTTGTTTCGGCATAAACGATAAGTGCCATGAGACAAGCAATGCTACAGTGCGGCTGTAAAGCTTTGTCTTGCATTTGTATGCAGGAGACTTCTGTTAGCTGTCACTCGGAAATTCTACTAAGTGAGCAGCGGTAGGGTAAAGCATGGGATGCTCCCAAGGTAGCCCTCACTGCTTGAATATTTTAGCGCCCCTGAGGAACTTACTGCACCGGGTAAAAAAAGAGGCGCGCACGTGCTCCCATTAGCTTGTCTTCGATATGTTACAATGGAGGGGGGGGGGGGGGGGGAGAGAAGAGAACGTGCTTCGCTTTCAATGGCAGGCTCGAAAAAAAAGATAGAAAAACACTTTGCAACCTACTTACAGCCAGGCTGGCATTTTTCTAATGTCCCTATTTCGTTGTGTCACATTGCAAACAATAACTGCAATTTTCTAGAGTACATGAGATGTTTTCAAACGCGTCAAGTGAAATAGCGCTTTGACGTGGCGCAAGACACAGAAAGGCGCCTGTTAAGACCTTCCATTTTATCCTCTAACCTATTTGGTGTTTTGACTAAAGTTCTGTCATTCGGTTTCTGGACTGCTGCTTTTGACGCCCTTGTGAGGCCCCTGTACATACAAGCACTGTTGTGCGTTATTCTCATCGATATTGGTGATGTCAATTTGCAGCAGCTCTCCTTAATTCTTGACCTTATATGCTGCCACAAGTGACTAAAAAATCTCTGCTTGTTATGGGGCATCCACTGAATACGTAATAATTTTTAACAGGTTTCGAGGTCGATGATACAGCAGAAATTTCGCGGCTATGAAAAAACGAATTCTAGTTTCAGTTCTTCTACTGCTTCTCCAGCAAAGGGACGAAGGCAGCAATTGTGGCGGTGACCTAGAGTGATGCATAACCTTCGCCCTCGACCTTTCCAACCAGTTGCTCCTTACTTCCTCGAGGGCTCACCGAAGGCTTCCTCAAGAGTGACAATGCTTCAACTGTGAAAGAAAGACAGAGTCAGATGAGCCAATCTCATGCGTAAAAGGTAGCTATTTCGCATGGCTTTCGTATTTATTACCTGTAAGACATGATAACGGAGAGTTTAAGAGCTCCAACGTAACGCATAGCATGACCATTTGTCCTTTCGTAAAGCACGGAGTGTTTTTCTTTCTCCCCTGATATTTTTAACCTTTCAGAATGCACTCATGAGGTGGCTCACATCTAATTGGCATGCATCTATTTTTGTTTAGGGGGTCTTGCGTGCTTTTATGTTGCCATGTTAATTAAATATTTGTTCGCGTGGGAATGATGGCTTCATCGGTCCGTTCATCTCATCAGCTTCATGGGAGTGTGCGAGCGCCAATTTAAGAACATTCCTGCATGCTTTCATGTGGTAAAGTGCATGGCAAGAGTTAGTTGTGTTTCTTCCTTGTTGTCTGCAGGGTAAGGTGCACGCAAACTCCATGATAGCGTTGGGAATATATCGTATACATTGCGCTGTATCCAAGATAAGCAGAGATAGCCAGCAACTGCATCATTCAAATGAAGCTTCTGGTGTCGATTATATGCGGTCTCTTTGACTAGCTGCATTTTGTATGTTTTTGTTTTTGGGGGTGTTGCGTAGAAAAGATTCCTACATGTAATCTTGAGAGCATTTGTTGCTAAAACATAGCGGGGATCAGCTTCTAGCTGCTGCTGCTTCTGTCTAAGCGTGTATTTACATGCACCAAAGCCAGCCAACCTGTGCGCAAGCAGCAGGCTATCTGCAAATTTTAGTAGCACCGTTGAAGGAACAACTTTATATATGCTTCACCATTTGTGTTGACCCATTAGTCTGAAAGAGTGACGCTGTCACACTCTCTGGCTGCCCAGAGAACTGCGCAGTGGAAGCCAAGGGGCTCCTTTTCCGGAGCGTGGAACTCTGAAACGGTAGTATTCACGACGAACGTGTATTTCTGTGAGTGCAAGTGTCGACGCTCTCCTGGAGACGTTTTTTTTGTTTTTGAACGCTGGAAATAGGTACGTTCTTGCTTTCGCTCTGTTACGTTGGCGGTAGTACTTGTGCGTTTTGTGGTAAGCTCCTCACATTCTCGCAGCGCTACTGACAAAAAATCGCTCAGAGTACTGTACCACACTTTTAGACGCGGCTGCATTGCTTCTTTGTTTACCAACTTCTAAGGTTTAGCGCCAGTAGGCAACGTAAATTTTCTGGTAATCAAATTTTTCATTCCAGGTGCTGCTTTACTGCTTTATTAATAGATTATTATACTTATTTATATTATATTTATTATACACATCTCTATTGCCTGAAGCCACTGAGGGGTTTAATAAATGATAAAAAAATACCGGCGACACAAGACTGCTTACACGCTCTTAATGCGAAAGGACTGAGCGCTGTTGCTGCCTTCGTCGGTGCGTTTGTGATTTGTGTGAATTCGCGTTCGTCACCAAACCACACACCATTCGAAGCTCCATGGGTTAATGCCCATATATGCAGAATCGGTAACTCTCTACTTGACATTCATATATGGCGGCGGCTCCTACCAGAGTAGTGGCGCAGCGGCAAAGCGATGCCGCATTGTAGCTGCAGGTGTCCGTGCCTGTCACATTCACCACACAGGTTAAAGAATTAGTTCTTCTCACAGGCGCTGCTCAAGTTTGATTTCAGGCACAGTGTACCTATGCGAGATGTGTTCCTGATTTGCTCGCGCTGCAAAACCTGTAATTTTGCCTAAAAAAATAAAAATTCGGAGTGTCCTTTTCAACAACGGATATGGCTAATATATAGTCGCTGTCTACTACTCTGCTGTCTTGGCGTGAAGCGGTAATGAAAATTCACCTGTAAGGCCGGTGCGATTCTTTGTTTGTTTTTATTTTGTTTCCTCCTCAATTCACAGTACGTCAGTAGGGATTGGTGCGGGCACGCTGACGCTTAAGTGTACAGTTCGATAACCCTCACCATAGGTCCAATACTGGCCGCCGCTCAATCATCCTTCTGCGGCTGCTGACAAAGGCGGTCCCATTCGCATATATATCGTAAGCATAGAAAAAAAAGGTACCCAGATTACTTACGCTTTGATATACTTTGATACCCTTTGATACACAGCTTGCGAGTATAAAAGAAGTAGTTTCAAACTGGACTGTCAACCAATCAAAATGGCAGCGCGCAGTCTACCTCATTTACGCGGCCTAAAATGGCCTCTGTGCTGACACACCACCGCCTCGAAACGAGACTTTACACGGAAGAATAAAATAATAAATATTACGATTTCAGCGACCCCTTTGGGCATTCATACTCACAATGTCTCTTTCTCTGCTTACAAAAAATAGTGACCTCATGCTTGATTTATGTCGCAGAGAATCTTTATCTACGCAAACCAAGACCACATCGCAAACGTTCGGAACATTCACCAGGCTTGTACGGCTAGTCTGTCGTTTTCACGCGTGTGTGATGATTGGCAAATGAACCAGTTGGAGGTTTAGTTTATTTGGCGGCCGAACGTGTCCTGTTTCTCCTCTAGCAAGCGTGTGTCGTACATTAATACATATTTTTGCGCGTTGTGGAAGCCTTATGACTATTTTTGTAAGAAATTATGTAGAAGGAAAGCATCTGGAAGGAACGCATGGCTTCTAAGCCTCACCAAAAGATTCACGGTGAGGGTATGCCTCCTATAATTTCCAGTAAGCGTTGTATCAAGTATATCTGCGCGCATACGCGGAACGTCCCCTAAGGTTGACAAAACATGCCGCTAATGACGGTGCCCATGCCGACCTTTTCCTGGTCTGATGACATAAGGCGTGTTCGTTTCTCTTTTTGTGGCACACACAGCTGACCGGTGGTCCACTTTGGACGAGTGGGTTAAAAATATTCTAAAAGATTCACTTGTTAGACTCGTGTAGACAACATATACACACACCCACAAATGCGCACTTTCTATGCTGAATACAGCTGTGCACAAAATAAAAAAGGTAATTTAAAGAACAAAATTACCACTAGCCTAAAGGGCGTAAATGCATTATTAAATTCTATCGATAGCGGATAAAACTCTTACAGACGGCCATAAACGAATCTCTCCAGGTAGTGAATTCTTGTTTTCAATAGTGCGGAGGAGAATAGCTGATCTTAAACATGTTAGCACATACGTAGGAAGGTGCTAAGTTTAGGTCGGGAGCTGTTTTCGTTTATGATTCACAAAATATAATTGTAACTTTGGAAGTGACAATAAAGCTCGACTATGTAACAATTAAATGCGGGAACGAGACAGAGAGGCTGTCTACAAATTGCATTACACATTACTCGTCCCAAATTTCCTAACTTTTGCTGCTCCACAAGTGAGTGACACGGTTGTTATTTTGAAGACTTGTAACAATGAAAGGCTATGTTCATTTGAGGCAATTCCTGGGAGGCTTGCTGAATACTGCGGCACTGGATCTAGGTCCAGCCTGCGTTTTTTGAGTGCCGGGAGATTTATTTTACTGAAGACTATGTTGATCAATACCGCGCGAAACTAAAATATGCCTTGGCGCTGATTTTGTTTCTGCAATAATTGTTGTCTTTCCTATTTAGAAAAGAGAATTGCTTCGCGGCACTAGCTCAAGATCAAAACGCCTAGACTACTGGAATCCAAGCGCGGCCCACTGGCTCTAGTCAGAAACACCGGGTACAAAAATCAAAAATGCGCCAGTGGACACCATTTTAAAGTCAGCAACGGTTGATTCAGCGTGATAACTTGTGAGTCTGACAGCATTTTCTTTTTTCCTCCCTTCCAGAAGACAGAGCGGGTCGTATCGTCCCATTACTCCTCGGAGTGCCAGCTACAGCGACTGGTGTTTGCGCACGGCTTCCTCCTTCGGACATTTGCCAGTCGTCGCAGAGTGCCTCTCGACATGCGGTCGTTTGCGGCGAGGAGAGCTAGCCGTGTTCTTACTTGTTTTGTAGCTTTCACGGACTGATAGTCCTCCCATTTGTCATTCTGGTAGTCCACAGACCACCATTTTAAGCCTTTGACGCATTTCTCTTAAAATCCCTTACTTGCTGCTCACTCTTTATTTCTGCTTTTTCTCCATTGAGACCTAAATCAATGATAACATTTGTACCTCCTTTTTAGCACTAAAATGCTCTCCTACCGCTATTCCGCACTCGTGGGCAAACAAAATGGAGAGTTAGAATAAAAGCGGCAAAGCTCGAAAGTTCGGAGTCATATTTCACCGAAGGCCCCCTGTGAGAATGATGACTTAGCTTCTTTGTCTGACTTCCGCAAAACGAAGCACCGGATCTCGCTCGCTGGAATATATGCGAAATCGAAGCTGACTGCACCCTCCTTACAGATGAGCTGCGGAAATTTATTTATTTATTTTTTTATTACAGATACCCGCAGCGCCCAAGGGCATTATTGCAGGGGGGGAAACACAATAACTTCTGCTCATTTGGCCGAAAGTACACATAATAACAGAAATACAATCATACAACTAATAGATGAGGAAAAAACATGCACTGAAGGAAGACAACCACGCTCCACAAATAAAATAACACTAATGAAATGAAAAAGACACGCGCAAGACACTGCACGCCACGTCACGCATCAGATAAGAATGCGCGGAATTGACCTTCCGTGCAGCACTCAGTGACGCCGGCTGGTAGCCTGTTCCACTCATTGATCGTCCGTGGAAAGAACGAGTTTTTATAAACATCTGTGCGACACTTAATCTCTCGGATCTTCCACTGATGATCAACTCGTCTAGAAAAAAATGAGGTTGAAGCAGATACCGGTCTTTGTCAATGCTCAGCTTTCCAAAATAGATGCGATGCATGATTGGTAATCTCAAATGTTTCCTACGGTTAGCTAAAGATCCCCAGCCAAGGTGGTTTTTAGAGACGTGACACTAGTTGAGAAGCTGTAATTATTGGACACAAATCTCGCAGCATTATTTTGGACGCGCTCGAGCATATCACATAAGTAAGCAAACTGGGGGTCCCATACAGGACAGGCATATTCAAGAATTGGTCGGATGTAAGTGAAATCGCAAATTTCGGGCAGCGTCAGCTATACCTTATCAGAGAATCACGGCACCGAAGGCTGAGGTTTTTACGCTCAGAACTGAAAATAAGAAATCTTTGAATCATAAATGTTCTTGCAGTTAACAACCTTTTTGTTTATTTTTTAAAGAAAAAGACAGGAAATTGCAAGTTGTAGCAAGAAAGATTTTGTAGAATTTCAAGGACAATAGCGGTTAAAGTAAGAATAAATATGAAATTCCTACATGTAAGACGAGTCACAAAGCATAGTAAAGCGTGTATCCTCAAGGCTTTTGCAAGCTTTCAAAATTGGCGGCTTCCCGGATGTCGCATCACATAACTCTTGTTACGAAAAGATACGCGCATAACGCTGTGGTGGCGTATCCACGATTCATCCTCGTTATTTAGCTTTTTCATCCGCGTTATTGAGCAGTTGCTAGTGTCATCGCAAAGTCCCTAACCCATATTTAATATCAAATGTTATCCCTTCGTGTTTTTCCACAAAGATTAAAAATTGCTCGAGCTAATTTAATACACAAAGGTGGTAAATACAATCAGTTAAACAATTACAGACCAATCTCAGTCTTATCACTGTTCTCCTAAGTTGTAGAGCGTTTCGTATATAAATGATTTAGTACATTTTCATTGTGAAAGAAAGTTATTGTCGAACAGCAGTATGGATTTCAAAAAGGAAAATCAACCGAAACGGCGCTGCTGCGCATTAAAGACAAAATCATTCGGAATATTGAAGCTAAGTTATTTACAGTTGGAATTTACATAGATTTTTGGAAGGCATTCGATTCTATACAGCACCATATCTTGTTTAACAAGCTTGAAGCATATGGCTTTAGATGCATCACGCAAAGTGTTATACGCTGTTATCTTCATGCGAGGTCCTAGTTCACATCCATACACGGCATTTCATCGGGGAAAGGTAACATTAAATACGGCGTTCCTCAGGGCTCTATACTCGGGCCGCTGTTATTTGTCCTGTATATAAATGGCATCGTTAACATTTCGTCAGCAGCAGAAGTGTTGCTGTATGTTGATTACACAAGCGTATTTTTTTCCGGAGAGAGCCTTGAGCAACTTGAGGCCACGTCAAACGCATGGCTGCATGAGCTCAGTTTATGGGTATCAACAAACAAGCTTCAAATAAATACAAAGAAAACAAAGTACATGACATTTTCTTCCAGAAATAAGCAGAATGTCCTCAGTCTAGAACTGAACTTTAATGATTCATTGCTTGAGCGCGTAGACTGTCATTCCTTTTTAGGTCTTACTTTTCAGTCGAACCTAACATGGTCCTATCATGTAGAAAATATAAGAACGAAAGTAGCCAAATCTATTGGAATGTTATGCCGCGTTCGAAATCTCGTCCCTACCAGGCTAAAAAAGAAGGTTTATTTTCGACTTGTATGCTCACACTTTAATTACTATTCTTTAATATGGGGAACCGGAATTAAGACCGATAACGATAGACTATCTGCACTGCAGCGAAGGGCGATTAGAACATTATATAAAGAAAATGTACACCCTGTAACCTTATTGAGAACACAAAATATTCGACCTTTTCACGAAATATACACACAGAAATTATCTGTCTGTATATTCTCTGAAGTATCAAGCAATTACAGTCGATTTGTTAGTGATTATCTAAATAGAGATACTGGCTACAATTTGCGTAGGATTTCCATTGTCATAGAAAAACCAAGGACAAATTATGCTCAACAGACAATTAATCATCATATTATGAAACTGTGTAATAATTACCCAGAAATTCTCGATATCGCAAAATCATGCAGAAGTCTGGGAACTTTCAAACACAGAATACAACTTCTTTTCACTCCAAATAGCTGGACAAACACGTATGAATAATTATTTCTGATTACAAACTTATTGTGTCCTGGTTTCTATATTTTTGCATAAAGTGTTAACAATAACATGTGTTTTTCTTTTTGAACTTACTCCGTGTGCATTTTTGTACGGTGATTGCTATATCTAATTGTATGTGTAGTGTCTCCATGTCTTTTGTAACCGGAATTGTATTTTGTAACCGCTGCTGTTGCGCCCAGTGGGGCCAGGGCCTCGCCGGGAGACTAATTAACTCATCTTGTCCTGCCCCACGGGAAGTACCATGTATTGCCCATCCAGTAAATATATAAATAAAAAAAACGCTACCACCGCATAAGATATGTCGAGGACATGGATCTTTTTCTTTCATGACGCACACCTACAAAAGCAAAGTATGATTGGCTTTCGGCCCAGCATTTCAAAACGCTTGCGAGTGAGCTTCTCCTCTTGGCATACCGAGCTCCAAAGCAGAGCAGCCGCCCCGCTGCAAATCTGCGATTTGAACCAGCCTTGAATTTGTTGTTCGGCAGAAGATCGACAACTGATCAAATACCCGTCGTTTAGGGCAAAAGTGGTCCGAGGTATTCTATTATAGATTGATACCCTTCTTATGCACAATAAATTTCGGCACAATTTGTGATTTATTTGATGCACGATCCGGCTGTTTCTTGGAATTAGTTTTAACAACTAAACACAGGTTTCCAGTAAAAACCTTTCCAGTAAATTCCTTCGCCCCGGCCGGAACAGTTTTTCACTGCTTTTGGCGGCCATTCTATGTAAGAGGATAGCAGGGGAGCTAATTTTTGTTTGGTTTTGTAAATCTGGTTAAAACTCCCACAGCGACTCAAGTTATGAGAAACGCCGCTGTGAAGGGCTCCGTAAATTTCGAACACCTGAGGTTCTTTGACATGCACTGATATTGCATAATACACGGGCCTCTAAAATTTCGCCTCCATTGAATTTCGGCCGCAGCGGTCGGCATCAAACCCGCGTCTTTCGGGCCAGCAGCCGAACGCCATAACCACTGAGCCACCGCGGAGGCCTGAATTGCCGTGAGACATAGCAACACAGCCATTACGGGTAATGTTTACGCAGCTGCACCCAGGGCTCTGGAAGCCTTCTCGCTCTCAGATGCTTGCACCCGGCTAATGAAAGAAGTCCACCACGCCAAATAGTGGCTTCATCATAGATCGCACAGCGACAAATCAGCTATAAAATGTGGCACTACAGAGATTCTTTTTCGAGTGACTACATTTAAGGAACTACATCACCTTCTTCTGTACACTCTTCCCTTTTTCTTCCAATAGTTCTTTTCTTGCGCTAGTGTTTATAGCCGCTGTGTTTATATTGCTACGTGGCCCGAAGTCTATGTCGCCACAAGGACGACCGGAGCACATGGTACAGATCACAACTAGCCCCGAGCGGCAAACGCGCACACACCGGGCACTTCCTCTGCGTCATCTTCACGGAGATTATCCGTTGCATGGCCCCCCGGTCGGAAAGGCACCGTCTCGGTGTTCATCAGGGCAGTGAGGGGGACTGCAAGACGTAGGGCTTGAGGCGAGAGACGTGCACAACATCGGTCTGATGCTGAGAGGACGTGACACCGGGGAAGGCCGGAGCGATCTCGTAGGTGACTGCGGTGACTTGGCGCAGGACACGGTACGGGCCGATGTAGCGGGACAGAAGTTTTTCAGAGAGCCCCACGCGGCGAGATGGCGACCAAAGCAAGACGAGGGAGCCAGGGGTGAAGGAGACCATACGGTGACGGCGGTTGTAGAATTCCTGCTGAGAGGTCTGGGAAGCGAGGAGCCGGGAGCGTGCGAGTTGGCGAGCGTGGTCAGCGCGAGTAATGGCGTCATGGGCGTATGCAGACGGCGGAGCAGTAGAAGTGGGAAGCAGCGTGTCCAGAGGCAGCAGGGGCTCGCGGCCATACAAAAGATAAAAAGGGGAGTAACCGGCAGTGTCATGGCGGGAGGAGTTGTAGGCGAAGGTCTCATAGGGGAGAGCGGTATCCCAGTCGCGATGGTCCGGAGAAACGTACATAGCCAGCATGTTGGTGAGAGTGCGGTTGAAGCGTTCTGTGAGGCCGTTCGTCTACGGGTGGTAGGCGGTGGTGAGCTTATGTTTCGTAGAGCACGATCGAAGAATGTCAGCGGCAACTCTGGACAGAAAGCATCGGCCTCGGTCGGTCAGAAGTTGACGGGGAGCTCCATGATGTAGGATAAGGTCAGTCAAAAGAAAGTCAGCAACATCAGTAGCCGTACTGGTGGGCAGTGCCCGTGTGATCGCGTAACGGGTAGCGTAGTCTGTGGCAACAGCTATCCATTTGTTTCCCGAGGCGGATTCCGGAAATGGTCCCAAAAGGTCTAAGCAGACGCGATGGAAAGGTTCGGGTGGGACGTCAATGGGCTGAAGCAGACCGGCTGACAGAGTGGTGGGGCGTTTCCGGCGCTGGCACTCATCGCAGGCAGCAACATAACGGCGTACACAGCGGTAGAGGCGCGGCCAAAAGAATCGACGACGCACGCGGTCGTAAGTACGGGAGACACCCAAGTGACCAGCAGTGGGAAGATCATGCAGCTCTTGGAGGACAACAGTGCGAAGGTGCTCGGGGACAACGAGAAAGAGGTCTGGGCCATCTTGGCTAAGGCTCCTGCGGTATAAAACTCCATCACGGAGCACAAAGCGGCGCATCGGAGGGTCGAATGGGGCGGTGCTGAGGCGGTCGATAATGGAGCGCAGCTCGGCATCGCGGCGCTGTTCTTCGGCCATGTTAGCGAGGACAGAGAGGGAGCACAGAGCATCCACGCTGTCAGTGCCAAGATTGTCACACGGGCCAACGGGGTAACGGGAAAGGCAGTCGGCATCGGCGTACAAGCGGCCAAACTTGTAGAGTACAGAGTAATGGTACTGCTGCAGGCTCAGTGCCCAACGACCAAGCCGTCGTGTAGGGTCTTTCAAGGAAGAGAGCCAGTACAACGCATGGTGGCCAGTGACAACTGTAAAGGGGCGGCCGTATAAATACGGGCGGAATTTCCCAACAGCCCAGACAAGAGCTAAGCACTCGCGTTCGGTAATTGAGTAATTCCGCTCCGGGGCAGAGAGGAGACGGCTGGCGTACGCGATCACACGGTGCTCTCCGGATTGTCTCTGTGAGAGGATAGCGCCGATGCCGTAGCCACTGGCGTCAGTGCGAACTTCAGTGGGAGCGGTCACATCGAAGTGGGCGAGAACTGGCGCGGTAGTAAGCTTCGATATCAGGTTGGAAAACGCTTGTGCCTGGTCGGGTCCCCAGATGAAGGTGGTGTCTTCCTTCAGAAGGTTGGTTAGGGGGCGGGCGATGTCGGCGAAGCCTTGAACGAATCGACGAAAGTAGGAGCAGAGCCCCAAGAAGCTTCGGACGTCGTTAGAAGAACGTGGCTGGGGAAAGTCTTTGACGGCTCGGATCTTCTCAGGGTCAGGGTGGACCCCCGTATTGTCGACGACATGACCCAAGATGGTGAGCTGGCGGCGCGCGAAACGGCACTTAGACGAGTTGAGCTGCAGGCCGGCATGACGAAAGAGGGAAAGGATCTGGGAAAGGGCAGTGATATGAGTGGAAAACGTGGGCGAAAAGACAATGACGTCATCGAGGTAGCACAGGCAGGTGGACCACTTAAAGCCGTGCAAAAGGGCATCCATCATGCGCTCGAATTTGGCTGGCGCGTTGCATAATCCGAAAGGCATAACTTTGTATTGTTAAAGCCCATCAGGTGTCACAAAGGCGGTCTTTTCACGGTCCTGGTCGTCTACAGCAATTTGCCAGTAGCCGGAGCGAAGATCTCTGGATGAGAAAAATTTGGCACCATGAAGGCAGTCAAGGGCGTCATCGATACGCGGCAAGGGGTACACGTCCTTTTTAGTGATCTTATTCAAGTGCCGATAATCAATGCAAAAACGCCAGGAGCCATCCTTTTTCTTCACAAGTACGACGGGTGAGGCCCAGGGACTGTGCGAGGGTTCGATAATGTTTTTCGCGAGCATTTTAGTAACTTCCGCATTGATAACTTGACGCTCGGCGTGAGAGACTCGATAGGGGCGGCGGCGGATGGGAGGGGCATCGCCGGTTTCAATGCGGTGCCTGACGGCGAGAGTTTGGCCCAGCGTCGTGTTGTTGACATCAAAAATATCCGAAAAAGATTCGAGAAGGGCACGAAGCTGGGCAGTTTGGTCGGGACTGAGGTCGGTGGCCATCATGGTCGTGAAGGCGTCGGGCGACTGTGGAGACTGCCAGCGCGGGGTGGCAGTGTCTTGAATAGGGGTGTTGTCCAACTGAGCGACGTGGCAAGGAGCGAGAGGAGATAGTGTAGTCACACAGATGCCGGACGGAGCACTTGAGAAGAGACGCCGAAGTTGAGGAAAGGCAGAGAGAGGCCGTTAGCTTGGATGGTGGCGATGGTAAGAGGTAGGGCAACGTTACGGGTTAGCAGGAGGTCAAGGTTGGGCGTAACGAGATAGCCGCCATCAGGAACTGGGCGAGATGGGGTCAGTGGAACGAAAGAGGCGGTTCGGGATGACAGGCGAGCATAATCGGTACTGTACAGTTGCAGGGATATATCGACGGATTCTGAATCCAGCAGTGGAAGTTCGAGGTGCAGGACACCATCCGAGCAGTCAATGAGGGCGGAATGGTCAGTCAGAAAATCCAAGCCAAGAATGAGGTCATGGGCACAGGTGGTCAGCACGGTGAATTGAACCGGTATACTGTGGCCGCCAATGGTAACGCGCGTGGTACACGTACCGTCGACAACAGGCGTGCCACCATCCGCGACACGCACACGGGACATTGCAGGCGTGAGGACTTTGCGTAGGCGACGGCGGAGGGCAGCACTCATCACTGATATTTGAGCACCGGTGCCAATCAGGGAGCGCACAGGAACACGGTCGATAAAGACGTCCAGGAGATTTGGTCGAGAGGTCGAGAGAGGATTTGTGGTCCGGGTCGTTGATGCAGCGTCACCTCCGGGAGCTGCATCATTTAGTTTTCCAAATGGGAGCGGCTGGTTGAAGGCGACTGTGGGGAGCGAGAGCGGCGGCCCTGCGGCGACGGAGAGCGGGAGAATCGGCGTGGAGGGGGAACGGCTGCTTCAGAAGGCTCGGACGGGGCTCGGGCGAGAAGGTGCGGGTCGAGGTAGAACTGTAGAAGGAGGGGCAGACGTTGCGGGCTGGTGAAGACCATGGGCTGCGGCAATGTCGGGCGATGTGGCCAATGCGAGAACACCGGAAGCAGATGGGGCGGTCGTCTGCCGTACGCCACTCATTTGGATTGCGATATCGCTGCGGAGAATAATAGGTGCGACGATAAACAGAGAGAGGTGGCTGGGGGGTGTCAGGGCTTCTGATGGCGCACACAGCCGGAGGAAGGTTCAGGTTAGCGAGTTCCTGACGCACGACGGCCTGAATCAGCGACACAGTGGGTAGAGAGTTATCAGGTGCGATCGGACGGGGCAGAACAGGCGCAAGGGCTACCAGTTCGCGGCGAACGATGCGGGTCACAGTGCCGGCAACGGGGTCATCATCGGAAGAGGCGCAGGACGTAAATCGGTGTTCCTCACAGGAAGAAGTAGCGGCAGTATTAGGGAGCCGAGAGAACTGCTGTGGAATTCGGCGGCTTTTAACCTGTTCGAAATGACGGCATTTTTTTATGATTGCGTCCACGGTGGTGCAGTCTTTGCAAACCAGTAAGTTAAAAGCATCATCCGCAATCCCTTTCAGAATATGGCTCACTTTGTCGGACTCGGTCATGGCGGCGTCGACCTTGTGGCAAAGCGCCAGGACATCTTGCATATATGCCACATAGCTTTCGGTTGACGACTGGGCGCGCGACGCGAGCTGCTTCTTCGCGGAGAGCTTCCGGTCATCGGGTCTGTCAAACAAATTACGGAGCTTTTCTTTAAAAGGGTCCCAGCTCGTCAGTTCTTCTTCGTGGGTTTCGTACCAGACCCGGGCCGTGCCACTAAGAAGATTGCATTCGCTAGCATCACGGTGGGATCCCACCGGTTATAGGTGCTCACTCGCTCATATAGGCTGAGCCAGTCGTCGACATCGGTGCCGTCGTTCCCAGAAAAGGTACCAGGGTCACGGGGAGGAGCCATGACCACGAAGAGAGTAGAGGGAGCAGAGGGAGTGGTTCGTGACTCGCCGGGTGGAGCCATGATGGTAGTAGCCCCGGCCTGACGACCGCTTCGGAGCTGCGTGGCGTGGAGATCGTTTACCCCGCACCTCCACCAAAGATGTTACGTGGCCCGAAGTCTATGTCGGCACAAGGACGACCGGAGCACATGGTACAGATCACAGCTAGCCCCGAGCGGCAAACGCGCACACACCGGGCACTTCCTCTGCGTCGTCTTCACGGAGATTATCCGTTGCAATATGTCCTCGTTTTTCTTTGGCATCTTGAAGAAGTTTATCATCTGCCCAATAAAGCTTAAAAAACCACCGCGATCGGCGAGTGCAAGTCGTGAACATTTCTTTTGCTACCTCGAGGACATTTTAAGGTGAAAGCCTTTTATGGCTCATGATTCTATAGCGCCCGGCGACGCTATAAAACGCAGACGCTGAGATCGGCGTTCCCGCGATAGAAGAAAATAAAGATGGACAGCGCGTGCTGGGAGCGGACGCCCGGCACGGGCAGTTCGGAACTAGAAGCCTGTCACGCTGGTCATCTTGCTCTGGTGCTCCGCTGCGACCCCGCAAATCCTCAACAGTGGTGACCCGGCGAACCGTGCCTTCTACCCCAGCGGCGTCCTAGCATGGCGTACTGGCAGGACCCAAGTTTCGACCCGCCGCTCCCAGCGTTCCGGCCTGCAGGCGGCGGCGGGTGGTTCGCCCAACTGGAGGCTGCGATGTACTTGAACAGCATTACCATCCAGCCGTTTAAACACGTAGTCCATTGCGACGTCCTCCCGCCCGACCTCCTGCGTCGGCTCACCTACTCTGCCTTCGGCTGCCGGCCATACGATGAGCTGCGTGCGGCCGTCTTGGCTGCCTTCGGCGCCTACTATGTTCCGCCGCCGCTCTACGACGCAGCGGACCCGTTTTCGCCACCGCCAGCCTCTGGCCCCGCACCGGCCTCGCTCGCGCCCACGCAGCCTTCATCAGAACCCGGCCCGCCTCAGCAGCCCCTCGCCGCCTCGCCGCCACTCCTGCACAGCGTTTCCAGCCTTGCCGTCCCTCTCGATGCCACATCAGGTGGGATCCGCACGAGCTTCGCCTCGCGTCCTGCTCCCACTACTATCCTACCCGCGTCTCTGGCCCTGCCTCCTTGCGCTTCAATGGCGTTGTCGCCAGAGCCTCCTAGAGCCAAGGACGTCTATGCGGCAGCAGCCGTGCCGAGGCTGCCGGCATCTCCATCTACCTCGTCACTACCGCCAACAGCTCTGCAGGCCTCTGCTGTGAGGTTGAAGCCGTCGCCCGCTGATGCTAAAGAGCCCTCGACAACGACCAAGCCTGCTTGTCACACTCCCAGCCCCTCAGAAGGTCCGCAGTGCACAAATCGTCATCAGGAGCAGGATGAGAAGGCCAACCCGGTGACAGCAGTAACACGCACGGCGGTTGCCACCAGCCCCACTTTGCCTAAAACGGTTCCTGACCCGGTGTCAGCGCTTGCTCTCAAGCTCGACCAGTCCGCTGATGTGGGCCCTTCTTGCTCTCCGCCGGTGTTTGCATCTTCAAAGCAGCCTGACACCGCTAGCTGAGCCGCCACCTCATGCCCATTCCCGCCACCCACAGCCGACCATGCCCACCCGCAAATCAGCACTGGCCAGTCGCTCCGGACTGTCCCTCCGGTTTCACCCAAGTACCCGGCATTGAGCCCAGCAACTTCCTCCGGCATCGTCACAGCTGTCACCGTTGTGTTGACGGTCAAATCACAGCTGCTGTCAGTCCATGGAGCCATTTTGGCCGCTCCTGTGCTTGTGACCGCGTGCACGGCGCGTCAGATCCCTGTGGGCATCAGCCGCAACGTTCCAACACCGATGACACTTGCGTCAGCGGGCAGCACCCCAGCCGGTGACGGCCCAACCATGGCCTTCCCTGCTCCCATTTCCCTTGTCCGCTCGGCACCCTGCATCATTCGCCCGTTGCGTAGCAGCCAGGCTCGTCCACCTGAGCCCGCGCACTCCACCCGACGGCTCTTCCCGGCACCTGACATGAACTTACCGGACCTTGTAGCCACCCCGTGGGGACACTGTTCCTCTACCTGCCTGCTTGCCTGCCGTGGCTACTCCATCTCTGCCCCGTCGGCGCGTAGATTTCGACGTTCCGTCTAGGCGGGGGGCCCTATAGCGCCCGGCGACGCTATAAAGCGGAGGCGCTGAGATCGGCGTTCCCGCGATAGAAGAAAATAAAGATAGACAGCGCGTGCTCGGAGCGCACGCCCGGCACGGGCAGTTCGGAACTAGAAGCCTGCCACGCTGGTCATCTTGCTCTGGTGCTCCGCTGCGACTCCGTCCGTCCGTGCGTCCGCAGCACCTGTCAATCATCAGCGTGGTAGTAAGAATGGGTAGTGGTTACTTGAAATGTAAGTAATGATAGTTAATGGTGTAGCAGTAGATCTGTGTTCAGTAGTTAATTATAGTAATTTAGTTGATGACAAAATATTATTAATGAATGGTAATTGGGTAATTTGTGAATTATAATACTTAATTAGGTAACGATACTTAGGTTATTAGTTAATGATACCCAGTAAACGCGTAAATCCACTCAAAGCGCACACTGCACATGCGCAGTGCCCCTATGCGCAAACCTGAGGTTGTTTAAAGGTGCTCGCGGGCTGAGGTCACAAGATTGCGCAATCGCCGTACTACCCAGAGCTCTCTCCTCACTTGCTGCCAGTACGTTGGTCCAGGAAGGATGCTGCCCGCGCGCGCTGCAGTGTCGCCCGCTACAAAACGCTCTCGCAATGCCGCATGGAAGCGTTTCAAGAGACGGAACACCACGCCTCCCGAGAAAATCTAGAATGCTGAATGGATGCGTTAGAATCGCCTGTCAGCCACTCCCATAAAGAAGACACAAGCTGTCAGCAGCAAGAGTGGCGAAACGAGCTTCAAGAGTTTCCAAGCAGAGAGCAGCGAGAAAGGCAGTTAAAGGCTTTCGCCTCTGCGCACTTTGGATCGTCAAAGTGCTCCCGTAAATTTCTTTTCTCGACACAAGTTTCCTGGAAAATATTCCGGCGAATTTGAGGACCGGGGCTCAAATCCCGGTGGCAAGGAATTCTGCACCGGGTTAAATAAATAAATCCATGTTTCGGTGGAAGTGTACAACCAGGCCTGGGGTGCGGCCTGATCTCGGTGTCCAGAACCGACAACGCACTTCTTCACCAGAGCTGGATTTGTCCACCCTGGTGTAGTAGTTGGCGAAAACCTTCTATCGACAAATCTATTAAAATATATGATAGGCAGAGCCAGCGTATCGGCGCGAAGTCTTTTCTCTAAAATGATCCCTCGCACTGCTGATATTGCCTCCGACCTTTGTCCGGCTTACTTGTGGTAACCAAAATAGAGGACATAACTTTCCTGGGGCAAGCATACTTTCCAATAAGAAGCTGCGTGCAGCGAGTTGGTTCGTAAGGTACTGTAGCACGCCACCGAGGCCTTGGAACGTTGTTCTACACGTTGTAGCAGTAGAACTGCCCTGTCACCAGAACTAAAGCACAGATAGCTTCGAACGTTTGCCTTACGAGCACGCAAAGCAACTATATAATTTCTTGACTAACAGACCTATAGGCCTGGCGTAAAATGAAGAGACGAAATGAAACACACTCCTGTAGTCTACAATTACTTGTTTTTTACCGTTTTGAAGAAAGCGACTTTTGTACTATGGGATAACGCTATTTCTCGAAAACTTTACACGATGGACTGCATGAGTTCAGCTTTTTTTGGAAAATATTCTATCAAAATCAATGGCAGCGGTATCCGATGCAGCCTAAAAAATGCCACCTATAAGTTTGTCACGTGCAGCACCTTCACCCTTTCAGCTGGTATTGGCATGGATGCGCTGTGGCTTTCCTTTACATTCCCACTCTCTGATATTTGACACTGGAAGGGCGAATAGAGTACCCGTGGAGAAACAATAAGCACACTTGGAAAGACATGCCTAGAAGTAGTCGCCGGCCCATGTTCTTCTGTTGTTTTACAGAACTCTCCAGAACCGCGAACTGGCCCAATGTCACTCTTAAAGGAACAAAACAAAACACCTGTTTATCAGTTCTCGCTGCGCCGTTCGGGATAATTCATTGTTTTATGTCGTCAACCATATTGTAAGCTGCAGTGGGCCATCAAGTCTTATCCTTCACCAGTGCACTGTACTTTGGTATGCTTTACCCTTGTAAAGGGCTTCGAGATTTTCTAAAACCCGACCTATGCACACAAAACCTGTTTGAACGTTCGGAGTTTCAATTTCTTTGTGGTCCTTATTTATGACTTGGTTATTCAAATCCAAAAGTAAGGTCATCAAAGGAGTCGCACTTAAAGTTGAACATCAAGGCTGCTGATACAGCCAAATGCGGAGTGTCTTAAATGTTATTTTGTGAATTGCTTCAGAAGCGTTCACGATCTTGTGTGCGCTAATATTTCCACGGACTGCTGCCGGTTTGAACGCTGTTCCTTCCTCTGCGTTTGAACGAACCTCAAGGAGCCATTTCTAGCAGGCTCTAGGTAAATGACAAAGTAGGTGAACGTGGATACCTCGTCTAGTATATCGCTGACTATATGCTTGTTTCTGATTTTTACTCTTTAGTCTTGTATGTGCCTTGTTTTCCCCTTAGTTTCGCGATGAATGCACTGGCGTGCTTGTATCAGTTGTATTATGAAAAAAAAACATCAGTTAAAGAAACATACAACTTCCACTGATGTTAAAACACCGCTGTGAAATGACGTCATCAAAGCCTACCGAGCGAGCCCGCAACTGCCAGTGTCCAATGATTAATCTCGATCAATACCCACGTTGATTGGAGCTCAGGTTACCTCGGCGAGAGGTCCAAATCTCCCCAGCTGCACTCACAGGACACATTACCGATAGCATATACCTCATGGCAGGTGCAGTAAGGATCTAGCAAAACCGTTGTTAACAGGTTATTGGCTATGCAAAAGTAGACAACGCATGCACTTATTGTAAATGATCAGCGTCTTTGAACACTTATGTCGCCTCAGCTATTTTGAGCGCTCCATGATATTAGTGATGTCTGAGAAATTTCGGACAAGCTGCTGGGGCGCCTAGTTCCCTGCTAGTGCCACCGTCTAAGCTTCCGCCAACGCACACTGCACACTGTTACGTCTCCAAGGAGCACCTCACAGTGTTAAAAAAAATTACACTGCTTTTTGTCTTACGGCGGCTTCCGGGAATCGAAAAGTTTAGAAAAACACGCCGTCGCTCAAAATAACTTCTGCAGCGCCTACTTTTCCCCGAGTATTGCCCCCCGAGCTTCAACGCCAACGCTAAGCGGCGCCTGTCTGTAGCATCTCACTTTAAGTTAACAAAATATTTTCTTTGCCTCTTGAGTTGGGCAGGCTTGTGGTTCTAAAAACGTTTGGTTGAGCACACCAAGGAAAAACAAACAATATTCAAAACAAACTTGGGGCGCCTACTTCCCGGCGAGTATCGCCATTGATGCTTCTTCCGGCGGTAAGGTGTTAAATCTATATTTAGCACCTAACTTCAAATGAAAAATATTTTCCCTGCCTTGTGCTCGTACGTTTCGCAGGATTCTTGTTCTCGCGAAACCCCGAAAAGCACTCCACCATTCAAATCAGCTCGCTCCATCTATGTGATCAAGAAAGAATAGTTAACTGCTTCCGGGCTGAGACTTCAGCTGCTGACTGCATACTTCCTGTTTACTCATCGCAATAAAGGCATTCCTCGTGAACTTCAAATTTCCTGTTCTCCTGAAGCCCTGTTAATATCGCTGCGTGCTTAACCTTATTTAAACAGCTTCATACCGACGTCAAACTGCTTTAAAAGCATATAAGAAGCTTGTAAATAGAAGAAAAGACGTTTTTCGACGCTGTAAGCCATTAATCGAAGGCCTAAATATGAACCTTCGTCACTCGAATTCATCTGCAACGACATGCTGTGCTATGCTACTTTCTACGAGTCGCCCAATAACATCTTTTCTGCCGTTTACTACACGCTTATACAAACTCTCTACTGCAAGTTAGACCAGCTTTCTTACCACGTTAGTATAGGCCTCTCTATCTCAGAAATGCTCGGTCGCTGTGTAAATGCGTATGGGTGTATGTGAATCGCGATCACTACTCCATCCTCCGGTGGATGCGCTTTCAATTCACTGATGCCGTGGGAAAGCGATCAATGTAAAAGTGAAATGTGCGGTCACTACTGCTGACACAGATTTGTCGCATCACATGTTGGCATCATCCAAGCCTTTCTTTAAATCTACTTAAGTGAAATTTTCTCTCGCTATTGCAGAGCTACGGCGCCTCTTTAGCTGAGCACTGTGAATTGACATGAAGTATGCTATAGCTTGATGAATGGAGAAAAGTTGTACCATTCATTTAAAAGTACGCCGTTGATGTGGTGGTTTTGTTTATTACGTTGCCATCAAAGAAAGGAAAGGAATGAATGCTACTACAGCAAACCTGGAATTGTGTGAAATAAGAATGCCGCTAACACGGTGAACGTACAAAGTAGGGGACCACTTGAAGAAAAAAAAGAAAAAGAAGAAAAAGCACAGAAGAAAAAGCTTTCAGGTTCTACGTCAAAAATTACATCTCACCCTATGAGAGCCCGAAAACGGACGTTCGGGAAAATGTGCAAAGGCTTTTTGGGAAGAGGGGGGGGGGGCGACCGCCCAAAACTTTTATATATATATATATATATATATATATATATATATATATATATATATATATATATATATATATATATATATGAATGGCCTTCTTGTGGTATGCGTGTCTTGAAAGGGGCAGATCTGACAGTGGTCGTATGTGTGCTCTGAATACGTGTTTTGCAATCTCTTCGCTGTAGAAAATCAATCAATCAATCAATCATTTTATTTCCTTAGAAAAGGAGGAGTACGGGACTAAAAGCTCGAACAGCTTGACGAGGTCCCGACCCCTTGTTAGTTGGCATGACAGCAGGATGACGGCCAGTCTTACACAAAAATGAAAAAAATATCACAAAGCAACGGGTAATACAGAATGAAACAAGACGGCAATCAAATGAGAGAAGCAACAAAAGGTAATACAGATAAATCAACACACATAAGCAACATTAGTGAACAAAATTAGGCGAATATGAAGGCATGGTTTAGTCTTGCAAATGAAGAAGTTGACAAAAACGTTTAATGCGACAGTTTCGGTTTCTGGAGGGATCAAAATTTTGTCGGTCTAGTAAGTTTAACAGCGAAGGTAATGTATAAGATAGAGATTGTTCATCATAGGAGGTTCTCGGGGTGTATACAAACCACATTTCTTTATGTCGGGTCTGACGAATATTTGTGTTTTCTTGGAGTTTTGCCAGATGAGTTATGTAATCAATGCCAAACTTTACAAAACCTTTGTAGCACAACATCAACCTGTAATTATAAAAACAAAACACAGGAAGAATTTCATATTTTCGAAAAAGTGGTTTTGTGGAGTATGTATAATGGACATCAGCTATGTAACGTACAGCTCTTTTTTGTAGCAAATGTAGTTTCTGCAAGTTTGTCACGCCAGTTGTGCCCCACACCACAATGCAATACTGCATGACAGATACCACCAGTGCATTGTACAACATTAATTTTACCTTGGTCGGGAGAATGCGACGCAGACGAGCAATGACACCAATGGCAGATGACAATTTTGATTGTAGGTGATCAACATGCTCATTCCAGGTAAGGTGCTTTGAAAAATGCACCCCAAGGATGTTAACGGAGTCCACTATCTCTAACTGCTCACTGCCCAGGCACAAATTCATATTAGTTGTCAACATCTTACCTCTAGGCGTGTACAAGATTACTTTTGTTTTCTTCGGGTTGATTTTTAAACAGTTTATCGCGGACCAGCGTTCTAAGTCAGACAGCGTCTTATTAGCCTTTATTTCTAGATCTGTTTCCACGTTGCCTGCAATAAAAATGGTAGTGTCATCGGCATACAAAACGAATGTAGCATTATCTGTGCAGCTTGCAATGTCATTTATGTAAATTAAGAATAAAAGTGGGCCCAAAATGCTTCCTTGCGGCACACCAGTGGTAACTGCCTTCCGTGAAGATATTGCGTTATTGGCATCTACAAACTGTGACCTGTGGGACAGATAAGATGACAAAAGCGAGTGGGCGATTCCACGCACACCATACATTTCTAATTTGTTAAGAAGAATGGAATGATTAATTAAATCAAAAGCCTTAGAGAAGTCTATATATATGCCTAACGCCATATGCTTACACCTGAACGTGTCTAAAATTATTTCTTTTTGGCTCAGGAGGGCTGTTTCCGTAGAGCGATGCTTTCTAAAACCATGTTGAAAGTCTGCAATCAAATGGTGGCGGTTGAAGAATGAGAGTAATCGCTCATGCATTATCTTCTCAATGCCCTTAGAAAATACTGGAACTATTGATATAGGCCGATAATTATTCAGTGCAGTTTTATCACCGCGCTTGAAGACGGGAACAACGCGGGTGATTTGCATCCTCTTAGGAAAGGTACCTGTTGATAATATTATGTTATACACATGGGCAAGAATAGGGCTTATAATATCGAGCACAAACTTTACAGGGCGAATCTGGATACCATCGGCATCTAGTGACTTGCTATTGCTTGTAGCTCTGATACATGAAAAAACTTCAAGAGAGGTAGTGGGAGCAAGGAAAAGCGATGCTCCATTCCTGTTTACTGGAAGAAACTGAGCGTAGTTAGTGAGGCTGTGTTCTAAGTCCTGTTGCGGTGCTTGAGTAAAAACGTCATTAAATGCTTCTGGTACTGCATCTCCAGAAATTTGCTGCCCATCATGTTTCAATATATCAGGAATAGCTGAGTAGGAGCTAGGCTGTAACAAAGCATTCAATTTGCGCCAAAGTACATCACTTCGCTGGTTAGCAGGGTCACTAAATATTGCTAAAAAATAAGCATCTTTGGCTGCTCTAAGTTTTTTTGTTAAACTGTTTCTGTATTTCTTAAACTTCTTAAGTAAGGCTTCATCCCTAGATTTTACAAATTTGGCATATAAAAAATGTTTTTGTTTAATCATGTCAAGAAGCTCAGGGGTCAGCCAAGGTTTCCGCGCTTTTGATGGCCTTGTAATTTTTTTGCGTGGAAAGTGTGTATCATATAATGGTTTAAAAATATTAATAAAAGCGGAATATGCAGAGTCACTGTCTTGTGCGCAATAAAGGCTATCCCAAGTTTGCTGAGCAATGGCGTGGCGAAAAGCCTCCAGATTTTATGGCGTGATTGACTGAACATAAACTGGTTCCTTAGTTTTCTGAATCAAATGATTGATCTTACTTACTAGTAAAATGATGCCTAGATGGTCACTGATATCAGTGTCAGTGTACAAAATAATAAGAGACGAATAAGATATAACATGTAAATACAGAAGAGGCATGCACAAGCAAATTACCAAAGCGCAAATTTAAAGGCGTTCAGGCAGCAAAGTCGCTTCATATACGTGGACCCCATTTTCTAGCCTTGCATTCAATACATAACGGTTCTTTTGTACGTCTCAGAGTAGAGTCTTGTTGGCCGCTTTGAAGCCAAAAAAAGTGCTCGTCATAATATTAGCGTTAACCATGATGTCCTTTTATTACGTACAATACAAAAAATTTTTCTCTGATAAGCATTATGCCCGTGAAAGAAACCCACAGGAATCGTCACTCCCTATTATCCTTAATTTCAGCCGGCCGTTCGCTTAAATCATCCGCCTATAAAAACGCGAGGTACACATCAACGCGTATAGCAGAAGCCACATGTTGGGCTCCAGCGGCTACCAAGGGCAGGCCGGATTTATCCGCTGGAGGCGTCAGAGAACAGTAACATACCGCGCAATAGAACAACAGCTGGCCGCAGAGGAAACACGACATCAAGCGGCAAAGGGCTCCGCATCAGGTAGTATAAATTAACGCCCTGAGTGCCTTTTGTACGGTCACAATGCAGAAGCGCGCATAAAGGGTGTCCGCAAGCACTCACCCGTAAACACAGAGAACCTGATGCCGCATTATTTAAATTAGTCCTGCGGGACGACCTCGGCACAGGCGCTCAAACTTCCCTCGCGTTGCGCTTTTTCGTTTTCGGGGACTCGCGCTGTCGCCTCCGGTGGGGGGAACTGGAGCGCGGTTGTTTTCGAAACATTGCGGACTCACCGAGAGCCACGGTTGCGTTTGTGCATGCGCGTTTGTACCTGCACGCCAACGAGAGCACCTGAGTGCTAGCAGCAGGTTGAGCTCAAGCTTCATTGACACTGTTGAAAGCGCCTCCGCTTTTAGTGCTCGCCCCGTTGTCTAGCAAGCAGCCACCGGCACAGAATTCGACAGTACGGCTAACTACACAGATGAATGGAAGGAGCTCGTATTTCGGAACGAGTAACTACGAAATAATAGCAATGACGACGAACGTGTTATTGCGTAAACGCAGCTGTCGACGAAATGCTATAACTCATTTCCTTTTTTGAACTCTCTTATGCTTTTAAAGTTTCTAGTAACTTCCTCATAATTGCGATGCTTTATTGTGTGTTAGCTTCAAGTACTCGCTGACACTCTTCGACATGGCTTTATTGCATCACAGTTTAACATTTTAATTCGTAACATCCAACATGAATGTTTAGCCCCCGTGACGGATATAACTTTCTCGTGATAGTACTTGCGCTCTAAATAGTTATTTTACAGCATTATGAAATCCTCAAATGTAGCACGGCATTTACACTTGCACCTACTGACGCCAATAACCTCCAGTGTATTAAGCCTGTTAGGCGATTGAAGTAATGCGCACATGTAGTTGTCCAAAAATAACAAAAAGTCGTCATTGTTCCAATAGAAAAAATATTTGTTGAATTTTTTTTTTCGCGTCATAATAGCACCAGCCTTGCTAAAACAATATATATTGTTTCAGCAGCATTCAAATATAAACTTTATATGCAATGAAGGAGATCATGCTTTGGTGGCTATATTAATATTTAGCGAAGTTTCGTTCCTTCATGCATAAGGACGTGATAATGAAATATATCAACCGGTGAAATAACTGCAGTTCCTTATAAAGTATCACATCCGCCCTTAATGACACGCATTGTTCAGAAACTTTTAATATTTACTCTTCGCCAAGCAATATTTTTCTCTCCTTTCAAGCAATTAATTATTCTCTTCAGCATGACAGCAAAATTCGATTAGAAATTATTTAGCGGTCCTAGGAGAACACGACGTGGTAATCCATGTATTACAATATCTTACGCAATATTACGGAGAACGAAAAATGCAGCCAAAAGTTAGGTGCCTATAATCCTTAAAGACTGTTGTTTGTTGACTTAACCGCTGCATTAGCGTAATTACCTTATGCTTTAATTAATGATTGATTTATTTTTTCGGGCTATACAATGTTGTATCTTAATCAACCATTTTGGTTTTTTCAAATCTGGCGCCGTGGTTGCTTTTCCGTCGACCTACTATGTCCCCGTCCAGCCTATTCACCAGTGCAATGGTTTTTGCTGACAGTTAATTAACTAATTAATGTATGTGAATGAAACTTTCCTGTTCAATAAATTATCACAAATCATATCCATTCAATTCATTTTATTTACGCACCTTTGCCTATTTTTGCATTATTTTGCCGCCCATGGACGTCTTCCCGTCCACCCACAATTTCGATATTTTTGCGACGTTCCTGGCTCTAATTAGTTAACTAATCATCCTATCGACATATTATTTTTTGTACAGCATCCTCACATCACTCTCTATCGATTACAACCCGTCGTTTTATGCTACCTACAGTGAGAACATCACAACTACGGCGGACACGTTTTGCGGACATGTTTAGGCGGCACGACCAGCCGACATAGCTTAGAAATGCTCTCAAATTAAAAACAACACAAGCGAAAGGCATTCCACTTTAAACTTTCTGAGAGAGCATTTCTCTCGTCTGGAACAAGACTCTAGAATATTAGTGGCAGTGGCAATGAAAGCGCAGATGCACAGACGTGGAGTCGCACGCTAGGTTTGTCTTTGTGTGCTGTCCAAGAAAACCATTCAAAAGCTCCAGCCGGTGGTTTTCTTCCAGGCAATTAAGAGATTCGGGTACATTAAAAAAAATCCGCAGAAGCACTTAAGATTGCTTACATATGTGAAGGTGTAAGCCCGCCCGCTGAATTTGTGAACGCAGTCGCCGCGCTCTGCCGCGGGATGTAACCCGGTGACATGCAGCTGGCATTTCTACATGACATGTAACTGGCAGCTGGCAACTGGCATTTCTACCTCTGCTTGGTACTACGTAGCCGCTGCCGCGACTCCGCCGTACCCCTTCTGAACGGCACGCTGATCCACCTTAAATGTATGACGCGATAGGTGATGACTTAATGCATCAATATACTGGATTCGTTTCCTTTTAATCAACATTTATAGCTGCCTGGGAGTCCTCATACAATTCCAAGAGCAGTGGTACAGAGAGCGGAGAAGTTGTGTGCCGCTGCCCTGGAATGGAGGGGCTATCATCGGTGGAACTTGTGGGATTCAGGTTGTGGGATCCCTAGCAACCTCGTGCGACGAATCCTACATTTGCCCACCAATTACACCATTATTTTCCAAAGCGAAAAAAAGAACAAATAATTTCTGGGAGGCGTTTTCAAAATTTTAAAGTTTTAATGTGGAAATGCTAGGATTCGCCAAATAATCCCCGGGAATCCTGCAATAACTTTTTCTACCAGAAGTACACATGACGATTAAACCTGGGGAAAAAAATCAACTTACATCGTGGTAGCAAAACTCATATCCCGAGAATCGCAGAGGTCGCGGGTCGTGCTACCAAGCTTACTATTTGATCCAATAATATAGAGTATGTTCGCAACTTGGGTTACAACTGCCATATTTGCCTACGCCGAATGCTAAGTTCACCTGGAAAAATTAAATCAATAAATGTAGTTTTTGTTCAACACAATTGCGTTCAATGTTACTCAAAGGTTAAAGGCCGGGAAATTGTCGTTCAATTAAACATGGACAAATTTTTGTAATTTCATAAAAAGTAGAACTGCATGATTCGGAGCCCACACTCTAAAGATTGCTGCATGTGCTGTAGATTGCCAACAACGAACCATTATGAGCTCCGAACGATCTATTCTATCTCCTTGGACGTGTTCACGGAGTTCACTTCGTCGTCCTCACTGAAATCAACAGAGATTCCTCCTGAACTCTCTCGACGCGGCGCCCAACTCAATGACCAAGTTATTTGATGCATTGAATGCATATCGCCATTCCAGTGATTGTACCCTGTAAATTGTGGCAAAATTTCAATTACTAATGTTTCACGAAGGGCTAACCCTTACCCACTAATATGAGAGACCAGCTCCCGGAGGTCCACGAAAACCTGTCTATTCAATCGTCGTTGTTAGGGCGATTAGTAATTGTCTGTAGAAACCTTCGCTGGAAAACATTGACACTTACTGAAGGCATGGAATAACAACGAGGCTTAGGGGGTAGGTTTAGAAATGCGCTTCGCTTGACATATCTCCTTTTAGAAACAGCGCATTAAAACGTAAAAAGGAGATGCCTACCAGGAAATAAAGAAAACTTTAACCTTTCCGGCATCCTTAAAATAACTTTACCTGTAGCAGCCACATTGGAAACTAGCCAATAGTAGGAATATTAAAAACCAGCATCCACCTGCTTCGTGGAGTATTGCAATGAAAAACACGGTGATTGCGATGTTGGAAGAGCGGCCATGTTGATGTCAGAACAGCACACGTAGTGGATGATGGCATGTTGGCACAGCGTTCATGTTACATCTATCGCAAAGAGATGTGAAAAAAAAAATGTCGAAAAAGTTTGTGCTTACACACTGCAGCCAGCTTTGTTTTCTCAGGCTCCTGTTGCTCCCCCATGTCAATGAAGCTGGGCGCCACGACACAGCCTTGGTGATGTAGTGCCGGTGGATGCAATTCGTAGAAATCATTTAAATGGCAACATTAAGGTCCCGAAGCTTTTTTATTTGCCTGGTGAAGAGTACAGCAAAAGTAAGCACTATCTCGCGTGCGTAAGGGTAAAATAAGCCTAAATATAGAACCATTGAAACAATTTACAAGCTACTTTATAACAGAAAATTATTCTGAGGTTCCGAATTACAAGGCTATGATACATTGAGTACCATCACCAGCAGCATAACTGCCACCACTGCTCGACAGAGACTTCTCCTTTATCCCTGCAAGTAATCCTGTCGTGTGTGCAAAGAAGCGTCATCATTTTTGTTGGCCTTTAAGGAGCAGTGATGCTGGTGGTGGTGAAAACATTTATTAAGAATGAACAGGCGGTATGTTTGGATCATCCCGTAAGGGACCGATCCTTACAAACACTAGGTGGAGGTCCGTAGTATGGGACCCCAGTGGCGGTGGCCGCCGCCCGCGCGCGCCCGACCAAGGCTTGTTGGGCCTGTAAGTCGTGGCAGCCGAGCAGGGCCGCCTCCCTGTCCTCCCGGGTTGAGTTGGAGATAGGACGAATAGCGGGGTTGGAGGGGCAGGCCCACACCATGTGATAGGCGTCAGAAGACATTGCACTGCAGTGTGGGCAGCTGCCGCTAAAGGAGGGGTCAAAATGTTTTAGCGCTGCCGGGCACAGCAATGTATTGGTGAGAAGGCCGAGAAGGAGCCGCTCATCCGCCTTTTTCAGGCCTTTACATGAGCTAGGGTAAAGGCGATGAAAATTTAGATAATATGTTGTAATATCTTTGAATGTATAGACCGGATAAAAATCGGGTTCCTGATCGGATGGGGAGGAGAAAACAGCCCGGTGAGAGAGCGCGCGGGCGGCTGCTTCTGCTGCCTCGTTTGCTGCCAACCCCTGATGAGCAGGGGCCCATATAAGGCAACGGTGTGCGCGGTCCGTATCCCGTATGCAGTTTTGGTAGATTCGATAGGCTAGGAAGGGAGTGCAGCTTTGTACGACGTTCCGACAGGCCCCTCGCGAGTCGGTGATTATGTATTTTGAATCGGAATGTGAGGCCGCGAGAGCAATCGCGACCTCTTCTGCTTGTGTTACACTGCTGGCTCGGAAGGTGAGGCCGTTAACTGTGTTGCTGTTGCGAACCACCGCGACCGTGTACCATCCCCCGTGGTGAGGACCGGAGGCGTCCACGTAGTATACACCTGTTTTGTAGCCATAATGTTGGGCTAGCGCTTCCGCTCGTGCCAGGCGCCGATCATTATGGTCTTCGTGTGACATGTTTGCTGGAAGAGGCCGCACGTGCAGGGCACGTCTCCGCAGTTCCGGGATGCGAAACCTGTCTTCCATTGGAGGGGTGTGTTGGATATGGAGTCGAGCAAGAAGGCGGCGATCCGACTCCGTTAGCGACAAGCGCGTGTACTGGTTTGTAAGGTGCGCCTCCCGGAGTTCCCGGAAAGTATTCACCACCCCTAGAGCCATAAGCCGGCTGTTTGAAGTAGTGATGGGGAGGTCAAGGGCACGCTCAATAATTTTGTGAAGGATGACCTAAAGCGCATGCTTCTCTTGTTTCCGTAGGTGAAGATAAGGAGTCGAATAGAGAATTCGACTGGTTACAAAGGCGTTTGCGAGCCGCAAGGCATACTTACTTCGTAACCCCCCGCCTTTGTTGGAAACTCGGCGGATCATGCGGCCCACCTGGTCCCCCACCTTACGGAGTTTGGCTAATGTAGTGTCTGGCCGCCTGCGTTTGTGGATGTAGAGTACTAGTACCCGTATCTCGTCACTTTCGCTTATGGGACCACTCTCAAGAGAAAGAGAGATTTTAGTTGTGCACTGCAGTGAGGGGCGGAGCTGCACAAATTCTGATTTTTGTGATATTCTGTGACGAAGAAGGCGAAGCTGGCAGTGGTGCGGGACGGAGCGCTCGCGCTAGGCCAGCGGCCATTAAATCATGTCTTAAACATCGTTCACCACACCTCATTCTTCGGCTGGCCGCCACGTTACATTTGGTGTGAGGTGCTAGAGTACCTTCATCGCCACCATGGTCCCGCAGCTTCGGTGTCCTGCGCCTGCCTTGGACGTCGGCCGTGAGTGCCTGGTCCGCGCCGCCCGGCCATGCCCCAGCCCGCCTGACCTGAACCGCCCTCGCCGCAAACCCCAGCCTCGTGCCCCGCCCGGACCACAGGACACGATGCTCTGACGACGTTGCAGCGATGACCCGACCGACCCAAGGCCGACCCAAGACCCAAGACTGACACGTGAAGACAACGCCCCCCTGCCCCTGCCGTCCGGGGCGTCCACGGACCTCGGCCGTCAGCTCCTGGCACCCTACGGGCCGGATACTTCGTGGACCGGGACTCATCCTTCGATCATCTCATCCACTGTGGCGGCCAGCACCTCACCACTTTCTCCTCTCCGTACCACCATCCTCTGAAGCTCATCACCATTTTGCGCGTCTCCGTCACCGATCGGGACGATCGCTCGGTGGCCTTGGGAAGTCTGACGAAGACGACGAAGCTGGCAGTGGCGCGGGACGGAGCGCTCGCGCTAGGCCAGCGGCCATTAAATCATCTCTTAAACATCGTTCACCACGCCGCATTCTTCGGCTGGCTGCCACGTTACAATATTAATAAGAGGGACAATGCTAAAAAAAACCTAAGAAAGGTAGCAGCAGTATGCAGCTGCGACGTACTGCGTTGTGGTAAGCGCCGCTTCTCGCCACTTTGCGGCTGCAGCGCGGGCGGGGAAGAGAAGGCAAGAGAAGGAAAGCGAGGGCACGTGTTCACGTGCCTGAAACACGTGCAACGGAATGAGCTTCCGCGTAGCTACCGTTATTAATAACGTAATCGGCGCCGTATTCCTCTTGACAAAGCAAAAAGAAATGTGAATAATTTTCTTTCTGATTTCAGAACTACGATACATGCTGGCATAATTGCACAAACAAACTGTTACAAAATATTACTCCAGACAGGACCCAAGTGTCAGCTCCGAGAGATGCAGGAGGCGTGCACAAAGACACATTCACACAAAGTGTGTCCAAAGCGGCAAAAAAAACTTGAAATTCAATGCCCATAACGCTGTATTACCTTAAATTGTGTAGTTCCAAAATTTTTCGTTCTTTACGCTTTTCTAAATCAAGATTACTTAGTTTGCTGTAATAATCCTTTTCCTAATCCTAGGGCTGAAATCCTGGCATTTAATAACTTTCACCTGAAATTTCCGATGCGTGAGCACTGGAGGGTTCAATAGCGCGTAAAGATTCCTTTTGGGTCACTGTCAAAAATTTGCATCTGCCTTACGGTCAAACAACTTTGTGGCAAATATAAAGAGAGCAACTATGAAAAGAACTTTGCCTTTACTTGTAATTTTGAAGAGGATGACAATTCACAATTTTTCGTTTAGCACAGAGACATGAAAAAAAAAACAGCCGCCCTTTTTTCCAGCCATGCAAAACAACAAGAAGCAGTAACTTAATTGTGCGGCTTTTTTTTGAGCTTGACATCCTGGCATTATTACCTTACGGTTAGAAAAGTCAAGAAGAGAGGAGTGGCAGCATGATATTACCAAAATAAGCCAGTCTGCCTGGCAAATCAGCCACTTCACTGCTGCCTGTATAACTCAAGAAAATGAAACGTGCATGCGATGTCATCAAGGTCGCCTTTGCAGACGACGCAAAAACAAATTTTGCTCTCAAATTAAGCTGGTAAATGACACGAAAGGAGTTGTTTTTTTAAGGATCGCCTTTCCCCCGATACTCTTGACTTCAGGTGGATTTTCTATGTTTTGTGGCCCACTTTGCTTTTTATTTCTTTTCTGTCATTTTTTTCAACAGCCGCATTTCTTTTTCGCTGCGCTAAAGTTGTTCGCACACATTAGAGATATCAACTTTTGTTGTTTTATTTTGGAGTACTCAAGAAAAGGTATGCCGATATTGGTTTCTGAGCCAAAGAAGTCGTTTGTCATGAGGAAGGCGCAGGCATCTATTCCCTAGAGAATTTGAGACACTACCAAGCAGGCGGCCTTTTTCTTTTACTCGCCACTTTATTTTTTATACGCGGACTTTTTTTCCGAGACAGAGTGAAGTCACAGTTGGCTAGATAACTAAAATTGCCTAGTCCTCTTATAATTTACTTTTAGGGCTCAAGTATAACCTGTGAAATTAAAAATTTCCGCCTTCTACACGAAGCGCGAACTTTTCAATTTGTTAATCACCATCATCGTTGCCAGTAATGACCAAAATCTGCGCCTTTAAATTTTTGTTTTGCATTCCTACGTTGAAGTATGAATACAAAGGTGATTTTTCAACGTGTCCCGCCATCTCTGCTCGCTGTCCGAGAGGTTCTTGTTTTCTGCGCTGGCCTGATGAGGTATGCCTACCTTAATGGTTAAACTGCGGAAAGGAACTGGAGTACGCATTATTAGTTTCATGTATTAAGGACATTTTTGATGTAGTCTTAGTTCTATAAAGACGCCATATGTCGGAAACTACGCAGAGTATTCATTTACATCTCACATTCATTCAGTCTAGACCATGGAATACTTCTGACAGCATAACTATTTGCAAGGCGTAGCGCAGTTTTTAGTCTGTAGAAAGTTGTAGTGCATTTGGATTTTCTTGTTGGGGCCTTTGTCTTAGGCTCCCCTTTGGCCTCATTTTAATCAACGCTAGTACAATTTACTGCTCAGCTTTTTTTCAGCCTTTTCCTTGCACAAGGCCGGCTGCAGAGCGGCAACCCAAATATGACGGTCGTTGTGGACAGCGGTCATCTCCTCGTCGCTGAGTTATTTTTATTGAAGAAGTGACAATTCCTCTCCGCTTAAAACAGCAAAAATACCAAGGCACAAAGTGGAATGATGCTCAGCCGGATACTTACCTCTGCTTTTATGGCTGCTTTTAGGTATATGTCTATTCTTGCTTTGCCACTAAGTTATGTCTGATTTGCACTCCAGATGTTCTCCTGGAGCTTTATCACCATGAAGAGAATTTCATATCAGTAGAACCTGTATCGGTGACGATCTCTTGCATGTTTATTTTCAGCTAGTTCGTTGAAGCTGCGTGGGCAGGAACAGTGGCCTATATATTTTAGCATCGCTTTACTGCTCATGAATGTCAAGCCAACTATATATCGGCTGAACATAAATATGAGCTGTTGCCCCAAACGTGTAGCGGAAGCTTGATTTATGTGTGTGGACCGGTAAAGAAGATGCTATAAAAGATGCATAATATTCTTTCGCATCTTTATAAACCCGCATTGTCTTAAACGGCTTAATTTTCGTCCTTTTCGCGTGAAGTGTACCGCTTGTGTAAAATCTCCGCCGTCAATAATTTCGGTAATACGAGGGCAGAATGTCGAAAAAATTTTTGGGAGCAGTTTTCTGTTCGTCTTTGTTATCCATTTGAAAACAATGGACACCGTCAGGCGGAAGTACTGGCCAGTTGAGTACATTTATTTGACAAATAAATGGCGTAGCGTACCGTGCAGCAGAGAGCCTTTGCGCCCTTCGATCGCACCGTATACATTAGTGAACCGACCCTTGTACATAACCTTCATCACGCTTGCATTTTATGCAAACTTTACGTGCAATTCCGAACAGCACTTGCACGCGTGAGCAGCTTAACGGTTTCAGACTGCTTCTGAAGGAACAGCTTAGCAAAAAGGAAGCCCAGCACTTCAATTTACGAGATTCAGTGCACGGGAATTATTCGTCTATGGGCGATTTCACCGAATTCGTAATATATGGAGAGCGCGAAATATAACTGACGTACCATTTTTCTCTGAGACTCAATGATTAAAAAAAATCATGGTTTAAGTTGTTTAGTCCATTTTCAATAAATTCAAGAAATAGAAGACTGTTGACTGCTAGCAGTCTTCAGAGTAATGTCTGCTGTGTTTGAAAACTGGCTCCGCATTATTACCAGCAGCGTACTAAACAATGTAAAGAAATAAAATTCTTAACAGCCTCCCAAATCACACAAGCACAAAAGGAGTACAGCAGCTGGCCGCTGGGCCAGTCGCGGCACCCTGCTTTGGGTTGCGGAAGCCTTGCTTAGCGGACCAAACCGAAGAATTGGGACCATGTTTCGAGGACTTACTCCAAAAGACCATGCGCTCTCGCGGAAATGGAAATTGCGTGTGAAGTCTGCGCAGCAGGGCGACGGCCAGCAAGATGTTAGTATGAGTTGTTTGCGAGGAACATGTATATTCCTTAGGACATACAGTATGCCATGCAACTACAGTAGGGCGCTCTATTTCACTAGAAAGCGAGTTTCCACGCACTCGTCGTAAATTGTAAATTGAAACTTTCATGTACCGCAGCATTTTAATTGCACAGGGTTGAAAGCGGTTTCAGCTGCTTGGCGAATCCCACAGAGACATTTCGTAAACGAACTTAGGCAGTGCAGCAGTCGTAAATTTGTGCTCCGAGAATAACATCGTAATCCCTTTTTTTTCAACATGCTTAACATTCCTGTCCATTGCCTTCGCGGCGTTTTTTTTACAGTGAAGACTGCGTCAATCCTGAACGTATCATAACTGTTATCCTCCATGAAGTATCGCAAAAATCTCAATAAGTGTAATACTTGAACTCATGACCGTGTTTTCAATCATCAGAATGCGGGAATTGAACCAATAAAGCTGCATGTATGCCATGAGTGTATATACACGTATAACTACCTGATGAGATAAATGTAAAACGAAAACAGAAGGAAACGCAGGCGCAGCAATTCCAACGATGAAATTAGGCTGGATGGGACTGGATCCTAAATTTTAGCATGCTGCAGTCACATGAGCCTAACGAATGCTGCAAAAAGAGCGGAGGACATATTTCAATTCGCAGTAACTGCGTGCCTACAAACAACCTTTCAAACATCAATCATGGAAGAGACTGCTGAACCTGTGTGTTTCAAAATCGGAAACATACTTAAGTTGATCTAAATTATTTCAGACACCCTTGAATCGAGCTTCCAGAGCTCCCTCCCTTAACGTAAGGCAATCCAAATTTTCCTGTCGAAACAGTGAGCGCATTAAAAAACCGAAGACGGCCTCAACCGTATTTTAACAACCTCTACTGTAAGGCTATAATTGGGCAAAGCACACAGTGAGCTTCTCTGAGCACTGTACTCACTCACGTACCGAAAAACTCGTGAACCTCATTGTACGGGAACCCAGTAGTTCATTAAAGTCACTTTAGTGATGTTAGCACAGAAGTTAATGAATGGACTTGAAGGATGACAGCATAGCGCTTCGTCAAAAATACCTTTTAGGGCTGCAGTGCGGACTTGCTGATGTTGGAACTGAACGGAATGGTTTTAGGAGGCTTGTTTGGAAATTCATAAAGGTCAATATGTATGGTCGCTCGCCAAATGTGCGGTTTTTTCAATGACATTTCGCACCACTGCTCTATCTTGAGCTGATATACGTTGTGGCGCCCATCTTCCTCTTTACAATTGAATGTTTTATTGCAGGAGTGTGCAATCTCACATGAGAGGAACAAAATGCTGGGTACCAAATGGCGCACTAAGTCGGATAAAGAATATATTTAGCATAACAAAACCTGGTGAACACGATAGAGGGAAGCTGACTGCTGCACGGCCAACAGTAATATCCGCACCTCATTTATAACCTCCCTGCAGCGGAGGCTCAGGGGCTCCGGCACTAGGCTGCAGACCAGGAAGACGCGGGTTCGATCCCGGGCGCAGCTGCCGAATTTCGATGGAGGCAAAGTTCTAGATACCCGTGTACTGTGCGATGTCAGTGCACGTTAAGGAGCCCCACGTGGTCAAGATTTCCGGAGCCCTTCACTGCAGCGTCCCTAATAGCCTGAGTCTTAAACCAATCATTTATAATTTACTCCTCCATTTCAAGCATATCAGTCATTTCAGCTTTCTTCCCCCTCTGGAGTCCTTCAATGCCAATATGTCGTTATTTTGTTCAGTTCATAGCAGTAATCGACGGCTCCCCGCTGCCGTAGTAGCCCTTTCGAAGATATGCCATATAAAGATAAATATATTTCACTGCATCAAAATTCGGAGCCAGTTAGCAGAAAAGCGAGTATCTTCATGGGTGTTGCAACTTTCTTGACGCAGCAATATAAGGCACGGAGGCGTTAGCGTACGACCCGAAGTGGTGAAACGAGAGGAAAGAGATAGTTTTCCAGTTTTCCAGGTACAAGTAAACCATTAATCCCGAGAAGCAAACTATTTTAAGCTAAGGAAACTAGGGCAGCGTAAAGATAAAAAGAAGACCGGCACAAAAGAACTGGAGAGTTCTTCTAAAGTGTTTCCTATTTCTCTACTTTTCCAAAAGAGCTACGGGACGCAAAACGAAGCATTCATTGAAACAGGAAGAATGATGAGCCATATTTTTGCATCAGCTTCTCAGAAATGTTTCGCATTTCCTCATTCGAGAAGCACTCCCAGTTTCAAACCTGTTTCAACAAGCTATGAAGAAATTGCGCAATGCAATCTACATTGGGGCCTTTTCGGGAATCTTTGCTTGCTTGTTTGCCAACACTGCGCCAGAATGAATGAGGAGCCTAGCCGTTATTGCTCAAATAACATTTTCTTCTGTTGTTCTGAGCATCCCTATTATATGATTACTGCAATGAAACAACGGTGGATTCGAATAAAGGTTTTCTAAGAGCCTGTTTTCCAGAAAAAAAAATACATCAGCAAATACACTATAAAGTTTTCAAACTGTCTAATCTCCTTCCCTGCGATGCAGATTTGCTTCACTTGTAAGTTGTCACCGCTGCGTACTGCACGAAAAAATTACCAAATCATTACTAAGGGAATAAGATCATTTTAGCATTTAAAAACGCCGCAATTTTAATTCTATTGTTTCAATGACATTTTTTTGAAGAGATGGACTACTCTATCTCCCAAGCTCTGTTTACACAACCGCTCGGCCTAATAAGCAGTCTCAGAGATAGTATAGTTCTTTTTTTTCTGGAGTGTACAGCTCTCGAGCAAATTGCGTCACTATAATACCTAGATTCTGTCGGTGCAAACGTAATTAAGAATACGTTTCCTCAAGGGAAGTTTTTAGCAAAGAGTGTGCCGCAATGTTTAAGAGGAAGCTGGAAATCATTCTTTGTTTTTTTACACGAGGAAGTAGCAGACATTTGTACACGCTGTGTACCTAAGAATCGCCTGTATTTTGCAGTATGCATTTTGATGCTAGTCTCCAAAATTCCTCCTCGTTGATTGGCACACAGGGCCATGCTTTTCATCTCAGTGTTAGATCAGTAATTATTGTAACAAGAGATTGGCCCGTGACCAATCATCAGCAAGTTTGCACTGCAGGACATGAAATCTAGTGCGCCTATAGCACGCTAACAGTGCAAGTGAAACAGTGAACAACAGTCAAAGTGTGAAGAACGAGATGAGCATGCGGCTGAGGTTGAAATATTCATCATATCATCAATATTAGGGAGCGAGAAATTCTCACATGTGTTTCGGTGCATATACAAAATGCGATAGTCCTGTCTGCACTTCCTATCATAAATGTAACAAATTATAACTTGCCTCTGATTCAGTTCCATTATTGGGTGGTGGGGGTGATGCTGAAACAGCAGAACTTCAATTCTTCAAAACAGGTTCGTGCAGGCTCAGTACAAGATTCAGCTTAAATAAAAGAATCTACTATTTCTGCGCAAACAGAAGCTATGCTCCGAGTCCGAATCCTCCTTTAGGTCCCCTGTTCGTTAAATAAACCAATGTGTTTTCGCCCCTAACGCTAAAAGCGGATTCCTCTCAGAAGGACATCTCCAGCAGGCAAGCGATGGTAAGTTCCGAAAGCATGGTTTTCTGCAAAAATGTGGGTACGGTTTATTTGCGTAGGTCTGGCCGCACGGGGTATTTGGCTGCGTCCGGAGAACAGGGGATCCTCGTGACTGAGCCGACGCCTAGTGTTTCGACTTTTAAGGCAGATAGGGGGGGGGGGGGGGGTAAGTACATTAACAGTAAAATTCAATACAGCACAAGAGAACAAAACAGAAAGAAAAGTTACAGAAAAATGTTAAGAACTTCCAAAAAGATAAAAGCATTCTGATTGCACCCGAGATACAGAACCAACACTGATAACAGCATAATCAGAATATTGCATGGTCAATTGCGACCTGGAAATTCGCGCTCTCAAACACTTCATTAGGCAGCAGGTTCCAGTCACTTATTGTGTTGGGAAAAAATGAATATTTAAATGTATTAATCCGGCAGTTATACCCTCTAATTTTCATGGTATTGTCCCTTCTACTCTAAACGTAGTGAGGTTGTCTTAAATAGAGGCTTTTATTAATTCCTCTTTATTATTGTGAATGTCGTACAAAAACTTTATTCTAAAAACTTTTCTTCGGTGGGATAATAACTTCCAACCAAGAGCTTCCCGAAGTTCAGAAATTCTAACCTTAAAGTCATAATTCCCAGTTACGAACCTTGCTGCCCGCTTCTGAACTCGTTCTGGCTCCTCTTTTAAAATATTTGTGAACGGGTCCCAACATACGCATCCATATTCGAGAATTGGCCTGACATTCGTAACTTACAAAGTTTATTTTCGGCGTGGAGTTGAATGTTTATAGCTTCTTTTAAAAAGGTTGAGAACGCGGGAAGCTTTGGCAGTTATCGCGTCGACGTGTGCGGTCCAATCCAACTTCGCTGTAAATGTGATACCGAGATACTTTACTCTGTCCTTTTTCTGTAGAACAGATTGATTTAGATTATAGTTGCCCCATATCTTCTTTTTTTTTTGTGAACTGCATGAGGTAACATTTACTGGTGTTGAGAGTCATCTTCCATTTGTCACACCACGTACATACCTTGTCAAGGTCAGACTGCAACAGAATGGTATCATTTGCGCACGTGACAGAACGGTAAACAACAGTCATATGCGTACAGCTTAACACGGGAGCACAGTTCACTCGGCAAATCATTTACAAAAACAAGAAATAACAAAGGCCCAAGTACCGAGCCTTGCGGCACACCAGACAAATCCTGAACAGACTGCGAAGTGACACCGTTTATAAGTACCCGTTGTTGCCGTGCATACAAATAATCTTGAATCCATCCAAGAAGTCTAGAAGGTATACCTAAATATGATGACTTTGTTAAGAGCAGAGAATGCGAAACCACGTCAAAAGCCTTGCGGAAATCAAGAAAAACTGCGTCTATTTGAACACCCCTATCTATACCTTCCGCTACATCATGGATTAACTTAGTGAGCTGAGTTGTACACGATAGGCCCGAACGGAAACCATGTTGAGCGGTAGTGAAGAAATCATGACCATTAAGGTGCTTCATAAGACCAGAATATATTATATGTTCCAGTGTTTTACAAGAAACAGAGGTCAGGGACGCCGGTCTGTAATTAGATATATTTGCGCGATCACCATCTGTATGTATTGGCGTTATATTTGTAAGTTTCCAGTCATTTGGGAGTTTTTTATAATCCAGTGATTTATTGAATGTTGTGACCAAAAATGGAGCTATTTCTTGCGTATAGCTTCAAAATGTGATTAGATATATCGTCTGGGCCGTGAGCAGAATGGGAATTTAGACAGCAGCGCCATCACACCCGTCACAGTTATCATTACATCTTCCATTTCCGGCAAGTGTGTGAAATTTTGCGTGACTAAATTGAGATCTGCTTGATCACTGACAAATACTGAGTGAAAATACGCATTAAAAATTTCAGCTTTCCTCAAGTCGTCTGCTACAATGCTGTTATTTTGCACCAAAGACGGAATTCCAATGTTATCTTTTTTAGTATTTTTAATATGCTTCCACACTTGTTTTGGGTTAACTCTTATCTTTTCCGATAAAGACGATAGGTAAAGACCCTTAGCACTTTTCAGTTCTGTCATAAGCGAACACGTCAATAACTTCAGTTTTGTGAATAAGGAAGGGCTCTTAGTTTTACGATATTTCTTATACAGTGTGGCCTTTCTTCTAATGTATCTACGTAATTCCCTTGAAATTCAAGGTTTGTCAGCGTGTAGTTTCCCTGATACAGTCTTAGAAGGAACGTACGCTGTAATTAAGTAGAGAAGCTTGTCCTTAAATGCGATCCACAAGCCATCCACGTCACACGTTTCGCTATAACTGAGAAACAAAGGGAAGTAATTTACTAAAGCATTCTTTACAGCATCGTAGTTCCCTCTCTCGTACAGAAATATATTTCTTGAACGCCCTTTTTGAAATTCGGGTTTCGGGAAATTTGGTTGCTAAAAAGCAAATCTAAGACATTTGCACCAGTTGCGCATAAGCGAGTCGGAAAATCCACAAATTGAAAGAGCTCATAGCTCCGGATCATTTCGTAAAAGGCTGAGTGTAGCGCTGATCTACCTTGTTCGACAGGAAGCCGGTTGTTCCATACGACATCAGGCATGTTAAAATCGCCTCCCAGAATAATCATATCTGATGATAAGCTTGACAGCGATCTCGATACACTGTGAAATATTTCCGGGTTGTTTTGAACTAGGTGGCCTGTAAATGATCCTACGGCAAGGCTCTCCCCATTTGACAAAATTATTATGTACCACACAGATTCTGCACCATCATGAACACAGCTGATTGGTACACTTTGGATGTCGTCGCGTACAAGAATAAAGACTCAACTGCCATGCGCGTCTCGATCCTTTCGATATGCTATATAACACGAGGGAAAAACTTCAGAGCTTGTTATATTGTGGTCAAGCCAAGACTCAGTTCCAATAACAACATGAGCCTGTGTCACCCCTACTAAACTGGCAAAATCAGCAGTCTTGTTCCTAACACTCCGACAATTCACGATAAGGAAAGATAGATGGCTCATAGAGTGCTTATTATGGCGGGGAGGGGTACATGATTGCTATTGCGCGAATTCACGAACAGAATCAGTAGCGCTGTCAAAAATGTATGCTTTCCCATCAATTATTAGTTTATGGTACTTTAACGCATACTTAGCGTTTAGACCTCGGGCATACGCACTTAACCTGCTCCTTGACTGACGCACACTGGGTGAGTAGTCTTTACTCACTGAGTAACCGGTATCCTTAAATTTAGATGCAACAGAAAGAACCCGCTGTTTCTCCTTAAACAAGTTAAATTTAACAATGATTGGTCTCTTTTTGTTTTCAGCATACCTGCCTAATCTATGCGCTCTCTCAATTGCAGCGGGATCAATTTTAACGCCCAGTTTTTCGTCGCAGATTGATATGACCTTAGGCTACGAATCATTCCATGATTCTTTGTCCGTACCTGAAGCACCAAAAAAGAGCAAGTTATTTCTACGGGACCGGTTTTCCATGTCATCTTCTTTTGCTAGCACCGCATTTACGGCACTTGTAAGCTGGCTATGTTGGGATTTCAACTCATCCTTTTCAGAGTTGGCTGGCTGTTCAAGCAGACCTTCAATTTTTGAAGATAACGTTCCGATTTTGTTTTCAATTATTTCTTGGTGTTCTCGCAGAGCTTCCAATTCTTTAAGAATATTTTCTTGAACTTTCAGAATTCGTGGTAGGCACTTCACGGCAGCAACAAGTTCACTACTCGTGTCTTGGGGGATCGGGCCTGGATTTAGCTCCACGTCACCACAGAGCAGCAGTAGCAAGAAGAAAAATGCAGCGTTTCTCAACAGTACGAACCGGCGTCTAACATGATGTCTAACTACGTGAGAATCATGCATGCAGCGAAACAACATGTGGGGCGTTACCAGCAAAAAATAAAAACAGAATTTTGCAGAACGTAGACCAACCTGCATCAGCAGAAGTAAACGTGTGAATCGCAGCACCGACATTTCGCCGGTTCCACGCCGGATTACGAAGCAAGGATGCACTGCGGCTTGCCCATGCTTTCGTAACGAGTAGAATCCTCTACTCAACCCCCTACTTGCACCTGCGCAAACATGATGATGACCAACTGGAGGTCATCCACCGGAAAGTCATCAAGCGGGCTCTCGACCTCCCGGTCACCACGTCCAACCAGCGACTTCTGGCTTTGGGCGTGGTGAACACATTTCGGCAGCTTCGAGAGGCCCACTTAGTCAACCAATACACGCGTCTTGCACAGACCACGTCCGGTCGCCGCCTCTTGGACCGGCTACACATCAAACATGACTACCATATTGAGGAAAGGGAGAGAGTGCCAGAACCCTGGAGACGCGCCCTCCGGGTCCGACCCCTTCTCCGCAACATGTCCAGAGAAGACCATAGCGGTCGTCGCCAGGCGCGCGCGGAAGCGTTGGCGCGATACTATGGTAACCAACAACATGTGTATTACGTGGACGTTGCCGGCCCACACCACGGGGTGTGGTACACGGCCGCAGTCGTACACAACACAAACACAGTCAACGGGCTCACTTTCAAAGCCTACAGCGCAACACACGCGGAGGAGATTGCCATTGCTCTTGCTCTCACTACTCCCAAGTCGAAACACATCATCACCGACTCGCGAGGGGCCTGTCGGAACTACGAGTTGGGCTGGGCTCCCCCGCTTGCCTGGCGCATACTGGAATATAGCTGTCGATCTGAAGATCCAACTCCACGCAACCTGATTTGGGCCCCCGGTCACCAGGGACTCCAGGGAAACGAACAGGCCGATGAGGCCGCCCGCGCACTCTCTCCCCGGGCTATCTCCCTGTCCTTGGAAGGGTACTCCCAATCAGACAATCTGGCCATTACATTCAAACAAATCACCGATTACTACAAGGAGGAGCACCGGCGCTACCCGGCCCCTTGTAAGGGTCTGGATCGCGCTGACGAGCGCCTCCTCATCAAAATTCTTACTAACACTGTACTGTGCCCGGCGGTGCTTAAACATTTCAATACATCCTTTGATGGCGCGTGCCAGTTCTGTGGGGAGGTGGCTGACACCTTCCACATGGTTTGGGCGTGTCAGTCAAACCCATCTAACCCCCCCCAACCCCAACCCCACCAGAGAGGACTGGGAGGCGGCCCTTCTCGGCTGTCAGGACCTAAAGACCCAAAAGGCCTTGGTTCACCGGACGCGGGCGGCGTTGCTTGCCAATGGGGCCCCGGAATAGAGGCTCCACCTAGTATTGTTAGGGGAAAGGGCCAATAGGGCCTACCCCAATCACCTCTCTGTAAATATTTATTGCATTATAAATGTTTTTCACCACCACCACCCCGATGTCGCTGTGACGCCAGCCGGTCTTTGTAGTCGCCAGTGCACCACACCCACCGACAAGGCAGCACAATGTTCGTGGCAAGCAGCGCTGAATCCGTCAGAACCGTCCGTGGGGCAAACTTCGCAGCCGTATTGATGAAAGCCACTTTCCTTCGGGAATGAAGCGTCCAGGCAACTAATAGGAAAATGTGAGGGCCTACTACTTCGAACAGGTATAGTATAGACGGGAATTGTTCCTGTTCACTGCACTGAATAGTGACCGAAAAATCCGTGGTCAGCAATTAAAGGAAAAAGAACTAGAACTGCCCACTTATGTTGTCATGTAGCCTGCTAAAAGCACCTTTGCTTTCTTCTTCCAGACAGTAAAGTAGGGGCAGGCTTGCTTCTTCTTGGTTTTCGTGGTGTTTCCGTCCTAGCTGAAACGGTTGCTTCTGCTGGTCGCCCGAATACGATGCTTGCTGTCATAGGCAAAATAGAGAGAACAATACTGACCTCTCAAGCGAATTATTCTTCACCTGCGTGAATTTTGTTTACTGGAGCCACCTAGAAACTACACTATACAGGAAGTTTTTTTTTTTGGCGCGACAGCGCTACTTCACTTGGAAAACTGAAAAATTCGGGGTATGTGGGAAGCGTTACTAAACCTTTGATCTTGGACGATGTGTCAACAGCGGAACCCTTCGCAGCTGCTCGACCAACGCGTGAAATCTGCCCCCCCTCCCGCTGTCCCCCCCCCCCCCCCCCCCCCCCCCCGTGCGGCTGTCGACAGCGGCTGACGATAAGTTCTTAAGAAGTACTTGAGATTGGGTCTAGTTGCAACAAGATCATATGAGAATATCTTGCATATGAAAAGATCTTACATCCGCTGGCCTTTGAGGCGATGTTTCCTCATGAGTGTTAGCACGTCCTACATGGTTTAACTACGTTCAAATAATACCATTTGTTTAAAGGAGCATAACTTCTTCTATGCTTTCTTCCTTTACGGCCGTCGCTATTAAGGGCAAAGTACCTGCCCAGTCGCAGTCGTTGTCGTCATTGCCTTGACCATCAGGCGCCTGCTAGTTTACCAGAGCGACGAGTAATACTCCGTAGCCTTGTGGTCACTACTACGGTCACGCTCACGTTAATATTACCAGCAGCTGTAGTAATATAAAGCCTCCAGTCAGAACAGCGCACATTGGCCACGCCTAGGCGTGGCCGGCTGTGCAGCTGAGACGGAACGTACTGCTGTGCAGGGCGTACGCAGGCTGTACTCGAGACCCACAAACGAGGAACAATAGGACGTATGCCCTCGTAACCCTGGCCAAAACACACTGTGCGCAAATATGCTCAAATCCGGGCCAATTCATTTCTAACAACATTACGCATGGTGAATTTCTCCGAAATAACAACACAATCATCACACACTTATGCGTGGCCGCCCCAGTCCAGCGTACTCATTCATCCTGAGAAGACTCAACAAAACTTTTATGCGATACTGGGTGGATTGTTTGAATGCGTCCACAGTATCTGTCGCTACTGAATCTGTTGTCTCTAATTCCCATATATGGCGATTTGGCAATTCACTACTTTACGTAGATTCGTTGATCGCTGCAAGTCCTCATACCACTGCTGGCGCAGTGGGGCAGCGGCTAAACGATGCGCCACTGCGCCGGAAGGTGGCTGTTTAAATCACAGCGCCATGTTGCGCTTGTGAGAGTCAGACTGCGCTTCCTACACAACGTGTATCAACAAATCCTTACTTTCGTGCGACCCTCTATGGTGAACAGTTTGCTCACAACGCGGTGGACAGGTTGTGATGACGTCAAAATTTGTACAGACCCTTCTGTTACTAACGCAATAATAAGATCGTCAGTTGGGTAGGTGATGTGCTATCTTGTCCACAGGTGTATCTGTTGGCACATATGAACCTACTAACCCGTGCGTGTGTTTCCTCAGTGTCTAGTAGCATATGCTTAAAACTGCATGACAAGAGCTGCAGACTTCACTATTGTATAGGTGCTGACCACTAGTTTTTACGGTCGAATAATGGCTAAGTTCGATAAAGTTCCAATGTAGAATGTTCCGTGTGTTGTTCGAATTATGTAGATGTTGACGAATACCATATTGCTAAAATTATTCCGGGTCCATCCTTAAGACCAACACGTTGAACAAATGGGAACTTCCGTCCGTTTAACCACAAATACCTAATGAAACGTAGCAACATTTATCTGGTGTAGTGTATTATCCAACATTTCCTAACCACCTGCGCACAGAATCGCGACCAAAAAGCCTGTAAATACTGCTTTGTTTTTAGATGACTGCTGAAAACTACTCTGTGTACAAATGGAACAAAATGTTATTTGCCTCTGCTACAGTGTTGACTTTTCAGCGCGCTGGACAGCATGCAATGTATCTGTGAATTCCTTCCTGGGCACACTATTTGCGATAAAAATTCCGGTAAGGTATGAAAAATTCGCAGCACACTGTGCTCGCAAATAAATCTCTGAAGTCATTTAAGCGGACAAATCATATTACCAACGTACAGGCACGGCGGAATCGAACAGTAGGTCACACACGGCGGCTGTGGTCTTCACACCTGGTGTCTCCAAAATATCACTGTAATAGTGCAAACAGGTGGTTTGTTCTTACCGGACTTACAAATTTTTACATTTTTAAAACCGCTGCAGTCGTTCAAGGAAAACACAATCGTTTTAAAACGCCGGGAAGTTTGGGTCCGAAACCGCTAATACCGAAAACAAAAGATAAATCCGCTTTTTCAGTCCGCATGCACAGCGAGTGCGAAAAGAATATCACGCATTCCTGATGACGCATCACGTGAAACGCCTTCGGAAGGCATAATAAAATAACGAATCTGTTTTTATCTAAATCCACCTGTACTGCCTTGCCATTGCTTTTAAAGAATTCTTAAAGAAAAGAATGGACAATTGCTTTATTTTCTTGTATGTGTCAACTTGTGTGTTTAAAAGGTCCGCAAGCTAATTGTTTGCCCATTAAATTGTTCTTTTGTTCTTTTAAAGCGATGGCATAATGAACTTCATGAAGGGCAAAACTGTCCGGAATCGTCGGCCCCTGGTTGAAGCCTCCAGTTGCTAAGTTGTTTTAGGGGAATTTGCCTCTCTTCGCATGTCTCCTGACAACAGCACCCACTGCCCCTATCTCCTACTGTTCTCCGCTTGTAGGATGGAGGAGAGAGATGTTAACACAGATTGATTCAGCAAAAATGAAAATTATTAAGAAAATGACTCAAACAACACTAGCCTGCGAGCAAAATATACAGCCTCTTGAGCAGCTGTGTTTGGTAGAATGAGGCTTGAGGCAGCTATTTCTACTCCCATTGTTGGGGAACAGCAACCTGGGCCTCACAAGGCCCACACGCGACCGTGTTGAAAAAAAAACACCTTACAGTGCAGTGGCGCATCGCTTAATCCCAGCGCCATTGGACCGGTAGTGGTATGAATACTCGCAGCGTAACAACGCGACGGTTTTTGCGTAGTTGCGTAGTCTGAAATGGAAAAGAATCACGAAGGCAGTAGATTGGGGAGCGAAAGAGAAAAGCCTCATAATTGGATTAGAAATATTAATTACAACATAATCTATACTGGAACAGATATTGTAGTGAATATTGCTATAGCGTTTCCACCGCATCAAACTAGTTGATCACGGGTAAATTGTTTTGTTGATTTCACCACTGGGATTTGCATGAATTTTTTTTTTGCCCTTTTTTAACGGTATTTCTTGCGATAATCAGTTGTGAAACGTCCCGTATACAATGCACATGTTAGCTTCACAGGGAGTGCTCATTTCCGCAGTTTTTCTTTATTCCAGCAGCTGAATTTTTCCTCTGCTGGTGCGTGGGCCGCCGCGGCAGCTCAGTGATTATGGCGCTGGGCTGATGACCCGAAAGATGCCGGTGCGGGACCGGCCGCGGCGGTCGAATTTCGATGGAGGCAAAATTCAAGGGGCCCGTGTTCTATGTGATGTCAGTGCACGTTAAACCACCCCAGGTCGTCGAAATTTCCGGAGCCCTTCAATACTGTGTCCCTCACAGCCTGACTCGTTTTTGGACGTTAAACCCCATAAACCATATAACATCCTCTACGAGACCAACAACAGTAGGAACCTCATGATCTGAGTATCCCGTAAATTAATTGCAAAGAACTGGCTCAATTTATTCACTCATAATGAGTTTGCAACGAGGAGCTCTTATCGAACTATCACCACAGCACGAGCTCGGCCTATACTGTGACGGTCGAGGTGGTATTTGCTTAGGTATGGGCCCTAGCTAGGAAAGCCTTCGAGGAGATTCGAACAAAGCTTCGGTTACTTTCCTAGGGGCGGCGACAGGAGTGTGTGCTAAGCTGGGAAAGAACACTTGCTATATTACATCACGCCATCCATTGTTTTCATCCATTCGCGCTCCTTATTGGAAATGATGTTGTTGGGTTTTTCACCTTGATGCTCGTAAGTAACGAAGATGAGTTCAATGACCCCTACCGAGTGCAACGTGGATGCTGGTCCTGTAGTATGGAAGAGCCAGGCTTCTGCAGTCTATCCCTTTTGGTCTGAATTTCACTAGTTTTCTTTATTTCTCGCACGTCAGAGCACCGTGCCCTACCAAGAACAAGAGCGTAGCAAAGAGCAGTGCAAACACCGCGTCCCCAGCGTGTCGGCTGGAAAGCGTTAATGAAAGCCATGACTGAGAGCTACTTATCCTCGTCGACTTCTTGTTGGCGACATCGAGGAAAACGCGCCGTCATGTTTGAGCTGTCGCAAGGGCACAAGATGATCAAAGCGGAAATTACACGCGTAGCTGGAAGCTCCCCAATATCTGTGGGGATACTGTGTTTTCTTTAGCCTAGCCGATGGCTCAGGCTTCTGTCAATATGAGCGGCGGTCTAGAGTGCCGGCTCTAGCGCACGAGAGCATCTTCCTTCTCCTTTCTTTCTTTTCTCGCCTATTGTATTCAGAAATTACTCGGTATATCTGAAAATATTAAAATGCCGACGCTTTTTCTTTCCAGTATAAAACAAAAACAACAATAGAGGAATTTTTTGGCGGAAAAGGTAAAGCGAAACAAAATATGTGAAGGTACCATCGTTGCGACCGATCGATAAACCGTTTGTTACACTGTTGCAGAGACGTGTCGAGATGGGAGACACAAAAAGTAGCAGTGGCATTCCCCTGGCGACTCCTGCCAAGTGCATATTGCTGTTGGCGTAGGCATATCATCATGTAGTGGGAACAACCAAACATGGTGCCAATCCACGTCGGGCAGATCATCGAGACACGACACACCGAAGGACAAACATTACTTTTTGCCTGATTACAGCTTTCCCAGATTACTGTGACGACGTCGCACGGCTGCCGCCATGATGACTTTTTCTGCGGTCATTTTTCAGCAAGTTTAAAATATGTCTTTTTTTTTTGCCTGGTAAATTGAATGTGAAGTTTCATTAAACACTTTACGGAGCCCTAGTTTTGTACTCCATATCAAAAAGAGTCTTCTCAGTTTCCCTTGTCGTTCTCGAATGCGTATTTATTATTCCTCCATACTGAGCCCAATACAACCAGCCTTATGATTTATATTGTTCATTGATATAATTTTGCGATTAGCGTCTGTTAGACATTAATCTGCTAATGAAGATTTGAATGCGCTTATATCTCAGCATAAATGTCGTGGTATATCTTTGCTCAGTAGCGTTGCAACCACAGTACACTCAGGCCACTGGCATTCATAACCTTAGCGCTCCCGTCTTTGTATATTCGTACCGTGGCAATGAGAGAAATGGAGAATTCTGACTAACCCCTTTTCCTAGTCTGAGAAGGCTGGCTTGGAAGTCCAAAGAGATTCCATAAGATTCGGAGATCGTAGCGAGAAATTTTCAAATTCGAGAAGATGGTTGAAAGAGAAATTGATCTCCTTTATAAAAATGATTGACCACAAGAACTCATGAAAATATCCTTCCTTTTTGCAGCACTATCGAGGAAACTGTACGTCACCGCCATTTATATGCAAAACACTTTTTGATGAACACCGTTTGTGCTTGCGAGGACAGCGCAGTCGTATAAACAATGTGGTGACGAAGTCAATATTCACCAACACGCAGGCAAGCTTTGCAAGAAAAGTTTGTTATCAAAGGAAACCAAAATAAAAATATGCATAAAATGTCTCTGCTAGGCCATTTGGGAACACGGCTTGCACGGACGTCGGCAACAAAAGCTTTCTTAAGCCACGAATTCTTTTCTGAGAGGCGTTCTGAAATTGATATAAAGTTGTGTTAAAGTACGTGAGGTAAATATTCCAGTGAGTTGTAGCAGGGGCCTTCCGTTATACGCCTAGATGTTTGAATATGCGCAAACGCACGTAACAATACGTGAGAAGCACATTTTTGAATGCTGGGTAGGTAAGCGATGTGGAGATGTGCTTCACAGGATATCCTGCGAGCTTTTTGCTATTTGAACGAGTTTTTCCCTTCCATAAAGTAGTAAATTCAAGACTTACGGGCTTCAAATGGGTGATTTCTAGTCAAGAATGAAAAGTCGAGCATCTCATAGGGGACAGCTTTGTTTGATGAATCGATGTTATTAACGCTGGCAATTTGGTAAGCTATTTCATTTTAAAAACGCGAGTCGGGCAGACGCCGCGAAGGAAAAAATCGACGGAAACCTCAGTAATTTGATTGTCAGTGCTTCTCGTATCTATTAGTGAGAAAGCCCGACTTGGCGAGGTATAACCGGTTCACGCAGTTTGTATGAAGCTTGACCTTCAAGGAGACTTTCAAAAAAAAAACAACCATAGCAACAACCAATGGAGCAGAAAATAAATATTGCCGCGACAGGATTTCTAACGCGCGGCGGCGCGAACAAATCATCTTCGGTGGTTATTGCACGACGACACTATGGTATCGCCCCTTTTATTTTTTTTCCACATGCCATTTATTACAGTGATGCATTGTTCTGTCTACATGAGCTATGTACAAACCACGAGGAAAACATGCGCATTTCAACACAGTGCATAATACTGCATTTAAATAACGAAGCATAAGAAAAGACGCAACACACGGCACGTCACTACTGCATCATGATATGGCACACCTAAGCAACGAACACTAGAAAAAAGGGCACTAGGAGTGGTTGACATTACGGTTCTGACTCCCTCTGGGCGTACCATTCCTTGATATGAAAATAATTCTGTTGAAGTGGTCTTTTGCAGAAACAAGAGATTCACAACTTCGGTCTATCCTGCATAATTTCCAAAGGCTTTGTAGCACATTCTGAAATAACACGTGAAAGGGTTCATCAAGAAATCGCACTGCAGCGTGATATAGTGCACAATGCGCTCTCAAATTAAGTCCATTATTCAATGTTCTTTCGAAGATTTCCCAGAATAGTACTGCATCTCTGACGTTGATGAAACAATGCTCAATCATTCCGGGAGCGCCACAAAGCAGCAATTTAGAGTAGCCACAAAAATGCTATTTTTCTATAACCATGTTTTAACAGGAAATGTCGCGCTATGCACTTAAGGAAAAATGCGTAGACGGCGAGAGGGTCATTTTATGCAATCTTTCGAGCACATCATCTGCCTGTTGACGAAAATACAATGACCCTGGGCACTGCAGAAAGAAACTCAGGAGGGAAGCGATTAAGGAGGAAACGAACAGCCAAATGCACCTCATGCATTAAGCACTGCAAAGACGGATGATCTTAAACATTAGAAGAGACAATGAGGTTCGTAAAACATGAATTGAATTGGTTTCATAGAATGCATGCTATTTGTGCGTGCATTGTTCCGAAAAAACATGAAACATGAACATTTTTTTCGCGCGTACAGGTGGTCTATACCAAGGCCGCCACAGGCTGGAAAAAGTTACTACTCCTCATAGATTGAAAGGACGAATACGACACAAAAGTGGCGAAAACTCTGTGTAAAACTTTGTATATATAGTCTTGCGAAATAAATAATTTGGAGCACTTAATGAATTTTAGTGCCTAGAAACCGATTACATGCGGTCGCCCTGCCAAAAATTGGCAGGTTCTGGGGGACAAGAATTGTAGTATAGCGCCGAAGTGCTGGCACATGGTGTTTCAAATAACCTGCACTATGCTTGTAGGCAGTGAAAGAGATGCCAAGGTAGTACTCAGGTTGTCCAAGTCTCTATTGCATACCAGCATATTCAGCAGGTGTCGATCCCCACATTCCATTCCGGAGACTGCAACTATTAAATAATTATTCTAACCTCCAGAAGCTGACCTAAAGTACTCCGTTAAACGTATCACGTCATCGATGGTGGCTTATCAGCACAGAACAACACGAGGACATCTGCATAAGCTAATATCTTCATTTCATGATCCATAATACGCTAACCACTGAAGGCTCTACTGTCTATAACGCTTTTTCAGAGTGGCTCCAAGTATACTGCGAACAGCAGCGGTGATATGGAGTAACCATGTTTCAGAGAGGACTTAATGCAGACTGTTTACCAAAAACAGCCATTTCCCATCAAGCGCGTGGAACAGTCTTTGTGACAAAGGCGCATATAAGAAGTTATTGGAGCAGCATTGGCGTGTTTTAAAAAAGAAATAAGAAACGAATGGCATACTGATCGAACGCCTCTGGCAGGCCAATTTGCTGCAGGGCTAGTTGTTCATGAGTGTCACTGCAATACTGCAAAACTGCGTGCGCAACATGTAAATTAGATTGCATTGAGCGTCTCCTAAATCCAAAAGTTTAATGAGGTCCATCCAGACAGAATACAAATTGCAAGTTGTAGCTGATTTGAGAGTATGGTAGCAAAAATCTTAAAATCAACATTAGAAGCCTTGCAGCTATATAGCCATCTACAAAAAAGTTTTATTATCATCAGTTTTTGGGATTACGGCCATATTGCTTTTGGTAAGTGACGGTAGCACATACCCTCATCAATACTGGTCTCACAAATTTGGAGCAGGACAGGGTATAAAACCGGTTTAAATGTCTTGGAAAACTCCCTTTAAATGCCTTCAGGACCCATGGTTTTCGAAACTGTCAAAATTACATCATTTAAGTGACCCAAAGTTAAAGGGCCACTTATTGCCCGCACTCCTCCTCAGAAACCGGAGTAATCATACACAGACAGCGCCCTACATGTACCCCCTTGGCCAAATCTAACCGCGCAACAGGTTCTTGCTTCTCAAACGTATAGCGGATCATTTACAGCAGCCCCAAAGACCGAACGGTGCCATAATGCAAGGACAACGTCTCTCCTTTCTTTACACAGAATCAGAGCTTAAAGGGCTGCCATGAGTGCTTCGATACGGGGCTAAGAAACGAACCACCTGTGCCGGCTTACTTTTAGCAAAGGCTGTTCATCATCAGCCTTGCTTAAAGTGGCAGGAAAAAGCGAGTTGTAGTGATTTGATAAATCGTTTATTATTGCATCTGTAGTTCTGATCAGGGTTCTTCCACAGTAGACCTCAGGAACTCTCTTGACAGCCACGTGGGCGCGCTCACCAGGCAAAGCCTGTCTTGTTTCCTCACAGTCAAAACAAGATTGCTGCGTGATAGTACACGAAGCGCCCGAAAGCACTCCGCATAAAACATTTCAAGGTGGCACTATTTCCGCTGTGTAAAGGAATGCGGCCTTGCTTTCGAGTTCGTGAAACTTGTAAAGGCTCCCAAGAAACCTCTTCTCCTCACAGTGCTTGAAAAAAGACCTCATTGAGGCTGTGCTAAATGCTAAGCCACGAATGTCTTGTTTAACATTTCCCAAGCTGCAAATAATGGTACGCTCATTGTCAAGCACCATTACAAAGCTGGTGTGACTCGTCGCTTAAAGACTTTCTTGTTTAGCAACTAAGAAGTGCGCTCCTATACTGCCCACTTCAGCCGAAACTTAGGACAGGCACATTCTCCAATCCGCGCTATCACTATTGCATGATCGGAGAAAGAAGCAGGCACGACATCGCATGAAATGCGCAATTTAAGGTGATCCGCAGAAACATAAATCCGATCAAGATATCATTGTGTGGCTCCTCTAATATGTCGATGTCGATGAGAATCCTGCGTCAATTTAGCAGGAGCTTTCAGTGATAGATGATAAAACTGCAGGGCTCTTATCGGCGTTTTCTCTCGGCCGCATATGGTCGCGAGGCTCCAAGAGGCACGTAAAGTCGTCCATGGATGCCACATGCCACTCACAGTCTACAAGAGTTGCAATATCCTTAAAAAAATTGTTTATTGCACCCGGTTATTGGAAGCATATGCGTTGATAACTTTCATAACTTTCTAGGCGACTTTCTCTGTCAAAATTAAATAGTTTTTAGGCGCAAAAAACAGACAAGACACATAGGTAGGTGACAGGACGAAGCGCCACCCTACCTATGTGTCTTGTCTGTTTTTTGAGCCTGAAGACTATTCAATTATGAACTGAAAATATCTAGCTCAGCAGCAAGTGCTAGTAGACTATATTTCTGTGTCAAGCTGGTACGTAAAATCAGAACCAGATACGTCTTTTTGAAGAAGAGAAAGCAACTGGCCGGGAGACCCACCTGTGGTGACACGCACACATTGTAATCTGCTAGAGAGGGCGGCAGGGCAGCCTATCTATCCAATTAAGTTTCAATCTTCCTAGCTTGAACAGCCAGGATGTCTAGCAAACTGGCCAAAAACATTCGATGCAGATGCACTTCTTTTTGCCAAGACCGGAGCCCAGAGATACTGAGTTCCGCGGCGAGGAAGGAGATTTCATGCTCTTGAGATTTTCCTGGGCGGGACTTGTGCTCGGCAGGGTCTATGTACTCCCAGGAGGAGGCGAAACCGGCGGAACCCCGCGCTACGAGGGCACACTTGTACTTGGCACATACACGCCAAAGTTGCCATCAGGCAGTGAATACCAGGCTGGAAACAGCTACCTGTGTAGCTCATCCAGCACTGGCGCCTAGAAGCCTGCAGGGACTTGGCGCCGCAGCCGCACTACCGCCCTTTACTTCCTTCAGCACAATGACAACGCAGGCACACGCATGAACAGTGTATTTGATTGACCTCATGTATTTCCGGTGTTTGTTCTGCCAGACATTGACGATCGACATTTGCAGGCAGCTGATGCGTCCGTGAAGGCTGGAAGGCACATACTACACCTCAGGAATGTCACCTGACACAGGGCCAGTAGCCGCTGATTACATAGGTGCAACGAATGATGCAAGCGACCGCTTCGTAAACCTCTGTAGCTTCCATAAAATGGTCCTGTAGAGTGTCGTCCACGGAATGGGTGCCCCTGCGGAGTTTATTCTATACGACAGGACGCACTGCTCTGAAGTACGGCCGAAACGCCGACAGTCATTGCACTGAAGAGTACTACGGCAGGCACGGCTTATATGCGCAGCCTTGTGAGAATGGAGACACAAGGGTGGAATCACTGGGACTGGAACTTGGTACGGTAGACAGCAAACTGTCATAAAATGAGGCACGTCGTTGACAGTGATGCCCACGGCATGAGTCAAGGCAATTTCTGTATTCAAAGTACGCCTCCCCTCCATGTCTAAAAGTCTCGAGTATTCCTCTGTGTTGGAAGTGACCTTTCCGTTAGCTCGAAGGTCGTCATTAAAGCAAAATCCGCCAGATGTTCTGGCACTCAAAGAAGCTTGAGCTCTACAGCCTTCGGTTCTGGATCAATTAGAAGACAACGACGGCTTTTCACCACTAAATCTCTGCAGCTGACGAGCTCAGCTTTGCCTAACATTGTCTTGTACGTTACAATCCACACGTGGTACATCTGGAACTGCCCGATGAAATTAATTTCGTTTATGTCTATGACACCACGTAAGGCATCTCTATAATCCTGGGCATAATAGGGTCGGCCATCAAGATTCTGTAACAGAAAAACGAAGTAGAAAACCAGCTTACGAGGATGTAGGCGGAGCAGAGCAGTGTGATAGAGACTGCCTTGATTGTAAACTGTCACTGTGTTTCCCGTTCCTTCTCTCTTCCCTCTTTAATGTCTTAATTCCCTTCCCTAGTGCAAGGTAGCCAAACAGAAAACTTTCTGGTTAACATCCCTGCAATTCCCCCCTCTCTGTATCTATCTGTGATAATTATTACTGGCTGTAGATGCCGCAGGACAACCTGGGTGGAAGCCCTATTTATTCATTTCAGCTTAGAGCAACAAAAAATGGGGCTGATGGTTTAGCCGCGCGAAAGCACAGTTCTTTTCAGGTGGACACCAACAACTTGTGCGTGAAAGTGCGATTGATAAACACTAACCTAGAGAAGTTATGCGCGTCCTCATCTCTTCCATCCTCAATGATGATTTACTTATTATTAGTGCTCTCGTGTAGTGGCCAGTGAAGCTCATCTGTTTGCGCCACCAGCTGTTCGTATCTTTGTGGTGATGATATTTATTTATGTATGGTTTGCAAATGTCACCCGTAAGGTCAAGAATCACACGAATCGGTGAGCTGTTTTGAACTCGTGGAAGTAATGCTTTCGCGTTAAAATACGAGAATTCGGAACGCTGTATATGTTTTTCTCCACAATATGCTGTCACTGCAGCGAATAGCGCCGCGTGTTAAAATGCAACGCACTCTCGCGCTGTGTCTCACATATTGTCGGCTTGATAAGCTTCCATTTGCAAATAATTTTTCGCATATCTGGCGTAACAAGAAAAATTTTGATGTGAGCTCAACGGCTCCGCACTAACGTACTGGCATGTTTTTTTTTTTTTTTGTCGCTAAGTCCTAATGGCTCACTTCAATAGAGGTATTTAAACAAAGTCCAAATAAACGATGCACCCCATAAGCAGGGATCTTTCGCGTCTACTTAAGCCCAGAAGACCTCCACGACCTCGTCTATTTAGCAATGCTTCAAACGCAATGTGCTCAATGACAAAATCTTCCGCAGGAATTTCAAATGTCCATAAACACCCCACTGGTATCTTACCACCTTGAGAACTAGTTGGCGCGGCAGAAGGGTGCAATTATAAGTAAGTCACATCCTGGAGAGTGCAGAGCAAGTAAGCCGGCAGTATCCACATCATGCACCATTTCACCCATACTGGCCGCCGAAAGATGAGACTAGTTGGTGACGTGCTGGAAAGCTGTGCATAGTAAATTTCTGCAATCAATTTCTTTTCATACGCCTGCTAATATAAAAAGGAGAGTCCTCTGCGCTTGCGATTAAGCCCAGAGGGAGTTGCGCGCAATCTCTATGACGTAAGCAGCAAGGACTAAAAGCAGAAAGGATTCTAGGCACGAAGGCGACGGAGGAAAGCGCGCGTCGACGAGGCGAAAGAAACTGAGGCCGAAGAGCGAATGGGCTCTCATTAATAGCAATGAATTAACGCCCCCGGGAGCCACCTACCGAGAGCGGTACGTCAAGCACAGTCTCGAGCAATCGTTGCTCACGAAGAAAGGCGCAGGGCACAAGCGAGCGTGTCCCACGAATGCAGCCATTCAAATGAGGGCCCCTGGGTAGGGAAGACAGCGCGGCAGCTTACAAAAGGGGTTAGCTTTTATGTTTTGTACTCTGCACCACTTTTCTGGCAGCCATGCATGCTTGTCGGCACGGCGCTGCGAAAGCAAGGCTGCTTTCGCCATTTAGTGGGCGGCTTTCTAGGACTAGAGCTTTCTTTTTTCTATGCGGGCTTGTCAGACTTCATTTAAGAGCGAAAGGTTGCGTGTAAGCTACTGCAGCTCTGTTAAAAGGTGGAGACAGTGATTTAATTAAGCAAACGTACGCTCGTTCAGGCTGTGCTCGCTTTAACGGCTGATTTGCCAGCTAGAAGCAGCGCCCTTTTTTGCGCCGAACAGCCTGTCACTACGTGGGTTGATACCCGATAAGAGTACTTCGCGGATGCGGCCGGATACACTGCCGTGTCCCCATTAATCTCTTTTTCTTGCACGTATTGCAGAACGAGGGGCTGTTCCTTGGGCAGAAAATGTTCTTTGATGGTCTGCACACATCCACTTGGATGACTTTAATCAGGAGCAGCCCTTTAGTTTTGCAATTGTGAGGCGCTGTCAGCTCGAAACTTTGGATGGAAGTTACCATTCGTTGGCAGGTATTAACGGTCAGGAACCTTGCTTTGCGCAGGAAATAAGACCTCTTCTCTGTGATATTCCAAACTCTACACATGACGGAAGATAAAAGAAACTAGTTATGAATGTTTTGGCAGCTGGGCGTTTCTTTGCTTCAGAAATGTTATAAAACATCCTAAGTGAGCGAAATTCGACATGAATATATACACCAATAAGATGAGAACACTTAAAGTTTGGAAAAGAATGAGTGCAACATGCATTCTGGTGCTTGAGGGAATGAAGTTCACAATAAGCTTCTAAGCACATTTAAGCACCATATAAATAGTTTAGCATTATTATCGTTGATATATTATGAAGCTTTCCTTCACCACCTCCCATTAGGCAGTTGGTCGGGCAGCTTCTCTGCAATCCGCTTTTTTTTTTCTCGTTCCGTACTGTGAAGGTAGGGAACATACATATCGGAAAAACAAATGCAGGTTGCCTAATAAGCAAAGAACGAAAACTGGCCTCCTCTGTTTTGTTTAGGTGATGCGAATCTCTTTGTTGAGATTCATCAACGACGACGACATAGTTATTTCTTCTCTCGGAAACCAGCAGAAGAAAAAAAATTTCCGTATGTCTGAGAGCGGCAATGAAGGCTATGTAGTGCGTTTAAACAAAGATAATGTCCAACATTTAACGTATTCTGATTCTCAGTTAATTATTTCTGAACGCGTAAGAAATTAACTTCACAGTTTTCTACTGACGAGGTTACTGGATGCGCATAGTGAAGTCCAAAAATAAGTTACAAATGGTTAAGACTAGTTCGTAAATAATGTCAGGACTCCAAAACTGGCAACTTTAATAATGACACATCCTTGAGTGAGCCTTGCGAAAGGAGGCTAAGCACTATGTTCCCGTCTCCTTCTGTCGCTCAGTGAGCCATTAGCCTTTCTTGGTTGACGGGATTTATTCGCAAACTAATTTAGGCCCATGTAAATCGTACTCAGGTACACTTATCTTTATTTCAGTGAAAAAATACAGATTAACCTTAGAAAGTTGCTTGCATGTGCAATGAATAAAGAAAATAACATCGAAACATGTCAGAAACGAGGATGAGCGCAACAGTAGGTAAAAAGTTTTACATCGGGACTCTCCGCTCTCTGCATTTGGTAGTTGGTGTGAGCACGGGAGTGTAAGCGGGTAAGACATGATTTACATTATATCGGGAACAACTTCGCAGAGCCAAGTATAAATTGTGTAAATAAATTATACGCGTGCATGCGTGTCGTGCGCACGCGTGTGTGTGTGCGTGCGTGTGCGTGTGCGTGCGTGCGTGCGTGTGTGTGTGTGTGTGTGTGTGTGTGTGTGTGTGTGTGTGTGTGTGTGTGTGTGTGTGTGTGTGTGTGTGTGTGTGTGTGTGTGTGTGTGTGTGTGTGTGTGTGTGTGTGTGTGTGTGTGTGTGTGTGTGTGTGTGTGTGTGTGTGTGTGTGTGCATGCGCGCGCGCGTGTGTGTGTGTGTCCGTGAGCGTTGTATATGTTGCGTGCGTGTGTCTGTTGTAGATGTTGTATATAGACTGCCTTTACATGCAAGGCTCATGCCATAGTAGCACCAAATCAAAGCGAAATGTGTACGTCCTGTTGGGGATTATATCTGGTCAGCGCTTAGGCCAGCATACTTTGGGCTACAGTTCCCATAGTCAGCACAGTCATCATGATGTTTCCGGCGAAGGAGCGGCATAACGACCTACCTGCCGCTACGTGTGTGTAGAAAGGGCTTACAGCTGCAATGGGTTCGCTTCATGATTTGCTCATACAAAACTCGAGCCTCTCCTGGCAGAGTACTTGCTATGGGCTGTGTACATCGTATGTGTGAATTTACGCTTTCATTGCGTAGACATTAGAGCGAATGATCAAATTTTGCCTTACAAAGACAACACAGGCGTGATAAAATGGCATTATGAGCTTGTATGTATTTGTTAGCGACGTGTGCCTTCAATGGGTCTCTGCACAAATGACCTTTACTGCTCGAGTTTGCCTACACCTAGTGAACATGGACGAATTTTGGCCGGTTTATCAGACCAACATGAACGGCCGCTTCGGCAAAACCAGAGAAACTCTATGTACGATCTGTATTCTCACAGCGTATAGCACTAAATAGAGCAGATTCGCAAAAAAACTAAGGTAGGTTCCTGGAAGCCACATTAGGCATTCACAGGATACAAGTGCCTAGACTTCCGTGCCTAAGTTATTTCTTATTTGAGTAACAGCGCGTTAGCTATGCCTTTTCTACCTCTCATGTTCCTTGCAGTTAAAACTAATTTTTTTTTATGCAGGATCCCCTGGCTTCGGGGAGCAGCAGAAGTAGCAGCTGCGGCATCGGTGGCGGAGTGCCGTGTCTCCCACCACGCTGAGTGCCTTGGGTTTGGGAGGCGTTTGCCTGGGCGCGCTCATCGTCGCAACGGCAGTTGGCAACGCGCTCGTCTGCCTCTCCGTCTGCCTCGTGCGCCGCCTACGGCACCCCTCCAACCACCTCCTGGTCTCCCTGGCTGCCTCGGACCTGTGTGTGGCGCTGCTGGTCATGCCGCCCGCCCTGCACCTCGAGCTTACGGGCCACCGATGGGACCTGGGTCGAGCGGCCTGCGACGCCTGGGTGTCCGTGGACGTGGCCTCCTGCAGCGCCTCCATATTGAACCTGTGCATGATCTCCGTGGACCGCTACCTGGCAATCACGGGGCCCCTGACGTACGGTGTGCGACGTACGGCTCGAAGGGCCTGGGCCTGCATTGGCGCCGTCTGGCTTTTAGCAGCGCTCATCAGCGTTCCACCCTTACTGGTTCTTCGAAACGAGCATGGGACTCCGGAGATGCCTACATGCCTGGTCTGTCAGCACTTAGCGTACCAGTTGCACGCTACGCTTGCAGCGTTTTACATACCACTAGTGGTCATGCTTTCTATGTATTGGAGAATCCACCGAGCTGCAAAGAAAGTCGTCGAGGCAGAGCACAGAGCAAAGCCGGGACCTCGTGCAAGGAGCCTAAGGGTCGCGGTTAGAGAACGCAAGGCCTCCATAACGCTTGGAATCATCCTGACGGCGTTCACTGCGTGTTGGTTGCCTTTCTTCGCCATTGCTCTGGTGAGACCGCTGGGAGGTATGCCTCTCCCGGAACTCACCCACAGCTTGGCCCTTTGGCTTGGCTGTACAAACTCGGCGCTCAACCCTGTCATCTACGTGACTTTCCACCATGACTTCCGGCGGGCGTTCCGAGACCTTTTGTTGCTGCGTTGTGGGCGGAGAGGCAACGGAAACGTAGGCGTCGGTGGGGGAAGCGCAAACGGAGGAGGAGAGCTGCTGGAAAGGAGGAACAACAATCACCACTCGTGGGCCTGACCATGGTGGACGTCGCCTGGAGATCTCCGAGTCTCTAGAGTCGACGTGCATCGAAATCAGAGTGAGCAGAATAAGCATAATCAAAGTGAAAAGCAAGGAACTCAGCAGAATCAAGTCATATCTGACAGCAACGCGGCTGCGTTGCCTCCGCTGTTTCCTTGACGTGCGATCTTGGGCGGGGCATGTGTGAACGCTGCAGATATGCGAGCACGTCATGCTGCCATTTTAGTGACTTTGACACAAGTGTGCGTGTAGCGTGAAAAGTGGACAGGACCAAAGAAGTGCTGCTTGACGTAAGCTGTATACTATGGCGGTTGCAAGATATGAGAAAAGTATGTTGACTGTGTGATTTTTTAACTGGGCTATATTTCTGGATTTCTAGCGGTGCACTCATGAGCCCAGACCAGATGAGAGAAAACGCAGATGTTTTAAGGAAACACGGCCTGGCCCCATCACAGCTGCTGCTTGGAAAAGAGGCTGAATCTAATCAACCATCATTAAAACCTTGTTGTGTACTTTACTTTATTGCACAGACAAAGTCTTTTTTTTTAATTAGCTGCAGTACTTCTTTCGTCATGACGGTACCTTTCTCAACGAGCTCCGGAGACACATCCTCTTCTCATCAACTTTGCACTCCACACTTGGGGTCGAAAAATTACAAAAGCTTGTTCCTGACACCAAGAGGACATTTTTCCCTTGTTCCTTGCGTTCCTCGTTGTAAGCCTATGAACTAACGAGGAACGTTTGTTTCATCATGCCAGGACGTCTTGTGCCATACGTACACTTCGGGTGCAAACCGGTGTATTGTCGTCAGTCCGTACTACGACGCCTGTATAAGTGAACTCTGGGTTCAAGCGAAGCGACTGTGCTTTAAGGAATGCTTGTCCTTGGCGACACATTCAGCTCGTATGCGTTTTTGTTTACTTTCAGAAGTTTTGTGCGTGCAGTGCTGTTCAGCTCCAACATAAGGCTGGTGACGGTGGTCTTGCCTGCTGTGTGTAACAAAAACCGACCAAGCTGATGGAATTATGCAGTAGGATATTTGTTTGTAAAATAACCACCCAGCTTTTGACTAAATGTACGAAGCACCCGTGCCATTGCTGTTTGGTGTTCGTGTGCATGAATGATAACAAAAACAGAAACTAAGCAAACAAGGGAAGGGGAATGAGGGGCTCGTTATGAATATGAGAGAAGCCAACAGCCACAGAAACCAAGGGGCACAGGGTATTTTTAATTAATTTATTTATTTTGTGCTGTTATTCGATTTAGAATATTACTGAATATGTTATCGCTTAAAGCCAATTGATTAGAAAAGCAGAAGAAAAAAAAAGCACCGGACGCGTAATTCGGAGGTCGTGGGTTCGGATCCCACCGCTGGCATGTGGTTGTTTTTTCTTCTGCTTTTCTAATCAATTGGCTTTAAGCGATAACATATTCAGTAATATTCTAAATTGAACAACAGCACAAAAGAAATAAATTCATTAAAAATCCCCTGTGTCCCTTGGTTTCTGTGGCTGTTGGCTTCTGTCATATTTATAACGAGCCCCTCATTCCCCTTCCCTTGTTTGCTTAATTGCTTAGCGAGGGCCTCGGTTCTGGCAGCCTTGACGCCATAGGAAGCATAAGAGGGTTCGCACACAGCTTCCACCCTCACCGTTCGATGACGTTCTACGTCACATCAGCGGTAACTCAGGACGTGCTACGTCCGCCGCTTAAGAACTTGGGTGGCGCGGGTGAACACTCCCAAGGTTAGGTTACTTGTAAAAATAAATACCCCCGAAAGCAGCAGACCTGACAGCCGTCGCCGTAGCTCAGCGGTAGAGCACCGGACGCGTAATTCTGAGGCCGTGGGTTCGGATCCCACCGCCGTCATGTGGTTGTTTTTCTTCTGCTTTTCTAATCAATTGGCTTTAAGCGATAACATATTCAGTAATATTCTAAATCGAACAACAGCACAAAATAAATAAATTAATTAAAAATTCCCTGTGCCCCTTGGTTTCTGTGGCTGTTGGCTTCTCTCATAAACAGAAACTATTATTCGTTATCATTTTTTGTTGATGCTTCAGTGCTGGAGCAGACCTGAAAGCTTTAGCACATTTTCTGGAGGCTTTTTTTTTCTCTATAACAACAGGCATCAGAACTTAATGCGCCTACTGCTTTAAACCAATCCTTACCAACGACTATTCAGAATTATCTATAAGTACGAAGTAACGCTATTTTTTTTGCGGGTGCTTGTTTTACAGAATGTTTTCCGAAGACTTCCTAATTACAATATTTTATTTTCACTGACAAAATAATGTTGAATGGACCATTTCGTATCAACTCTAACAGATATACGCTCCTTCAATAATGAATGACTTGTTTTCAGTTGTATTAAGTATGCTTGTTATTCTATTATTCTTACCACAGTTAGCATTTACGTATTAACCCTCGTGATCTACAAAACAGTACAGGCAATTCGTTGCAGTTGTTTCACGTTCTCTCACCTGTCGAAATGGCACAAAACCTGCGAATGCGACCTTGCTTTTGACCTTCTGCAAGGCTTGTTGCAGCTGTGGACAGCACCGATCTGTTATTTTGTCCTCCTAAAGCAACCTTTGCTTCAGCTGTCCCTTTTGGTAACTACGTGAGGACCACAGTTCACAATCTTCATTGTTATGTGTGATGCGTGTTGTTGTTAACAATTATTAACATGAATCATTCATGCATTGCGATTACCACCGCGTCATAATGGATGTCATGATCCTTGTGTAGAAGAATACCAATCACTAAAAGGCTTTCGCCGTCAACCTTGTCTAAGGGTATATGTTTTCTAGACTTGTATTCCGGAGAATCTTTCATCGAAATCATTCTTCAGTCCTCCTGGAGGGCGGTACATTTCCTCTTAGCGTTAACGCCTATGTGCTATGAGCCTTGTGTAAATCCTAATATAGTTCACTGATCCTTCAACTATAAATTTTGAAAAGACACAAGAACATTTTTTTAACAAACCAGAGTGCAAATTTTTTTCTCCAGTGCTTCATTCAGCTGTGTTCTCAAGGACCACATTGATGTCGCTCTCGGGCTGAGAAAACATTTTAATGCTTCTATACAAGTTAGATAAAGTTAATTTCATTCTAATATGTAGTAGTGATTGTTCCAGTGTCACGGACCTCGAAGCAACTGTAGATACAACGCGCACAATCATCTCCTTAAATTTTTAGAGATACCTGAGTACAGTAGGAGCTTAGAAGCTAGAGCACAAAACACGCTGTTGTTCTTTTTTCCTTGCTCCTCAGAAGTTCAGTAGCAGCCTGTGAAAAGAGTGACTCCGATTTCCTTGAAATAAACCCAAAGTAGTTTTGTTTACAATCGATGTCACTGGGCTACGTGTTCACATGACAGCAGCTAAAGCTGTTTTAGAACTGTCGCGGAAATAATTATTGCCAAAAAGCGCACAGGACAGAGCTATTTGTGGTTTAGGCGCAAGTAAATCTCTCATGGTGCTCACTGCAGCTTTGCTCTGGCTCAATCGACTACCTAAATAGTTTCTACATAGGCTAGACGGTCTTCTGGATTGTAGTGAGGATTTGACAATACAGCGCAGGACATGAAAGACAGGGATTGTCTAATTGAACTCTTCCTTTCAAAGGGCTTTTTTTAACGGAAAAATTGTTCAGTACTCCAGAAATTCTGATTTCTGCCTTGATAAAGCATGAAAGTTACAAAACATTAAGACCTCTACAAAACGACTATAAAAGCACCAGTGGTTTAACCCCAACGTATGTAAATGCCATATGACACCGTGTACGACGACAACCGAAGGCCTCAACGTTCCTCATCGACATTTGCGGGCACCTAGCAGAACAAAAGCTTACATACGCCAGAGACGCATGTGAGTTGTCAATATGTTTGTGGTGAAGGAGGCTTGTTATTCGGAGTTTATTACTCCACGGGTGGGAAAAATGTGGAATGAAATCCCGAATGAAGTTACAGAAAAAAATAAATTTTCGGTATCTTTAAAACACTATTTAATTTCCATGGAAATGTCGGAATCAATTGTGTGTGTTAATCTTGAAGTTTTTTATTTTACACGGTCTGCAGTAGTATTGTGCTTGTTTTGTATTTGGACCCGTCACTAGCCGTAAAGGCTATGGCTCCAACCAACAGTTTGTGTAGTGTTTCTGAGAATAAATAAAGAAAAAAATTAAAAAAATGCAGTCCAGAGGTAGACTACCCTTATGCCACTTGGTGGGATCGTATTGACGCCATTTCCTTCCTTAAAACAGTTTTGCATCTCGTAGGGGAAAACATGCGGATTTTTAATTGTAAATCAAAGAAAACGTTGAGTCGGAGTCAAAATATGGTCCGCGTTTTGTAGCAGGTTCTTTTTTCTAGCCATTTTTGGTACTTTGCAGGGTAGGCTGCTTTTCTGCTTTTGCTCTTTGTGAATCGGATAACGCTTCTGAATAAAAATGAGTTGCATGATGACATGCTGAAGTAAACTAAGAGAGAAGAAAAATCACACTGTATTTTTCTTCACAAAGCACAAAATCACAAAGCGCATGCGCGCGCTTTCTTGACGCCCTGCCTTGAAAAGCAGCGTGTTTTTCCAATAAACTTAGTTGCAAGTTCAGCGCCGTGTGTGTCTACTCTCCGTTCTCGTCCTGTGTCCTTGCGCTGTTTTTATTACAAGTTACAAAAAGTATTTTTCTTGTTGATTTTGTACTTCTTGGAAGTCAATAAATATGTTGAGATTTGCGTGTGTTACTCCCCATTTGCTCATGTGCCCTCACCTGCAAGTGGCATATTTTTTCCAAGTGTCCGCTCTCTATGAAGGTGCAAGGAATATGACTGCTTGTAATCACCATACGTTGAAATTATAAAGCATGTTCGCTGAAGCAGGCTTTCCCCAGTACAACTGAACTTGAAACACATCCTCTTCTTGTGTTGGGACTCTGGAGTCCTCAGGCGCTGAAAGCGCAATTTCAAAATATTTTGCGTGCCATTAAAGCGAGCAGTTGCGTAAGCACTCGCACACCGATTAGGAACTGTGGTTCTGTATTATTAATCCCACACTGCATCAAGGTAGCATTCTTAAGTGTTGGTGCGATTCGATTTGAAAATTACGTCGTTACACAGTGTATGCACTCTTGGGGAAAAACGAAACATCGGCGCTCTTTGAGTCCGACTGATACCCTATCATCAGCAATGAAACAATTTCGCGTCCCAATTCTGTGGGCCCCGCCGCGGCAGCTCAGTGGTTACGGCGCTCGGCTGCTGACCCGAAAGACGCGGGTTCGATCCCGGCCGCGGCGGCCGAATTTCGATGAAGGCGAAATTCTAGAGTCCCGTGTGCTGTGCGATGTCAGTGCTGGTTAAAGAACCCCAGATAGTCGAAACTCCCGGAGCCCTTCACTACGGCGTCCCTCATAGCCTAAGTCACTTTGGGACGGTAAACCTCAATTAACCTAACTAACAAATTCTGTGATTAGGCTAAGTTTGGTAGGCACATTTGAAGATAAGTGGAGTCGGCGCCAATCAGGTATCTTCTGTGCTTTCTGAATATATAATATGCCCTGCATGCACTCTACAGAAACCGGTCACGAAGAACTACACTTGTAGTGTGCCAACTGTGACAGGTTCCGCTACCGCCATGCGCCGACACTGCGCTGCGCCTGACGACGACGAAGTTATGCGCCGACACTACGCTGCGCCTGACGACGACGAAGTTGCCCCGCTCTCTTGGTGCTGGCTACGCCCGTCTACGCTGCCAGATCCTGCACGGCGGTTCGGTCTCTTGAGGACGCCTAATAAACGCACCCCTACAATTGGTGGAGGTGCTGAGTTCGTCCCCTACCAACCTGGAACTCCGGAGCCGTACGCTGCCGCCTGTGTCAACCATGCCAGATGAGACTGCCCCAACACCGGCGGCCAGTTCAACCACCGTCATTTGTTCTGGCGCCATCCGGCAGCGTGACCCTGCCCTCTTCAGTGGGACTGCCGAGCAAGATGTTGACGACTGGTTGTCATCGTATGAGCGAGTGAGCAGCTATAACAAGTGGGATGACACTATCAAGCTGAGTAACGTCATCTTTTATCTCACGGACGTGGCGAACCTCTGGTTTCGAAACCATGAGGCGGACCTACCCACTTGGCCCGTATTTAAGAAGAGCTTTGCAGAAGTGTTCGGCCGCCCTGCGGTGCGCAAGCTCCGTGCCGAACAGCGCTTACGGGACCGCGCTCAACACACCGACGAGACTTTCACAAGTTACATTGAGGACATCGTTGACCTCTGCAAACGTGTCAACGCCGCCATGCCAGAAGCGGACAAGATCCACCACATCCTCAAAGGCATCGCTGATGACGCATTTCAGATGCTCCTCGCGAAAAATCCCACCACCGTCAGTGAGGTCATTAAGCTTTGCCAGAGCTACGACGAGCTCCGCAAGCAGCGCGCTTCTACACGGCGTGCCGGTGTCTGCGACGAAGCCCTCTCCACTCTGGCCCTGGGCGGTACTACTCCTGAGGACTCCCCTCTTCTCAACCAAATCAAAGCCTTCGTTCGTGAAGAGGTCGCTCGCCAGCTGTCCCTCATATCCCATTTTCAAGACCCCGCCCGCCAAGTTTCTGACTCGACCCCGTCTTTGGCTCCTACCATTCGCCGTGTCGTGCAAGACCAAGTCGCTGATCTGCTACCGTCCAGCCCTGTGCCCGCGCCTGTGACAGCACCCCTGACGTACGCCCAAGCGGTGGCCAGGCCACGACATACGCCGGCAGCCGATTCCTACCAGGCCGCCCCTTCTTTCCGTCCTCCGCCGCCGTCTGAGCCCCCGTCTCAAGCTCCGTTTTCAAGGGTTCGCCCACATCCTACCAATCCATGGCGTACTGCGGACAACCGACCCATCTGTTACGCCTGTGGTCTGCCCGGCCATGTCGCGCGACTTTGCCGCCAGCGCCTTCCGCCTTCTCGACCTGACCTGCGCTCCTACCCGTACGATGCCGAACTATCCTCGCCGAGAAGGCCACCTGGTCCCCCCTTTGTTTCCCCTGATAGCCAAATTTACACCACTCGCCGATCGCCTTCCCCTCGACGCCGTTCCCCTTCTCCGATGCTGCGACGTTCTAGCTCCGCGCTTGAGGGAAACTAACAGCCGCAGTTCCGGGGGCAAGAACTGCGCTTGTTTCGAACTCCTCAAGTCCTCCGTGTCGTCCCGCTAATGTAATCGTAGTGTTCGTGGAAGGTGCCAAGGTTCTCGCCCTCGTCGACACGGGCGCTGCAGTATCTGTCATAAGTGAAGCTCTCTGCCGCCGACTCCGCAAAGTGACTACCCCAATTTCTGACTTTTCGCTTCGCACCGCCTCATCACAGCGCATTCATCCCTCAGCCGCATGTACGGCCCGTGTCCTCATTCAAGATGTTTTGTACACCATCGAGTTTATTGTGCTGTCTCACTGCTCACACGACATCATCCTGGGATGTGACTTCCTTTCGACTCATCGTGCCGTTATTGACTGCGCTCGAGCTGAAATCGCCTTTTCTCCGCTGTGTGACGCTCCCTTTTGCGACGTACCTACGCAGTCTGCCAAACTTGTGGTCGCGACTGATACCGACATTCCTCTGTTTTCTGCTGCCCTCGTGCCGCTCTCCTGTGTCGGCGTCCCTCATTCAACTGTTTTCTTCACGCCTTCCGAAACCGCTTCCCGCCATCCCTGCCTCCTGCTTCCCTTTGCTGTTCTGACGATCGACCATGGACAAAGTGCAATTTACGTCTCGAACCCATCTTCGTGCCCGTCAGCAGTGCTCCGAGGTGAATGCCTCGGGCGTATTGAAGAACTTGATTCCTGCCTTCCCTACCCTATTCTCGATACCACCGCTTCCTTCGATGTCGATGTGCTCAGCTCTTGTGATGTTCAGAATGATCCACCGCCCTCCGACGTCTTCCACCGTGCCATTGACGCCGACCTTCCACCCGCGCTACGTGATCAACTCGTCGCCCTCCTCCAGCGCTTCAGTTCTTCTTTCGATCTTCCTCAGACTGCCTTGGGCCGTACGTCTGTCGTTGCGCACACCATCGACACCGGTACACACGCCCCTCTTCGCCAGCGCCCCTATCGTGTCTCGGCTTCTGAGCGCCGCGTCATTTCTGATCACGTGGACGACATGCTCCGTCGGGGTGTCATACAGCCCTCCCACAGTCCCTGGGCGTCTCCTGTTGTGTTGGCAAAAAAGAAAGATGGTTCCATCAGGTTCTGTGTTGATTACCGCCGGCTCAACAACATCACACGCAAGGACGTCTATCCCCTGCCACGAATCGATGACGCCCTGGACTGCTTGCAGGGAGCTGAGTATTTCTCCTCGCTGGATTTGAGGTCAGGCTACTGGCAGGTGCCCATGGCTGACGCTGATCGCTCAAAAACTGCCTTCATAACGCCTGACGGCTTATATGAGTTCAACGTCATGCCGTTTGGCCTTTGCAACGCCCCGGCAACTTTCGAACGCCTGATGGACACTATCCTTAGTGGACTCAAGTGGGAGAGTTGTCTTTGCTATCTCGATGACATCGTCGTCTTTTCTGCGGACTTTTCTTCTGATCTCATCCACCTCGAGCGCGTTCTGACTTGTCTTACTGACGCTGGGCTCCAGATGAATTTGAAAAAGTGCCGCTTTGCTGCCCGACAACTCACCATTTTAGGACATGTAGTCTCTAAAGACGGCATTCTTCCGGACCCCGCCAAACTTCGTGCAGTTGCCGAATTTCCGAAGCCCACCTCACTGAAGCAGCTCCGTAGCTTCGTTGGCCTTTGCTCTTACTTCCGTCGCTTCGTCTTGAATTTCGCCACGATCATCGCTCCTCTGACCCAGCTACTCGCAGGCAGCTCCAACCTCTCCGCTTGGACGCCTGCTTGCGATGACGCCTTCGACACCTTGCGCCGCCTTTTGGTTTCGCCTCCCATTCTGCGCCACTTTGACCCGACTGCGCCTACTGAGATCCACACTGACGCCAGCGGTATTGGACTGGGTGCCGTTCTCACTCAACGCAAACCTGGCTTCCGTGAATATGTGGTCGCCTACGCCAGTCGGACCTTGAGCAAAGCGGAGGCCAACTATTCTGTTACCGAACGAGAATGTTTGGCCATCATTTGGTCTATTGGAAAATTTCGTCCCTATGTCTACGGTCGCCCGTTCTGTATAGTAACCGACCACCATGCCCTGTGCTGGCTGGCCTCTCTCAAAGACCCGTCAGGCCGCCTAGCTCGCTGGGCTCTGCGATTGCAGGAGTATGACATTCATGTCATTTACCGCTCTGGCATCAAGCATAATGACGCGGACGCTCTTTCCCGCTCGCCGCTACCTAGTGCTTCATCGCCTGCTCCTGTGTCTGCTTACGACTTGTCCTCGCTTGCCACTGCCGACATGTCCACCGAGCAGCGGAAAGACCCTTGGATCGCCACTCTTATTAACTTCCTTTCGAGTCCTACGACTGATAATTCGTCCCGTTCCCTCTTACGTCAAGCCCGTCACTTTTCTATTCGGGACGGTCTCCTCTATCGTCGCAATTACCTGTTCGACGGACGCAAATGGCTCCTAGTGATCCCCCGCCATCTACGCACCGACATTTGCGCCGCTTTCCATGCGGACCCCCAGTGTGCACATGGCGGCGTGTTGAAAACCTATACGCGTCTGCGTCTCCGATTCTACTGGCGTGGCATGTACCGCTTTGTTCGCCACTTTGTGCGATCTTGCCCATCCTGTCAACGGCGTAAATGTCCGCCTCACACCTCGCCTGCTCCACTGCAGCCGTTACCCTGCCCTGCCCGCCCGTTTGACCGCGTTGGCATAGACCTCTACGGCCCCCTCCCTCCCACTCCCGCTGGTCACCGCTGGATTATCGTGGCCGTGGATCATCTCACACGTTATGCTGAAACGTCTCCATTACCATCTGCCTCCGCCCGCGACGTGGCTTCCTTTCTTCTAAAGAACCTGATTCTTCGCCATGGTGCTCCTCAAGAACTGCTCAGCGACCGTGGACGCGTATTCCTGTCTGACGCTCTTGAGGTCCTCCTCAAGGAATGCCGCATTATCCATCGAACCGCTTCGTCTTACCACCCTCAGACCAACGGCATGACCGAGCGTTTCAACCGAACCCTCAGTGACATGCTGTCCATGTACGTCGACGCCAACCACTCCAACTGGGACCAAGTTCTTCCCTTCGTCACCTACGCATATAACACTGCAACACAAACCACCACTGGATTCTCTCCCTTCTTTCTTCTGTACGGCCGAGAGCCCCCCTGCACGATGGATACTCTTCTTGGCTACCAACCCGACATTTTCGAGTCCACGCCACTGTCCGACGCTGCCAGGTACGCCGAAGAATGCCGCCAGCTTGCTCGCTCGTTTACCACGCAGACCCAGTGGCAGCAAAAACATGACCGCGACACTTCCGCGGCCTCTACCTCCTACCCTGCCGACTCCCTTGTGTGGCTCTGGGTGCCTCCCACAACTCCCGGCCTTTCGCGGAAACTGCTGCATCGGTATCATGGTCCCTACCGGGTTCTCAAGCAAACATCTCCGGTCAATTATATTGTTGAGCCTGTTGCACCCGCTGCGGACTTGCGTCGCCGTGGCCGCGAAACCGTCCACGTCGACCGACTGAAGCCGTACTACGACCCTTCTGTTCTTCCTTCCCCTTAAGACGCCAGGATGGCTCCTTTTCACCGGGGGGAAACTGTAGTGTGCCAACTGTGACAGGTTCCGCTACCGCCATGCGCCGACACTGCGCTGCGCCTGACGACGACGAAGTTATGCGCCGACACTACGCTGCGCCTGACGACGACGAAGTTGCCCCGCTCTCTTGGTGCTGGCTACGCCCGTCTACGCTGCCAGATCCTGCACGGCGGTTCGGTCTCTTGAGTGAGTGAGTGAAAAACATTTATTGTCCAACAGAATGAGACTACCTCACCCAGACCTCCCCTGTCCCATACCCTCAGTTGAGGGAGGAGGATCAGGAGAGATCCGGCCGCATGGGGTAGTCGCGTCAGATGCTGGCCGGGATCTCTTGTATCCCGGCGGCCTCTTCAGCCAGTCGGACGGCGGTGAGCTGGAGCTCAGGGTCCGAGCTCCGGAGCAAGGTCTCCCAGGCGTCTCTACTATTAATGTTCTTCGCCCTGCCTGGGGATTGGCTACACTCCCATATTATGTGGTCGAGGGACCCTCTCGCTCCGCACTTCTTGCACTTATCGTCTTCTATTTCAGGAATTATATGTTTGCATAGAATTGGGTGTGGGTAGACATCTGTTTGTAGACGCCTCCACGCCACCGCCTGTTGATTGTTGAGTGTTATGCTAGGCGGGGGAAAGTGCCTGCGATGTTGTCTATAATATTCTGTAATATTCTGTATTCTGTGACGCCTAATAAACGCACCCCTACACACTGAAATTTTGTGATACCAGCAAAATGATATTCAAGCACGCTTCGGCTCAAACCTGAAAGGAGCCATCAGTAAACCAGATTGATTTAACTTCCAGGAACCTCTTTATTGCGACAGCTGCTAGTCTGGGAGCTACAGGATGTACAGAATGACAGAATTTCCACTCAGGAGTACAAAAATTGGCCTACGATTACTCCGCAGAAGAACATTTTTTATTTACTTATTTGAATTTCCTGCAGCGCCGTGAAACCATAATTGCAGGAGGGGATGCATACTACATACATTTCAAACAAACAACATGGGCTACCCGGTAAGTTATACATGGCAATGAAGAAGAAAATAGAAAGAAGGTAGTGGCATCAACTTTGCGTGCTCATCTGTCAGGTTTGCTGGGAGTATCAATGCGAAAATTCGATAAAGTGAGCATTCACGCACGCCTCGGGCTCGACAGCAGTGCACGAAAAGCATTTTCAGACCGACATTCAACAACAGTATGAGGCAGCTTATTCCACTTATTGATGGTATGCGGAAAGAAAGAGTGCTTGAATGCATCACTACGACATTGCGTCTCGCGTATTTTATGCGAAACATATTGCTAGAGCTATGCCCCACGCCGTCACCGTGGCTCTACGCGCCCAACCACGTGACACAATGACGTCACACCACGTGACACGATGACGTCATGAGAGTTGAGAAGCAGGTCCCCCACCTCGCGCCGTCGCTCGGAGCTGTACGCGACCAACCACGTGACACGATGACGTCACACCACGTGACACGATGACGTCATGACAGATGAGAAACAGGTCCCCCACCTCGCGCCGTCGCTCGGAGCTGTACGCGACCAACCACGTGACACGATGACGTCACACCACGTGACACGATGACGTCATGACAGATGAGAAACAGGTCCCCCACCTCGCGCCGTCGCTCGGAGCTGTACGCGACCAACCACGTGACACGATGACGTCACGGCAGATCGCCGTCACGCGCTGGGAGAGGGAGAACGATGCCATCGCACAGACGCCGGAATGTCCTCGAGCGGCATTCCCGCGCATTTCGAACGCGCGTTCACACTCGGTGTAGGTGAAACGCTCGCTCCACCGGGCAGGCGGACGCGGCTTCCGTGGCAATCCAGGCGCTCACCCAACGCGCGTCTCGGGGTTAGTCGGCGTTCCGCTGTAGCCATGCCGTTGTCTTCCCCCACGACGAAGGCTTCTAGTGGCTGTATTAAAATGACCAAGTATTCAACCAAGGAAAGCCATGTATTACCAAGCCTAGCCATCAATATGCTTCGCATCTGAGAAGGCTTAACCTTAGCTAAGCCTCAGCCATTTTTTTCATTCATGTTCGCACCGTTTCGATGTAAAATAGGGTGGCAGCAAATATGTTTTAGGGTTTTACGCAGTTTTATTAAAATAAATGCGGTAGAGAAATTCTAGTATAATCTGTAGTCAGCGCTCCTTAAGGGAGTTCCACTCCAAATCCTGCTTAATGCTGCTACTACGAACATCAGAACTATAGCTGTTAGTAAGAAACCGCGCTGCACAATTCTGAATTCGCTCCAGAATAGCACAATGAGTACCGGCTTGAGGGTCCCATACAGCACAGGCATACTCCATGATTGATCTGATGTTAGTAAAATATAAAAGCTCCTTAACTTTTGAGGAGCATCCCTAAAATTCCTTTTTAAAAAATTTAACATTCTCGACGCCTTTGTTGCTATGTAATCAACCTGTTTTCTCCAGGTAAGGTCAGCCGAAAAGTAAACACCAAGATATTTATAATACGACACTTTAGATAAAAGCTGCTCATTATAGCATACTCCAAGTCAATTGGAGTGCGCCTGAGCGTAAAGGAAAGACAGTAGCATTTAACCCCATTGAAAGACATGCTCCATTTTTCGCACCATTGTTGAATGCGGTCTCAGTTTTGTTGAAGATGATCTATGTCACATAGCGCTTTTATTGAATAATACAAAACACAGTCATCGGAGTACAACCGCAAATGGCAATTAACATTTTCTACTATGTCACTGACATAAATTAAAAACAGCAATGGCCCTAACAATGACCCCTTCGGAACTCCCGAAGTGACTGTTGCCATATCTGAAAAACAACCATTCATCATGAAGCGTTGCTTGCGCCCTTAAGGATAATTTTTAATCCATTGATATACATCATTTGTTACACAAAGAAATGAGAGTTCAGGGAGCAACAGGAAGTGATTAACTGTATCAAATGCCTTTTTGAAATCCAGGAAAACGCAGTCTGCTCGCGGCAGTCGAAGGCAGCGAAAAGATCACGGCTAAATTCAACTAACTGTCTTGTGCATGAACGGGCAGCTCTAAAACCATGTTGGGCGTCTTTAAAGAATTTATTATATTCGAGGTGCTTAATCAGTGAACTGTAGATTATGTGCTCGATTATTTTGCAACAAATACACGTGAGCGAGATAGGCTTGTAATTCGCGACAGTATTTCTTCATCCGCCTTTGTGAATCCGTACTACGTTAGCTAGTTTCCGCTCATCAGGAACAACGCTGCGCGCTAGTTGGTTCATTTCAACAAAATGTAGGACGGCGCGAATAAGTAAGGGACGGAGACAGAGAAACCAGAACGACATCACGGGCGCAGACTTCCGCATTTTTCTTCATGAGTGGTAGCGCACGCTATAAAAGCGCAGAACCGAAGCTTTGAACCAGCTTTGTCATTCGCGCAGGTACAGATTGAAGATAGCACATAGTGATCTATCTTTCCTTGGCTAAGCACGAACAGAAAAACAGAGCAAGATCATTTAGTATGCCAAGCCAAGATAAACTAGTTAGCGGTAAGCCATCTTGTCGCTAGGAGCTTCATGCCGTGGTGTCGTTTTGGTTTCTATGTAATGGCTTATTAGCCCAGCCCTGCCTTTGTTGACGGTTACGCTTCACGGTGAACAGATTTTTGGGTGTAGCTGCTGCGGCATTTGAACCATAGGCTATCGTATGCGAAACACGCCCTGCGGTACGGAAGGGGCTCTGAGTTTCGGCTTGGGCCGCAAGCACAACGATCCGCCGTCGCTAAGGTTTGCGCGCGCAACTCTGGCGACATCTCTGAGTGAGCGGCGGCCACAACTGGAACACCTGGCGACGTGCTCATCGCATTTAACGTCATTGGCGAGCAGACGAGGGCACGCGCTTTTCAGGTGCTTGATTAAGGCCGATCACAGAAGCGATTTTCCTGTGAAAAACTGGCGAACAGACGCCCGGCATCGTCCGGCGTCTGTTCGCCGTCGATCAAGCCGGGTTACATGTATGCTGGCCTGGCGGTCAGCCGCTCACCAGAAACGGCCACTTCGGGTTGCCATCCCCGACCAATCAGGGCGCGACTTTGGCTTCAGGACGTCGCATACGTCTCGGCTAGCTAGCTAGGCACACATCGCGACAAAAGCGGCGTGCCTCTCCTACAATTATTGAAAAATTGACCACACCTGTCCAGACGCGAATAATAGTTTTGTAAAGCAAAAATTGCTGCCGAACCTCGCACGGCAACAATAGCAACACGCCACGGCTAGACGCTTTCACGATCAATGCGGCACGGGGGGTGGAGGAGGTTGCTTTTTCGCGTCTTCTATTCTAAGTTCTGTGAAAAAGGGCAGAACTCTCAAGCTAGCATTAAACGTGAAAATTTTTTTAGCCTGTTTGCCACCGCTAAATAAATTATAGGATAGTTACAAATACATGGCACATCTTTTCCAGCAACAATGATATAAGGGCGGCACACAAATTGTCTTTCGCTGCATGTGGTGCTCCATGGCGACAAAACGCCGGCGTTCCACCACGCTGGTTTTGGCAGCACGAAGCTCATCGGTCAAGTTCGCTCTATGTGCGTCGGCTTTTAGGGTGCCACGTTAGGGGGAGCACTAAGGGACCCTATGCTAGGGTGCCTCGATAGGCAGAACCGCTTTGAGGGTGGACACCATTCTTGACGGCGACATTTTCTGTCCCACTCTCAAGTTCGGCTGCATTGAGTGCAATGGGGCGTTTAAAAACAGCTGCCGGTATCGCATGGAATTGCTCAAATATGTTGTCCTAAGAAGACAGCGCAGCCTAAGGTATTGCTTAAATAATGAATCTGAGTTAGTTGCGTTGAATCATATCAACTTTCGCAGCTAATCGCAGGCTAATCGCCGAGGAACTCGGCGATTTGTCAACAGTCGTCAAATTCAGCCTCACGCATGACATACTCTGGTGGTGTCTGTTGACCTGGATTCCCTACATTTCTTGACTTCTCCAACAATCAAGGTTAATTATTTCGGCCTGCATTTGCATAGCTGCCAAATACTAGCACTCAGGCAGCTTCTCGTTTGCCATGAAGTCAAGTGAAGAAAGTTACCTTTGACGGCTGCTAAACTTTCAGCGAGAAAGCACTAATGCGCCGGTTCTGACCCGAGGAAAATCGTCTAGCGTTTGTTAGTTTGTTAGTGTGTCCGAGAGCAACCTCAATTGCACAAATTACACCCGTGGCAGCACTTGCCATCCCAGGGCAATGGTGTACTACTTAACCGCTCCACCACTGAACCAATATTGCATGAAGACTCGGAGGGATCTGTCCATGTTAAGCAAAGACCAATCGGTATATATGGATACGCTGTGATCTCGCGCTCTATACAGATCTTTTAAACATTCTCTTCAATTTGTTACTGTGAGCATGTACAGTCGTGTATTATACCTCCGCTCAAGAATTGTCCTGGAATGCAAGCATTTCCCATGCCTTCGCATATTTAGCAGCTGTCTGCTGGTTTCGAGCGGTATCGTTTGACCTGCGATTCCCACTTTGTTTATTTTTGCGTCTGCTGTACCGAGCCAAGCGAATAAGCCGCTGTCCTTTTCAAGTACACAAAGAAAACCCGGGAACACTATAGCCTCTAGTAGCTTTATCTCTGACTACTGCATCACTCACAAAACACTACCTCACTTTCAGCAAGTGGCCGAATGGGTGAAATTGCTCCCTTTCGCAAAGGTATTGCACGTTTCGAGCGTTTCCCGTCACCTGTATTCTCCAGATGAGAGGCACCTCGTCGCACGTCGCAGCTTTTTCCTCTTGATTACAGCCAACTCAGTACACATCGCACGTTTAGCACCACGCTGGTAGAAGTCGTGTGTTTTGTGCACCAGACCAAATGCCCACGCGCCGATGACGCAAACCGGGAAGCTGTATCGTCCCGCAGCTTATTTTCCAAGGGGACACGAGGGTTAAAACCTGACAGCCTGATCAAAATTACCTAAGTACTTTTTTTCAGAAACTGATCGTGACAAAGATGTTTCCCAGTAAGGCAGCCATGGTGTTTAGGCGCTCTCGCTAGTAATCGAGTTTGTGAAGCTTATGTCGCGGCGTTTTGTTCGGCTAATTATTTTATCTTTGTGCCACGAATAAATCCCCTCACCCCTCAATGTTTGCACCAGCTCACTACGAATATTCTGGCGCCATACGTATACCTTCGCTGCGTCAGTAAGCAAATAAGTCGTGGCAGCGTGATGCGAACAAAAAAAAAACTTTTCGGTCTATCGAAGAAAATTGGACTATATTTAAGAAGAAAATTACTGAACTAACTGATCAGTTCATTCCTAAGTTCACCTTCCGAGAGAGTTCACAGAAACCATGGTTCACTAAAACGCTAAAACGTTTGGAGAATAGAAAGAAGCGTCTATTTCGTGCAGCCAAAGCAAAAACTAACCAGGCGGCCTGGGACAAGTATTACGCAGCCGAAAAGGCATATAATTCATCTGCTCGGAATGCCAAACGTTCCTTTTTTAACAAAGACTTGCCCCGAATACTACACACTAATCCTCGAAAATTCTGGGACACCATCAACCCAAAACACAAAGGCGATATCAGTGTCACAAATGAAGCAGGAGACGTGCTTAGTCATGCAGAGTGTGCTCACATGTTCAATGTTGCATTTCAATCAGTGTTCACTAATGAATATGATGCCCCCTTTTCTGTGCCAAACACTTTTATTTATAATGTTATGCCACCTGTTGAATTTAACGCATCGGGAATTCTGTCACTAATCGATAAAATGAAACTTTCATCTTCGGCCGGTTTCGATAATGTCAACGCCAAATTTCTTAAGAATACGAAACTCACCAGTGCCAGTTACTTATGTTTGCTATTCCAGCAGTCACTCTCTTCTGGCCAACTTCCTGGTGACTGGAAAAATGGGAAGGTCATTCCAGTCTTCAAATCCGGTAACACAAATCCTCCGTTAAATTATCGCCCCATTTCTTTAACAAGCGTGCCTTGCAAGCTAATGGAACACGTCATATTCTCCCATGTCATTGCCTTCTTGGATTCGAACAATTTTTTTCATCCTGCGCAGCACGGGTTCCGGAAAGGCTTTTCTTGCGACACTCAACTAGCCCTTTTTATTCATGACTTGCATGCCAACCTAGATCTTAACCTGCAAACTGACGCTATATTTCTTGATTTTAAAAAAGCCTTCGATAAAGTTCCCCACAAACGCCTGTTGTACAAGTTATCTAACCTTAATATCGATCCTAATGTTGTTGCATGGATTAAAGAATTCCTAACTAACCGCACTCAGTCCGTCTTTGTAAATGAACACACTTCCAGCTTCCTTCCTGTAACATCTGGCGTCCCTCAAGGTTCCGTACTAGGTCCCCTTTTGTTTTTAATATACATAAATGATTTGCCCTCGCATGTGTCTTGTAAAATTCGCATGTTTGCTGACGATTGTGTTATTTATGAAGCAGTTAATAACAATTCTGATCAATTATCTCTCCAAAACAACCTTAACAAGATTCGGGATTGTTGTAAAATTTGGCTAATGGAGCTTAACCCTCACAAATGCAACGTACTCTCTTTTCATCGCCGCCGTAACCCGCTCGTGCCCTTCTATCACATAGACTCCGTTCCCGTGCTGCCAGTAGAATCATACAAATATTTAGGCGTAACCTTGTGCGCTGACCTCTCCTGGAAAGCGCATATAACTAACATCATTTCTTCAGCTAACAAATCCCTTGGTTTTCTAAAACGTCATCTGCACGATGCGCCCATGCATGTCAGGTTATTAGCTTACGAAACACTTGTGAAATCGAAATTAGAATACGCATCACCCATTTGGCATCCACATCAAGCTTATCTAACCAACGCATTAGAAATTTTGCAAAACCGCGCAGTCAGATTTATTCATTCTTCATATCATTACAGCACGAGTGTTACATATCTGAAATCGCTTTCAGGCATACAGCCACTCGAGCTGCGCCGCCGCACAGCCAGTCTTTTATTATTTCACAAGTTCTTTTACAGCCATCTACGAACTGCACCCTACATGGTCCCTCCGGCACGCATATCTCACCGCACTCTCCATCAACTCCAGATCAGCCGTCCACGTGCACGCACAGTCACCTTCGCAGCTTCATTTTTTTCACGCACCGCCGCGGACTGGAATGGCCTTCCCGCTGACATTGCAACAATAACCTGTCCCGCGAACTTCGCACGCAGAGCTAACACCTTTTCGTCATCATCATAACGCATGATTACTTTGTCGCACCAAACGTTGTACCCACCCCTTATGTAATGCCCCTGAAAAGGGGTCTTTAAGGAAATAAAATTGATTGATTGATTGATTGATTGATTGATTGTGTAGTATCTTTAAGCATAACAGTAAAAATAGCAGATTGCTGCACCTCAAAGTGTAGAAACAATTCACCGAAACGTGTGCAAACTTGAGTTAATAAGTTGTAACACATGATATAAGCGTGGCTACCTGAAGGCATTTGCCGGTTTCAAGTAAGCAATCGTGCATAGCTGTTCGAGGCTGGTTTTTCTGCAAATATGCGCTTTAGGATCGAACTACCACATGTCGCTCAAATGTATGAATTTTACAAAGCCGCCAAACATTCGTCTATACAAGTGCACGCCGCTGGAAAATAGGAAATTATGTAGAGAAGAGCTGCCAGCGCTGTTATCATTTCAACGTATTTGAACCTACCATTGCCAGTTATGTTGTAAGCTTATTTTAATACGATGTACTAGTTACTCTGAGAACAATGTAACAAGAGCTTCACTCTGATGTAATGAACGTCCAATTGCGCTTTACCAAGGCTAGAAACAAAGCTTTTGGTCCTTTTACTCATCGGTCAAGCAAATTTACATATTTCTTCAGTACGTACACATTTACCTCAAAAAGCATTTAGAAATATTTTTATGAGGCATAACAAACCTCCTTCGCTTTTTGTCCCACAAGGCTGGACAGTCGATGCAATGGGCTAGCAGAGGTGTGTTGCAAGCTGAAGAGGCATCATAAACCGGCTGGCTATATGGACGCATATTGGCGTAAATGATATAGTGATGCAGATGAGCCAAAGAAGAACCTGCATGCTTGATCATCTTTTTATCTTTGTCAACATTGCTCTAGCTGTAAACTGGTTTCAATGGCAGGCGGTCATGCCGAAAACAAATACTGCTTTCTTTAGGAGTGCTTCATGGCATTTTAAAGCAGCCTTTTCAATCAAATATTTCTGGGGAAGTTTAAGCAGTGCGCCACTTATAGGGAGGGCTAGCGTGGGTAAGTGGTGTTACGCGTTTAAAAATTTGTTTGTCCAGAAATTTCCTCGTGCGTGCGTGAAAGACGAGCAACTGGATTAATTAGCAGTAACTGCAAAGCATTGCATGTACTTCATCTTCCAGAGAGTGTGCAGCGACCTTGAGACTCCACTGGCAAGGACGGTCTCACCTTAAAGTCCATAAGTTTTTTTGCCATTTTTTTTTCAATCTGTCTCCCAATTTTCGCCTTTCACCGCTTCAAATGAACTTCTGGTCGTGCCTCCCACGGAGAGCGCCTGGGGGCATTTCCAAGCTTGCGCGGGGGTTTTCCGAGGAAATCATTTGATCCTTACCGGCCCACCGAAAGCCGAATACAGGGCAACGCAAGTTATTCGGATGAGCGCGAGTGCCGGCACCACGGCTAGGAGGGCTTTGAAATGCCTTGGGAAAGTTGTATTTGTACTACGGACGCTGAAGGACGAGGAGCTAACTCCGCTGACTGCTCGAGCGTTCCCAGAGTTGTCAAGTTGTTCGCTAGTGAAAATCTGCACATGATCTTTAGATAAATTTTATGAGTTAAATTTTCATCGACGTGATCAAGTATTATTATTTATGATTAGACCAACGAATAGCGCCAGTGACGCACAGTTGCAACAAAATTGCTGGTGCCAAAACCTCAACACCTTCTAGCTTCCAAATAGGCTCAAATCATTCATCTGCAGCCGAATACGTGAATACATGAAAGCAGGTCATTTGTAGAAATAGGGTGTTTTGCCTTGCACTGCCGAGCCGAAAACTGTTTCGAGCGCCGTTAGCCAAGCGTTCAATTTTTCCACGCTGCCAGTTGCAGATTCCCGGCAGAGGTCTGCACCGACAAGAAAATGGACCAAGACAGTATTGGGATGGTGAAATTTGTCTCTCGGTGGCAATGAGAGCTTGTGCAGTCTTCCTGGCGAATTGATAGTCTTCGACGCGTCGGAATGTGCTCTACTTCTGCTCGCTTCCGAAAATGTCAATTGCTAGTTTCTCGGTTCCCAGCGGTCCGCAACCAAGCGTCGGGAGCATTCTTCTGAAATTAAACTTCTATAGCTTCCGCTGTCAAATAACATTTAAGACATCACTTTCGCCTCCGTCCCTTTGTTCCGTTTGGTCACTGCCGGCATTAGCGCACTCTCTTTGAGGCGATTCTGATCGACTTCCGAAGCATGTAGGGTTACTTCTCCAGCTCCTTCGGTATATAGCACAATCTTCTTTATATGAGTTAATGAAGGCGGGATCACACATAGAGGTCGCATGGCTTCGTACGCGTTTCTTTTTTTTTGTGGTTACCTTTCACTCTGCAATTCTTGGCTCGATGCCCTTGCTTGGCGCAATGAAAGCACCTGTCTTTTGACGGTAAAATTGATTTCTTTTGTTTAATATCCAAAATTGAAATACAATCTTCTCCGTGATTGCTCTGTGAAAGATTGGGCGGGAGATCAGTGATTTCTAGCCATGCAAAGCTCTGGCCAAGGAGTGTCGAATGCTCCCTCTTCATTTCTATTTTGGCCCGTGAAAATGAAACGCTAGCTTACCCCTTGCAGTGTCGGAGCGATGCTGGAAGGATTGCTGGCGGCTCTCGAACTCCAGTCTGCTTAACCGAAGTAGAGACTTGAGTGGTGTCCGGTTACCGGTCATTGTTGTTGAGCATGTCGTTGACAGGGCGCAGTCGTCTGACGGTATAGATGACATTGCACTCGGTGCAGGTTGCTCGTCCGCGTGCGCGATGTGGTAGACGAGGACGAGCTCCATTGGAAACGCAAGAAGCAGGAGGGGGTGCAGCGGGGTGCTCTAAGCGTAGTCGCCGACGCATTACGCCTTCAAGCCTCGCATACCCACATGCACGTTGTTGTAGAGCGGCCGCAAGCCGCGTACACTTTCCGCTGACGTCAGAGACCGCATATCTATTGGCTCCTGCATGTGTTATTGTATCAGGGACGCTTCGTCACAGATTGGCTGCTTGAGGATTTCGATGGCATCGGTATAGCAATCAGCTGTAGTTTGAAGCTCCGCAACAGCGGTTTCAGCTTCTCTGGTAAGAAGAGACTTTAGGCAGCTAAAGCGGTCAGTACAGGAGAGCTCCGGAATGGCATAGAGCATTTTGAGAGTTCCAATTTGGGCAGTTTTATCCTATGATATGCCCACGCTGCAACTGTGGTCGTTGATTCGACTCTATTTTCAGAGATTTGTCTTCAGATTTAATCCGCAGATACTAGTGGCATTCTTGTTTATATGATCAAGAACCTGTTCAAACTTGGCGTGCCCACATGACTCAGCCTGAAAGTGAAAACAATGGCACAGTTTGTCTTTTCAAGTGATACTTTCAATTAATAATAATACTTTAACGTGTGAATACCAGCATTGTGCTACACATGTGTACAGGTGCCGTGAAAAGTAAATGGAAGGCAATATTAACGAAAAAATTTAATCATTACCCGCTCAATTCATGCATCCTTGAATACATATGTGCAGACTTATTGTGACTGTGCGAGTTGCACTGTGCACGAACAGACATAGACCATTATGCTTTAGATTTAAAGAAATTAAATTTTTGTGACAAAGTCGCCTTCCATTTACTTTTGGCGGTGACTGTACGTATTTGTTCATAACCGAATTGACAGGATTCTTTTGACTTTCCCCACTTTGTGCCGGTATCTATGCGGAATACTTGCAAAGAATTCCAATCCAAAATCAGCTGAGGCCCGCATTTTAAATATCCTAAGCATCTAGCCATAATGATTTTTCAAAGTAGTTGGGCTGAGAAATTTGTACTACCATGCATAAAATTAACTAACCCCCTCCAGGTCTAGAACCGAACCCGCAGGCAGGGCGACGTGATACAAAATTTAGAGGGGGCGGGGGGAGGAGGGAAGGGGAGGGCAGGTTAGTTTTCTCCCCGACAGTACCAGCAGCAATGCTATTCTGTTGCGGTTCGCCGGTTTCTTGTGGTGCTGGCTACTACCAGCATCGTGGCCATAATTACGAATGGATGTGGCTAGCCGTGCAAGAGTTTAGCTTTCTTCCTATCAAAAAAAACGAAAACAATAGCACGCATATGTGTTTTAATTATCTGGCGTCCTTTAACCCACATGCTTAAAAATAATTTCAAGTACGACTGTGGATATTTACGCTGCGGGTGGAAAAAACACTGTTTATGTTCCATTCACCTCAAGATTCATGGCTGCCATGGCTGAAACCGATTATATTTCCGCAGTGTCTGCTAAACACTGCGCTAATTTGTGAACTTCATTGATTGTTAGTATACATAACAGGCCAATATAGCAAATAAATGAAATCTGCAGAAAATCTACTTTAGTTCAGCGCCAGTCCTGTCCACTTCTTCCTTTGTCCTCGTCTTTTCGTGCTGCATTCTTTAACCATGGGCACCAAGAGGATGGAAATAAGGAAAGGAATACGAGAGGGGTATGATTGTGCGAGGTATGATATACGTAAGGGTATGGGATGTATGATGTAAGAATCACCTCCTGCAACAACTGTCGTACAAAACTGGTTCTGTTTTTCCAAAACAGATATTACTCTGTCTGTATTCAGCCACCCTTCCAACAACAACATCAAAGGACTACGCCTCTCTCTACTGATCTCACGCGGTCGGCTACAGAAAATGCTCGTATCGTCCGTAGTGCTCAATTACTGATAACAAAAGCTATGCATCCCGTTTTGTGCTTTGTCTTGTCCTCTTTCGACGGATCACCTGTCACTTGTCAGTTGACGGTCCTCACGAACTGCCATAAAACCGATTCTTCTTTAGCCTCGTCACCCGTTCCAGTTTATTTTACTTCTGTTCTGCGCTCCCCTATTCACATCTGCTTTTTGCTATGTAAAGGAGCTATCAATATCCTAGAAGCGACCAAAGTTGACGTCAATGCATGACGTCGCTATTGTCGCCGGCCGGCTGCCTGTGTCCAGAAACGATACAGAGAGCAGCAGGAGGAAGATTGATGAGAACTTAGAGAGGTGAAAAACAACATTGCGATTTCTCATGTTTGCGTCTTTGAATGACGGCGTCTTTGATGAACGAAAACGAGATGTGGTACTGGAATAATACACCGGTAAGTTGCGCCTACCTAACTGATGAAGGAATATCAATTCTGGAGGTTTGACTTTCGTTCTGGTAGCAGAATACTTTCCGCCATTACCATGGAGAGCTTAGCCCTCCTAATGCTAGAGACAGGCGTGGAATGTTTTTATCACCCACGAATTTTTTTACACGGTTTTTAAGTGTAATTTTAAAGACACTTCATCCGGCTTTACGTGGTCACTGAGTTACAGACTCTACAGGATGCTGTGGAATTCGCTGATAATTGCTCGCTTAACAAACACATTAATCACCACTGTCAGCGAAGTGAAGCAACCAGCTGGCGATGAAATTTAGGGTATTTTGGATGTCTGGCAGGCAATTTATTTACAACAGAGGTGTCTGTTGCATTGCGTTATTTAATTTTTGTAGAGCGATACATTGATTTTACTTGACCATAGACAGTGTGTTAAAAACTTAGAAAATGATGTACACAGAAATACTAACGGTAAAATTGCTTGTCTCTCCATCATACCTTCGAACCGTGAAGAAAAACGTGCGTTTTGCATTTCATTTACACAGGACCATATTAGAACACGTTCGACCGCAAGGATGAAAGCGGCGGCACAATCATTGGGAATTCAGAGTTCTCGTACTCCCGGGTGCCTTTAGGGTGGAAGCCACGCAGTAGGATAGACGGGAGTGCCAACTGTGACACTCGGATAGCGGTGAACTGTTTTGTCGTTAGCTTTAAACCAGGATACATCAATGGAAATTTCTTCGCGCTGCAGTGAAAAGTCATTCAACCACCGATGCTGCATCTACTAAGCTGAGTTTTGTAAATTTTATAACTACGCACAACATCTGGCTGTTATGTGGCATCCGTGCCCATTAAAAAACCTCAGGTAGGTGAAATTAATCAAGAGCCCTCCACTAGGCTATCTGTGTTTTCTCACATGCAGATGTTTGACGTTAAACATGACATGCCTTACTCTTTTGCTGATGCTGCATTAATACTGACTTGAAGTACTTCTATGGAACACAAGACAAACAACTGAAAGAGCAGTCGCGAAACACGCCTGCATGGGCAGCGCAAACGATTAGGAGTCAGGGCAAGGTGGCAGGTGAGCTGTATGAAGTAGGCAGAAGCAGTTGACAAACGCAGCGACACAGGCGACGGTGCCAGTGCAGCGCCACGCAGCAAACAACAGCCGCGATCTATGCCACGACGCTTGCATGTCTTTGAAAATTGAGGGCGAGGCAGCAGCCCTCTAGGAACCTCAGCAACGCCGGAGGAGCGGCGCGGTGGGATTGCGTGCCCAGCACCAAAGCCAAATCCGGGCGCCATAAATTAGACGCCCTACTAAACTCTCTACGATGTAGCTAAACTGAGCCTGTCTTATCAGCGGAGTCGGCAATCCTGCCTATCTTACGCCATGGCGACGGCCTAGGAGAGAGATGGCGCAGAGAGGTTAGAGTGTCTTAAATGATCACAGGCGCTGCTGTTTTTAGGCACCTATCTCAGAGGTGCGGATATATGAAACAAATATTTTTTTTCAGAATCGCGCTTTTGAACAACCTGCAAGCAACAAAAAATTGCTCAAGATAAAGATGATGTTTGGTTTCGAACTGAGGAGGCTATCGAATTTACACTAACGCTTCGAGGACGCGTGTGTCATATGCCTAAATGGCTCACTTCGAGAGGAAGCTCTCGAGTCCGGCCAACGTGCAAGCAAAGAATTATGAATGTTATTGTAGGTTCTCAAGAGCTTAGCGGAAATAAAATTATGCGCATGTTTGGAACTTACAATTCAAAGCGTTGCCTTCTATATTCGGGAGTTCAGGAAGCGGGTCTTATGTGTCCTTTCTTTCTATCCCGTATCCGTTTTTTGCGCTAACTTCTTTCGAAAAATCACGCAAACGGACGCGGCTCTGAACTATTTACTTAATTATATCGCAAAACGATAAAACCTTAACGGCTGTCACCAAATCTTGCGTTGCAAAGTAGAAACCAGTTAAGTTTTCCTGTTTTTTTAGGTTACTTCTGCAATAAACACAACAGCAGGTCACGTGGCCTCCACTTGCATCATGCGGTCTTTTCTTTTCTTAGATGCCTAATTCATGGCAGACGAAAATAATAATAACTATGATAAGTATTATCCACAGAGGATTATCTCCAGAGAGGTATATTCGGCTCCTGAGTCCCTGCACACGCCAATCCTATCGCACGCTGCACACGCTTGTTCTAAAAAGCAAGTACCCATCGAAATGTGAGTAGATGAAGCGAAGAAACCAAGGCAGTCTTTAACAGTACCGGAAAGATTGGCGTTGAAATTATTTTTCGCGTTGCTTAATAGGTATTAAAAAATTTGTTAAGATTGAAATTGTATTCCCTACACACGTATATTTTATTAGGCACATGTTTTATGGCCAGAACTTTGAAAACACTTTCAGGAGTGACGTGGAGCCGCGTAATTTTTCTACTAACATAATGGCTAAAAAGAGCTCAAGTTACATAGAAGTAGAACGAAAGGAATACGAGTTATCATTTATAAATACTGGAATAGTACCGTGCCAGGATGCTAAGCTAAATGAACGCACTCCCGCTCTTCGAAAAAAAAAGCATGAAAGCGAGCAGAAAATACGACAGAAAGGATATGCTAATGCAGGAGCTAATGCCCACGTCTTCATACAAGGTTCCTACGAGTTCGTTCCATTCGCCACAGGGGAAACAGAAAAAAGCCTACTGTAACCCGAAATGCGCTTTCACGAGCACGCCTACTGATTTCTGAAACACCCACGGTTTCGTTTACCCGCTTTAAAGGGTACATCAACAAACAAAGTTTCTGAATTACGAATTCCCATCGCTTCCAAAAACCGTGAGTAGTGCGGTAAACTGCCTTCGAACACGCAAGCTGTCCCGGAGGAAATCCTCTTATGTAAAACATTGCATACGGCGCCCTATCTTCTCCCCTTGTTGGAGGGAAAACCACTTTCGTTTTCTAGCAACACGTTCAGCTTTAGCGTTTCATCATGAACTTCATTATTGTCTGAAGAAGTGGATGCGGGAGAGGCCGTATTCAATTCGCTGGCACCGGATGCAAAGTACTTCTGCTCGACGAGTAACTAGTTGGGGCCAAACACGAGCCCTGCACAGTAGCGTATGAGCTCTAATAGACCGAGCTGCTGAATTACAGGCTTTGTAAAGAGCTTTAGAGGTGTGGCAAGAAAGCTTTTATTCTTTCAGAAGCCAGAGCTGGACGTATAAGGGAGGTACCAGGTTTGAGCCTGGGTATTTTTTGAGCCTGGGGTTTGAGCCTTGGCATATTTAAAGATACCTAGCGATATTTTTGTCCGCACTATGAGCTGGGAACAGACTGCTAAACGCGCCTACTGCAGCGCTTGGGATTAGGCAATCTTAGAAACCGAAATATATTCCACTTTATTTTTGAGAGGATGGAGTGCAAACTCTGCAAGCCAAGGATCCTCGGTGAAGTCTATTTCCTATGCTCTTTAGCGCCTCGAGCTTTTTCCCTTAAGAAAACCATTCTCTAAACATTTCCTCTGCATGACACCAATAGGATGCTGTACGTGCGTGAGTTTCAAAAAAAAAGACAAAAATATAAACCACGCTAATAGGATGTTGTGCGCACCTGGATTACAACCGAAAAAAAAAACAATGTTAAACCTTCTGTAAACATTTCATCTGCATGACAGTAATAAAAATCGGTGCGTGAGTTGCAACTGAGAAAAATAAAAAAGATGTACGCGTTCACTCGTGACGCAGAAACTGGAAAAAACATTTTTCTGGTGTACAGCTAAGAAGGCAGTGAAGGCAATCGGCGCTTCGTCTGTATCCATAGGTTGCCGTCTTGTATTCCCAAAGCTACCGTTCATACCGAAATCGAAGTATTTATAATATAGCAAACAACAAGAAAAGACATGCAGATGTCGCTATCTAGTGCAGATTTTGCGGGCAAACTCCTTGTGTCGACATAAATGTTTTTAAAGCTTATCACTAAGCCTATCTTATAGCGCCAATCATATTAAGACTCTGTATACCAGTCTTTTTCGATGAAGACATCAGCTGGTAGATTGAAATGGGACAAAAATTTTTGACGTGTGGTTTTTGAGTTATCGATACGCCTTTTTTTCTGGACAAACATGAACACAATCCAGAAAAAGGGGAAGTCAATAAACGCTAATTGGAATGGGTTCTCCAGAGTGTCTTGCTAAGTATGTATTACATCGTCTCATCGTTTATCTTTTTCATGCTTCCATGTACTCGCCCGTGCCATTTAGACGGACCTCTTTTACGTTCTTCAGCAGTATTTTCTAGTTGCAATGAGCTCGCCGAAATTCTTTATACCTTGAATAATATGTGGGCCAAGGGACATAGACTTATACAAATACGGGGCATTAGCAAGATAGACAAATTTTTTATGTTATACTGAATTTTAGTTGCAGAAGACAGTGGTGAATACTGGCCGAAATACGGTTCATGAATAAAACATATGCGAAATGCCCAGCGCCATCTCTCGGCGCTCCGAGAACTAAGTCCTCCATGTTGGTACGGTACAGAAAACGAAACCGCGGCCCTGCGTTGGGTTAAAACGGCTGCGCTTCGTTTGAAAAGTGGAATGACGATGCGCTCTTACGCTATGCTGTCCACTATGCAAAAAAAACTACGATGCCTGCCAGAACTAGCTGCGTTCCAGCTTTTCGCTTTTCTATTTTTTCGTTACTCTGTCCCAACGTTTTAGTGACAGCAAATGCCATGTGACGTATCGTGTGTCAGCAAACCATTCAGTATTCAGTGCACAGCTTGAGCTTTCTGCGCTGATTTTTCACAAAGTTTTCTAGGTGATTTGCGTTTACATTAAGATACGGACCACATCCTTTGTTGCCTCTCATCAAAATTAGAAGACGATTTAGCGCATTTATTAACTCTCCGGTTGGGCGTGAATATATGTAGACGCATACTTGAGCAACGTAATAGAGAAGGTAATTTTTTTGAGCGAGCCTACGCCTGTGTTCCTCAAGCGTGTATACCAGTCGCGAAGAAACACGTTCATTAATGTGAAGTAAATCGCGGCCATGGGCACTCAGTGCGCTCCATCTAAAAACCTCGATTGCTCATGCCGTGGAGTACTAAGCGCACCCGAAGAACCACACGCACATTACTGCTTTTGTTACGTGTTCAATTAAGTTTTTCCCGTGTTCGATTAGTTTTGGAAGGGCTAGAAATCTCTCTGGACCATGGGGTTGTAGCAAGATTCCACACATTGTTTTCTTATAAGGTCGTACGTGATTGCGCCCGCATATGTTATGCGCGTTAAGGCGTCTTTGTGAAGCAATACATCCTACGTATAAAAACTGAGGTGCGAATGCTTTATTTTTTTTTAGAATTCCTATACATTCGATATCTCCGGCGGCGAAAGTCTGAAAAAAAAGTGGCTACTTTATTGTGAAGGCGGGACGCATTTCCAAGCTAGAAAGTACGTGCAACATTGTACTGAAAACTCTTCAGGCCATCAGATTTTATAGTTGTGGCAATCTACAACAGCTTGCTTCGCAACAAAGAAATTTGTGTAGGTTTGGGAGGTAGCGAATTAAGTGTCGGAGGCAACCGAACATGCGAATTTCACCCCTGCATACACAGCTTGACCAGCGTATCGAGTCCGTGCAGGCATCTACAGCTGTACGCTCTTTCTCTAATCAAGCCGCCGCGGTAGCTCAGTGCTTATCTGAAAAAAAAAAAACTGCGTCTTTGCTTACAATATTTTTAATTATATGTGGCCTTTTTACTCTTGTTAATATCGGCTGACAACATCGCAATACTCGCTTCAAGTGCATCTTAAGCAAGACGCGATTTGAACGCGACGTAAACCAGCCGGCGCCGGGCTCTGAAACGGGGACGTTGAAAACCGCGGATGTGCATTGTGCATTGCACTAAATAAATCACCGTTACGCAGCTGGTCGAGGGTCCTGTGTGAATATACTGCAATGCACGAAGCTCCTGGCGTCGGCGCGAACGAAAGTTCACACTGTCGCAGAAGTTTGTCAAGACATCTGTGCACTCATCGCAAAATAACCGATCGCTACCCCACCAGTTGAAATCGCGTCCACCTGGGAATAAAATAGCCGTGATAATGCGTGATGCTTGAACTGGTGCTTTAATGCGCGAATTAAAATGACAGTGGCGCAGAGATCGACTTGCCAACATGCTTCCCAGTGCCGATCATCAGCGCCAGACTTCAAGCGAAGCTCAGGACGCGGTAGGAGGAAGTTTGCGCTTACTGAAAGCTCCTACATTTGTTAAAAGATCAGCAGTGAAAACAATGCAGCAGCTGAAGCTTCCCTGTTGAAATTTCACACGCAAGATTCATGACAGCTAGACCTATATCAAAAATGTACGCATAGCAAACGATGCACCAGCTCGGCGAGCTCGCCCGAACCAAGATGGTAACCGGAAGTTGTGGGCGCGGTGTTGCCAGACCACCAAGCAATTTCGCATATCGTCTATTTTCTCTGTTCCATATAAAATCAAACCAATTGTATGACAACCTAATTTCCCAAATCGATACTTTACGAGTTAAGGAAAAACTGCTCACTTTGGGGCCTGATGGAGCCACGAAACACACAGGCCGTAATATTTGTAGGCAGGAAAAGCCTGCCCCAACATTGGACAGCTACACAGCACACACTGCACTCATCAAGCAGGGAATCTTGTGCAAGCCCTCCACATAACCTCTACCTTGTGCTGTGTGCCACTAAGATAACTATCAGGGATTTGCACTAACCAAGCTGCAGTGAGCCATAGCGAATCTCAAACAGCATTGAATATAAAGGTTTCTATTTAGCGACCCAGCAGATGACGGCAAAAGTTGCATGGCGCAAAAAGAGACGGGGCAAATTGAGTTTGGTGACGCAACGCCCCTCCCCCTTTTCTCTTATCGCGCGCTTTACCTCTGGGTGACGAAGGCAGCGCAAGGCACTTGCAGAGAGTGGTCTCGTGATCACTGATTGGAACAGCGCGTGGGTCATCGTGAGACGTGCTTATCACAGATAATCTGTAAAAGTCATTGCTTCAAAAAGTTTCTGCCTACGACGGCCTCTTTATTCTCTGAATGCTGTACAGCTCGCATGGTGAAAGAAAGCGTTATTCAAGCATAGCGGTTGTCTCTATAATTAGATTTCTATGATTCGGCAAGGCTTTGCAACGAGGTGAAGGTTGCCGTCAGATGAGAAGAAAAAAAATTTCGCTGCACAGATGTTGCACGCTGATTCAAGCGACTTTAGTATCGTGCACACGGGATAAGCCAATATTCTGAAAATGCGTCATGAAAAAATTGTGCCTAGTCATTGTATTTGTGGCCACATTATCTTTTCTTAGTTGTTTGAAAATCACGTGAGAATAGTCAGTTAAATTTTTAATACTGAAACCATTTTGTCATAGTGCGGGGTTTAAGAGATTGTAACAGGCAGAAGGGGGACCGAAGTGCATCCTGTATAACACAATTAAATATTGAAACCTTATGATGACGCCTTCATCGATGAAAAATGAAATACAGTTAACTAAATTTTATTACTGTAATTAATCTGTGAAATCCTGCTCTTCCTGCCATGCTGGAATTTGCCAACGTTAAACCGCTTGCAAACGCAAACAACAACAGTATTCGAGAACATGTTTTGGCGGGCTAGTTGGTTAAGCATCTTGAATAAACAGCGCGAACGACGACAAGCACAAGCGACAAGGAAACGGACGACACAGCGCTGTGTCGTCCGTTTCCTTGTCGCTTGTGCTTGTCGTCGTTCGCGCTGTTTATTCAAATATTTTAGAGTATACTGCACCACAAGTGTTTTCACAATGGCGCTTACATGACCGATCAGCGGGAGAAATATATGGGTGCCAGACGCTTACTTTACTTCAATGAGACCAAGGCTGGAGGCTGGTGGTGATGGTAAAAACATTTATTTAAGTTTCGTTATAGCCGTCCTTGATGGGCGGAGTGCTCATTCGAGGAGCCCGAAAACTGACGCGACTCGGTGCGCCCGGTGACTTACTGCTGGTCCCCGCGGCCCGAGCCGGACAAGGGAGACTCCCAGGAGGAGAATGAACGGTGGGGGATGGCTGTTTGGTGTCATGGTGGGTTAGAGTACTCTAGACTTAGTGATAGATTGCTCGGTTTGGTTTTATGCACTGCGGAGAGCTCTCGGACTACTGGGGGGTTATTGCTTCTGAAAAAATGTTAGAAAGCTGAACACAAGGCGAAAGCACCGAAACCAAAAAAAAAAAATTGGTACCGCCAGGAAGAATGACTGATTTCAGGCTCTACATAGAAGCTCGGAGAATCCAATGTGGTTTATTTCCTCTCGGCGACTAAGTGCGTAATTCATTTCTTATCACTGGCGCTTAGAAGTCCTATGCTCCCGCGGACCATTTATGAGGGGCGCATGAAATATAAACTCATATTTCATGTAATTCATTTACTCATCAATTTTACTGTGCTTCTTCATTGTCACGAAATGCGCCGTACAGGTTTAGAAAACAGCCTGTTTTTATGCGTGGTAAGCGAAAGTGGGTCTATCGGCTCTGCTGACGGTTACGTCGCACAAAGATTCCTCGCCTTTCCGAGCAGGGCTGGACACTGCTATCTCTGCATCACCATGAGGAGCAGTGATTACTTCTAGCAATGGCCAGATAGCCGCATTTCCCTGTGAAGAAGGAAGATCAACGAGGTCTCAAATAACAGCAATTTAGAGCTGCGATAGGTTTCTGAAGTCGCGTGGTAGCCAGAGAGCCTCCATTCGCTGATACGCGTACAAGTCGCGGCACTATCCACGAGTGCACCAAAAGCTGCGGTACGCTGCCAGTGCGTCGGCTGTTGTGGTCGCTATAAGAATATGCATTGATCTGCTTCAAGCCTATTGTTTTAAGCTCGAGCGATTGAGAAAGACGGGAAGATTTCTTCTTAAACAACTTCTTTCTGCCTGTCCACTTTTTTAATGCTTGTTACGTCGAAGGCATCACCATCATCAACCTGACTACACCCACTGCACGGCAGAGGCCTCTCCCAAGTCTCTACAATTAACCCGGTCCTTTGCCAGTTGCGGCCACCGTATCCCTGCAAACTTCTTAATCTCATCCACACACCCAACTTTCATCCGCCTCCTGCTACGCTTGCCTCCTCTTGGAATCCCCTCCGTTACCCTTAAGGACCAAGGCAATAGCGACTAAAGCCGCAGCCGCCGCTGTGCTATCGCACTGCTATTTTTTGCAGCGCGACACCCTGTATGGCTTTGCGCGTCTGAGGAGGAGTAGTGGTAGTATAAAACTTTATTCCGCAAAATGGCACGGGGTTTAGGGGTTGGGGTCGTGAGCAGCATGTGGTGTTCCTAGGTACAGGATCCCATTGGTTCTTGCTGCCTCCTCGGCCCGCTCAACGAGCGCAAGTTGATCTTGTGGGTCGGAGCTGGACAGAAGCTCCTCCCACTGCTCGACTGACGGGTTTGTAATTTTGGGCTCTATCGGGCTCGCCCGGCAGCCCCATGTGGAGTGGTAGAGGGTGGCTATCTCTCCGCACCACACGAATTCTGGAGTGTAATTCTGTAGGCAAACATCAAAAATAAATAAATGAAATATCAAGCTCATTATATATATATATATATATATATATATATATATATATATATATATATATAGCACAATAAGATAAACGTACTTGGTTGCTAGTTTAAATAAGATACGAAATTCAGAAACGTTTCTTTTAAGTAAACATTTATTGGGAGTCGACGTTTCGGACAGAGCCTGTCCTTTTTCAAGACTGAAGTTACATGGTTCTTGCTTCTCTTCTTAAAGGGTCTTCATCTGTACAGGTGTTCGACACATGAGCCAAAACAAGCCGACGATGCAGAAGGAAGAACGGCTCAGGGAAGAGAAAAAAAAATTAACAAAAAATACACAAACGGGACAGGGAGCGGGGAGGGTAAATGTCGTCGTCCGCCACCCACGTATGCGGTAGCGGGGAAAAGAAAAAAAGGAGAAAAGGGGAGAAAAAAAAGCGGGAGGGGAGAATGGACGGAGAACTGAGTCCTAACACATCGGACAGCTAGCAAAGTGTATGGAGACAAACAGTGGCCGAAACACAGCATAGATTTGAGATGCACTCAAATGTTGTCCACTTAAACGAGTAAACAAAATACAATGGATAAAAAGGGGGGGAAACTTCCGTCATGTGCAACTTCTTTGGCAGGATGAGTCAAGGCGGGCACAGTGGAATTTAACCAAACACACGTGGAGTGTAGACGAGCTCACCTGCACACACCTATAGAAGCAACAAAAAAAAAGGAAAAGAAAAGGCCGGAAACGGAGGCGACTTTGGGGAAGAATCGTCGCGTGGGGCCACTATGAATGGCGGGAGTGCTTAGGGTTCTTTGACGGCGCCGCTCTCGTCAAGATGGTCGAACAGGGGAAGGTAAGAGCGCAGTGTGCGATGAGGACATCGGTGTAAGCGTATGGGAGAAAGCTTGCGAGGCTTGTCAGGCCGGCACTCCAAGGCCAGTACTGGATTTGCAGGGGGCGTATTGAAGACAAAGCGCCCAGGTTCTCACTAATGCCTTGGGCAATTGTTCCAAACTTATAAATAAAGTACGACTCGCGTTGCTCCCGTTCCCGGGTGTTGTTGAACCCACCCTGTAAGACTGTTAATTTAAGTGCTTCAAATGGGCGTTTTTTTTCATTAATGTGTCTTGACAAGGGGAGGTTAGGTAGGATAGGGCATGAGCGCGGTGGTTATTAAAGCGAATTCGTAGAGGGTTAACCGTCTGCCCAATGTACTGCATACTGCACACACCACATTCTAGGAGGTAGATAACGTTGGAGGCGTCACAATTAAAGTCGCCATTGATTTTCCATTTAAAGCCTGAGGCTGTGCTTATCGCACAGCTGGTTGTTTGCATATGTTTGCAAATGTGGCATCTACTTTTGGCGCAGGGTCGGCAGCCCAACCCAAGGTGGTTATGTGTTTTTGAGTGTCCGAGAATGTTTTGAATGTTTTTCGGTCGTCTGTAGACTACGCGAGGGGGAGTAGTGCAAATTTTGGCGAGGCGCTCGCTTTGTTCGAGAATGTTGAAATGTTTTTTAAGGATTTTGTTTCCGTTGGGGGAATTACTTGTGTAGGTGAGTACCAAGTTTGCCCGGTGATCTGTTTCTTCACTGCGTCGACGTCCATCTAGCATTTCCTCTCGGTTGAGTTTAGATGCCCTTTCAATTGCATCGTCGACAATGGCGGGGGGATATCTTTGCTTGGTGAGGACTGCCCGCATGCGATTGGAATTTCTCACGAATTCTTGATCTTGTGAACAGATTCTTTTAAGTCGATGTGCCTGAGAATATGGGATACTTTTTTTGGAGTGGCGAGGATGACAACTTTGAAAGTGTAAGTATTGTTGACTGTCCGTCGGTTTTTTATATACGCTGGTGTTAAGTGAGCCTTCCTTTACCGAAATATCGACATCTAGGAAGTCAATTGTGGTGTGGGAGTACGCGTGAGTGAACAATATGTTGGGGAGGACAAGGATGAACTGTTCAATAAAATGTAGGAGTTCTTGCTCATTGTCAGTTCAAATTAAATAAATGTCATCGAAATAGCGTTTGTATAGGATGGGCTTGATGAGAGAACGTTGATGAGAATGTTTACTTAAAAGAAGCGTTTCTCAATTTCGCATATATATATATATATATATCGGGCATGCATGCAGCTTCAACTTGTTTTAAATACCTCACAATATAATATTGTGACAAAGACGACGCTGGCAGTGGCGCGGGACGGAGCGCTCGCGCTAGGCCAGCGGCCATTAAATCATCTCTCGTTCATGGTTCACCACGCCTCATTCTTCGGCTGGCCGCCACGTTACATTTGGTGGAGGTGCTGGGTTCCCTTCATCGCAACCCGCGACCCCACCGACCCGAGGCCCGACCGACCCGAGACCCGACCGACCCAAGACCCAAACGTGAAGACACCGCCCCCCTGCCCCCGCCGTTCGGTGCGTCCAGAGACCTCGGCCGTCAGCTCCTGGCACCCTAAGGCGCGGATGCTTCGTGGACCGGGATCTCATTCTCTCATCTTTCTCATCGTGGCGGCCAGCACTGCACCATCTTCTACATACTGTTCAACCCCCCACTCAGTACCATCGCCATTTCGCCGTCTGTTCGTCACCGATCGGTACGATCGCTCGGAGGCCCCGGGTAGTGTGACGAAGACGAAGCTGGCAGTGGCGCGGGACGGAGCGCTCGCGCTAGGCCAGCGGCCATTAAATTATCTCTCGTTCATGGTTCACCACGCCTCATTCTTCGGCTGGCCGCCACGTTACAATATCAACTAAACACCGCTTTTGCGGCTTTTAAACGACACTAATTAATGATCTCCAAGATTCGAACCCAAACTATTTGTACGATACCTTACTTACCGCATTATTTCGGCGTAAAAAAGTTGTGGCCGCCATTGGTACCATTTGACATAACAGCGGGCAGGCAGTAGGTGCACCCATTCATCTGCGAAGTATAAAGTTTTTAACCGCCGCGAAATGAAATCGGCGATGAATACCAGCTAGTCATGAAAGAACTACCCTACTTTTGGGCTCTTTGGGGAGACACAACTGGGAGCTCCACAATCTTGACTACCAAGTGAGTGACTCCGTAAAGGGATTCTCAGGGGACATTTCACTTGGTCTCTTTCAAGTGCGCAGAACGTGGCATAGGCTTATCGCAGAAAGCACTCTTTGACTTTAGCGCTACAACCTTTGGACAATGGCATTTGTTGTTACTCTCCTTAATCCCACAGATTACCTTCTACGTCTAGAAGCCTTCTGTCATCTTTAGGAGAAAAAATACAAATACGCTGGGCAACCTGAAAGATGTTCCGAGAGCTAACCTAAGAGCCACCTAATGGAATAATATTTCTAAGCATAACATCCTGTGTTCTCTGTAAAACAAGGCTTCTTAATCTGCATTATTTCTAAGCATAACATCTTGTCTTCTCTGTAAAACAAGGCTTTTTAACTGTACCTGCATATTTTTTCTAAGCAACTTTTTCCGCTTTCTTTTCGGTGCAAGCAATGGAGCGCGAACGAATCTAAAGCACCCGGGAATTATTGCAATAGGTCATGTTCTTCGGCTTCTTTCTGGAAAGCGAACTATTACATTAAATGAATAAGCATACTGAAGTAAGGGCAATAACCAAGGAACAGAAACTTAAGCTTTCAAAACTCTTTTCAGCGCTATCACTCAGTTTAACATAAGTAAATAAAATCTTCGTTCATACGGTTCCCTAAGGTAAAGAAAATAGGTGCTCTTGAATGTTCAGATCTTGCATTTGCGGCACACAATGTTACAGCGTCAGCATCTCGTGCTGAGTGTATAAAGAATACTCGAGACATAATTGAATATCTCTAGTCACGAATATCCTGAAATCGATGCGTTCCTACGTCGAGTCAGAGAAGGAGCAACAAGATCGACTGCGAACTCCATGCAGCTTGCTCACAGAAGACGATATGCGGCGTTCGTCCCAGCGCACATAATGCATTTTAATCGGAATTACCTGGATCGAAGAAGGCACTCGAGTCACTAGCTTTTACGCAACACACTCGAACACCGAACATCCGATAGTAGTGCTCTTGTGCTCTAAAACATTCCTTCTACTTGAAGACAACGAAACGCAAATAGTTTTAGCAACAGCATTTGGCAAGGAACCAAAAAGAAGAATCAGAGGCATTGCCATCGATTCGCATCTCCAAGGAGGCGTGCCGCTTTTTTCAAATATAGAATCTTCCTAAAAGATGGTGAAGCAAAGAGGTGGCCCAACGGCATGTGCTAGAGTAAAGAGTCGGCGGCATGCATTGCGACGGACGCATTAGACAATATCTCATACGAGGGCGTTGAGGTTGGGATGTTCTGGTTACTACGATGTGTACTGATTCAATTTGTTTTTATCTTCAGTATTATTGAGCGCTCTTAAACCTTCAAAGCGCACTTTCTATTACTATAATTCTTCATTAGAAGATTTATCGAGAATTTTTTTCTGTCAAGGTATAAAACACATTAAACGAGTAATTCCAGAGATGATAAACGGTGTACCTTTACGCTCGAAGCCAGCAATGCGAATTTCATTTACTTTGCAGCGCGTCGCTGCTTCAGTAACGAAGAGACTTACACACGTCCTCCATTTATTTTAGAGAAATACACTGTTGGACCCTCCAAAAACACAAAAAAGAGATGTCTAAAGTCTTGAGGCATATTTAGCAGTGATTGTTTTTCATCATTCTGTACCTTCGTTATTGGTAGCCAGCGACAGCAAGGTCACGGTTGATGAATGTCAAGCCAAGGCAGCAAGTAGCTAGGCACATGAAGTTTGCACGTAGGCACTTAGAGCAAAAATGACTATGGACACGGTTACAAAATTGTTGCATTCATCAATCCATCTAGCTTTAGGTGCCTGTAAGAAAGCGTTACAATTATAATACTGCTGCCATCCCCTCTTCGCTTTGAACCAAAAAAGAGTCCGTCGAAGTGTAGAAAGCAGAGAGTTGTAAGGAGGACGGAGCTAGGTAATCAGTTGGGATGACCTGGCCACTGCAGGCTCCGAACATGACTAAATATAGAGCAAATGAATCTGCCTTTATCGAGCTGTGTAGGTATCCGAGGGTGATGATGATCAATGGGAAAATCATGACTGCCAACAGTCCTATGCCTTGATGGAGGGCGACAGCTCGGAAAGAGGCATCTTTCTGAACATTGGTGACGGTACTAGAAGACGGCACGTATTCCACGAAAAATACACATAATTTCAGCGGCCACGTAATACTACCTATCTGAGGATCCTGTCTGTCATCTTGGATCATTCCGTTTAACTGCGTGCGCGACCAACCATATGAGCCCAAAGAGGCAGGGATGCCACTGCCGATAACAGCCACAAGCTTTACGGGCCAGGGGTTCTATAATCATAGTGTTGTATATCTGACTCGACTGACATCGCTACATGGTAGCCTCGCAGATTGGGCCTGATATGTGCCGTAATTATCTGTGCACTAAAACTCAGAAAGTTATGCATGGAGTGGCTGTCCAACATGAAGAATTGGGGTGGTAGTAAATGGTAAGCATTATGGCATTTAAGATAAAGGCAGCGTAATAATATGTTTTGCATATAAAACGCCTAGGAAGAGAGAGTTCAAGGCCATAAAAGTATTTATTTGCTCCTCAGTGTTCAACATTTAGGAGTGCCATATGAAACAACACAGACCCTTTGAAGCGTGTGCAGTTGTAGCGCGCACGCAAATGAAGTACGCAGTGTGTTGCCCGTTTTAATTTTAAGCACAAACCTCTCCTTTTTTATGCACATCTGCACAGGCTATAGTGCAGAATATGGCGTCGTTTTCTTCAAGATGTTATTGGCGTGTGTCACAAAAAATAGCGGATCGAGAAGAAATGATCAAACATGTCGCACTGCTCACAATGAACTCTGCAGGTCTCAATGAAAGTTACAACAGACATGCTTAAATTATTTTTGTGTCAAAATATATCAGCGTTTCTCGGCGTTTGAGGATGACATAACGAATGTACTACTTTTTGGTTGAAGAAGTTTGCAGTCCTGAATTGAATACAATACTGTGATTGTGAAAATTGGAAACGACACCTACGCTCTGCCATAAGCATATCACGCGATAGCATTCATGTGTCAGTGCCTATATACAGGGTGTTTCATTGAACACTTCACACACTTTTTAAAAATATGCTTTTTGAGTTAAAAGAGCGTTGTTTTTTTTCATAGCATTGTGAGCGGTGTTGTAGGTCAGAATGCAGCTAAGACTTGCGCACTAGGTGCATGGTTAACTAATATTCAGTAGTTAGTTTTTAAACTATTATTGTTAGGCTCCTCAATTATTCAGAGGCGTCTAGACCACCGTTATTAATATCTATATTAGTTTTTAGAATTTTGAAAATCCTGTTACCCTCGGCGCCGTGGCGCAACTAATTTCGGCCATTTCGACGAGTTACATGCATTGTAGAGGAGAAGTAGCTCTGCATCCAAGCTTCTCCAAAGCGCATGTATTTTGGCTCAGTATAGGGAAATTCGCCGGCTCACAGCGCCGACAGCAGCCGCGTTTTCGAAATTCTAAAAACAAGTACGGATATTACTTACACTCGGCTACATTCCTTTCAATATCTGACTAGCCTAACAGTAATAGTTCGAATGTTAAATATTCAATATCAGTTAAGCGACCTGTTTGTTAGCACGCCTTGAATGCATTCTGAGGTACAATTTCGCTGGCAAGGTTAAGCCAAAATGAAAGCGCTGTTCTAAGTCAAGAAGCCCATTTTTAAATGTGGTGTAAAATCTTAGGAGAAGGACACTGTGAGTAAAATTGGCTATTCTCCACTTTCGAATTATAAATCTCAGCGAGTCCCCGTAATACGCCTGACGCGCTGGTGCAGCTGTTTAAGTGATCCGCCACAGCTATGTGATGACCAGTGCTGCCACCGGCAGGGCAGTTGCGCCCCAGGTTGCCCTTCTCAAGGAACTTCTGTGGACCAATCAATATTTTAACTGCCACGATGGCCGGTTTCGGCAGTACGGTGGGTAGGTTGTGATGGCGCCACAAAGTCGCGTCACCAAGGTGGCTCAATTAGTTTGCTTCTGTGGAGATTTTGCGCGAAAAACGTCGAGGGCGACGCCGGTTTTTCTGCTCAACGGGAAACTTTAATTCTATCCGTTAATACGCCGATCCTCAATTGTCGACCTTCAGTTTTGCGCCTTTGTTGCATTCGTTTCGTATGCGACGCTGAAATAAGCAGCTGAAGTATGCTAAAGATGAATAAAAGTCATTTATAGTTCATTTTACTCCACGCTGTATGCGGTAATGTCGACAAAATTTTCCCAATTGGTAACCATTCTTATTGCGATCCGGGCTATGCATGCGTTATGACATGCGTCATGTCTCCATGGTCGGCACCCACCCACACTCCGCTCCCACTCCTACAGCTGCCATATAAGAGGAACTAAGCAACAAATGAGATGGCTGGAACACCCGGCTGCTCGTTTTGTATAGTTTTATTAGTATAATGTCGATATGGGAGCCCAATCTTCTGCAAAGTGTTTTACAGATTCTTATTTTTATTCAGTTTCAAACTGATCAAAAGAAACCCATGTAGAATACAAAACATAACTGACAGAAGTCATTAAGGGACTTAATAAAGTGGCCGCGAGTAAACTGATAATTATGAAGCCAGGATAAATTTCTGTGAAATATTCTGTATAAATTGTCAACGGCTTCACCGTCCAATGAATCTTAAGTTAGTGACAGTAAATGAAATGTTTACTAAAACATAAAAAAGAAGACAAAGGCGCGTAGCCCGCACTGTCTTTCGTGGACATAATCACGTTTCTTTCAGCTTAACCGTACGACTTCTGTCCAAACATTCTTTGCAAACTGACGTCTCAGTTGTCCATATCCATTCAAGTGCGCAACGCATGGTGGAGCATTAAGTGCCTCGATCAAAACCAAATTTATGCTTTTCAGTACCTGCGTTCAGCCTTCAGAAAAGGATTCCGCGGAGCTCATGACATTCGTCAAATGTGATGGCGTTGCGGAAGTAAATTTTTGCTTAAGTAATAGTTACTGTGAACGAATCACCGTCTGGAGAAGAGAGGGGGACATAAAAGAAATAGTACTAAAAACAGTGCCTTTGAAATTTAGGCGTTTGTAAAGTAGTAAGCAATTGTTAAATCAGGAGCATAAATACTGCGGAAAACATTCACCAAACGGAGATTAAAAGAATAACGCAGACTTATGCAAAACCAAAGGAGATACTGTCCCACACGAGGAAACTACCGAAGAAAAGATCACACGCGTTGTAACGAATATTACGCTTCATGCAAAACAGCAACTGTCAAAACTGCCGAATCACCTATTAGGGTCAACCAGAGATGTATTCTGTGGCAGCGGTTTGCACACAGTAACCGCGTTTCGCAGTAATGGGGACTTATTGAGAGCTTTGCGGGCAAAAAATTTTTCAACGTAGTGTTTATGGTTGCCGCGAAGCATCCGGGTTGTGTTTATTCGTTTTTGGGAATCTACACATGGTTTGAAAAAAATAGGACGCTTTCAACTTTGTTTCATCAGTTTTTCTGTATTCAATCAAACAGTCAAGCTCTGAGTCCTCGAATATAGCCGACGGAGCGAATCCGCATTTGTAGTTTTAGTGTATGTAAAAAGTGATTAGCCTTTGAATTTTTTCATATGTTTTTTCTGCTTACCGCTGCAAGAGTCCTACGCATGCTATCAAAATCATAACCAGCACTCACTAAGGCTCTGCGCAGCTTATCTCCGCATTGACTTATCTGCCTAATTTATGTTTAAAAAGCTTAGTTTTCATGAATTGAGAGGTTAGTTTACCAATGTGTGCAGTGAATTTTGGTGTAGATGTACTGACAGTCTTACGTACTTATGCTGCTTTGCTTATTTACACAGTTTTCCATCCATATGCAGCGAAAATATGAATTTGTTTGATTTATTTACAAAGCATATGGGTATATTTACATAAACAAATGCTTGCAAGCCCGTTGCGCTGCATTCTGCGTGTGAATTCATATTTGGCTTGACCTGAACCTAATGAGAAAGAAAACTGATAGCGTAAAAATTGGCACATAGCCTCCAAAACGCCTAACTCAGGTTGCTTCACTGTTTGGATGGCATCATTGGTATGTATAATAAATAAAGCGGCTCCCGTGGCACATCACTGCAGCCCTCGAAAGTATCCATCTAAATTCCTGAAGCCCGCACCATCTATATCTACATATTCAAGTTGCATATGCAAGTAACACCGAGTACATCCTTATATTGCAAACACTACAAAACTACATCCTTCTACTGCAAAACTACATCGTTATACTGCAAGTACACCTTTATACTGCAAAACAACAACGTTGATTTAAGTGTCATATCTTTTAAGGCCTTTTTGTACATTATCTCAAATCCCGTTTATAATATTTTTTTCTTTACTCCTTTTTTTCTTGGTTTTTTTAAGTTTGTGTCTATTCCTGTTTTCTTTTCTTATAGTGTTATTTTTGTATAAACTTGTAATAATGTCTTTGTGAAGTACGCTTGTGCCGTGCCAGGAAAAACCCTGTGAAAAGAAAAACCCCTGCTTCTCGATATCTGTGTACCAGGGGTCGAGGGCCTGTTAAGCTTTGTGACTTTTTCCCTCGACTCCTTTTTATACCTGTAGGCATGAATAAAGATTATTATTATTTTTTTTTTCTGCGAGACTTCCCCAGCTATCGTTGGTGCCCGTGCATGCGGTGCTGCTGGCTGCCGCTCAACGGAAAAGTGCTTGCCTCGCCCCCCTGCTCGTCATAGTCGTTACGGGCTCCTTTCCGCAGGGAACAAGCACATGCTGTCAATTGTGACGGTGGCACCTACCGAGGAACTTTGGCAACTGCCACAACTTTTCGTCCGGTGAACGCACCCACCGTTTCATTTCTGCGAGACTTCCCCAGCTAACGTGTGTGTGTGCGTGCGGTGCCTACTGGCTGCCGCTCCACGGAAAAGTGCATGCCTCGCCCCCTGCTCGTCATAGTAGTCTCTACTCGGAGACTTATGCGAAGCGTCAACTCGTGCGTGCGGCTTCAAGGTCGGTTCGAGGTGGTTGTCCGGACCTCCTGCTATTCTACCGGTGAGCGACGCTGGCTGTGTTTGTTGTGACTTTTTAACATGAACAATTTCCTGAACTGCTGTTAGTTTGGTTGGGATGTTTCTACTGTAGCGGTCTAATTTTTGGTGGTGTTTTTTACAGGGTCTCGTTTTTGCGGTCCGCAATGGCGAATCATGATAATTGCATTGCTTGTCAAAAGCCTCTTCCGGCTGATGGAAAATTCATGTTTTGTGTAGATTGCCAGTTTTCGTATCATCTCGGGCAGTCATGCTCGGGAATAGCCGCTAACACGTTTGCTACCATGGGTCGAGCCAAGAGAGAAGTTTGGGTGTGCAAAACTTGCCGTATTAACAAAGAGAGACCAAATAGTGTTCCCGAGTCTGCTGATGAGACGGCGGCTGATGAAAACGTTGGATCAGAATCCTCATTGCTGGATGAACTGAGAGAAATCAGGAAAAGTCTGGAATCGCTGCCGAAGCTTCACAAGAAAGTTGATTCTCTCCTAGTGATGCAGGAAGAATTCACGGCGGTTTCTGATTCGGTTCGGGAGCTCGAAGGATCGGTGTTGTTTCTATCTGAGAAGTACGATTCCATGCTGAAACAGCAGCAGGATTGTGAAAAACTTCAACTGTCCCAAGATGCTGAACTGGAAGCTTTGAAAGCAACAGTGTTGACTCAGACAGCTTTAATTCAACAACTAGAGGTCACTCAAAATGAAATCGCACAATACAGCAGAAGAATGAATCTTGAGATTCATGAGAATCTTGAGGCCTCTCAATACAGAAACGAACGACACTACTCTGACTCAAAAAGTACTCCTACGGAGCCATCTGCCACACCAGCGCCGTGCATGGCGAAGCGGGATTTCATGCGTGCCACATCATGGCTCTACGACTGCACGCCAAGCACTGAGGAAATTCACCAGAAACGCATGGTGCTCGCTTAGCTACATCTGTAATTTACGTGCTCGTAATTACTCATGTATGCTTCAGTAGAGATCTCGACTACACGTTTTTATGAAACGCGTGCATCCACTGGACGCGCCTTTATTCATGTTCTATCGTCGACCCACCCTGGCTGAGTGACAGCGTCCCGGTCTCGAACGCCGACGGCCCTGGTTCTGTTCCCTGCCTAGACCCCATTTTTTTTGTTATTCATTCAGTGTGCGTGCCACCCTGCACCTCAATATTTCCGACGCGCGGGGCCTACAACTAATACTACTACGACGCCGGCAGCTTTTCGACCAAACGAGCTGTATACGATCAAATTGTAAGCTGCACCACTAGAGCATGACATGAGAAAATGATCTGCATCGGGAAGCTACCAGAGCAATGTCAGAACAGGGACAGTGCAATTTCTCTGGCAGAAGTTCAGCAACTTATACTTCTGCACGAAAAAAATACTGAATGTTAACGTTGCTAGCTGAGGAGCAAGAGAAAAGAATAGTGATTATTCGGAAAGCTTAATCTTCTGGTTGGTCTCCTGCGGCAATAAACGGCAAGCAGTCGAGTCTCATAGAACAGACCCGTCTTATTGAAAGATCGTGATGGATGATCCGACCTCTATGTAGGTTTGCATCGTTCTGCAAAATTGATCTTTTGTCGACATTCAACGACGAGCGGAAATGATCTTGCATACTTGACGCCCTGACGGCGCACATGGTATTTTGCCGTAGTCTATGTGCTAAACGCTGTCTACACCACCCTCTCCCTCCCCCCCCCTCCTCCCAACAGGATGCCCAACATCGGTGCGTATTCCGACGGTGGAACTTACCCCTGGAGGCTGGAAGCCAGATGAGAAATTATGTTTACAGCATGCCAGTGGCTAATCCTAGAGGCGCCGCTGTATACAGGGTCCGGGTTCACTGATTACGCCTTGTTCGATGTCCCTGTGTTGGCAATGTTAAGCACCCGGCTTCGGAAAATACTTTCATTTTTCCTTCCCCTCTGCCTCACTATTTCTTCTCTCTGTGCTTCTGGACGTGGAAACTCTTCAGGCTCTGTTCTTTGCGCCTGCTCGGGAGTGTGTCAGTGAGCAGAAGAGCGTTGGGGCATAGCCGTTTGCTCTCGGTGATGAATGTTCCTGACAGCGCCAGGATGCGGCAACGGCCTAAAAAGATAAAGGAGCGTGGAGCAACTGGGAAGCCGCCAAAATAAATGACCTGGAAGTGCAGGCGTTAGAGGCACTGTATTTTTATCAGCTGCTAAAAAGGGCTGGTATTAGACATTAAACCGAGAGCTGCCTCCATGGCACAATACACTCAAAGAGGCAGCGGCAACAGTGAATAAAATCAAGTAAATAATGCTCGCTTTGCTCTTTATTAATTACCACGGAAACTCCTTGCTCCATCGCACTAACAGCAGTCGTTAGCGGAACTCATCAGTTAGCTGAGTTTCAAATTTATTTGTGAGCAAAATCTCCCCGAAGAAACTCTGACGCACAAAACGCAGTTAAGAACAGCTTTAGACGTATTACATTTAATGCTTTCGGTCATAACTTTCACTGCAGGGTAATGCACTGACTTCACTAACATTTTGAATTGATTTAAATAATGTAAATACAGTATATTACCAAGTGCCTTCTTTTGATGGCTAACAGGGCTGCTGAAAAAGGAAAGATCGGCTGCTGACTTACGTACCGGTTCCTTTTAGAGTGCTGAACAACGATGCAATTAACGTTCTCTTGGAACCAACTTTCCTCATCTGTGCTAAATACTTTGTGTTGGTGTCTAGCTTCGTCGCTACATGTGCCGCCATCATGACGCTCTTTATACAATATAGTTATATCCATGAAGCCTCCGTCTTATCCTATGCCCTCAAATTTGACTTCTTTCAAGAAGGCAGTTTAGTATCAGTCTCTGCACTCAGTAGCAGAGTTTAGAAGTCACATAGACGCTCCCGACGTGACCAAGTCTCAAATGCGGGCCATAATAAACAAATTCCTTTGCTTCGCAGACCCTCGTATTTTGTGGAATTTATATGAATCCACCCAGCTGTGCTCGATTTCTCTGGCGATAAGCCAGCGCCATTTCCAGCTTCTGGCTACAAACTTCCATCAAATTGGCTTTGGTAAACCTACTCCTCAGAAGACTAGTGAGTAATTGCTGATAAAGTCCGCAGCATATTAGAAACAGCCATTAGTAAGGAATCGCACACATCTTGGGTAGCTCTAGCGATGCTTGTTGAAAAAAGACAAAGTACGTTGTAATCCGGTGATGATTACTAACGCCTGAGTACAGCGAGGAAGATAGAGGTGTGCCCTCGAAGCACACTAATTACGTCATTAACTGAGGCTATGGTGCCGACTATACAGTGTGTGGGCGATGGTGTCCCATCCAAGCTCTTTTAGGAGAGTAACGGTTTCACACGCGAAGCAGGACGAATGTTGTCGCGGAGAAAGCTTACGCCCAAGCATAACATTTCTCTTGTCCGGTTCTGAATTGACGATCTCAGTTTCTAAAAGTGTCTCATAACACATGTGAGGGTTTATTAGTGCATAAAAACCAATTGGACGGGTACCGATCCCTAGCAAAACTTACCGGGAGGCGGCGGACTCGAGCCTGGACGACTCGAGAGAGCGCATGCATGCCATCAGCGAGCTGACGCAGGCCTATCAGACCGAACGTCAGTTCTAGCCCTCACCCCACCCATGCTCACGAACCATCACCACATCCTGTGGCGCTGCCTGCAGACCCGAACACTACCCACCCCCTACCTACCATCCTGCATCCACCCGGGTGCCTTCACCGCATCCTGTTCCTTGTGCTCCCGCTCCACCGCTACCCTAACACACATCCTCGTGGAGTGTCCGGCTGATCCTTCCCCCGCCAGGCTTGAAGCTATCCACCTGGGAGGAATAGGAGGCCTCACTGCCTTAACATTTCTCTTCTCCGGTTCAGAATTGCCTATCTCAGTTCCTTAAGTGTCTCACAACACCTGTGAGCGTTTATTAGTGCATAAAAACCAATTCGGGGAGTTCCGACGGTTTGCAAAACCAGCGGGGTGGCGGCGGACTCGAGCCTGGACGACTCGAGAGAGCGCACGCATGCGTTCAGCTAGCTTACGCAAACCTATCAGACCGAAAGTAAGCTCTAGCCCCCACCCCACCCCTCCCTCCCCAACCATCACCACATCCTGAGGCGACAGAAACTCGAGAAGCGGCACAAACACAGTGGTGGAAACGTCTGGCCTCTCGTTCGCTGCTTTGTGCTGTTGCGCTGCTAATTTGGATTGGTTTAAAAACCAATCCAAGTCCCTAGCCTGAAAAATGCATGCGGCACTGTCATATTCCTTATAATCGACCTGCTAGAAACGCACGCTGGCTTCAAGCGCGCGGCAAACATACTATCTCAGCCGCACATTCAGCGATCGAGGGCGTCGGTTGCGGGCTAAACTATTCTTTCTGTTAGTTATTCTCAAAGATATCCCTGCGATCACTATTGTTTCGAAGTACGAATTAAGCTGATACTACTGCAAAGGAGGCGCGTACTTGATTCTGCGTACTGCTGAGATCCACGCTTCACAGCTCTCTTTGTCGTACCACTTGCCAAGGAAGCGGTACAATTTCAAAGCCGGTACCCAGATCTTCGTCTTGCGCAGACTGTTATGGCATTCCACAAAACAGCAGCAATGGCTTCGAGCTTTCCGAGATGACGAAGGAGATGATGCCATTGCAAAAACTGCAATAATATTACCCGAGATGCGTGTTTGGCACTGCTAAGCGCGTCGCCAGGCTTGGTTTGCTTGGGCGCGACACTCCTCACAACTTCTCGCGCCGACGCGGCGCTGCTCTCGCGCCGTGAAACTTGAGCATGTGAGCCGAATGGTGCAGTGACTTAGCTGCACAGCGCGGCTTGACGGTGGAACAGTCGTTGAGGCTTAGCACCCGCTGCTGTCCATGATGTCGATGAAGCGATAGTTTAAAAATTGAAGCGGAGCATTCTATTTCTTTCGTTAAGCTCAAACATTTTTTATTCTTGTCGCTTCCAAAGGAACTGTAAGAGCTGATCTCCTCAGGAGCACCAGGATTTGTGTATTTACTTGGCCACGAATGGCCCTCGGTGGTGCTCCAACAATTCTGTCTTGAAATTTGAGCCTAAAATACTAATACTTGTCCGAAAAGCGAAACCGGACATACTTTCGTATATTTAGAAAATGTTTTTCAATTGTAGTAAACTGCGTAGTTTTTTTTTTGCTTTTTCTTTTCGACATTGGACGGCAGTGCGCTCGCAGATTCTCGAAGGGCTCCAAAGGTCTGGGACGGGCGCCTTCGCCCCCATAGCCCACAGCGGCAAAGGCGCACCATTTTTGCTCTGCATTTTTGCTTCGAACAGAAGGACCTGATTTTGAAGGAGATTTTCTGTGCCTGGTATAAGGCGTTTGAGATATAAGGCGCTCTTCTTAAGTGTAATTCTGCAAAAAAAATGCAATCACCTTGGCGCGGGGTAATTGGGATGTTGTATAGGATTGGCATTGCTATTAGAAAAAAACGACACTTGTTTGCAATTGTGCATCACCATCGTCAGCCTAACTACGCCTACTATAGCGCAAAAGAGTTTCATATGCCACCAGTTAAGAAGTTCTGGTGCTGTGTTGCACATATAGGTGTCTAAAAAGGAAGGCCAAAGAAGATGTGCACTTAAACTTAATATCGAAGACGTTGAAAATTCTGTAAGCAAGCATCACCAGCATTGTTTCGTTGAACGCCAGCAGGAACGCATGAAACATTGGCTGAACAGCACGAGAAAGCCCAGTACAATTCCTGACAAGTTGGCCAAACACAACTTCGAGATCTCAAAGCATGAAGAAGCGCCTGCCTTAGAAAGGCTACGAAAGAGCCTCAACACTGCAGTGCAACGCCTCGTCGTGCCAGATCTTGCGAGAAACCCTCCAACCAGAAATATTTTCCACTAACCAGAAAGCATAGAAATGGCCGAATACCAAGCATCACTGGATGCATGCGCCGACGTCAAAAGAGTTCAAGAAAGAACTAGTGGTTGTGCTCCTTACTCGAATATCAACTAGTAGCACAGTGTACTGCTGAATAATTCGGGGAGAAAATATAGGTTCGCGAACCTGAGCGAAATAACAAGAAAACAGCTGGGTAACGTGAACTGCGAAACTAATAATAATGTACAAAATATAGCATTTCTGTCAGCGGCAATGAAAAAAATGAAGTCCATGACTAAACATGCGTTCCCCGGTGCCTTTAGCAGTTTGCTGAACGGGGGAGCTTCGGGTTTCGAAGTGCCGGCACTACGAAATTTTCAATCTATCATTCCGCGTACGGGTGCCTTTTTTGTTTCTTCTGTACAGGTCTACGCGAAGGTTTTGCGATGTAATCCGACGCGTTCTTCCCGTTCCACTAATGCTTTTATTTTTGCGCTTGTGTTTGTCCTACTTGGTGCTTAATTTCTTTTTTGCTTTATAGAAACAGTCCTGCTCGAATTCGTTGGCAGCTGTCCCTATTGTGCTTTTTTTTTTCTTTTCAGCCAGGCTAGTACGAAAGGAGATCCTGCAGGTGCTGGAAACAAGTATGAAAGCACTCTCAGGCAAGATGGAGTTCCGCGAAGTACGCGAAGGAGTTACGACACAGCAACGACAGCTGGCGCCTTTGTTCTTTTTTCCCACTCAACCACATCATTGTCATCGATCTGTCCTTCTTTCCTCGTTCGATTCGACGGTAGCGCGACACTTGCCGCCTGCCTGCGTTTCATATTGAACAGGTGCGTTGACATACCGAAGCGCGACGGCGAAAAAGATTTCTATTTAGCCTGTTCTCCTCTCTTTATTATCTCTATATTTGTGTGCCTTCCACGTAATTTGTTCCAGGCTGCTTTTTTTAGTGTTTTATACTTATTGTGCGCTAGCGCTAAAACCACAACTCACCTTTCGGAACTCTCTGTTTGGTTAACCTAGACCTAGGTGGACCCGTAGGTGAAGGTTTGGTTACCTACGTCGGGATTAACCGCACAGACTGTGGCGAAAATAACTCTTACAGTTTAAGCATAAAAAGACGTCCACACAAGCTTCCATAGTATATAGTAAAAATAATAATAATAATAATGTAATACTAACTCTTATTTGCGTCAAAATGTACATGATGATGGGGGCCTGGAGTAAAATTTGCTTTATGGCAGCATGACAAAGCCTCAGGCCCCCACTTTGGCGATGGCATAGAAGCTGTAGACAAAGTCATACACAGCACTAACTTGTACAGCAATGAATTTATGCAAACCTAACGTACACAATACATGATTTTGAACACAGGAATCGCGGCAAGGAAATAAGCATATGAGGGCCGACAAAGTTCAAATTTTATGCCCACACATTTTTTTTTTTAAGATAATGTGAGCTTGTTTCTGTTTCCTGTCCCAAACAGTCTCATCGAAGTAATATTTCCAAGCACACGATTTATCCTCAATACACTACAACATACTCACCGCACATTTTATCCTCTCCGGTTTCGCCACCTTTTCTTCCTTTTCATATTGTGTGGAGCAGTAGGCAGGTAAGAAGCATGCTTTTCCACCTAACGTATCTGTTCTCATCACATGAAAGTTAATGTTTTGGTAGCAGCCAACTTCTGGCGACCTCTTTATATATAAATCTGGGACCACGTAAAAACTTTTCTTTGGAAAGTGTGGCAGCTCTGAAAAGCCGTAAGGATCGAAAATTTATTAACGAGCCCATCCAATTTTCGTTTATTTTAACAAGAATACCGGAAAGTGCCCGAAACTCAAAATGCGGAAGTGATTGTAGCTACCTGCTCACGCGCATGGAGGCTTTGAGCATGGGCGTGTGAGCAGGGGCTTTAAGGCCGATTAGAAGCTCAGTGTTCACTAGAAAGTTCGCGAATATCGCAGCTGGCATCCGCGTTTCAGATACACTTTTCGCACAGTTTTTTTTAAACTGGCCAGAAGTGTGTTGGACACTCAACACAGCCCCAGCACGAAAGACTGCGTGAGACAAGGAGAAAGGAATCAAACGCTTAATTTGGAGCACAGTGATGGGGTGCTCAAGATATTGAGTCGTGTTGCTGGTTGTTATCGACCGCGTCCGAACTCGCTTAACGCAGGTTTAATAAGTTCTTGCAGTTGCATCCAATTATTAACCCGTTGTATAACGGCTACTTGTTTCTTCTACTGCGGGATATTTGATGCGTGATTTCTGGCTTACGGTATGTGGTTAACAAAGTTTTCCGCCATAACGGAAAAGCAGGCAACAAACCAACAATGAAAATTTTGAGCATGAAGTTAAGAGCAACTAGTTGCTAAGTGCATATGCAGCCATAGCATGCCACTTGCGAGCCGAAGTTTGTCAAGTAAGAGCTGATATTTTCAATGCATTTTGTTATTGAAACTCGCTTCAGCGTTTACATAAGCTTCAATCAGGGACTTTGGCAGACTTTTAAATCTCTTGCTGTAGAACTTCCACGTTCAAGCGCGTTTTCCATCAACAGCCACTTTTTATTTTACCACCATAAGACAGGTGAAAAGCTTGTGAAAGACACATAGTCTGTTTTCTATTTTTCTAAGGTTAGTGCGTGCTTCCCAAACGCAAGATGATTGTGATGCATCTGTCACGTTCCTAATTCGCAAAATATAAACTGTCACTTGTAACGAACAGTTCTCAGCCTCTTTAATTAGTCTTTTCACTATTGCATGGTTAATTATTTCATTTTAGGCCGCTATCAACACCAGGCAGTTACTTCCCATTGATGTATGAAGAGTTTTGAAAAATCATTTGGATATCACGAAAAGATTCTGAAGAACAAAAAATTGCCATAAATCCAAACAAGTACAAAAGCAGAGCACACATCAGTTAATTATACGTTACTGAGGTGTAAATAGTGTTTACCGAGCTTCGGATGCAAACAAATGAAACGAAAATCCACGTTACCTAAGCGCAGCAATATTTTATTGCCAGGAACATCAGCCTCTCTAGTTCACAACGCTTACTGCAATAACAACTGAGGGTAACGGCAATCATCCCTGCGGGGTGAAATTACGAAAGATATGGATTTGACAGGCATTTGACGCTGACCAAGTGCCTTCTAATCTGGACTGTAGCTTGTAGAACCATTTTTGCGAATTTTCATATAAATTAATGCAGTACGATTTCTGGTCGTAGTGTCACATCTCGCAGATGTTGTTGAATGCGAAGTACTGTGCGTTCGAGTGATTGCCGAAGACAAGTAACAAGAGCACAATAATAAGACGAACTGTAAACTCAAACCTGGACATAAGCGCTTAATTTTTTTTTATTTTTACATCACGCTTCTTCCATAAAAACATCAAATATTAATTTCGCCTTCTTGGTTTTTGAGCATTACATAGATAAATTATTGAAATACTATCCTTTTATTTAGAATTGTGCATTCCCCGCACTCCGAAATTGACCTTTCGCATGCAAGTGTGCCGAAATTGGAACACATAGAACAGAATTTTTTTAAATTCAGTTCAAATAAAACCCGCGTTAGAAATAATTATTTTCTTGCACTACAAGATGACTGCGGGAAACAACGCAACAACAAAATTTATTATCAACTTAAAGACTTGGAATAATTTTTGCAAACAGAAATATACAGGGCCTGACCACAACTGTGCGCTCGTGGAGCCCTCTTGCAGGAAAAGACAAACTTGAAATGAACAAAAAGAGCACAAGTAGTAAGAAGTTGAAGATTTCAGAAAAAAACGACATGCAGTGCTTTCATTGGCAGTGAGCTTGTTTTGGTTCGTGAAGTTTGGCGTTTGGCAGTATCAGAATTCAGAAACATGCAACACTCCTATCTTAGCGTCCTGTGTTATGCCAGTTGGGTTCAACGCTATATCATTTTGTTCGGCAGTTTTGCAGGCACAGATCTGCGGATGTTACCGGGCAGCGAGCAGATGGCCAGCGTCCCAGGCGCACGTAAGTACGTATGGTGAACCTGCCGGATACCTTCATAGTGTCACCTCTTGGCTACGTGCAATAGTTGAGCGGCGCTTCGAAACGTTTCGGGCATGTCACGAACCCCCCCCCCCCCCCCCCCCTGAGTTAAGCGAAGTCAAGGAGGGACCGTCGTGAACGTACCTGTCATAGGTATGCTGTAAAAGTCATTACTAAAGAGATGATTTGCTGCCTACCACTTGCTTTTGAGGCAATGTTTGCCATACAGATCGACCGGTGAAACGAAAGAAATTATTATTGAAACATAGTGTCTTTATCTGTTATACGCTCTGTATAATTTGAGAAGATGTTGGAGGCAGCTTTAGGGCTGTCTTCAGATAGCACGAAAAAAACATTTGCACTCGACAGAGCATAAACGCTGTTTCACACGACAATATTATTGTGTACAATGCAAACTCCATGCAGTATACTAAAAATGCAATTTGAAAACAAAAAAACATGCTTAGTCGATCTAAATATGTCTACAATTTCTGCACTTTTAATTTAAAAAGTATGAGTGAAGTTCCCGTCAACATTTTAGTGTTGGAAATACTGCTTCACACAGCGGCGCTTAAAAGGCTCATCATTTTCCCCTTATTCTCATTGTTTATCCTTTACTGGCAAAGCCAGTCGTGCTAAGCGCCGTTTAACGCTCTAATTTGGCCATGGATGGTGAGGGACGTTGAAATGGGTGCTACGAATAAATTTTTACCACCTGCATCCTTTTTACGTGGCCTTGTGTGAGGCCGTAAAAGAGCGCCTTCGCATTTAACGAAACTCGGAGGCTGTCCATTGAATCAATAACTAAAATAAGAGCGTGAACTCATTGTTGACAAGTAAGCCACCTTGCTTCAGGATCGCCAGCTCATGGAATACCATGAGTAGGTCCGAATATTCGTTTGAGTTTGAGCAACGATGCTGCGATGTTACTCTACTTAAGTGGCGCTGCCAATTTTGTGGTTCGTGGGAAAGCAAGATGGCTTCGTGCAGAAAAGGGGCATCACATGCGTCTTGTAGCGCTCTGCTTCATGACTACCTGTTCCCATTCTTCACATACACTTCTTTCATTGCATGAGCGAAGCCCAGAGGTGGAATATTTTCTTGCTTGATGAATCTACCTAGCTTAGAATCACATTACATTTTGGCGAAACCATGTGGTCGTTGCAGTATTTTGACTTTTGGATGCCGCATATACGCTGCGCGTACGCGCGAGGAAATCTACACACACGCATTGTTCGGCACATGCGGACACGTAACTTACACATTACAGCCTCTCACGTGAGCCGGCAGCTTTTGAATGCATCCATAAACCTCCGGCAGCCACTTGCCGGCGGGAGGTGCCTGCGTGTCGAATAAGAGCACCCACGAGAAAACGCCACCCGGCCATTATCTTCCCATAGGCTCAGTCTGAACGACTGTTGGCTCCCGTTAAAGTAGAGTGTGTCCGCCTATGAGAACACGCGCGTCTTTCCTGTGGCTTAAGGCGACGACTGGCTTTGTGCATGCCATTGCCAAAAATATCTGCATGCAGAACTTATTTCTGATACCAGAGAAAGCGCTTCTGGAGCCAAAGGCAGCACAGGCACAAGCACTTCCCGCAAAGAGCGCATAAAAAATGGACTTGGTAATGCTGCACACCATCATATACCCATGACCGTACACGAAACAGGATGCGATTGCAACGTACACAATTACATTCGCAGTTTCCTCAAAGTCAGGATAGCCCGTTTCAAGAGAGCGCAGTCTCTCTCTTTCCCAATCATCCTTACCCGTGGGGCACTTCAAAGACCGATTATATTTATATGTATGACAGCGCTGTCCAGGCAGTATCCGCATTCCCTATTATTCATCAGCCACTACATGGCGACATTGGACTATGGTGCGAAACAGGATATCAAGGGGGCGTCGAAACGACCCCTCACAAAGGTATAGAGACGACAGACGCACTGATCCGGCCTTCTAAATCATCAGGCGTTCTAAATATGATCTCTATCTTCTATGCTTCACTGCCTTCATTTCATCCGCTGGGTGGGGAGAACTTGTGCTGCCAAATTTCAGGATCTCCAAGTAGAAATCAGGATGCAATTGTTTCATTTTTTCTAGTAGGGACGGAACCGTTGCTTTTAAAAAAGATCTGCAGTCAATGTTGGCCCTGGCACTATCATTTTCTTCCGAATACTCCTGAATAATCATTGGTCCTGTACAACAATATTTCTCTGCGCTTCTTTATTACTGCATATATTCGCCTTGTAGCTCCAGAAGTCTGTCCATTCCTGTCCATGTGTATCATGTTTGTTTACCAATACTCGGAGATATGTTAAATTTTGGCGCCATGGGCATTCTATGTCTTTTCTTATAACCAACAGAGTTGTCGTTTTTTGACACTTTTCAAGCCAGGCATACCTCCGCTACAAAGAAAGCTTACAGCATCTCCTTCGCTGTAATATTACGAAAGTCTGCAAATATCCTTAACTATCAATGATAATACAATACAGCCAGCATATCTAAAACCCAGAAGGCGCTGCTCTAAGACCGTTGTGCCTAATTTTTTCTAGAGGCTACATCCTACATGACTCTATTGTGGCCCGCTTTTCCTCATTTATGACGCAACTCAGAAACACCAAAAATAATGAAGGAGAATCCTGGAGTGCCTCAAGTCTTGACGCATTTACAATTCTTTTCCATGCTGTTTGAACTTGCACAGCTGGGCAAACTTGCTTTATCAATTGTATTACGCCACCGACGCGACACTCTCCTTTCCAGTAAGCTAAAAGGAACTCCCTATTTACGTTTTCGTTATTTGGTTGGTTTATGGGGTTTAACATCCCAAAGCGACTCAGGCTATGGGAGACGCTGTAGTGAATATTTGTGTTTTCGTACGCAGCGCTTATATTATGAATGCGGTCGAAGAAATCGGGCCGCTTCTTCTCCCAACCAACGTATAAACATTTTTTTAGCAGAAGCCGGCACCATCTAAGCATCTACCTCCAGCAAAAAAGTTCGGAAGCTCTCCTGGTATCTCATTGTGTTAACAGTTGCGTACATTTTTAATTCTACTGCTTCCATTCAAAGCCTGCAAGTAACAGACAATATCGTAACCACTCTGAAAGAATGTATGCAGGTATATTTTTCCTTTTTTTTTTCAATAGGTAGTTTTCAATAGATAGAATGAAATGCATTCTTCGGTGTCGCCTCTTAAAACTTAGTTACGCAGTACGATTCATCAAACCTTTTATCGAACCTTTGTTACAGCTTGCACAAAGTTCATTAATTAGCTTGATTCGAATTCCGTTTCACCCAAATGTTTCGTATCTGGGAGCATTAACGTCCGCATTTCATGGCGCAAAAATCTCAAGCGAAGACTTCTTTGCGTTAGCTTATTCTCTAGTGCTTCTACATACTGGGGGATCACCATACCGTCCCGCCGAATTGATTTGGGGATAGCTGAGATAAAGCGCCGTCTCGCAAGTAGTTTTCATCGGCATGTTGAATCTGTTCCTCCTCTCTGATTTTTTCCTGAAGGCTTATCTGCTCCTAGAATTTTCTTCGCGCGCTTTCAGTCATATTATGAAACTCACCCATCTAGTGATCACTAGATATCACACTCGTCTCTTGGGCCAGACGACGGGGACTCAATTCTGGCCGCCGCGTTCTGATGGAGGCGAAACGCAAAGCTCCCTGTGTTGCGATGTCAGTGAGAGCGGTCGAAATTAATCATGCCCGCTCCACTACGTCCTCCCTGCTCCCTCATTTGGGACGTTAAAGCTGAGATACCAGCTTAACTAGGTGCTTTTTATTTCGATACACTTCCCATTTTTCCAGCATTATGTGTGAAAAATGCACCTCATACGCCTCTGTGGGCTCTCTCAAAGCCATCAGTCGCGTTTCTAATGCCTCCCTAAGTTTCTTATACCAATGCTTTCGCGTCTCCTTCTCTGTTTTCCAAATGCGCCCTTTTTTTTTTCCTTGTTTGACCTCTTCTAATTTCGTATAATTCCATTTTCCAATTCCTCTATTGCGTCCGCAATGCCCGCTACTATTTGCGAAGTTTGTTGGGCACTCAAGTGTGCGATTGACAGTTGCATTCCCTGCGTTTTCCTTCTCATCGCGTGTCGCATTCTTAGACGCGTAGGTTTGTGGCCCCTTCTGCGCTGCTCTCCTTTGCTTGGACATTCGTTGCAAGGACATGGTGAGAACACCACCTTGGAGCCAGGAGTGATGCGGCTTCAGCTGCGCGTGGAACAAAAGCATTGCTAGATTTTCTTAGGGGCATGGGTCTAACAGACACCACTTGATGACCCTGTGTGTTTATGAATGCATTACTGTTTGTCATGCTTGATTTCACCTTTCACAATCTTTTATTCTTTTCCTCCTCTATTCACCTTCTTACCACACCCTCATCTGGTGTAGCATGCCATGTTAACAACCAGGCAGAGCTCTCCTGTATTAACTAAATATTTTTTACCTCCTCCTTCTGTGTCTATTTCTATTTCGCGCTCTTTCTATAATTTTCTTCTTTCATTATGCAGCAGTAAATTGCCTTTTCCGAATTTCAAAGGAATTAGACCTTTAAGTTTATCCTTTCTTTCTTACAATTACTAGTTTGCGCTGCTCGGAGAGTTCTAGATCACCTTCCGGTCATTTTCTGTGTTAATGTCTAAATCTTCAATTTTGCCATTCCTATGTGGCCAAACTAAAGGTAACATTGTTAAGAAATTTTACATCTTTGGTGGCTTACCTGCAATGGCTCGCTGTTTATAAAAGCTGCCGCTAACCATATAGGTTACCCAAGAATCTTCCTCATAACGGTGATTTTGCTCTTAGCCAATTATTCTCTGAATGGATCTGTATCACAAGACCATTCGCTCTATATTCTTAGATGCTGCTCTCTCGCACCCTGTGCAAACACCTCCAGGGTTAAATGGTGGTTCTTCAATATCACAGAGAAGTGCCTCGTCAGCAAGTATAGGCACATTTTCTCAGCCTTAAGCTCCGGTTATCTTTCTAACCTTTTCATTTCCTTTGTGCATCATTGCATATCTATGCAACTGAACCTCTGGCTAAACTTAATCCATGTTTATTTTTTCGTGATTTTTCGATGGAATAAGCTATTGGCCATAACCTCTGTACTTGCTCTGTCTTCTCTGCTGCCACCTGATCTGACGCAGGGATTTCCTGCTAGTGCTCAAAAAACCTTCTGGGAGAACAGGTAGGCGCCAGCTTATCTCCTCTATTACCCCTCGCAAAGAAATCATCGTTGCCCGCGAAAAGACCATCGCCAATATCAGCTCCTAGCACAGCCCTGCTTATGAGCCCTAGTCTTGGCACTGCCCAGATCAGCATAACTTTCGTGACTCTCGATTCACTTCTATCACAACCGCCTTGACTATTTTCGCGACATTTTCATTTGATCTTGACCACGAGATCATACTGCGGTTATATTATTGTCAGGAAGTGCGATTGTCCCACCCGTCCTATTGATTTGATGGTACTGCATGCCCGCTGAGTGGCGGAAAAACAATGCGATGAATATCTGGACCGCTTAATTAATGAACACATCTCCGCAGAACAATAAGTTGAACTAGTGTTAGTGCGAAGTAATGCTCTCTTACTATGCTGCGCAAAGAACACTGAATAATGTTGATTTCTTGTAGCATTGGATAGGGATCTTAAACGTGTGTGGAACAATGGTACTCCGTTTTCACCGTCGATGAATAGCTAGGAAAGTGACTGCTGAGATCTCTTGCGTTGTCGAACAAAGCACTCTAGGTGCCCTGTTGTCAGCACTGAAACCAAGGCAGTGTCATCACAGACCAAAGACGCCTAATGAGACTGCTATTTCTTGCTTGCCCGGTTAGCCCGAAGGCAAGCACGCCTCATTAGGGCCTCACGTCGGTCGATAGCATTCATTCAGCTAGACGGCTGCAATGAGCGCCTGGCTCGAACATCGTCGTGGCGCATGCTGGAGGGCCCTTACACAACTAATCAGTCGGCACAATGCGAGGAGTGCGCCTTGAGGGGCCGTGCGATACAGTGCGAGATGCTTGTACAGCGCCTGCACGTGTTCTTAATGAAACTGAAATCAAGGCGGTTTTAAACGTCAGCGCGTAGTGCACGTCCGTGCTGTTCTCCGCTTCGCAAGCGGATAAAAAATGAATCGTTGTTGTCGCCATAAACATGCACGTTAACAAACTATGCGGTGTGAACCACACAAAGCGACACAAAGGGAGGACAACGCTATGGCATTGAGCACACATCTTAAAAGATTGTCCGTTTTGCTTTATTTGCAAGATCGCGACTCCCGAAATCTATTGACGCTATTCCATCTGATAAGCTAAAAAAAGATTTTTCTAAAACCAGCTCTTTTGGCTGCTGTGGAAAATATTTTGTTCCTGGAAAAGCGGGTTAACATGGTTTCTCAGGTTTGGATGCCGTGTGTGGATTTTGCAGTTGTTAAAAGTGCAGAGTGTCAAAACAAAAACCATTCTTGCTAAGCTCATGGTGTGCAAGAAGCGGGTTGAAACACCAGCTGTAGAAGCATTTCACCCTTTGAAAAACCAGTAAGTGGAACGCGCGGAGACAGAACATCGTGCTTTGCAGGTGTGACGAAGAATAGCAAGTCATCAGGCTTGCTCTGTTGTCGCTCCTAATCTTCCCCTAATCGGATACTGACAGCGTAAAGATATAGCTGCCCGTAGAAATTTAAATTGCCTGGTGTCCGGTAGAAACAAATAAAAGTCCTACAGGCCCAACGGTGCTTGGAAGTATATGTTGAAACCAACGGTCGCAGCAACCCATCATGCATTCGCAAGCGGTGTGTCTGTGAAAATTAAGCGCTTTCCCGAAAACTGATGATATTTTGTAATGATATATTTACTTCGACTGCACGGTGGACTAAATCGATATTTCTTTATTAGAATAGTATGCTTTTATTCACCTGTAATTTTTTATATGCAACCTAAACTTATTGTACTGGTTTATTATGGTTGTTGGTACTTTAGTGGTGAAACGAAACCCAAGGAAAAAATGAGAATTCATGAACCTGCGTTGCGTTTCCAACTCTCGTTTTTTGACTCTGGAGCAAAGTCTCAATAGAGCAACGTAGAACTGCTTGTTCTGAATAATCCGGCGGAGAAAAGAAAATAGTAAAATTTAAAAATAAATATATTTCAGTGTTACATGGATGCATTTAAAACGCACTGCAAAATTGTAAAACTATGTCTAAAATTCTAACAAAAACAAGCAGCGAATATGGCCCGATATCATGCATCAAAGAGTAAACAGAAATGCAATCTTCGCTTCGCAGAGCGCAAACTAGTCTCAACATTCTGAAGGTCTGGTACTAGTAACAAAGAGAGAACTTTTGGAGTCATTTTCATCAAAAAATACTGTACATTAAAAGAAATATTTTGTATTGCTTCACACAAACCACTCCTTATTTTAGGGCAGGCACAGTAAATCTTAGATTAATATGAAGCACTGACGCCTTAATAGTGTGCTTACGGCATCGTTTGAAGCTTGAAAACAAAACGCTAGGGCAACGTATGAAGTAAAAATACTCATGAAGTAAAAATACTTCATGAGAACAAATACGCGTGCAGATAAGCACTAGGGGAGGAGCGAAGGAAGAGGAGCGTGTTCTTTGTCTGTCAGTGTTCCTTTTGTATCGAACCTGCACTGTTCTCTCCACATGTAGAGTGAGCAGGGACAGGAATAGGCATTATTGGCACTAATAATATACTTGGCGATTTCATGTTATCTGAGGTACAACTTCCTGAGCAGCGATTACAGGGGGTGTGCGGCTATGAGAGACGGCATAGTATAATGCTTGATCAAGACTCATTTCGGCATTTCGGGCTTTAAAAATGTTGTTACATCACACAGCACACGGGCGCTTTCCATTTCAGTTCTTTCAAAATGCGGCCCCCGCGCCTGGAATAGGACCCCGTTACCTTGGGTTAGGCAACCGAAACCATAGCTCCTGAACTATCGAGGAAGGCAGAGAGAAAGAATTAGGTGGGTTCATTGCACAAAAGCTTCATTGTATGCAGTTCCATTGCGCAAACATACAATTCTATCTTTGCAATCCAAGAGCATGCAGCTATCCTGCATCTACGTTAAGCTCCTTTCTGCATTTTCAATACTCTTCACTGGAAATATAGGATTTCCTTCTTTATGTGGAGGGTAATTCTGAATAAGGCACTTCTTTTAGTTTTAAGGTGTCTCACATAATTTTTTCTCCCATTTAAGTTCTCAACTTGATACCGGGAGTCCTGATACCGGGCCCTGCTTCATGTCGGGTCATCAAAGAACTTTGGTACTTCAACGCTTCGAGCGGAAACAATGCGCGGGGATAGAGTTAAGAATAAAAGATTGGGCGAAGGTAATGTTCTGCAGCTCTATCGAAGGAGACAAGGCTCTGCAAGGATACATGTTTTCATTATTTACTTTCGCTATGAGATTACTGCGACCCGCATTAAACGGGAGAAGCAGCTTTTTCACCTTCGGTACAAAACATATATATTTAACTGGTTATTTATGGGATCAGGGCTCTTATTTAGATTTATTGTCAACATCAAAACCAGCCTAATTTCGTTCTCTGCACCAAAAATGCCACTCCCATAACCATGCATTTCATGTGTTCCTGTGCAAGCTACTGCAGCTTTACAACGGCAAAACTCTTGTCAGACCAGATGCATACAAATGCATTGAAATGTCAAGCGACATTTGCAACAAGTTTGCTATTACGCGAAGCAAATCTTTTGCAAACGCGGTTTGACACCTCTTTGAATGTGCCATGGGCCACTTTAGTGGAGTACAAGGGTTGATGTGAGCAGGAGTTTCATGTAAATTTCATACGGCAACAAACTTCTCTCTTTTGTCTGGGAGTGTTTGCCGAGCTCTCAACGCCCCCATTTTGCCGTGCCAAGGGTAATTCTACATTCACTTTTTTTTCTGATGTCTGTGCCGACCAAGTGCGAAGCTGTCCGTCCTACTCAGTGTTTAATCTTTGGAAATTTAAAGTTTACAGAGAGCAAAACATGAAAAAATGCCCGCACTCCTCTGTGCCAATTACCAGGATGATGCTGGAGTGATGCGCTTGCATTTAATTCTTATAGTGCGTCCAAAACACAGATCTACGCTACGTCACAGAAAAGCGAAAGCGCAATAGAACCTGACGGCTATGCTGGCTTCGTCACGTACCATGCATGCAGCAGCATCTCGCTTCAGAAAATTAACATGAGGGTTTTTCACGGCACTACCTCACATAAACTAAGCAATTTGTGCCGTGATAAATCAAAAGGCGTGCCAGGAAGCTGAACAAAACGTTACAGCCTCGGTTACAGTGGCTTGTTTTAAATTCTGAATTAGTGGGTCTCTTGCTGCAGCTGTCGAGCTCCTTTCTATCAGAATGGTAAGGACGACTGTTTTACTTAATTTGTGGTGTTGATCAACTTAGAATATTACTGAATATGTTATCGCTTAAAGCTAATTGATTATAAAAGCACAAGAAAAACAACCACTGCCGCCGGTGGGATCCGAACCCGCGACCTCCGGGTTCGGGTGGGTACGGATCCCACCGGCGGCAGTGGTTGTTTTTTCTTGTGCTTTTCTAATCAATTAGCTACAAGCGATAACATATTCAGTAATATTCTAAGTTGATCAACACCACAAAATAAGTAAATAAATTAAAAATTCCTTGTGCCCCTTGGTTTTTGTGGCTGTTGGCTTCTTTCATATTTATAACGAGCCCCTCATACCCCTTGCTTTGTTGGCTTAATATATATATATATAAGCCTTGTTTTCCACTACAGAAGGCAAGCGAGACTATCTGCCTTTCTTAACAAGGTTAGTGCAATGAATATTTAAGCACCTTCATGGGGTTTCATGGGGTTTAACGTCCCAAAGCGACTAAGGCTATGAGAGACGCCGTAGTGGAGGGCTCCGGAAATTTCGACCACCTGGATTCTTTAACGTGCACTTACATCGCTCAGTACACGGGCCTCTAGAATTTCTCCTCCAAAGAAATTCGATCCCGGCAGCGGCGGTCGAATTTCTTTGGAGGAGAAATTCTAGAGGCCCGTGTACTGAGCGATGTCAGTACACGTTAAAGAACCCCAGGTGGTCGAAATTTCCGGAGCCCTCCACTACGGCGTCTCTCATAGCCTTAGTCGCTTTGGGACGTTAAACCCCATAAACAAACAAACAAACAAACTTAAGCACCTTCAATATTATGCCACTATAAGGAGCTCAAGTGTACAATATAAGTAACGGCCATAGACTCCCGTGTTCAGGCTACAAATGTGACAGGACAACTTGCTTAAGGAGATATTTTACGTTCTGTACTACCTCTCTGCGGCTCTTTTTGTTAGTTTAGTTTGTATATTTTATATCAATCTAATCAGAAAACTCCTCGTGTATCATTTTTCTTCTCCTTGATAACTTCATTTGCTCCCTATCTCTTTGCTTTTCGTTGGCTACAGGTTACGTATCAAGCAAGCAAGCGGTTTCCACGGCTCGCAAAAGAATATTAACTTCCATTAAAGTTTTTTTTAGTTTCTTTAAGGAAACTAGTACCACCGTGAAATACTGCTTGAAATTATGTATTACAAACCTGGTTCTGCCACACTACAATGCTATGTGCTCAAAATAGTTTTGAAAGCTCCGGTGTGGCGACTATGAGTCTCCAATTGAACCTTGTGCGCCTGTGCTATGTCTCCTTGTTCGCTTTGGTCCGGCTTTTTCGCTCTCCCAAGTGTGAAGCTTCACCAACTAGCCCAATATTCTGTTCATATGAACCTTCCGGGCCTTAAACCACACATACCATACGACCTCATGAAACGCCAAAGCCTATATTACCATAGCCCCAAAAGATTACGGATACAAGTTTCGGCCAATTTATGCAGTGAATATCAGAGATCTTGCATGTTGGCGCAGGTCACAGTCCATATCGGGAGGCGCATCTGAAATTCTGTGGTCAGAATTTACTTAAGCAACATCTGTAAAAAACATAGCGACTGCTCAAGAAGCAGATTCATGCTTCCAGGACCATCGGGAGGAACGGCGTAAAAAAGTTTTTGCTTTGGTTAAAAGTGTCTCGCACTCTGCTGGCAAGTGACTCGACCCAGCTTTTTGAGCGTGAAAGTTCTACAAAATTGAGGAAATTTTATCAATATCAAGAATTTTTGGAGCGTTATAATGTACAGCATTTGCCAAAAGTAACCAGGCTGCACAGTTTGCTTCTCAGTCGTATTTTAAAGCTATTATGCCAGCCCTCAAGCTCTGAATCTCTGCATGGTAAGGACCCCCTGTCCTCACTTGAAAAATACTTTTGATCCCTAGGGAATCCGTAAGGGCTCGACTATACGAATGAGAAGCGGAACATCGAGCCTGGTTCCGTTTGGCAAAAACTGTAATTAAGCATCTGCTTTCAAGTAACTTCCCTGAGGAATAAATTCCGGAACCTGAAAACACAAGCCGTGCAGTATGCTGGCCTTTCTGAAAATACCAGGCATATTGCTCCAGCCTACAGCGTCAGTTTTATTGTTCAGCGAACGGTTCAGGATCTTCAAAGAAATCCTGCACAGCTGAAATTCTATGCAATTCTTTCTAGAGCCGCGCTCCGGGTTGCTTTGTAAGCAGACGCGTGTGCGTACGTGATTTTGGAAACTCTCAATTGTCGAGGCAGAGCTTCAGGCGGTTTCTGCAATTCTGTGCGTGCACCACAAAATTGTGTTTTGTGAGGGTTGCGTATCTTTTCTCCCCATTTTCATGCATCGCCCTGCCGTACGTTCTTTTCTCTTTGCCTCCAGGGTATAGACTCTGGCAGGAATCTGCAGTAGGAACTAGAGTGGTGTTAGAAAGAAGAATGTCAACGCTTCCCTTCTCTTTTTGTCCACCAATCTCAGAGGAAAAGGAATTGGCAACAAAGCTAAAACCTGCCTAGTAAGCACAATCAGCGACGTGCTTGTAAAGAATGGAACACCGCTATGTCGAAAACTACACACTGTACTTTCCCGAGCTCTGAAACGAGACGCTTTCCTGCGTCGTGTACAAACGCCTGAGTCCTATTTGCTTTGCGGGATACTAATCTGGGTGTTGGGGAGAGCGGCTGATTGTAGTCTACCTTCTGTGAAAAAAATTTAAGTATCACAGAACATAATAATAATAATAATAATAATAATAATAATAATAATAATAATAACAATAATTTTATTTTCCGTCGGGCGATACAGTACATTTCCGGGCATGCCAAAGTCATCAGTGGCTTGTTGTGCAAAACCCGGCAGCGGGGGGCAAATCTCTCATTTACCTACACAAGAAATTTATTTCAAGTTGACAACGTAAAAGGAAAAGAAAAAATTGCTACAAGTAAACACAATAAAGTCATTGAAGAACAGGAAACAAGTGGTTTTGCTTGTGGTTGCTCACTAAAACCGGAGAAAAGAAGAGAAGGTAATGAGAGCGTCGTACCCTAACACACAAGAAGAAAAAGAATAATAAGAATAATAATCTTTATTGCCCCATTGTGTGATGATACAATACGGTTTAGAGGCCCGTCAAAGCCAACATGATGCTTGAGGGACTGGGCCCGAGTTATAATGAATAATAATAATAATAATAATAATAATAATAATAATAATAATAATAATAATAATAATAATAATATAGTATTACTAATAATAATAATAATAATAATAATAATAATAATAATACTTCTTTATCATCAGTGTTTTACACAGTCATGAGTTACAGGTGTCACTTGTAAAACTCATTATGTACATTCATATGTTAGGGACGCTACGAAAATATAGACATAAATGCACTAATACATGCGAATGCACTAATGCAAGTGGCCCTTATACATACATTCACTCATAACATAAAAACATATGTTGATATGATATTCTATCTCAATTGAAACAAATGTGTTGAATGCCTGGTTTAGATGTTGCTGCATACGAGCCCACGTAACTAGTTAGAGGTGTATTTTTTCTACTTGTGGGCGTAAAAGTTTTTGCACTTGTTAATGCTATCTATATCATTTTTAAAATTCAGCTTATTAAAACAGGAAGTGAAATAGAGTCACGAGTTTTTTAGTCACGAGTTTAAGTTAGGGGCCGCACTTAAATATACTCGGCTATAAATGCATCAGAAATGTAATACTTACGTATTATGTCGAACCAGCACTGTTCGCGAACTTTGAGCATCTCAAACTGTTTCATTATTTCGAGGTATTTTGCGCTGCGGAATTTAGAGCGGTACGCCAGGTGTGATGCCACAATTTGCAATATTCGATTCAATATCTTTAGTTTATAAGCTGATGCGAAACCGCAAAATAATGAGACCGTAACGTAAAACATATTCCCCAGGATTTCATACTTCATTTTCCTAACGGAAGGATTGGAATCACATCTTAAGGCACATAAACGCACACACACCAGACGTAATCTTTTTGCGACCACCTCAATGTACATCCTTCAAGATAGTGTGTCATCAACAGTAAGGTAAAACTATTTCGTACTGTGTGAGAGATTCACTCTGTGGCAAGCCCAGGATAGGCACTCACTTAAATGTAGATGCAACGGCTCTGTTTCACTAATTACTTTATATGTGCTGCAAAAGCAAAATGAGATGGTGTTGGATTTATTTACAAAAATTTTGTTTATTTGATACCAGTTGAACAGGTACTCTATATCATTTTGCCTAGTTTCGGCTGATTCGTCACAGTTTTGGCAGCTCCGCCAGAAAAATGACTTCTAACCTTAGCCGACAGCTCTAAATTAAGTCCGAAACAAAGGCAAGCTTTAATAACGTCTATTATATGGAAGCGTATCGTGCACAGTTTTCTGCTGTTTCAGTCCTTTTGTTTGTAATATGTACAGATGGTGCAATAAACAGGATTAAGACTACAACTACCGAAAACACCTGTAGAAACGCAGAAGTGTAATGCGATTGCTATTTGCTTAATATCAGGTTTTCTTTACAATACCTACCTTCAGAATCTCTCAGTTCATAATCAGTTTGTTTTGTATTCTAAGTGACTGTGTGCCTGCTTGCGAATACAGCACGCATCCCAGTTCCACAAGCCGCTGCTTCCAGCCCTATGCGATCCGTTCCTGGTGTCGCCACCATTAATAAAATTCGCACTCAGCGTTCACTGAAATTCAAGCTACCGCATACTCTTGAAAAAAAAAAAAAACGCTGTGTTTTGGTGCGGCATTTTGCGCACGGTTAGTCTATGGTGGAGGCCTCTGGAAGAACAACAGCCATCGCGCATTGCCACTCTTAGTGGCTCTCTAAAAGAATACGTTCTATGCACTGCAGGGAAGAAACAAAAAAACAAGGTGCAAGAAGATGCGACACTTACACGGAAGTATTGATTCATGTAGTCAGCATGAAATATCTTGGTCATACATGAGCACTTTGCACCTTTAAAATAAAGGTAATAAGGCATTTTTAAACAAAACCATGCATTCGATTTTGCGATGTTTAATGGCGTCGTGAGATTCTCTGTACAAAGGCTGTGAAGGAGCAAAGTCCACAGTTGGGCGGAAAATATTTCATTCATGTTAGTGTTTCAAAATTTTTTCTCAGATTTATCGCAGTAGCACACACTCAGCTCTGAGTTAAAATAAATGATCTCGATGACACGCGCTCGTCACGGCAACTAAACTTTCTCTTCGAATAGCCTTGACTTATTGTCTGCGCTTTCTACAACTCGTGTGCAGTGCAAGTAGCATAGTTGGAAGCAGCGCGATAATGCTTGCCTGGAATATGTCCTCACCTTTTAAATGGGCCTCTTCTTCGGTGATTCCTCTAACCAAAGAATACCCTCTAAGGTGAGTTGCTCTTGAAGTTTAAAAGTAACCTCAAAGGGACAAATACTTTCCGAGCGCAAACAACGGCTCACACTGCTATACTGTATCTTTGGCAGAGTTATATGTTTCAATCAAGCAGTGTTGTATATCCTGCGAGAAAATGCAACGACCGTCGTACGAACCCACAGGATAGCTGCTCTGCCAAACCTAAGTAATAAATAATAAAAAAACATTAACTAGCAGCTCTCACGAGAAATTGGACGTGGAATTACATTAGCCATCTCAGTAGTTCCGGCGTAGCATTTCAAATGAATTTAACTGAATTGGGGGCATTCTGGACAAATAAAAGATAAAACGACCAACGAAATTCTGGAGCAAGATACGCTCGGGAAGTTTTACATTATAAAAACTCGCACTTCGATAATTTCAACGGTGAGTGCTTAAAAACAAATGAATCGCCTTCGAAGCTTAGTATTCCATAAATGTGCGTTACTGCTTTCCACAAAACACAGGTAAAATCCGACTTCCGTGCATACCTGCGCAGATGTCCTTCCCGTCTGCTATCTCTCTCTTATAGTCTCGTCTGAATGCTTGGTTCTGGAACATCTTCTGGTGGCGCTCCAATAAGCAAGCCAGTAGTCCGCATTATCGGCAATGCGGTCTGGTTGAAATTGTGCAACAGATTTCGCTGAAACGCATCGCCGAATACGACACGCTTACAGTTAGGAAGTTAACAGTGAAGACGTGTACAGAAATTTCAGTAAGAACAAGGTGTTGTTTGCCTCTCCTTGCCCTTATCAGCTGTGTCAGGTGAAGTAAGTTGTGTTTCAATAAAACATGCTGCTGGGTTACTTGGTTATTCATACTTGGTAGGTAGTTGGATTGATCTATCTTTGCATCAATCTTTTATTAGAGGCCCGGGTTTGAAGGTATTTAGGTATATCGATGATTTTTTGACCTTTTTAAAGGATGGCAGCGAAGTTTCCTTTGAAAATTCTGTTCAACAAGTTCTATGCAAGTTTAATAAACATGGCAAAGGCCTCACTTTCACTTAACTGTCGCAAAATGGAGTGATACGTTTTTTAGACTTGAGGCTGAGGGTCTCAAAGCGACACACTTGTTGGTCGTATTGCCCACGTGCAAAAAAAGAACCGTTTCCCTATGACTCGTCCCAATTTTCTCATAAGAGAACTTGGGGTCCCAAAAGCGAGGAGCTTAGGGTTTTGCTTGTACAGACAGACTTCAAAAACCAGGTATGCATTGAAGGCTTGCTTCGTCACTAGAGGGCTTGACCTTGTGAATTCTACACTGATAATCACTCCTGTGGTCTTTGGAATGTTTAGTGAGTTTCTGCGTCACTGTCCTTATGTGCTCGAATATCTGTGAGAAATTTCCTTGCAAGACCGAAGATGTGGTCTCTTCTTTCAAAACAAGGATGTTAGACTAAACGGTATCCAAAGCCTAGTTTTCGTACTCTACACCGTTTTCCGACCAACCTTTGCTTCATGTCACATCATCAGGTAGAGCTCCATTTCGGAAGGAACGTCTGGAAATATTCTTGAATATTTTGTGACTCGGTCCAGGTCGTCTGGGGACTATAAATTGCAGAAATTTATTCTCCAATAAAGATAAGCTTTATGTGCGTGCCATGTGTGCTTTCTTGTTGTTCCTCCGTCTTTTGTTGCGGTGCTTTAAATCATAGGCAAATGCTTGTTTTTTTTTTGTTTTTTACCGCTACTTCCATTTTCAAAGACATGTAGTGCACTTTGGTGCACCTTACGAATGAGGATTCTTAAATTTCCATGGCTCAATACTTCCTCACCAATGCTCTCTTTACTCGTACGTCCTATTGTTCCACTTAAAATAGATACGGGAAATTCTGCTCTTGTGAACGCCTCTACCTTTGATGTTTGTCATTCCAGATGACGACATTCTCATCATGGTATACATTAGTGCAGTTTTCAGAGCACTTAAAGACAGAGGGTAGCAACACATAACACACATGACGTTCCTATATTAGTCCCCTTTCACAAGTCTGTATCTCTGTCAACATTGAGCATTTTAGAACAGCTGCTGAAGAGAGCTTACCACTGGTCAAAAAGTTTTCTTTCTTTACGAATACATTTTTTCTCCTAATGCCATGTTACATGTGTGGCTTGTTTGGTTGCAGAATTGATAAGTGAAAACAAGCGCTTATTATCAACTCCTGCAATGAGATTTTATATTCGACATGACATTTTGGCCTCACAAGGGTTTCAAAATGCGCCACTTGCCCGCCCATTCCTGAAAATGTTTTCGTATCTTCTGTGAAGCGGCCCGCATTGCGTCGGCACCGCGTGAATGGCTGTCCTGCCCGCCATAGGGAAGCACGATAGAGCAATGTTCCTTTCCGAACGTGCCTCCGCAACGTAATGACATCGTCCCTAACGGCCATTCTTGACAAGGGAGTTGTCGGCGTGGCTAAGTCTCCGTGACAGCCCTCTTGGATGGTAGTGCACCGAAGCCTCGGCTGTCATCTGAGCAGATAGGGTGTTCGGCGGAGCTTGAAATTAACCTGTCTCCATACTCTGAACCCACACTTCAACTAGTAGGTGCTATAGACAGCTTCAGAAGCCTCTAATCAGTAGAGAATGTAATCATACACGGAGAGCGCAGCCCTTCTATGCTCCCACGCTAGCAATCTTAGTTGTGTTAAATAGGAAGGAATGAAATGCTTTCTTTAGAAATAACACAAAAATTAGAAACCATTGCTGGCGATAGTACCTTCTGGGAATCGTGTCGCCTAAGATGAAAATGGGGAGGCGACGTGTGCGTTCTTGGCGTGTCTTGGCGCCAGAAGAGTTCACTCAGTGAGCCAGTTGGTTCTCCATTGAATGGACGTGCAATTTATGCAGTAGGGATGACCACTGGGTAGAATATCGAATTTATTTAAGTAAGGCAGCTTATCAGGCTGCACCGACGACAGTTCAGATGCATTTTTAATATATCCTTTGCAGATGGTATTCTACCAACTGTAGATAATAGGCTCGAAGCTGGGCTCCTAACATAAGAAATATACCGCAGACATTTTGCAGCAACTCCTTGAGATGGCTTTGTCGCAGCTTGTGGAAACATCATTTGTAGGCGTATAGAAACTTTCAGTCACTTAAAGTCGCTAGAAACTTTCAGTAAACAAATTGCTTTGTAGCGAAGAGCTCAGCAACAAATTGTTTGAACGAGCACCAGTTGCAAAATCGTAAAATCGCAGCTTTAAACCAACAGATGACTAGTTGCTTACAAATTTTAGTAAAGGTCTCTTCTGCGATGTATGAAAGAAATATTGAAGTGTTTCGTCTTAAAACTTTCGACCGTTGATGCTTTGGGGGTGGTGTCTGTTGTGTAGTCTTCGCATGAGGGCGTAGTAAAGTGATGTGGTGGGACACAAGAAAACATTGCCGGCTGATCCAAACGCTCTGTAACAAGGCACCAGACTTACTTGACGTTAAGCTACAAGGGTGTCTTCGCAGCTCTGCAAGCGGAAAATGACTATCAAATTTCAAGAAAGAATGTATGTGAGGCACTCTTAAATAATTGGTTGTATTTTCTTACCGCGCGCGATCAGAAATTGGTCGACGATCCCACTGCCTTCCACCAGTCGAAGTTTTTGGTTTAGTTGGTTGGTTTATGGGGTTTAACGTCCCAAAGCGACTGAGGCTATGAGAGACGCTGTAGTGAAGGCCTCCGGAAATTTTGACCACGTGGGGTTTTTTACGTGCACTGACATCGCACAGAACACGGGCCTCTAGAATTTCGCCTCCATCGAAATTCGACCGCCACGGCCGGGATCGAACCCGCGTCTTCCGGGTCAGCAGACGAGCACCACTGAGCCACCGCAGCGGCTGTTGTCAAAGTCGTGGCCCCACGGTTACCGCTAATATTGCACGCACCAGTGAATCTGGATCGTTCTTCGACCGGAACACCTATTTTAAAGCATGACTGTTTGCGTCACGGATGTGAGACCCACAATGACTAGCTTTGGTTACACCGCAAGTTAAGCTCATTCCCTAGAGGGTTCAATCAGTTGTAGCCTCAAAAAGAGCGGAAATTAGCTCAGATGTATCGTTCAGTCGTCGATGGAGTTCCATATTTCCCGCTGTTAGGGAGCTGATAAAGATAACGCCGCAATCATTGCGGTACGAAAACGGGTACGCATATCCGGCTGCGAACGTATTGATCGCACTCAACCGGACGCCCACTGACCGCGTGTCCGGAATGATATCGAAGTTCATAAACTTTCCGGCGGTCTCGCGCAGTGAAGGCCAGGACGGGAGTGCCATAGTTTTAAAGAAAACAAAAAATCCAAACACTAAGCTGTGCGTATTCCGCTCCAGTGCAACAAGAGAACTTTAGAGGCCGTTCTTATATTGGCGGCTGCCTTTCATGTCCCCGTTTTTTGTGCATTTAGCGAAAATTATTCCATCTCTCAGCCAGGCCACTTGATTAGCTATGGCTGGCGTTCATAGGAGCGTGATAACAAAACAGCAGCAGCTAATGCAGTTTTTTTTTTTGTTTTCAGGCAAGCCGCGCAGGTACAGCCTTTGTCAAAAGTTTGGAGCCCAGGGGGTTTGCTTCTGAGCCTCACTGTGTAGTTTGTGATGCATCTCCAGCGCTCCAAATTTCCTGAAGGTAAGATGATTTCTGGTCCTGCCTCCTCCAGTGGGTAGGGCTGCCACGAATACTTCAGGAGTCCCACTACAAGGCTTAGAAGCAAACCCCCCTGGGCTCTAATCTTTTGACAAAGACTGTACTTGTAATAGACTTTCTATGGAATCAGAAAAATAATTTTGGAAAAGCAAATGAGCTTGTCCGAACCCTGGCCGATGCCATAATTTAATGTTCTTCGTCTGTTTCTAATAACGTTTCGTAACAGTGTGAGCCATCGCAGGAGTTACCTGGAAAAAAAAAGTAACTATTTTGTGTATATTCCGCTGCAGTGCAACAAGAGAAGCATAGAGGTCGTTCAAGTAATTGCGGCTGCCTTCTCAGGTCTCGGTACCGGGTGTACTGAGTGACAATTATTCCATCTTCCAGCCAGCCCACTTGATGATTTCTGGCTAGTATTCATGGTAGTGTGATAACAAAATAGCAACAGCCAATGCTATTTTTTTTTCTGGCAAGCCGCGAAGGTACATATCATGGACTTGACATGGATTGAGAATAAGAGAGAGAAATGAATTCTGATGCGAGAAAAGGAGGAGAGGTCAGCAGGTGGTAACATAGTCCTGGCCTGCTACTGCATTCTGGGGAAAGGGAAAGAAAGGGAAAGCGCGAATGAAGGTTGATGATGGCATAATACAATGATTTTTAATGGGTGATGTCCACACACACACGCTGGCTGGCACTCGCATAGCGGTGAGTAGACGCAAGTGAAATTCATGTCTTGAACGCACACACCAACGCCTGTCATTAACACATACTGGAGTATGGGCTCCATGAAAACACAGTTGTGCACTCTCTCGCATGTCAGACCGTAAACCGAGTAAACCAAGTAAACTGTGTAAACCATGTAGGTAGTGCACAGGTGGTCACAAAGGGGTATCCAAGCCTGTTTCACCTAATAATTTCCGAACGGCCTTCGTCACACATCACCAGTCGGCACGTTTCGCCCTGGCAACTAGAGGAGTTTCTTCAGGGGGGGGGGGGGGGGGGGGGGGGGGGGGGGGGCGAGAGTGCACTTCTCACGGTCGCTTCCAATGTTCTCCGCTCATCAGTGTAGTTCGGGCACTCGTAAAGAAGGTGTCCAACAGTCTCTGGAGTGTGGCACTGTACGCGAATTGGGCTAGTTTCTATTCCGATCTTGTGGAGGTTGTGTTTAGTGTAGGCAACGTCAAGCCATAACCAGTGGAATAAAGGTCCTTGACGTCGCATTAGCCTAGATGGTGGATGAAATCGTGAGCCGACATCAAGCTTAGATATGCGGTCTTGCTGAAGGCTCGAATCGTTCCAGTGCAAATGCATAGCGGCTGGCACTAAATACGCCAAAAAGGCTATAATGTCAGGTGAATCAGATTAAGAGATTTGCAAAAGCAAATGAGCTCGTCCAAACCTTGGCCGATGCCAGAGTTTAATGTTCTCCCTCTGTTTCTAGATAACCTTTTCTAGCAGTGTAAGCTGTCGCAGGACTTGGCTGACTGAGAAAAAAGTATAACATATGGTGTGCTTACATCAGCATGACGGAATGAAGAAACGGCCGAAATGGCCGACATGAAAGGAACCTTAACTGGCATCAACGATGAATTTCAAACGTTCAAGAAGCAGCTCATTGCTAGTTTGGCAGAAAATAAGGACATAAAGAAAGAAAACGAGCGTGTTCGCAATAGATGCACTGAAAATCAAAAGCGAACGACTGCCCGTGAAAGTAAACTGGTTCAGTCTGAATAGCATTCCCGATTATGCAACTTTCAGTAAAGGAGTGACTGAAAACGATCAAGAAGACCTTGAGTCGATTGTCAGGAAAATGAGTGATGCTGTGGGAGTAGCTATATCTCCGGCTGATATCGAGGCTTGCCATCGCTTGCAAACACGGAACGCAGAAGTGAAGAACATTATCGTCCAGTATAGAAGCGGCAGGCTTGCAAGACAATGTTCTTAAAAGGCTAGGAATCAACGTCCGTCAACTGATTCGCGGTACTTGCCCCATCCCACTGCCCAAACTAAGTTCAATACTAACGACAGTGCAGACAACGGTGCTGGCGGTGCCTTCAGTGCTGTTCCAGTATATGTGAATGAGCAACTATCCTTGGCGATTGGAACAAAGCGCTAATTTCACTACGAATTCCTTTGGACAAGAAATGGACGTATCTTCGCACATCACGCTGAGGGTAGTGCGGAAGTTGAAATCAACTCTGCTGAAAGCCTTAAGAGCATTGCATAGAACAAGGCTATTAACGACCAGGGATCTTTCATTTGCCGTGGTTTTCCACGAGGATTATAGGGAGTTTGGCACAAATCGCTGCAACTTTGTTCTGATAACCAAAAAGTAGAAACTATTATTCATGTTAACGCTTGTTCCATCATTAACAATACTCATCAATTCACGCTGTTTCGTGTATGATTTCCCTTCAGGTTTACAATTATACTGACAACCGAGACATGGTTTTCTGCACAGGATAGTGACTGTAATCTTAGTGGCTATCTTAGCGACTGGCAAACGTGGCGGTGGTGTAGCAATTTATGTTTGGGACAAAAAGTTTTGCGACGAATTTCTCTATTATATTGTTGTACACCCACATTATGAGGCCCTCTGTTTGCAAAACAGCGACACTCTTTTCTGTGTTATGTATCACCCCTTGTGCTAATATTCGTGTTTTTATAGATTTTGTTGACTTATTCTTGAATTTGGCGCCTCTGATGGCTTTAGGTTGGGTTTAGGCCGGGGGTGATTAGAACATTAATCTCTATACTTAAAGCGTTGCAATCAAAGAAGTAATGAAGAGAGAACATAAGCTGGTTTTCGAATTGTAATCGTTACCCCTACTCGCGTAACTCCAGACTTACTGTTTTGGATCTGCTCATCATTAATCTTTATACTGCCATGGTGCGGCTGGCACTATAAGCTCTGGCATTAATGATCATTGTCCCGTATTCATAGCTTACTCGCGCTCCACTCCTCGAGCAAACCGACGACAGCCCATAATTAAGCATCAAATTATTAGTTATTTTAGCTGGGACTTATTCCGTACCAAGGTCCAGAACGACTGGTCTGCGGTTCTCAAGTGAAGCACGACCAACGGCGTCTACAGTACCTTTATGCCTATGTTTTGTAGCGTGAGCTACAGTGGCTGTGGACGAGCAGTTTCGCGTGAGCGTGGATGAGCCAAGCTGCGCATGCGCGAGGAGCGAGTCACGTCACAGCTGCGCAGCTGGTGCGCCGGAGCCGACAAGAAGAAGGAACGACAACCAGGCTACAGCTACGGAGAAGGAAAGCAAAGTCACTGCTGAGCGGCGCACAAGAGCCCAAAAGTTGAATTCGCTGGATTCCGAAGTTGTTGCCTGCGAGTTAGCGATTAACCAGAGGAAGAACTAACAGGCTAAGGCCAAGTGCGCAGCGAAGATGCCAGAGCAATGAGCGGAACGCCTAGCAAAGAGGCGTGCCACTGCCTCTCAACAGCAACCTCAAGACGATGTCAAGACTTCTCGATCGACGGACTATAGGGCGAAACTCATTGAAAGTGCCAGTACAACTCGGGTCTTTCAGGCCGACTTTGTGAACAATCCGTTTGGGTATGTGTGCGACGTGTGTGAAAGACTATGGCACTAAGAAGACTTGACGCCGGTAAGTAGCGAGATGCATGAAACGTTGAGTTTGGCGGCGTGTGAGTGGGGCGAAAAAGGTGGAGACGTGACCAGAGTTTGTACGACGTGCAAGAACTGTAGCGTTAAGCAAACACTACCGCCACTTAGCTTAAAGATCGGTTGAGGTGTCCACTGTTCCAAGAGGGCTATTATATGCCTTCCCTCTGGTTCAGGTGTGCACCGAGATGTGGACACCTCGCCCTCACCTCACGCTACCTATATATTGGCAAAGCAGAGCTAAGCCACTGCCAAGTTTTATAGTATTACGGGCCGCTATCGTAATTATGCTTCATAAGAGGTACAAGCTGAAGGTGGTGCAGCCTTACGCGCTTACATCAAGCCATGGTAACCAGAGCGTTGAAAGCTTCTATGCAGACGAGGAATCGACGATGAACAGAGTAAAATCACACTGTACTGTACTGGTGGGCGAATTCAGTGCGAAGGTAGGCAAGAATTATGCAAAAAAAAAACAGCGCGAACAAACGGGGACGAGACGAAGAACACACAGGAACAAGTTTTTTTGCATAATGTATCACCAACCCGCCCGCTTATCTATCCTGTAGGCAAGAAGCAGGCTGGAAGCGGTAGGTTACTGCTGCATATATTCTAGGAATGGCAGGGGAGAGTTATTACTAGAGTTTGAGATAGAAATAATTCAAAGATCGCGATTACCTTCTTTCGCAAACGAGAAAACAGGAAGTGGACGCGGAAGAGCCCCAATGGTGAGACTAAAATCTAAATAGATTTCCTTCTATGCGCTCACCCTGGCATCGTAGAGGATGTGGAGGTCCTCGAAAAAGTCCCTTGTAGTGGCCACAGAACTGTGATATCACGTATTTGCTTAAATTTGAAGAGAGAAGGGAGGAATCTAGTGAAGCGGAAGCGCATTACCGAGTTAGTGGTAACAGGGACGCTAGAGGAATTCAGGATTTCGCTGCAGAACAGATATTCTGACTTAAATGAGGAAAACGAGCATCATGTTAAAACAATGAGCAATAATCTCACAGTTATCGTTATGGAGTGCATCAGAAGTACGTGGTAGAATGGTTGACAGGATACGAGCAAGCTATCACAGGAGACGAAACATCTGATTAAGAAACGCCAAAGCATGAGGGCGTGTAGCTCTGCAGAAAGAATAGAACGAACATTGCAATCAAAGTACTCAATAAACGCAAGGCAGCCGACACAACGGAAGTTAATATGTAGAGAATCGAGCATGCTCTAAAGAAATGAGGTAGCCTAAACGCGCTGAAGAGGAAACTTGGCATATGTAAAAAGCAGATTTATGCGTTAAGAGACAAAGACGACAATGTCATTATCAATATAGATAAGATAGTTAAGATAGTCGAGGAATTCAACACAAACCTATACAGTAGGCAATGCAATCAGAACGTCAAAGAGAGAGACAGTAGCGCGCCGCAATGGGACTTCCCGCAAGTAATGAAAGGGGAAGAAAGAAAGCCTTAGGAGCAATGAAAAAGGGAAAGCATCTGGTGACGATCAAGTAACACCAGATTCGTTCAAGAACAAAGGGGAGATTGTGGTAGAAAAACAAGCCACCTTATATAAGCATTGCCTTGTTATCTCGAGCGTACCAGAAGCTTGCATGAACGTTGACATTATCTTAATCCATAAGAAAGAAGACGTCAAGGAATTGAAAAATTACAGACCAATCGGCTTACTCTCCGTTGCCTACAATATTTTTACCAAAATAATCGCTACTAGAGTCGCGACAATATAGACTTCAGTCAACCAAATCATCAGGCAGACTTTTGTAAAGCATACTCGATAATAGTTCATATTCACATCATGAATGAGGGGCCAGATAAATGCGAACAATATAACCAAACCCTCTATATAGCCTGCATTGATTGCTAGAAAGCATTTCGCTCCGTGGAAACCTCATCTTTCATGCAGGCTTTGCAGAATCATAGTGTAGAAGAGTGTTATTTGCATATGTTGGAAGATGTTTATAACGACTGCACAGCTACCATAGTCCTCCATAAAATCAGCAATAGAATTCCAATATGGAAAAATGTCGCGCAGGGAGACAGGATCTGACAGTGCTATTCACCGCGTTCACAGGAGGTAAACCGAGCCCTGGATTGGGAAAAAGTGGGGAAAAGAGTTAATGGAGAATACCTAAGTAATCCGCGATTCGCTGATGACATTGCCTTCCTTAGTTAATCAGAACATGGAATGCAAAACATGATCAATCACTTAGACAGGCAGAGGAGAAAGGGGTTTCTAAAAATTATCATGCAGAGAAGCAAAGTAATGCTCAAAAGTATAGCAAGAAAACATCAGTTCGCATTTGGTAGCTAGGTGCTGGAAGTATTAAGGCAATACGTAAACTTAGGGCAGGTAGTGACGGTTGATGCGGATCAGGAGATAGAAATAACTAGAACGATAAGAATGAGGTTGAGTGCATATGGCAGGTTCTCTCAGATCATGAACTGATGTTTACCAGTCTCCAACAAGAGAAAAGTATAGAACTGTGTATGTTACCGCTACTCACCTATTGGGCAGAAACGTGGAGGCTAACGGAGAGGGGTCAGCGTAAGTTAAGGATAACGCTGCGAGCTATGAAAAGAAAAATGATAGCTTTAACTTTAGGAGATCGGAAGAGGGCGGACTGGGTCAGGGCTTATAGTAAGCTCTATAATAAAGGCTTATAGTGACGATGACATGGGTTCCTAATAAGAGGAGGAACGCCCCCTTTTTAGAGTCTTGTCTTAATTTACTAGATTCAGTGTTCACATTGCCCTACCACTCTGTTTTTCGTACAATATACACGTAAAGTGGATCGAAGTACGCCTCTAATAAAACATGAATACTATGTCTGAAGTGGTGGTACGATCCCTGTTTGGTCATACTAACTGTGCAAATTCCCTTCCGAGAACACAGCCACTATCTTTTGCTCTGAAAAAATTGATAAACAGAGGTTACTCACCATCGCCTTGTTGCCGGTGTGTGAAAAACACCTCTATCGCTAAGCACTCACCAAGCCTCGTACGTACACGTAGCGTACGTACAAATACTTATGTACTTGTAGAAGCAATCCAAAGTGAACAATCAGTTTCCAAAAATGAACGAAATTTGTTGCAATTTCTACATTTCTCTTCAAAATTTCAAGTCGGCATTAGTTTTGTCGGAAAAAATATAAGGTAGAAGAAAATTGACTCTTCTTATGGACGCCGAGCAGTAGTTTAAAGCTTAATGCTAAGATTCGGTTCCTCTCGGCGTTAATGCAACCTTTAAGAACCATCTTTTTATCGCACACTCCTGAACAGGAAGAAGTCGAGATCGCATGGCCTGAGGCTTCCCAGTAATCTGTCTTGTGTGATTATGAACTAGACTCATAGTGGCAGACACATTCGCTCCCTGCCTCTTCTGTCTCACTCCCCCCCCCCCCTTGTTTTATTGCGCCACTTTATTTAACAAAACCGTGGCCGTTAGCCCTTATGAACCCTTGCCTCAAATTATAGTGGTGGGGAATCTTACACGTACATCATTGAAATTCAACTTCATTAACCCAAGTATCCACCATAATGACAGCGGGCACCTTCACTGCTATTAGACATAAGCTGTGGCACTGCGTTCGGGATAATTTAATTTACAGTAATCCTCCCTGGCCTTCTCTCATGCCTCCAAAGGAAAGCAATTTCCCCAAGACGCAGTTACTCGCTAAAACGTGTTAACCACTTTTCATGCCGCGCTCACTTTCCTGGAGATAACACTCCGAAAGATAATCTCATCCTGGAAGAGTTTCAGGGAAAGTAGCATTTTTAATTAGTGCATGCAATATTGTACGATAAGGCGATTAAGTTTAGTCCTGTAATCCGGTAGTCGGGAAGACCGCAGCCCTAGTGTATTAGACGTGGACCGCAGAATTTTAATGAGAGGTTTATCTGTGTCTTCTTCTCCCGGTGATCCTATTACCAGGCTTTACTTCGGTAATTGCTTTTACGACACAGCTCCGAAGCTTTGAAACACTGACTTTAGAGCCACAGGAGTTTGTGCGCTCAGGACGGAAGCACGGAAAAATCCGTGGCGAATTTGTTAAGAATAGCGAGAAGATGCAAAACGTATGCTAAGGCGGCTTTTTGTAGCCTACAACGTGTAAGTTTACTACTAATCACGAGAGATAGGCTTACAAATTTATAGCCTTTGTGTAATGTCTTTAGGTACTATACCAAGGGGGTGTGTAGATAGAAGTTACACAACGGGGACTCCAACTCTGAAACCTCACTATTGTAATACCCATCCTTCCCAAGAGCATAAAGACACTGCATTAGCCAAACCATGTCACTGGCTTCTTGTATGGGCTTAGCGCTTTGTGACCGTGTGTTACCATTAGCGGGGCGCATACTGGACTAACATTTGGTACATCCTCGCTTAAGCAACGCAAGAGTTATATTTAAATCTAGGTTGCTGCTAAGCTTTTCTGAAAGAGGCTATCTGTGCAGCAAGGTATTGTGACTATCATAGCGTCAAACTTCTAAATAGGGTATGCAAACCGAGGAGCGCTTCTCATGATTCAGCCTTTGCCACAAGCACGTGAGCTAAGAATAGAGATTTGGTTTACTGCTTACAATAGCTTGGCCAATTTCAAAAAGTCGGAACACACACGCCTGGCTCCCAAAAAAAAATGCGAAGGTGAAGCATTCACTCTGAAAGGCGCTACCGTGTGCCGTCGACAAGGCTTTGTGAAAGGTATAGGGGTTCGCGTTAATGTAATAAAGCGTGCCGAAAACTCTAGCTGCTCTAAGTAGCAACACACATCCCGTGTTATGGATTGAGTTTTCATGAAAAATGGCGTTACGTCGACCAAGAGTAATTCTTATGTTTCATAAGGACAGTTCTGTGAGGAATAGCTTCACGAAGACTGTATATTGTGCAGTGTGGCCTCTTGTCTTTTCAATAATATAACCCTTTAAACTCCGCACCATAAAGCGGTGGTACGAGGACGGAATTCCCACTGGCTATTAACCAAGCTTTCTAAAATAAACATGATAAAAAGTAGCCATCTTTGCAGTGATTAAGCATAACTTTTCCATATTATCTGTTTGTGTAATATTAGTGCTTCCCATAAAGACCAGAACACGAAATAAATTTGAGCATCGCCTTTTCGAAAGCGCTGTGGCGCCTTCAGTTGAAAGCGGTCTTCCGGGCTGCCATGCGAGGCGACACGACACACGTCGCTCGAAGAAGCAGTGGCTAAATGGCATTATGTAAACACTTCACGGCGCCGTAATTCAATATATAATTTGCAGTGATGGAGTTTATTGGCGTGCGAATTTAAGCATGGCCGTTGTCTCACTGGCGATAGGTTTGGCAGGCCCCTTGTCCACCACCGGGGCAAATGCCTTCTATGTATCGAAGAACTTCGCATGCGGTTTTCTCAAACCGTGTGTTCGAAGTCCACTAAACGATGAAGCGCCGCTCATAGCCTGAGTAGCTATAGGATGTTAAACCGCACAAAACCATACCAAACGATGTGGCAGGGTTCAATAGCGTAGCGAGCATTGCTACGAACTGTTCATCTGCATGCCTGCCCTTTGCGCGGTAATGCGTGAATATGTCTGATATGTTTTATTGCGAAAGCAATACTACTTACACTTTCACGCCTTTGCCGTGCCGCGGCCGGTGACCACCATTGACCTTCATTTGGGAAAGCAATACTACTTGCAATTTCACGCCTTTGCCGTGCCGCGGCGGTGACCACCATTGATCTTCATTTGACCTTGAATGCATTAGATTGGATTAGATTGGCTTTGACTAGATTGGATTGGACTGGACTGGATTGGGTTTGATTTGATTAGATTAGATTAGATTAGATTTGATTAGATTTGCTTAGATTTGATTAGATTTGATTTGATTTAATTTGATTTGATTAGATTAGATTAGATTACATTACATTACATTGTATGTGATTGGATAGCAGTGAATTGAATTGGATAGGAATGGATTGGATTCTATAACCGATGCATCACCACAAGTCAAACCACAAGCACCACCACCAGCTACACTACCAGCTGTACCATGGCGTAGGTACGGATATTGCTTTCGCAGTTACCGGGCTTAACCAAGCTAAGCCACAGCGAATTTTTTTCAACCCAATATCTCAAACCCTAGCTCCGATGCTGGTACTTGTGGCTGGCTACCAATTACAAACGTGCTTAGCTGCGATATTACGAAACCCGGGTTATATGATAATTAAGGAAATCCTGACGAAGCGTTATTCACATAGCGCATGAGCACTCGAGCTACAAATGCAAGGCAATTCGAAAGACCAAAACGGGCTCATGAAGTACCGCTTCACTCGAACAAATTGATACGATTCTATCGTTTATACTGGAAGCCACCGCGCTATGTCAGCGCGACCACATAAATCGATGCTGCTAGCGTGTCAACACAGAAATTCAACGTTCCAGCTTCGGGCTGCACGGGCATCGGTGCAGAGCACGCAACCTGCGCCGGAAGAGGAGTGGCAGAGCGAGTTGCAGCATGACAAAAAGGCTTCCAAATCCACAAAGGAGACATTTATTCACCCTTTCCCAAATGCTCTGAGCACTCCAGCATGTTCCCATATCTCGGTCTTTGAATGTTAAGCGTAATGCGGTGGCCACGGAGTTAGGTAGACCGTTTGAAACGCAGTACTTGCACGTGCTTTCATACTTGTCTCGAATTTCTTTCTATGCACCGCACCAATCCATATTTGATACAGGCCGGCATTTTTAACGCCTGTTGCGAAAATATGCAGGTGAACACTCCGCAGCGGCAGAGCTCTGGACACACGACGCGCACATTGAGTGCAGCGCTCCCCAACCCAGCTGCTTTTCTTCTGGCTGTTAATGCATGCGTAGGCAACGCAGGGGTGCCCAGATGTCGTCTTGTGCTTCCACAGAGAGGACACGGAAAAATTTACTGACTCTGAGAGGTTACAAAGCTCGCTTCTTGCGCATGGCATGAAGCTACTTCGCAGCAATTTGGCAGCCCTGCGCAAGAGCAGAGTGAGTGTTCAAGAGCAGGGTGATTGTACAAGAGTGTACTGCAAGAGCAGAGTGATTGTACAATATTTTTTCTATTTATTCGAGCGCCAGAAAGTGAAAAAATGAAAAAAAAAAACTAAAGGCGTCAACAATCCTGTTTCTTATTTTGATTTTGCTCTCTTTCTTCTGTAGTCTCTACTCCCTACGAGTTATTCATCGCCTTTTCATACCCAGAATCACGCCTGTAACTTTATCCTTGTTTTTAGTTTCCTGTTTTCTACTTCTGCTTCGCAATATTTATTTTCAGCAACTATCTCATTTACTGTTCCCTCTGTTAAAAGTTGTGCTACATTTGTAGCAACAGCTTTGCAAAAGTTTTAAAGGAATGGCTATAGTTTTGCAATTTCGATGGTTGCTATTTATGCTCCCTCTCCGGCCTACGTGGCTTTCACTACGGATGTCATTCTAAAACATACTCCACTCTCGCTGAACGCAGAGGTTTCAACATCATCACACGTCGGTGGATTGGCCCTTCGCCGTAGGAACATGCGCCAAACCACTAAAACTTTAAAGCGTTGAGCGCAGTTCATCTCGCTTGTGCCTGTCAGCAATGGACTTACAGGGCTTTCGACACTGGTAAAAAAAAAATGTTTCCTAAAAAGAACCAAGAAAAGAAGGGAGAACGGAATTTTGGCTGCTTTCAGTTTCCAGTAAGTTTGCTTAGTTATTAGACTTGCTCTTTTCATCACTGAGCATGTAATCTCAAGTTATAATGGATTCAAGTTTTATTACATTGCCGTAGTGAATTAGCAGCAGAAGCACGCTTCTTCTTCTAGTGTGAGGTGTAGAGTTTCACACCATTAACTTTCGCTCCAGATGAGTGCAAGGGCGGAGCGTAAGTTAGCCGGAAACGATTATGACGAGCCTGGCAATGACTTAGATTCAGTGCATCAATGTTAACACACCAATCTGGAATATGCGATAAAGTTTGTTGGGAATATTTATTTATAAGTTGACACATAATGGCCGATTTTAACAATTTCCGCTGGGAAATGAAGTTAGAGGAATGACGTTTTTTTTTAGACTGAAGTTCTTCCTAAGCCTTCACGGTAACTGGAAGCTTCTGAAATTCCTCCGTTTCCTTCACGTTGTTTTTTCACCCATGCACCTCGTTTCTTCAGATGCCGCCGTGGATATTTGCATAAATTATACCCGTTCAAGCTTTGTTGAGCTGTTTTATGGTTTGATAAAAATGCTGTAGAAACCAACAGTCTCCACATTCGAGGAAAGCATCGCTGAATGTAAACATTATTTTTATCCTAGCCGTGATCATAGACAACAAAATTCTTCAATATATTTTAGATAAAACAGCATAACCAAAGGTATTAATTGCAATGCCACATTACAAGCTGAATCTGAACTATTGGCGTCTGTAGGTTGCGTAACTGAGAACTATCTGGGAACTGAGTAAAGCGGCGGAGTTTTCCTTCTTTCACCTGGAATTTCTTGTTACGTGTAGGCAAAGGTTTCAGACGGTTAGTGTTTTCCAGTTTTTGTAAAGTTGACTCTTATTTCGCATATATTTAAAGATGTTTTCTCTTCACCAAAACATAAGACAGGGTTTTTTTATTTCTTCAATGCACCTGTGGGCTCTAAAGCGTGTTCGCTTCTGTCATACATAAACCATAATGAGTAATTTACTAACTTATTCTTGTTGGGTGGAAGCCGCAAGTGTCGTCATTTCAGGCAGCAAACATGTCATAAGTATGCTTGATAGATATGTGAAAGCTGTCGGTGCAATTCTTTAATTATTGCTAGGAGAAAGAATGCCGGTACTCACCGAAGCCGTTTCCGAAACTTACGCTGCTTATAAACACCGAAAGTTAAAATAGGAAGCGATTAGTGTTTTGTGGAACACCGAGAGGCCCCCCTAACCATTAAACGACGGTGAACATATTTTGCGTCATGTTGAGCTGGTATCAAAAGTGAAACAAGAAAATATTGCTTTTTTTTCCCCACAATCTTTGCGTTAGTACCGAGAGAGGCAAAATTCACCTTGTTTTCTACTTTCTAGAGTAAATTTTTGCAAACAGAACCAGAGAAAAAATGCTTAAAGGCCTGCTTTTCCGGCTTCATACGATGCGATTTGTGTAAAAAAAAAATCAGTGGCTGTGGTGCTTTAATCAGAAAGAAAAATGTTCTGACTCCGCAGACACGGAAAGGACTGGTCGGGCGGTATTCAAGAACCTGTGCGGGGTATTGCCTCGCTCGTATTGGACTAATTTAGGCCCGACGGAAACGAATGTACACGATCTTTATGGGCGGTTCAGCACCCGCTTAACGTAAGGCTCGTTGCTTCACTCAATTATCATGAGGAAAGGTGCTTAAAATTTTTGATGTGTGCCTAATACCTCGAAGTTCTGACAAGCAAAAGGTGAACAAGAATGAAATTTTGAATTCAATGTAAGCTGTCTCTATTTCTTGACTTATTTATTATTGCAGACTAACCAGCAAATAGCACATGGCCTCTGGCTGAAGCGAAAATGCTTTTACTCTTCGTGGTTAGCAACATTTGTCTACAATGTAATTGTAAGTAAGGCGCGGAGTTTTCGATGATTGGCAGTTCCATCGGTTGGAAGGACCAGAAATTGGTTTCGCGTCAAACAGTATGCGTTTAATGCCAAACTATCAACCTCAACTTAATTTAAGACGTAGAAAAGACTATAGTGCCCAAAATGTACACCTTCTGCGAGCCTCCGTCAGAATTTAGGCTGTTTTAGCAACAATAAGAGCAGTTTTAACGACGCCCCCTACTAATTACTAAAAGTAGGCTTTTCAAGCTATAAACATGGTCCCTTCAGCACAGCAATACCAATCTTGGCGGTGGTCACAAAACAGGCCTCTTTGCGTTATATATCTCATCCGCTCTTTGATACTCACCGTTGTTCCCGTCTCCGGCCCACACAGGAGGCGATGTTTACACAATACTGGCTTAGCGTAGTGACATCAGTGGCGGGAGTTGCCATGCGGGCGCCAAAGAAGCGCGCTTTTCCAACTTCGTGCACGAGATGGTTACAGCATGACGAGCCGCAGCGCCGAAGATAATTACGCTTTAAACATTCAAAAACTCATATAGGAACTGCTAAGGGCTTACTACAAAGATCTATTTGCTGTAAAGTGCCTATATAGAATGTTTAGCATTTCACTGTTGGGAAAAAAATTCAGCATCTATTAGGTGACATGAATCACCTTTTTTTTATGTCCGCAAGCATTTGTGTGACACTTCCTCCAAAGTGCTGTTTCCAGCTGAAGAAGCCGATTTTTAAGAATAGGTGGCGGAATTCGCTGAGACACAGCGAACAACAGCCAGCCTACAAGTGTTTCTCCCCCGAGCGCACAAAGCCAGCGCGCCTCCACGCGTGAGCGCCGACCCCCTGCACGATACCAGGCAACTTTCTAAGGGGGAAGGAAGTGTTGTGTCCCCTTATTGCTTTTGTGTGTGTGCGCCCCCGCATCCTCCTCCTAACGACCACTCGCATCCTCCTCCTAACGACCACTCGCATCCTCCTCCTAACGACCACTCGCATCCTCCTCCTAACGACCACTTGCCCCTCGTCGCACGCTGTCGCCAGATGCCCCCCCATGGTGCGCCCCCGCATCCTCCTCCTGTTTTGGGAAGCCACTCCCTCCCGTGGACGCTTCTCCGCTCCCTCCTTTCTTCGGGCGGCCAGTTCGGCTCCTGCCTCGGTCGACGCTGGTCGCACCCTCATCGGCTTTAAATAAACGAAGTCTTAAAGTACCGTGTGCGTCTTTCGCTGCATTCAACACAGCGACCGGACACGACAGATATGTCGAGTGGTGTGATACTCTGATCATGCAGCTTCATCTTAGCGTGTGCAGGCCAAAATATCGTTTCAATATCCAGACTTCTATGTCAGTCGTGTGTGCAAGACCGGTGGGAACGTGGAAGATTAACTTGTAGTATATTTGCTACGCTGACTGCTACCGGTGGCGGCAGCAGCTATCTGCCGTGCTGGGAAAATGCGATTCATTTCAACTTTACTCAACGCTTCAATAGAGCACTTAAGTTCACTGGATTGGGCGGTACACCACAACCACGCATTCACAAGTCAAAAGAAAGGAAAGGAAGGAGCCTGCTCTGTAGAGAAGTGCTAATGTCAAGACCCATCACGCCTTCTCTGCAAGTAACATGCGTATTATTCGTCATTCGGTGGATTTTTTTCACATAATGGTGTCTTCGTTGGCTACGAACGCGGAGTTCCGTCAAAACAATTTACAACAAACAACTTTTTAAACACAAAAACCCTGAATTTGAATTTCACCTTGGCGATCAAAAGTAAGAAGGAGCAAAAATGCCGGCATTTGCATGTGTCTATGTCAGTGGGAACATCAAGATGGGCAAAATCTTAGGGACGTAAATAAATAAATAGACTGTACGAGGGATCAAACAAAACCAGGTGCACGCGATTACGCTCTTATACGCCAGGATTAATTTGAGCATTTTAAAGGCAAGCTCTCATTTCTGCATCGTAGAGTACTCCACGCCGACTTTCAAGCAAGTTTACCCAAAACCGCCGCTTAGCTACCATCAAAATTCTTGTAAAAATATTTCATTGCGAAAGCAATACTAGTTGCACTTTCAGCCCGTCGCGTAGCGAGGCCGGTAGCTACCAAATTATCATATTGGATTGGATTGGATTGGACTGGATTGGTTTAGATTGGATTGGATTGTATAACCGATGCATCACCACAAGTCTAACCACAAGCACCACCACCAGCTACACTACCAGCTGCACCATGGCGTAGCTACGGATATTGCTTTCGCAATTACCGGGCTTAACCAAGCTAAGCCACAGCCATTTTTGTTTTAGTGCACGGACGGAGTCATGTGCTCGAGCTCTTAACGCATTTCTGCTCGCACTCTAAGCACAGGCGCCAGACTAAGCTACAGCAACGGCGCCTAAAAACATGGCTTTAGAAGGCCTAGTTTGTAGATGTGTTCTTCTAGGAAGCAAGGAGCACACGTCAGCTATATTCCATTTCACGGCATGATGGCTGCGGTGCTCTCGTTAGTACCCTGTGCCGATGTTGGTCAGAAAATAAGTAACAGCGAGCTACAACATGTCTAAGAGAATACAGATGAAAAAAGTAGATCTGTGACGAGTCCAAGAGGCGGCGAAGAGCAATTGGAGGCTGTGGTACTCATCGGCGATTGCGGACGAGGCGGCAGAGAGCAGGAAATTGGTGCGGTGAACCATAGCCGAGGCCGCAATTGCGTTGATTGGCCCTGGATGCCTGTGGCCCAATTTCCTAGTCTGGCTACATTTCTTCCGGCTCGGTAGTTCTCTTTGACCTTGCTCTTACGGAGGGCTCGGGCGGCTGACAGTGAGGCTTCCTTGTCTTTTACTTTGCTCTCTTGTTTGCTTCTGGAAGCAAAAGACGCGATTAGTTTTTTTTTATTTGTACAGTCCGCATCACGCCATAAATCATAATGCTGTGTACTGCGTGTACTACGTGCTTCACTTCTAGAATTTCTTTTAGGTCTGTGAATGTCACTGCTTTATATTATCCAGTTCCCTGTCTGGAACCCCACTGTTGTTGCGTACCGTCTCTCATAGTGCGATGTTTACAAAGTTACCAGCATGCGAGCGGAGTGTTTCAAGAAAAAGTGAAAAACCCTTGTGGACCTGTATCAACGCTATGAAGTCGAACAAATTTCAATAAAATTACATCAGTCCTTGTTGTATTTATCGTAGGCTTGTGTGAAACAAAATGAAGATGAATGAAATAACTTTAGAAGAATATTTCGCACAGTCCGAGAATGAGAATAGAAAAGAAAAACTTAATGCTGTTATCTTATCCGTTTCTTTCCGCTTTTTCTTTTATTGATCTCTTTTGTCTTTCACATAAAGTCTTTTGTGATGATGTCAGTATTTTCGGTTAGTAGGATAGCATTAGATATCCCGTTCACGAGAAAAGCGAGCATACATCCGTCCGTGTCACGACAAACCAGGTGGCCAGCTGGCCGCGATGGGAAGGCGGCAAACTTGACCATCGGGTGTTCGGCAACCTACCCACCACGGCAGGAGGAAATGAATTTAATTACAAACTTGCATGCATTTTGCACCTGCTCTTTGTCTCACTGCGCATTAGTTTGTTGGTTAAAGATAGACACTCCCAAAGAACTCTCTGTGCGAAAATAAGCGTTGTGGGAGCTCCGGCAGAACAACCTGTCTCGCACATGCCACACCAACGGACGGACAGACGGACGGACAGATGGATGGATGGACGGACGGATTTATGGATGGATGGATGGATGGATGGATGGATGGATGGATGGATGGATGGACGGACGGACGGACGGACGGACGGACGGACGGACGGACGGACGGACGGACGGACGGACGGACGGACGGATGGACGGATGGACGGATGGACGGATGGATGGATGGATGGATGGATGGATGGATGGATGGATGGATGGATGGACGGACGGACGGACGGACGGACGGACGGACGGACGGACGGACGGACGGACGGACGGACGGACGGACGGACGGACGGACGGACGGACGGGCGGATGGACGGACGGACGGACGGACGGACGGACGGACGGACGGACGGACGGACGGACGGAAGATAGGAGCGTCCCCCTTAAAAAGGGGTGTTGGCAGTTGCCACCATGTTCCGCTTTTTAAGAGACTTGGCTCTTACTAATTCCGTTTATCAAAGACGCATCTGTCTCCAACTAAGGTCAAATTGACCAGACGAGTAACCACGTGACCACACTATATCATATAGCACTTTGGCCAAAGTCACAATCAAGGTCAAGTCTCACAGAAAAATTCTTGGTTGGAACCGTGTTAAGTAAAATCACCCTCAAGGTCAAGCTTCGAAGATTCTTCGTTGGAACCGTACTAAGACACCCGGAAAGTCAAGCTTCACACAGTATTCTTCTTTAAAACCGTGTTAAGTCACCTTCAAGTTTCACTTAAGGTTCTTGGTTCGATCCGTATTCAGTGTTGCTGTCCTCGAGGTCAAACTTCACAAAAGCTTCACACAAGAAATCGTGCTAAGTCAACCTCAAGGTCAAGGTTTGGAGAAGATTCTTGGTTGCAACCGTACTAAGTAAAGGAACTCTGAAAGTCAAGCTTCATACAGGATTCTTCTTTGTAACCATGTTTAGTCACCCTAAAAAATTCAAACTTCACTTCAGGTCCTTGGTTGCAACCGTATTCAGTAATGTTGCCTTAGATGTGAAGCTTCCCCAAAATTATCATTTGGAACCGTGCTAAGTCATCCTCAAAGTCAAGCGTCACTCAAGGTTCTTGGGTGCAACCGTGCTAAGTAGAGCTGGTGCACTAAAACGAATAGGAGCTCCTTGGAAATGTTGTGCAAGTAAGACAAGGGTGACATAACAGACGGTACTGGCCCCATGTTTCGGAAAAACTCAAACCAAATAGGCCAAACCAAGCTTTCGCTGCACAAAGAATCGGTCGACAATATAAGAGAGAGAGAGAGAGAGAGAGACTCTTTAATGAAGAGCAGAGAATTTAGCCGGCGTTTAAAAATCGCTGGCATGCTACTCTGCGTAGGGAGGGGAATTTGGGAGATAAAGACAGAAGGAGAGCAGAGTGGAAGAGGTAAAAAAAAACGAAGATAAAATGCGGCCATGAAATGGGTACTAAGGATGCAATGGCGAGTATTGATGTAATCTATGGAGTGATGGAGTGCATAGTCCGTCAAATGGGCTGACGAAGTTCACTGCAAGAAGAATGCATGGAGGTGACGTGCAAGTGAATTTAAAGCTTATCGAGATGTCCAATGCCTTTTAAATATGTGAATAGAAAAGTCATTGCAAGTCTCTGTTGCCCAAGACAGGCTAAGGGACCTAAAACTTTGTCCATTGTAAGGGGCACTGAGCAGAGCTTCTGCATGCAATGTTCATAGTACGCACGCTCGTTAGCATATGCAGGGCACTCAAGCAAGATATGCTCCACAGTTTCTATCGCGGCACAGTTGTCACAGTGCGGACTGTCCATTTGTCTAAAACGGTATCGTAAGCCGTTTGTATATGCAGCATTAAGACGGAGTCGATGATAAAGTGTTTCCAGATGTCGAGGAATTCTGGGTGAGAGCCTTGATCTAAGATGTGGGTCGATTGAGTGAAGAAATTGGTACTGATATGTCGGCAAACTCCAAAGTCGATACATTTCTTCGGAAGCAAAACTTTTGGCCACCTGGGACGCATCAGATTTCGTAAAAAAAATTCTAATGTATCTCCGATGTTGATGGCCCTTACGGGCCACTTCATCTGCTTTTTCATTAGCCTGAATGCCTCAGTGAGCAGGTGCCCACTGAAATGTTATGCAGTGGCCTGCGGCAATAGCTAAATGATGTAGATATCGGATGTCCAGGGAAACTGGCTGGTGATTCGTTTTCTTCAGCAGGTTGGCCAGGATCTGGAGAGATGCTTTCGAATCGGTGAAGATAACCCAACGGTCGGCGGTTCGGCGCAGGATGTAAGAAACAGCTTCCTTAATGCCGTGAAGCTCAGCTGTCGTAGAGGATGTCCTCCGCTGCAGCCGGTAAGAAAGGGCATGGCCTGTTGAGGGCACATAAAGGCCACATGAAGAGGTTTCTTTAGTAGTTGAACCATCGGTTAAGATATGGGTGTGCTGCCTATATTCCTCCGTTAAGTAGGCGAGAGTAGTTTGCAGAAGCGCTGCCTGTGGTATGCGGCTCTTTGAATTCACACCTGGAACAAACTTCTTCACCTTTAGAGGAGAGAGTGTCCATGGAGGAAAGGCCGCAGGTAGTAGTTTCTGTGGCTGATTAATAGTAGGGATGTGCAGGAGCTGCCCTGCCTGGCCAAAGCTAGAGTTGCTGTGAGTTAGGTGGACACGGTGCAGGAAGTGCTTCTTCCCTTGAAGAACATGGCGGAGATGGGTACGCATAGTTTCCTGGGCGGCAATCACCTCTAGTGGGAGACATCCTGCCTCCGCTACTGTTCCTAATGCAGAGGAACCCTTTGGGAGACCAAGGCATACTCGCAGGCAGTTGTTCCGTGCGGCAACGAGAGACTTATTGCTTGATGTAGATAATCTTTGAAACACTGATAGACAGTAGCGCAAGGTTCCTTCAACGTAAGCTTTTTCAAGCAGAAGCATTGATCGGCAGTTGCTACCCCACCTTGTTCCAGCCATGAACCTAAACACTTGCGATGCTGCAGTGATCCTCTCGCGGAGTTTTTTGATCTGAGGTGTCCATGAGAGATTATAGTCGATTACAACACCCAGGAATCGCTGAGATCGTACATATGGTAGCGATCGTCCGCCTAGGAGCAGCGGATATCGGGTCATCGTTTTTCTTGTAAACGCCATTGCAACACTCTTTTCTGGCGAGAGACGAAGACCTCTGGAAGCCAGGTACATCGAAATATGCAATAGCGCTCTCTGTAGACGTTGCTGGGTGATATAGCGCGAGCGTGATGCGGTCCAGATGCAGATATCATCAGCATAAATTGTTATACGGACCCCTCGCGGAAGGTTTCTTCTTATGTATATAAGGGCAATATTGAACAGGAGAGGGCTGAGCACCGCTCCCTGTGGTACGCCCCTCTCCACTGCGTGAAAGCATGTTGGACCGTTTGGAGTGGTCATAAAAATTTTCCGTTCTTTCAAATAATGCCCAATCCATTTGTATAGCTTTCCTCCAAGGCCAAGACTGGCAAAGGCGGCGAGAATTGCATGGTGAAAGACAGAGTCAAAGGCGGCCTTGATGTCTAGGAAAACGGCTGTCGGGATGTACCCAACATGAAGGTACTCCTCAATTGATGAGACGAGGGAGATGATATTGTCAGTCGCAGACCTGTTTTGACGAAACCCGTTCATTTCTTGGGGGAACTCATTTCGGCTTTCTAGGAACCAAGTTATGCGTTTGCAGATCATGCGCTCCATCGGCTTACCTACGCAGCTCAGTAGGGCAATGGGCCGGAATGATGCGTAGCTTGTTGGCTGCTTACAGGGTTTCAAAACAGGCACAATTTTCGCCAGCTTCCATTCCGTGGGGACCTCACCAGTCATCCAGGAAGAATTGTAATACTCCAGGAGTCGAAGACGGGAGGTGTGGGGTAGCTTTGCAATGGCTTCATAGGTCACCTCATCATGACCCGGAGACGTGTGTCTATTTGTCTCCGCGATAGCTGTGGATAGTTCTTCCACAGGAATTAGCATCAACAATGGCGTATTGCCTGAGAGCGAGTACACAAATTACAACTAAAAATGATAGCCTACCTTCAAATGATGACACATTTCAAAGGCTCTGCGCTATACGCAGGCGAGCTGAAAGGAAAGCTCTGCGCACAAAAAGCCTCGATGACCTACGTGCATGCCGACGGGCACAACGTCACATACGACGCTATATGGATAAACTCAATCGGCAGAAGTGGCGTGACTTTTGTTCTACGCTGGATGTGCGCCAACCAGTAACCAATATTTGGCGGATAGTTAGAGGTATGCGCACGCCACCTCAACAACTCCACCCCTTCGCTGCACTCTCCCTTCACGAACAAAAATCTATAAAAGAAGTCTCAGAAGAATACTGCAGGCTACTGTCGGCAGGGTCAGGGCATTCGACACTCTCCGCAAATGGTCAATCAGGCATCCCAAAGGCGGCAGTGCCAGCGTTAGACCTGCCTTTGACAATATAAGACACTGCCACCGTGGCAGTGTTTATGCTTTGTGCGGATCCTCTGCATGCATCTTCTTTCCTGTTGCAGTGTTCGGAGTTATACCGCGGGGTAAGAATGACTCAAAGGAAAAACGCCGCTAATTGTAGCGCTGGCAGCACATAACGAGACAAAATGTTTTGAACCTTCCTGGGTAAACTGCCGCTGCGCACCGCGTGAGGCACACTCGGTGGCTTTCTACTACGCGCCTCCCTGATCTCTCTCACATTCCTCATGACTGGAAACTTAAATAGCGGCAACAAATGCTGGTTCTGAAGGCGCCGTGAAGGTTCCCTGGTCTTCTTATTCTGGGAGCCTTCCCATTTGATTCTACGGCTGCCAGGCTTGAGCAAGATACTTCAGGGTTTTCCTTAGTTACTACCGATTCAGTCGAAACTTTTTATGCAAGTTCTTTTACTTCGTAGGATGCGCGTACTACATAAAAGTTTTTTTTGTGTTTATTGATTACTTCTTAGATTGCGGAATTTTACAACATAATTCTTGTGTTTTGGCCGTAGCTTGTCGATTACCACTATTGGTGCATTGCCTTGGCAATTTTTACTAGGCCTAGCTAGCACTCTTGTCAACTTGTTTCTTTCAAACTACCTGAAGCTAATACCCTATTTCCAGCATGAAACATTTTTCTAATCTTAGGTATCATTAGCTCGTTCCTCAGTATTTTGCTGTCAACGTAGGTGTCGGCCGCCGCATTTTCCGCCTAACACCGCATGGAGGACATGAGTGGTAAGACAAACATCCCCTCTTCACTATAAGGAAACAGCAGGAAGAGAGCAAGTGAGAGATGGTGGGAGATGACGGGTTATCTAGTGGCGTGGGCTCCACCTGTACGGTTGGAGGTGGTTAGCTCGAACCCCACCGACGCTCAACGAAGGCTACAAACCTCACACGGCCCTTCGCCCTATTTTCATAGAAGTGCATCCTTAGATAAGTCTCCACAAACCCCGCTGTGCTCTTCTTCACGACCGCACATTGCAACTGCAGCACCGCATACCCACTCTGCAAGCGCCGAGATGCTTTAATGCAAAAACACCGTTTAGAACACCTAAAGTGGTGGTGTTCACGTGCTCACCATCATCATCAGCCTAAATGTGCCCACTTTAGCTAGAGGCCGCCCCATATCTCACGAGTTAACCCTGTACTCTAACCTAAGTTTGTGCCGCCCACTGGTAACGTTGCCTTCACTAGGAATCCAATCTGCTGCCTTTAAAGGCCATCGCTATATTGCCTTCGCATTACATGCCTTACTCAAGCAAATTTATTCTTCAGCGATCGACTAGGATGTCATTAACCCGCCTTTGTTCCCTGACGCACCGTACCCTCTTCCTGTGTCTTATTACACCTACAATGTTCCTTCCCCTACCTCGCTGCAGTACCCTTTTCTTTAATGTCCAGGTTTCAACCCCAGAGGTGTATACCGGTAAGGTACGTCTCTTATATACTTTAATTTCCTCTTGAGGGATATAGCGGTGAACTCTCAATCATAACCTGAGAGAACGTGCCAAGTGCGGTACACCTCATTGTTACTCTTGTGGTTATTTCACTCCCATAATACGGATCTGCGGTCACTAGCTACCCTAAGTATATGTATTCTCTTATGACTTACGACTATTCTATTCTCTTACGACTATTCTCAGCGCCAATTGTAAACTGCTATTCTCTTCATAGACAGTCTAACATTACACTGGATTTCTGCATATCAGTTTTTAGACCCAACGTTCTGCTCTGACTCTCATTCGTAGTTTTTTTTCAGTCCATCTCCTTAGTGAGTTAGCCAGGCAATCCCACCAGTGAATCGCATATTATTAAGGTATTTTGGTTTAACTCTTATCCCACACTCTCCCCAATCCTGGCTTCTGAATACTTCCGGTAGACAGGCAGTGAATAAGCTCTGGAGAGAGGGTGTCTCCCTGCCCGACAGCCCTCTTTATAAGATTTGCTTGCTCACTTTATGAGGAACAAATGTTCTTGTGCAGCCGCTATAGATATCCCCCACTATTCCTGCCTAAGGCTCTTCTACGCTCTGATTATATTAAGCTAAAACTGTAGGCGCAGCGTAAAACGAGCGTGTATACCCGCCAAGCTCATTAGCGTAGCACAGAGCGCAAGCCATGCGATCTGTCCGAATGAGCCCGTTTGAAAATGACGGAGATAGGCTCACAGATAGCTATGGATTTTATTTGCTAGCGTCTACTGGTGTATATTTTCCCGGCTACAGACACAGCACATTGTGAGCAATAAAATACGGACCGCAAGCAGAATATTCTGCTTTTGCTCTTTCCTCAGTGCTGTGCCTTAATCGCGGCGGGCTTCATCACAAGTGATGATGTTGGATAATGCCGAATAATAAAAAACATTCTCAGTAAAAAACGCTACATACAGGGTCTGTTCTGAAAGTAGTAGGACTGGTTTTTTCCTGGGTGAACAGGTGGACGAGAGGCGGTGTGCGCGTGTAGGATCGTTGAAAGGGGATATTGGGAATGCTGGGGAAAATCGGCAGTCGGCTCTCGGCCGTTGAAGAGAGGGGGTTGCTTGTACTGTGAACCCCTGTCGAAACGTCTCGTCCCGCAGAATCGTGGAGCGTTAACTGGATCAGCGATACGCGAGCAAATTTTGAGTAAATCTTTGTAAAACGGGCAGAGAGACTCACAACATGATTAAGGAGGCCTACGGTGACGCTTCCATGGGTAGATCAGGTGTTTTTGAGTGGCACAAGTTTTTCCGAGAAGGTAAGGAAAGAGTGGAGGAAGACGACCGCTCCAGACGCCCTTCGACTAGCAAGACCAACGAAAATGTGTAGCGAGTAAAACATTTACTTAACAGTGATCGTAGAATGAGTATCAGAATGATTGCTGATGACTTGAGCATTCCTCAAACCCAAGTTTTTGAGATCGTGACAGAAAACTTATCCATGAGGAAAGCGTGCGCGAAGTTGGTGCCGGGAGTGTTGTCAGAGGAGGAAAAGGCCAACCGGTAGGATCTTCATCATGTGAATGAGGGCCCCGATTCTTTGCCCAGCAAAAGGCGGCAACGCTGCCTTAGCCGCCCTACAGCCCCGACTTGGCCCCGCCAGACTTTTTACTATTCCCGAGAATAAAATCGACGCTCGAGGGGAAACATCCCGGATCGGTAGAGGTGGTTCAACAGGCCGTAACGAGGGAGCTAAACATCATTCCGATCCAGGCGTTCCTGGAGGCGTACGAAAACTGTAAAACTCATTGGCAGCAGCGTGTAGGTGCGGAAGGGTGCTACCTTGGAAAATTGTAATCGTTTGTACTATTTTCTTGAATAAATTTTGTTTAAAAAATTGAGTCCTACTACTTTCAGAACAGACCATGCATGTGCACAAGAGTCCGAGGGATCCACGTGTTTTGTTCGAGAGTTTGTAGCTTTGCTTCGATACCGGTGTCACTTGCCTCTCTATCGCCGCATCGGCTCGATCTTGCTGCAAAACACGTTGGCGGCGAGTATTTCAAGAGCGTTTACCCTGTATTGCAACTGTGGCATCTTTCTGCCTACCCGCTGACGGCAGCGTCACCGATCACTAGGTTTCCTCTCGGCTGAATTCGTGGCCATTTAATGCGCTGACGTTTCCATTTTCTTCAGATCTCGCATGCACGCTTCCACGGTGTCTGCAATTCCGTTATCGATCTGGCATCCGGAAGAAGGCCGCTGTGCCGACAGGCCCTAGCTTCTCCGTGGCGTGCAAAGCAAACGCTGGAAAGGTTCCATGTAGTGACGAACACAGAAGGGAACAGGCTAGCGCAAGCACGCGCCTGTACTTATTTCGATGCATGCCTTAGAACCGGCCTTTCTCATGTCTGAATTGAGCGTGGATGAGTGGTTACGCAGAGCGAAGGGTGGAATTTCTTTTATAACTAATGAACTTCTTTCGACGTCTACTGTTGCGGTAATACGATTTTCAGGGATAGCTTGAATGGCGCGAACTTATCATGTCAATCTCGATGTTTAAAAGCCGTGAGTAGGGATGAGGAATGTTGGTGCGTTAGTGCCCGTGCAATCGCTTCGATATCACAGATGGGGTGTTTGCTAACTGTTTTGTAGAGGCATATTTTTTAAGGATGTCCTAGACCTGTATTTGTTCGCAGACCCACTGTTCGTTCTAGCTGTCTCTTAATGTTACGCCTGTAATTTACTTTTGGATAGCACGCTTCGTTGCCGTAAAGTTAAGTTTAGCCCTTTTAGTAAGCCTACACGTTTATGCCCCATGGGTGAGTACGAGTAAGTTACAGCTCTGATATACTTTTATCTTGAGGGATATTGGCAAGCTGCCGTTCAAAATCTGTGAGAACCTGCCACGTGCGCTACACCCCACGCTTATTATTCTAGTAAATTCCTACTCGGTATCCGGATCTGTGGTCACTACCTGCCCTAAGTAGAAGGTGTTACCTTACCACTTTCAGCACGTGGCTACAAAAGTTAACTGCTATTGCCTCCAGAAGCTGTTGAACATTACTTTTTTTTTTCTGCATATTGTGTTTAGAAAAATCGTTCTCCTCCTCCAACCTATTTCTTGATCTTGCTTTTGCAGTTATTCTCCGGAGTGACTTAGCAAGTCAACATAAACCGTGAATCGCAGATTAGTATTCTCTAATAACTCTTATACCACGATGTTCGCAATCCACGCCTCTGATTATGTCCAGTAAACAGGCGGTGAATACAACTGGTGTGATGGTGTCTCCCTCCCTGAGACCCTTCCTGACACAAGAATTTCGTCGGTGACTTTAAGGACAACAATCGTACCTGTGTAGATGATATGGATGTCTTCCAATATTCTACATAAGAATCTTCTACACCATGACTGCGCTCAGTCAAATGCTTCCTCGTAATCCATGATCGCCATATAAAGGGTTTGGTTATATTCTGCGCATTCCTCCACCACTACATTTAGAGCGTGAATATGGTCTATGGTCGAGCATCTTTTACGAAAGCCTGCCGATATTTTTTGTTGATATCTAAGGTGGTCCTCACTGTGAATTACTATAGTGAATATGTTATAGGTGACGGGCAGTAAGCTGATTGGACAGTAATTTTACAAGTCCTTGACCTCTCATTTCTTATGAACTAAAATGATATAAGCGTTCTTCGAAGGTTCTTGCACGCTCGAGACTGTAGAACATTGCGTGTACAAAATGGCTGGTATCTCCTGCCGCATCTCCTTTCTGTCCTGCAACACATCTGCACTTACCTAATCCTCACCAGCTGCTTTCCCGTTTTGCGTTCGTCCGAAGGCTTCCTTTACTTTCTCTTGGGTTAGTTGTCGGATGTCTCAATGCTGCGCTTTACGGGCTGTCTCATATACGTCCGGATTATTTTCACTACCCTAGCGATTTGTCCAGAACTCTTCGGCTGCTTTGACTACTTTTTCGTATTGCTAAAGACCTTGCCCTCCGTGTCTCTTAACGCATATATGTGATTTTTGCCGATATCCAGTACCACTTCCCCGCTCTTTGGCTACCACAGTTCTTAAAAGGATCATCGGTTATATCCTTATTAAACTTCCTTATGTTGGTTCCCTTGCAGTTGTTGATTAATATTGAAAGCTCTGCTAGTTATATTCTCTCTGTGGTGCTAGATGTTTTTGTGTTCTTTCGTTAATTAATGAGAGGTTTAGTCTCCTGAGAAGGCTTGCCAGTACCATGTCGCATCATCTTACCAACTACTTCTATTGCGCACTCCGTAATCACAGGTGTGAGATTATCGTTTGTAGCTTGATCAATAACGTTCCAGTCCACAGTTAAAGCCGAATACCTGCTATGAAGCGAGAGCCTGGATTCCTCTACATTCCCTCTTGCCGTTAACTAACTGATGAGCTTCCGTTTCAGTGGTCTCTTCCGTTCCCTGTTTAAGTCTAGACTAATTCGAGACCTCGCCGTGCTGTGATACCTACAACACCCTTTCTCGAGCAACTCCACATCCTACACGATGCCAGGGTGAGCTCTAATGTGTGCTGCATTTTTGTTTTTATTCCCAATATTGGGCCTGTTGCACGTCCACTTCGTACTCTGGTTTTCGGAAGGAAGTAACCATGGTCTGTTAATTATTTATTTCTTTGAACTCCGCCAATAACTCTCCCCTGCTAGTCCTAGAGCCTAGGTTATGGTCGCCTCTTGCCTGGTGCCCAGCCTGCTGCTTGTCTACCTTGACATTGAATTCAACCATCTCTACAGCAGTCTGTCTGTTTTCTTTGTTCATTGCTGATTCCGCGTATTCTAGAAGATTTCGACTATCTGGTCATTGCAGCTGGATGTACGCGTGTACGTTTACAGTAACTTCACTTTATACCTCTTATAAAGCTTAACTACGATAACTGCGACCCGCTCGTTAATGCTATAAAATGCCTCTATGTTGCAAGCTATACATGATTAATTAAGAATCTAAGACCTAGTTGCGTGCCCGCTAATCCACGATAGCCTAATGTGCCCGCCTTTAAGCACTGTGTACGACTCATCTATCCTCCGAACCTCACTAAGCCCATTGGAATCCTATCAAATACCCGCTAGTTCGTAAAACAACACTGATAACCTAGCCTCACTGGATAGAGTTCCAGCGCTAAACGCTGCCACGTACACTTTCGACTGGAAGCTTCTGCAGAGACAGAGATTCTTAGCACTCACCGCTGCTTCATAGATTTGACTACCACCTTGGTCAGTCGCTCCGTAGCCGCTGGGTAGTGAGGGCAGAGGGTTGGCTAGCTTATTCAGTAGGAGGTTGCGACCTAGTCTTACACCATTGTGGACTAATGTTGTTTTGCTCAACGTGTCCGTTGTAGGTTCTATTCAGCGAAATCAGACCACCCCCAAAACAACGTAACTAGATAGGATCAGTTTTAAAGCTTCACTGTGTTGACCGGAACCACCACTGGTTCGTGCTTTAGTGACGCTGCCGACGAATCTGCCTTAACGAGTGCGCTGCGCTGCGGTAGCTGCGGCAGAGCTGCGCGTCGCGACTCGCCCTACTACTCCGGTGAATGCGTCTGGGCTGTGCTTTGTCGCTTCATGCCTTTTGGGGACAGCTGAAGAGAACTTCAGCGGCAAGAACCTTACTGCTTTCGCAAGGAAACAACCCGAGAGAGCAAAAACTCGGACAAATGCTTCACAAAACTTGCTTAGAAGAGTCTTCAACGTCGCATATGAAACAGCATGTCTACAGTCGTGCCACTCCATTTGAAACCGTGCTTTCCTCTATTGGGGCTATGTTATAAAAAAAGGCCGGAAGGGTTTTTTAGCTGCGAAAAGTGCTTCAAAACTATCGTTTCTACCAATCGTGTCCGTCAAGCTAAGGTTCTCTCAAAGGTGACGCCTTTCGTACCTGATGCGCCGAAGTACCCACCGGGTGACTTTTACATATCTCTAAAGGCATGGATTCTGCCATTGAGCTGGAATTACTGGAGAACAAAGTGGGTGGATACTTGCTTTTGGGTATGATGCAAGAACTTTCGATAAAACTCTTGCTCGTGTAGGCTGTACCACGCATTGAGAACATCTTTGATCCCGAATTAGTTTTACCTCGCTGCACGCATGCAATTTTATACTAAATTTCTTAGGCGCCAAAACGACCAGAGTATGCAAGTAAAGGCAGCGGCAAAGAGGAAAAGCTGCCGTAGAGGTATTTTAGCGTAATTTTAAGCAAGAAAGGTTGAGTAAAACTTGATATTCAAGAAAAGTATTATGTGCACCTTTCTAGCAAGACAGTTCTGCAATGCTGGGATAATTTCAAAAACTATCTCCTATATTAGAAGTAATCTCCCTCCGTTATTGTGGAAAATATGTATCAGTTTTGATTAGAATGAAAACTTTTTTGAAGTTTCTGGGATGTTGAGAGCAGTTTTACTTTGCTTAATTAAGAAAAGTAAAAAGAAAAGCATTATTTTGAAGGGAAGGTCGTCTCGAGCCGAAAATCTCCTCGTATAGATGGCAAAATGCTTGTTTGGAGCGTGCTCTCGACGTCTTTCAGGCTGAACACGAGATATGTAGTGATAACATTTGACTAAACGTGGCCTGGATGCAACCATGCGCTGTTAGAAGAACGGCAAGTTGACGAACTGCAGGTTACGCGACTTCCTTTTCTTTCCCTGTGTGTGTGTGGGGGGGGGGGGGGAGGCTAGTATGGAAACTACCAAGGCTGTATACTATCGCAGACCGAAATGGGTAGTGTTGTTCAACTCATCAACAAGGATCACATTTGGTAATCTTTATGGTTCAGCTGAAACAGCGACGTAATGTTAGCTGTAATTTTCCTAACTTTTGAAAAAAGCCATTCAGCCTTTTGGTTACAGCCGCTCGTTATGATGTACTGGTCATATTCAACACTTTTATCAAGGACGAGTACTCAGTCTTCTCGGAAGTATCGAATCAATTTCAGAAGAAGTAGCAAATACAAGCGGGCGGGTGAACTATAGTATATTAGTGTTGGTAGCCTTCAGCAGTATCATTCTAAGGATCACTAACACTCGTTTAAAATGCAATTAAATCTTAGCATCTTCATGAATGTTGGTGAGCTGCATAGAAGGAACTTTGTGCGGCTCGCTGGAATAGCAGCGAATTAATAAGTGCAACTATTTGAAAGTTCCACACGCATTCTTTCAGTTCTTCTAGTTTTTAAACCCTGAAGATACAACCAGTCTCATTGTCTTCACGGCTTTCAGACTAAAGAAGTACGGGAGCATTCCGCACTTCGGGAAGTAACAAGAAATAAAAAGTGACATAATAGGGAACCTTATGTTGTATTCAGTTTCGGTTTTGTTTTCAATTCTCAATTCCCCAGGGGGCGATTCTGTGTTGTATATATATGAGTGTATGTATGAATAAACGTGTTGTGTGTGCATCTGGACGCTATTGCAGCTTCGAAAACATAACCCCTTAGAAAAGCTGAAAGTATTTCTAGTAGCACTATTTTCTACACTTTGTTTAGGATAGGTTTCAGGGAAGCGCGTGCTTTGTCTGGTTACAAGAATGAATTTAAAGGCGTGGTTACAGCAATGGTATGCCAAAAATTACTTTTATAGCGCGCGGCCATTGGTGTCGCCCACTCGTACCATAAATAAGCCAATAAACTAATAAAATAATCTTCTTCGATTGGGAATGGAAATTCGCGGCGCCTTGAATAGATCAGGTTTGCTGGCCCCTGCGCAGGAGCTCTAGGCTATCAGTGCAATTTTTTGCTTTGTTGCCTGCTGCGCAAAAAGTACACAAACACCCCAACCCTGTCTGTTGGTATGAAATTAAATTTATGTATATTCATTTTAAAGAGAACATCTATCACTTCAGTCACTATTGTCACGTTGTAGTGACGGCAGTCCAGCGGTCAGGAAGACACCAGAAATACTTGCAAACGAAGCTCTTTATTTGGGCTGACTTGCGCCCTCAAAAGAACTGAATCACTCCGCGGCGGCGTAAGCAACAGGCGTGCTCGGCGGTCGTCGAACTACGAATGTCCGCCGCTCGCGGCATCGCTCAATTTAAAGGCGGCAAGGAACCTTCCAGATAACAGGACAAGATCATCTACAGTAATCTAGAAAAACCTAGATGCAGCCCTTCATGGCTGCGATCAATCGAGATTAGTCTGGTCGCTTCTCGCGCCACGAACAAAAGTGATAACAACCCTTTCCTGCAGCCTTGAGCGTGAACGAACAAACACTACAATGATACGTGGCATTACCCCCCTTCCAAAGGAGCATCGTCTCGATGCTTTAAAATGAAAATAAACACGGAGAATGAAACTTCGAGTCCTTCAGCGTTCATAATATGGCTTCAGGCGTACGACATGTACGACTTCCGGGCGTGGGCGGCGTCGCTGAGATGCTGTCGTGCCGTCGGGGATGACTTCATAGTCGAGGTCACCGATGCGACGGAGAACCCTGTACGGGCCAAAGTAGCGTCGCAGCAACTTTTCGCTCAATCCGCGGCGGCGAACTGGCGTCCATATCCAAACCCGATCACCTGGCTTGTAATGCGTGTCTCGTCGGCGCAGATTGTAGCGTCGGGCGTCGGTGTGCTGCTGGTCTTGAATGCGAAGCCGTGCAAGTCTTCGGGCTTCCTCGGCGCGATGAAGGTAGGCGGCGACGTCGAGGTTGTCTTCGTCGGAAACGTGCGGGAGCATTGCGTCGAGTGTGGTTGTGGGCTTCCTGCCGTATACCAGCTGGAATGGAGTAAACCTGGTTGTCTCCTGGGTGGCAGTATTATAGGCGAAGATCACGTAGGGCAGAATAGAGTCCCACGTCTTGTGTTCGGCGTCGATGAACATGGAGAGCATGTCTGCGATGGTCTTGTTCAGACGCTCTGTGAGTCCGTTGGTTTGCGGATGATAGGCAGTTGTCCTCCGATGACTTGTCTGGCTGTACTTTAAAATGGCTTGCGTCAGTTCCGCTGTAAATGCTGTTCCTCTGTCTGTGATTAGTACTTCGGGTGCGCCGTGTCGGAGGAGAATTTGTTCGACAAAAAATTTTGCAACTTCTGTTGCGGTACCACTAGGCAACGCTTTTGCTTCGGCGTAGCGGGTCATGTAGTCGGTGGCCACGATGATCCACTTGTTACCTGATGATGAAGTAGGAAAGGGACCGAGTAGGTCCATCCCGATTTGCTGAAAGGGTTTAGTTGGCGGTGGTATGGGGTTCAGGAGTCCGGCTGGTCTACTCGGAGGCGTTTTGCGTCGTTGACACTCACGGCACGTTTTCACGTAATGCGAAACGTCGGTAGCTAGCCGCGGCCAATAGTACTTCTCCTGGATGCGGTGCAACGTGCGAGCAATCCCGAGATGCCCTGCAGTCGGCTCATCATGACATGCCTGCATAATTTCTTGCCTGAGATTTTTGGGCACGACAAGAAGATGCACTGTCCTGTTGGGCGCGAAGTTCTTCTTCAGAAGGACATTATTGTGAAGGACGAAGGACGACAGTTGGCGCTTGAACCCTCGGGGAGGCGATGCGGTCTTGCCTTGCAGATAATCAACCAGGCTTTGCAACTCAGGATCCGAGCGCTGCTGCTGCGCGAAACTGCTCGCGCTTACCGGTCCTAAGAAAGCGTCGTCGTCTTCCTCTTCCGGTGCTGCGTCGACGGGGGCTCGCGACAAGCAGTCTGCGTCGGAATGCTTGCGGCCAGATTTGTAGACTACAGTTATGTCGAATTCTTGAAGGCGCAGGCTCCAACGAGCAAGGCGGCCGGAGGGATCTTTCAAATTGGCTAGCCAGCACAGAGCATGGTGATCGCTCACAACCTTGAATGGTCGTCCGTACAGGTAGGGGCGAAATTTCGACGTGGCCCAAATAATGGCGAGACATTCTTTCTCGGTGGTCGAGTAGTTGGCCTCGGCTTTCGACAGTGAACGGCTAGCGTACGCGATAACCTTCTCTTGTCTGCCATTTTTCTGAACGAGGACCGCTCCTAAGCCCACACTGCTTGCATCGGTATGAACTTCGGTTTCGGCGTTTTCATCAAAGTGCCCGAGCACAGGAGGGGACTGTAAGCGGCGCTTCAGTTCGTTGAAAGCTTCCTCTTGCGGCCTTTCCCATTTAAAAGGCACGTCAGCCTTGGTAAGTTGGGTCAAAGGTTCAGCGATGCGCGAAAAGTTCTTGACGAATCGCCGGTAATAAGCGCATAATCCAAGGAATCTGCGTATAGCCTTCTTGTCATTAGGCTGTGGAAACTCTGCGATCGCAGCCGTCTTCTTGGGGTCTGGGCGAACTCCATCCTTGCTTACGACGTGACCAAGGAACAGCAGCTCCTCGTAAGCGAAGTGGCACTTCTCTCGTTTCAGTGTCAGGCCTGAAGACTTGATCGTTTCCAGCACTATCCGAAGCCTTCTGATGTGGTCTTCAAAGCTTGAGGAGAAGACAACAACGTCATCTAAGTAGACTAGGCAAATCTGCCATTTCAAGCCTGCGAGCACCGTATCCATTACTCGCTGGAACGTCGTCTGGGGCAAGCTCATGGTAGACGTTGCGGCTGGCTTCCGCTTCCGGGTAGGGTCCGGCAGATTCCCGAATTCTGGTGCGTCCCCTTGCAGGCGTCGGCTAGCGCGGTGGACTGGACTCAGGTCCTGTGGTTGATGACTCAGAGGGCTGGCGTCACGGCTTGTAGGGGGTGTCCGGTACATGGAAGGCTACCCAGCACCTCCACCAGATGTCACGTTGTAGTGACGGCAGTCCAGCGGTCAGGAAGACACCAGAAATACTTGCAAACGAAGCTCTTTATTTGGGCTGACTTGCGCCCTCAAAAGAACTGAATCACTCCGCGGCGGCGTAAGCAACAGGCGTGCTCGGCGGTCGTCGAACTACGAATGTCCGCCGCTCGCGGCATCGCTCAATTTAAAGGCGGCAAGGAACCTTCCAGATAACAGGACAAGATCATCTACAGTAATCTAGAAAAACCTAGATGCAGCCCTTCATGGCTGCGATCAATCGAGATTAGTCTGGTCGCTTCTCGCGCCACGAACAAAAGTGATAACAACCCTTTCCTGCAGCCTTGAGCGTGAACGAACAAACACTACAATGATACGTGGCACTATAATCACAGAAATCTTGGTTCCCGAGGATGTCACGCAACATTCATGCATTCTCAACAAAACTGCACACAGGGTGGACATCGGGATCACAATTTCTGACTGACATTCGAAATCGCCAGATCACATGCAAGCCAAGAAGAAGCAGCACATCATATGAAATCAGCTGCTTATTATTAGCGAGAAACCGAATGCCCCTAGCTCCGAGGGGCATTTTTTTAAGGGTGCGTTGCTGGATGTCCCAGAACAATACAGCAACCCAGAAATCGAGAAATACATGTATGACACTCTCTGGCTACCAATTTAGGGGGCAATTAGGCCTCCGTGGCAGAAACACACCTCTCTCTTTTAGTGAAGTCTTGGCAGGAAACGTATCGGATTGAAGTTTAAAGATAAAAGTTTCTATTCCCGCTTGGACCATCATTTTCTTCACCCTTTAGAACATATTTAGATTGAATTTGGCCCCCGCAGTACAGGAACCTATACAGTGGTTCTGGAATTTAGCTCCTTGCGTTTCACACCGGTGATGTACTGCTTTGAAAATCATGCTGTCAGAAACCTACAAGCAATAACGACTTCCCTCAAGTACCCGCAAGCACGATGTCGAGAGGGTCTTTAGAAGAAAGAGCCGACCACTCTTCGCGTTAAACTTCACCACACTCTCGCGCTGTTCATTGCACACCGTGATCTTCTTAAGGTATTGCTATATCGTTGAAAGCACTTTAGTTAGTAGCAGTGCGTTACAACAAGGTACTTGCTCATTGCGATACATTTGTGTAAGCTACTTCGTGCTAGGATGCTGTATATATATTTTCAAAACTTTCATCAGCATAAAGAAATCCAGTGACGCATGGCTGTGCCAGTGTGTGTTGCCTAAAAACCAGCGGTAGGGTATACCCATCATAAGTTGATTGCTGTGTGGGCGCTTAGGAGAAGAAAGCAAAGGAGACGTCAGCGGCGTCAAACTGCCCCACTTTCAGTAGCGCGGTTCCCTAGCCTTCCCAGTTACGTCCATTTGCGGTGAGCCGGATGCGTCAGCCGTCGTTGACGAGCCTCTAGGTTCCATCCGCAGCGAGAAATTCCGGTCTGGCGAGACTCCATGCGTGAACATGGGGGGCTTCTGCCGTCACGTTGACGAGAAGATTACGCAAATCACCCCTTAGAAGCCAGACTGCATTCCGAGGTGCCTGGAAGAAGGGTAACTGGGAGCGGAGGCAATTTTCTCTGGCAGCCGGCGAAGCTGGAATTGTCAGCCGCGCTCCTAATCTCGTTCCGCCAGCCGTGCGGTAGGCCTTTAGTGTAAGCGACAGAAAGTATTCTTTTCACGGCTTCTCCCTGGGAGGAAATTTTTCTAATGCTATCGCTTGTAGGATACCACCGCTAGATTGAGATCACAAAATTAAAGAGATTTGCGGCTCCGAACAGTTCGAGATATGACACCTCGGGGGTGTCTGGACGAAATGGTAAGCTCTTTCTTGTATGGGACATGAGTTGTAAAGTAGATTCAACCACATTGCCTGCATAGATATTGCCTTCGGCTGCCCAAGGACAATTCACTAGTTTACGGTAGATACCATTGGCTCGTTTTCTATTCACTGTTAAATGTAGAAACGCTTAATAAATAAACCAAATTTCTCAAATGTTCTTTACGTACGACCCCGCTTTTTATGTAGCATACCTTACACTATTTTTCACCGAATACAGTGAACCCAAATTAATTCTTTATGGAAAGTGTAAAAAGTAAATAAAGCTTGAAATGTGTCTATTATGAAATGCTGCGCACCCTATTATAGGTTGAAGGGGCCATAAACTTTTCCCGTAAAAGCATGGCGCCCTCTGCGTTCGGTTTTGTGCCTTGTGTCCTTTCAAAGCGAGGCGTCAGTCGTCTCTCAGTGTTTTGAGCAGATTCGAATTCATCAACCTAATAGTGATTGCGCAAAAAATGCAATGAAGTTTTGCGGATCGCGATGAAAAAACCTCCACTCCTATTGACAAGTCTGACATCAGAGTTGGTGTCAAACGTTCCAAGTTTTACCATAGGCATTAGGCAGGGCGCTTCCTCAAAATCCGACACAATGGACGATTGAAAGGTCCATGTAAAGAAAAAAATATGTCACTCATTGAAAGGATCTTCTTGAACTGTGAACTAAAATAAAGTTAAAGGCTGTCGGTTGCAATCTATAGTGGAGGAAATGCGATAGCTCTCTTCTTTCATTCGTCAAATTATTCCGCTTCTATTCATATGCGAAACCAGTCCTCTCTTCACCTCTTATTCTCCAAATTCGATGGTTTCTTGACTCCACCTGTGGTAATTGCGAAAAAACTTTCTCATTCATAGATCGTGGAGAGTCCTCATACAACGTCTCACGCAGTGTTGCAGCAGTTAAGCGATGCGCCTCTGCACCGGCAGGTGCCTGCTTCAAACACAGCCATCACTGAGGCTTAGGCTTTATCACCACAGGTTTGCCTACCCGTGCAATGCGGAAAAGGGTTTGCTCACTAAAAATCTGTTTTTTTATCAGGGTGGTCTTCTGAAAGCTCTGCATTTTGCAAGCAGGCCTGCTGTTGTCTTAGTCATTCTTTCTTTTGCAATTGTCATTTTTCGCCGAGCAATTCTTATTCCAGCGCCTGCCTCATCTCCCCGACAGGTGGAGTCGGACGGGAAGGAGAAGTGTACGGTTGGCAGGTTGCAGGTGAAGAGATTGAAATCTTCGTAAGCTATAGGACAGAGAGAAATCGTTTATGGTGGTTTAACGTCCCAAAGCGACTATGGACTCAGGGATGCCGATGTGAAGGGCTCCGGAAATTTCGACCACCTGGGGTTCTTTAACGCACACTGACATCGCAAAGTACACGAGGACCGAGTGAAAGTTGAACGGAAAGGCAAGGAGGTTAAATAGGCGACGCCCACTATGCTACCTTACACGTTTGAAAGGGAATTGAGGGAGCGATAGAAAGGGGAGAGAGGAAAGGCTAGCACGTTTTCACCTGCCCGTAGACCATTACTAACACGGTACAAAGGGCACACGCTGGAAGTTTATAACCTTGAACTTAATACGGTGTCCTTCAAGTACTTGAAGAACACCTTCATATTGTCCACTACGTTCATGAGGCTTCACACAGAGGCCGACGCGACGCCGCCGGACTATCTTCGCTTTCACATGCCTCCTAATGCTGTCGGGCCAGAAATAACTCAAATAAAATATTTTGTTGGTTATTCTGATTCAGTAAAGTACCTGGAGTTCCTTGAAAACAACAGCAATTATGAAATAGCTTCAAATGTTGGACCTCCGGTTATTACGTCTTGGTTCATCCCGGACACCCGCAAAAGGTAGGGCGCTTGCGAAGCGTTATGCGCCTACCGTCTGCGTGCTAGAGTAACACAGCTCCATAATTCGAAAAAATCGTTCTCCTCGTAGAGATCTTTACCGAGTGAAAGGATAACGCGTACCCCGCACTTCCTCTGGCAAGGCAAGCACTAGTCGGCATTTCTATGATGCCTACGAGTAATGGTTGCTGTCTTTCTCACCACCTACACTGTTCCCTTTCACATTGCCTCTTCTTGTACCAGTATGCAACGATTTTTGGAGAATCCTTACGACCATTTTACGTCTTGAGCGCCAAACATATTGGCAAGAACCGGGCTCCAACTCGGCCGCGGTAGCCGCGTTTCGATCGAGGTAAAACGCAAAAAGCGCCCGTGTGCTGTGGGAAGTCAATGCACGTTAAAGATCCCCAGTTGGTCAAAATTATTCCGGAGACCTCCATTACGGCACCCCTCTTTCTTCTTTCACTATCTCCTTTATCCTTTCCCTTACAGCGCGGTTCGGGTGTCCAACGAGATATGTGAAAAGGCACTGCGTCATTTCCCTTGCTGAAAAACCAATTTTAATGTTTTTCACAGGTACAAAGCTGCCGCAGCGTGCATGGTAACGAGGAAATTTCAGTTGGGAACGGAAAGAGGCAGGTGCAACCAAGTTATTAAGGCAGCTACAGCCACACCAAGCGGGTTTATTCACCTCTTCGCGAATATTGCTGTTCCGCAAGGCATCATGAGACACTAGACGGAATCTATGAGCCCATAAAATCATTGCTAACATCATGATTGTACGAAATCCGTTGCTATAATGACGGCTGTGAAGTATAGTTAAGCGTAGGACTATTTCTAAGCCACGTAGGTGGAGTGGTAGCAACTCAAAGTGCTGTCATTTCCACCGACTGCAAATTTAGCTACGTGCAGGTTACATCATGTGTTTTTACGCATGCGTAGGAAGCTGTGCGCCGAAAAATGCACTTAGGGCCTTTGCAGCGGCTTGCTGCAAATATATGCCACGAGTGCAGCTCACTCCGCTGTCCAAATAATTCATTTCTTAGTAAAGTAAGAAAAAAAAAATCTTCCGCGAGTGGTCTTATAGCTGCGTGTTGAGCTGTTGCATTTTTCCAAGAAAGGCCGCCAATATAAAATCACAGAGGCTGCGTACAGCGGCGGATTAGAAGAACCCAGAATTTCATGAACAGGAAGGGTTAGCATAATGTCGTTATACTTTATGCAGGAGGTTTAGGGCGTTACTGTTTCTTTTGGGCAATGACATGAACACACCACCCGTGTCGGGCGGTGCGACGCCGCAAAGGGAGTGTGTTCCCAAATATTGCAACAGCGAAAAGATGCGGATGTGAATAGATGATTTCAGGCAGAGGGCCCTGTTTATACACCCCTTTTTTCCCTCCGCGTCAGTGCGGTGTTCGGATAATGCTGAACTAACTTGCTAAAGCCTCCACTTCTTCCACTGCGTTCCAAAAGTAACAACCCTCTTATACGGGCTCGCCGCTCTGCAGGTGTTTGGCCTGAATTTCTGTACAGCAGCATATCGTCATAACGATGATTGACGAGCTAGCTCTTGTAGCTGCAAAAAGTAGCCTATATAGAAGGCAAGTGACCATGTATGACGGGTGGATGTTAGCCTAGCTGTTAACCTCCAAACGTCTCCTAAAGGGCTTCAACGTCTTACCTCCGACTTTCTTCTTATGTAATCAGCAATCTTGTGCAATACTCGCAACCGTATTTTTCTAGCCCGTCGTTGCGTCATGCCACTGCCTCACTTTTGGGTACAGTTTTTCCAGTTGTCAGGAAAATGTAATAGGAGTACTGTAGATGACTTCTTCGTAACTTTTGATTTACTCAAAGCAGCAACAACTCCAGTTTGATCTTCCCTTACTTGAGATGACAGCCTATCTCGTGTTAACAAAGATTACCATTTCCATCTAGATTTTTTATTCCCCGCCTTGATTCTTTCTTGCCTCATACGGTGGATCAAAATTAGCGCCTCTAGTGATTTGATGATAACAGTAAATAAGTTTATACATGTACTTGAATACATCCACGATCACTGAAAATTACACAGGCTGCTTTTTACTTTTCCAGATGATCACCGTTTGTCGGCAGAATAAACAGGGTCATTTAAGCGTGCTTTACGTAATGTGTAGTAGAAAGAAAAATGAATTTCATTCACTGGAAAAAAATAAACAGCTAAGCAATGAGAATACGTGGAGGTAATTCAAGTGCGTCTTTTTCTGTTGAGAGCTCTCCGAGTTGCAACTTATTACGTCCTTTGAATAGCATTGTTTTCAAAAATCCAATATAGTTTGCGAGTCGGTCGCAGCTTTCTTTAAAGTGTTAGCCACCAATTTTTTAAAGATATTTTAAGTTTTTTTTTCTATTATACCAAACAGCCTACCTCGGCTGTATTCAAGAACACTCTAAGCCGCACTCGCCCAGTAAGAACAGCCGAATCCTTTGTGCCGCTGTTCACACTAATCCTGTTGTCGGAGCAGCCCCATATTTTATCGCTTCTCTGGCTCACTTATCCCTTCTGCGTATACTACAACACGCATAATCTTTGCCTTGTATTCGAACTCTTTTTCGCACAGTGCTTCATCAGCCAACGAACAATACTACGAAAAGCTTATCCCGGAGTCTATTCACTATGCGCAGATACAGCCCAACTTACCTCGTTCTTATGTAGTTGCTTTATACACAGCAATGCCCAGTTCCTGGAGTCAGCCACAGATTGTCGTGCTCGAATGGTTCCCTGTACGTTTATTTGATGATCCCTTTATATTCAGCTGCCCTTGCATCTCATTCTCGATGCCCCGAAGGGAAGATTGGAGACTTTTGGCGTTGTGGAAGAAATTTAATGGTTCGCTTCGGCGGGTCCTTTTTTTCTTGCGCAATGGTGGCCCGCGCTACGGTAAGCACCGAATATCTCGGGTATTGCGGGCGGAGATCACTTCCATCTTCGCAGATCCATTTAAATCCCGGAAAAGGCTTTCTTTAGGAATTTATACCTACGAAGAAAAAAAAATGGTGCTGGGTCCGACCCCTCCTCTAGTCTTAGGAATGCTCTGCGTGCCCTCGTTTTATTTCTCTGTTTTATTCGATGGTGTGCACACCTTTTTCGACACGGTTTTCGCACTGCCTAGAGCACTTCAGAATATTAGACCCTCTCGGACCTGCTATTTATCATCAGCTTTTCATTCAAATATTTTCTTTGGACTTCTTTGCCCCGTAAAGGTCGACCGGATTTTCTAAGGGCAGTTTTTATTTCTGCTCCGTCTTGAGGCAGCAAGTCAAATACAGACCGCTTTCGGCTGGTACCGTGGAACGGCAACTGCTGTATTCAGTTGAAAGAAATAAGAATCAATTGAAATCACCACGATTATTTCTTTTATTCTTAAGGTTGAAACTACCGGCAGTTTTTTTTCTAGCTGCACCAAGCTTCTGTAAAAGACGGCTCATACTACACCAATTTTTATTTGTCAGTTAGCTTTCAGAGCATGAGAACCACTTGAAAAGAGATGCTTGTGCACTGAGGCGGCAAATTAATGGATTGATATTAAGTAGCATTTTAATTATCGAATTTACAGTGCACATTACAGTACGAAACTTGGGGGACTGTCTGTGTGTGTAACCGATGCACACTGCAATGAAAGGGCAAACGTTAGACGCGTGTCCCGCGGGCGAACTTGTTTCGCCTCATCCCTCAGCTTAAAAACAAACTAGTCGGCAATAGAGTGACGGTGACGTCGATTTCTCCGCCTTCAGAAGGGCGCACCGCGGGGCCCCCTTTGACGTACGCATCATCGCCAGAGCTATCACCATGCGTTCCTTTCAGTACCCTTGAGGCGGCGAAGCTCCGAGTTTTGCTTTGTGCGGTTGATGTGAGCATTTCGCGAAACGTTGCTTTTATCCAGCGGCCATGGCGAAGAAGCACCGTGTCATTTTAACAATAAACGCATTCATCTACGGCGCCTTTGTTGGAACTCAGAGCGTGTTACAAACTTATTCGGAGGGGTTGAAGGCTGATAAGTACGCGCAACAGAAGCGGCAGTCTTTTTGCTGCTGTTGGAAAAAGGGCGCCTACATGGCATCACGGGTTGAAAGCCTCCATACATTTGCATAAAATATTTCCACGGCAGTACCGCAGCAGCAAGTGGAAAAGTAACTTAATTTAATACCTTGGGAAGCAGAGTTTGGAAATAATGTTTGTAATGGCACTTCACGCAGTCACCGGTGCGTTTCATTAGTTTGAACAAAATACTCACCTCCACAAGCCAATTTTCAAAAAGTGTTCCACCCATGGCCACACACACCGTACGTTGAGCGCGCTGGACACTCTCAACCCATTTTCTCATCCCCGGCGCCGCTGGGTTCCATTCTGTAGATTTTATTTCTGAGAAACGCACAAAATGAGCATCTTCACGTCAACTGAGTAGACCGTGCTGGCCATGTAACAGGCCATGGCCTCTGATTAGTTTACCGGGATTATTGCCATCAAGACCGCGGGCAGCATAGGATAAAAGATTGCGCTGCTGCGCTGTTGTGCTAGTGATGTACCCTTCACCTCCCCAAGCACCAGGCGAGAAGTAAACCCTTATGCAAGTCTTGAGTATTGCTTAAATGTAGAGCCTTTGTTGCATACATGGTTATTAGTTTTTCCCGTATTCATAACCAAGTTCGTATGTGTGGCACAACCGCATTTGCTCCATTCTAACGCACACGTTTCTTCAGAAAAAAAAAGCCTGAAAAGTACATACGCGTTAGAATCGAGTACGAAAATGAAACTGCGCCAGGAACACTCTAGTTTTGTCGGCATCATAAAATGGTGGCTCGGTATTGCTCCCGCATCGCCAATATCGATATAGCCTATCTAGCCTACCACAGCCTCGCCTCGCGAGCATCTGAAATGGGCAGTCAGCGAGGTGCCGGTCTGTACTTTAGCCATCATAGAAAGGTTAGTTGCGGTGACGCGCCGAGTTCACTACGACGCCCGGTTGTAAAAAAAAATGGCTCGGGTTCAACGCGGCTTGAACCTAGTTATAGGAGCGAAAGCTCTGTTAAGCGTGGTATCCACTGTCTAAAATCAAATTTCAAGATCAAGGGTCAACGGTCAAGCTCAAGTGCCCAATAATCATAATCATGCGATCACGTTTTCATATTGCCACAGCTTGGGCCATACCACCAAGGAGTTAAGTACAGTTTGACCTTGTCAGGCACTGACGGTCATTTTCGATGTGGTGGCCACTGTCTGAAATAAAATGTCAATGTCAAGGGTAAAGGTCAGGGTCAGGTACCCAGTGGTCATTGTCATATGATGAGGTGGTCAAACTACCACAGCTTGTGCCGCAACACCACGCAGTTAGGTTGGGTTTGACCTTGTCAGACCTGGAAGGTCATTATCTATTTCGCATTGAAATCGAATGTTCTACACCCGGGAGTAGTGCTCTCGCTTTAAAGAACGCGAGTTTTTGTGCGGAGGCTTTCTAGGCTCACATTGGCGCAGCCGAGCCGCACTGCAGCGAGCGCTGAACCGTGACTGACATTCCAGTTGAGGGCGTTGAGTGTCTTGGCATTTTGCCGAGTTCGCCGAGCGCCTCGCCGCAGCCGGAAGTCCCGTCGAAGCCAATGTCTGGAGTACGGACCGCGAGGAGGCCGGGAAGGGGTCTTAAAAGAAAGCTAACGGACTAATGTAGAGTGATCATGTGCATCGAAGTACGAAAATCTGGTGCTCGTTAAAATGAAAGTCTTCGTACTCTGATTTCTTTACCTTTAGAAAAGTGTGCGTGTTACAGTCGAAGGTGCGTTAGAATCGAGTAAATACGGTACTGTTTTCTTCTATTGGGAAAAGGGTTTTTTTATCAGTCCTTTTTGGTATTTTTCTCCCCCAAAAGCGCATCAAGCAGAGCTTTACGGCGTGTTCAGGCGACGGGTGCGGGTCGCGGGTGATCCGCACGAGCTGCCAACAATGTGAACTAAATCTGACTCCCAAGTACAGGGAGCGTTCTGCGCAGAGTCTGATTCGGTACAGCACGCTCAAGAGCACTTAGAGAAAGGAATTTGCTTCACATTGTAGGCGGTACACACAGATTGTCCGCGATCTTGCCCTATCGACTGAACGCACATTTATGGTGGTCGCTCCTGCACATAGATACTTCCACTACTACTGGCACGAAGATTTCGTTTCACATTGTGAATGTCAACAGTAATAACAATGAAGGTGCCTGACTTTTAAAAAACGGCATCTAGGTGCACATATGCTGCCAATATATTTTGATGGTACCAGGAAATAGGAAAGGATAACAAGTAGCCCTTCTTCTAAACAATGATAGTTTTCCAATCTGCTATCGTGTCTAGCTTTCTAAGGACTTCTCGTAATTGTATCTTGCATACCAATCATATGGACAAGGCAAAGAATCTGCATGGTGCGGAAACATAATCATGGCGCCATTTCTCCTGAATCTTTGAGCATGTAACATTGTACATAGTTAAGAAAATACCACGGTCTACTGCCGTCAATATACCCTCCTAAGAAACCAGAAACTAACGCTAATATAAAGCGATAAGGCGTAAAGGCCAGCAGTGGTCTCTCTTCTAAGCAGCTCTCAGCGCCGTCCAACACGTCCTTGTTCTTGTTTTTTTTAGTGTGTGCTAGCGCTTTTTTTTTTGTTAATTGTGTCGTACACCAGGACTCCCAATCTGAGCTCTTAATGATGAATATTATTAGCTTTAAACTTTTTATGCGAAGCATATTGCTAGAGCTACCACTCACGCCGTCGGCGTGGGACCCCTAGACGTCACACCACGTGACACCGTGACGTCACACCACGTGACACCGTGACGTCACACCACGTGACATCGGATGAGAGAGGCGGCCTCCACCTCGCGCCGTCGCCGTGGGACTCCTAGCCGTTACGCCACGTGACACCGTGACGTCGTCGTGACGATGCCATCGCACAGACGCCGGAATGTCCTCGAGCGGCATTCCCGCGCATTTCGAACGCGCGTTCACACTCGGTGTAGGTGAAACGCTCGCTCCACCGGGCAGGCAGACGCGGCTTCCGTGGCAATCCAGGCGCTCACCCAACGCGCGTCTCGGGGTTAGTCGGCGTTCCGCTGTAGCCATGCCGTTGTCTTCCCCCACGACGAAGGCTTCTAGTGGTTGTATTAAAATGACCAAGTATGCAACCAAGGAAAGCCATGTATTACCAAGCCTAGCCACCAATATGCTTCGCATCTGACTAGGCTTAACCTTAGCTAAGCCTCAGCCATAATTTTTTTGCCCCTCGCCAAAGCTTTGTGTACACTCAGGCATCCATTAGGGAACTTGTTAGCGCGTGAGCACTGCTTCGGAGGTTCGGAGCCTAGAAAAAGTGTTTTGTTTCTTGCCGGCTTTATGTCAGATGATGATGATGTCCTCAGGCTTAATGACACATATGAACGCAAGCGCTCCGCACCGCAGCACTGCCCGCTCATCATCCTCTTCTACGTAGCACAAATCCATGCTGTCGCACTGACTCAAATTTATTGAATATTTAGTGAGCATTATCTGTATTTTTTTTTTCAATTTACCTTCAATAGCCTGTCTCTTGCATGAAGCAAGGCGCCCTCACTCTTTCATACAGGCGAAAAACTGAGTGATAAACTTTAAATGTGTATTCAACGAAACGTTCTCATGCAGTCCCTTTTTTTAATTCGCGTTGGAAAAACTGTAACCAAAGTTGGGAATAAATTTCTTTGCGACGCATTTCTCTTCTGAGGCACTTTTCAAAACATTTGCAAGAATCTGCGTATTTAAAAGTTCGTTGCCTGAAACGTTCTCGACTATAAGCTCATCGCGTGAGAACCACCATTCCTGCTTTCGTGAAAAGGGCTTGAACTCTTTTGATAAGCCGCACAATGGAGACAGTTTCTTTATCTTATTTTGTTCGGAGACTGCCGGCAACTGCGACAACCATTGCGTAAGGCCACGCTGGAGCTCCTTTTCAACGAGCCGTCGTCGTGCCTCATTGCCCAACCAGAGAAGCGCAAATCTTGAAAGGAACGAGCATTCATAGTGCGGACAAGACGCGACTCCGTAAGTAGCGGAAACGAGAGCCTTGCATTCACATGTAGTACGAGATACGCGCTCAAGAACTCTGGGGCTGCACCGAGTGTGTCATCATTGGCAACGAAGTGTATAATGTGAAAAACAAAATTAATATTTTTAAAAAGTGGTATGGTTTTAGCGCAGTAGACTTTCGTAACCATGTATTTTTTTTTGCTGGGTGATGGGCACGTTTGGCAACGATATCAGTTTGATAGCAGTATTAGATGATGAGGACGGTGGTGTGATATGGACAGCGCGAGAGTGTGTATATTAGTTCGATAGTAGTAGTAGCTGGAAGGGACAATGATATGCAGTGCACAGCGCGAGAGTTTGTTGCAGTTTAACATAAGGCCTGATCGGTTGCGGTGATCACATAGTGCTCTCGTGCAGCGGCCAGCGAGACTGACCTGTTCGCACAGCCGCTGGTTCGAAGCCATGTCTGGGCAATATTTATTTTCTTATGCTTTGGCGGAGGTCCCCCTCATGGTCAAACTTCTCACAAACTCGGCGAGTCTCTTAGACCTCGCTAAGTGCATGATTTCAGCGCTTTCGCTCTCAAATTATGTTACGAAGAATTTGGAACCGTATTCGTAACTTTTTCGGGGTGAGTGACACAGCAGGAAAGTAAAGTTTCGCAGGAAAGAAACAATTCAAGCTCGCGTAGCAGTCAGTACATTCCTCAAGACAACGCTATTCACGGGGAACTTACGTCCTCTACTGAGCTTCGTATACATTGGCAAAGATTTCATTGCACGAAAATAACGACTTGCGTGCTGCTTTCGGGGCAAAATTCTGCAATAACCTATCCCCAGCAGTTGCTAATTTTCTGGCCGTAGTCATATCTCATAGTTGCCGGTGATGTTCAAGCTCATCGCTTTCTTCGAATTCCACAATAACTTCGTGTAACGGTGCCGATGGAAGATAAGTCCAGCACGATGTATTCACTCTCAATTTAGTTCCTCATAGAGCCTGCAACTGGGGCTTTTTTCGAAAAACAGCTTAGGATTCTCAAAATATACTCTATTGACGAACGCCTTAGGAAAGATTTGTTTAACAGCGGTAAAAGATGGCGTATGATAGTTAGATGGCTCCACACGAGTTCTACTGTCTCTTTCTTAACGATCAGCTTTTGGCGTATCTGAAATTTTATTTACTTTGTTACCAATCGTTGTTACCAATCGTTGTGAGGGGTTATGAAGTGCGGTTGCGTTTTTATTGTTGTACAATTTCGTTTATAAATTCGCCCTTTCCAACCATTGTATACATTGTTTGCAAAACATTGTGGCTAGTGCTTTTGAAATCTTTGCAAATGATGGTTTCCTTTCTAGAAGACACTTATAGAGTACACTTACACTGTCCAACGTTGTTGTGATCTTATACGGCCTAAGCTATCAGCAAGTGGTGAAGGGCTGCTCATTTCGATAATTATTTCCCTGTATTCAGTTTTTTTCTCTATGCTGCTTGTGCAACTCAATTTCATTCTGTAATCAATACTTAAAGTTATCCTTTCAACTTTGGCATTTTTCACGAATATCGGTTCAGTTCCTCCGCCATGCCGGAAGGATGCGTGGAAGTGTGCATAGTACAAAGTGTCATGAATGGAAACAAATTCTGCTTCTCTTTTTTTATTCTCTCATATGCAGAGACTGTGCCTTTTCTGTTTATTCAATGCAAGTGTCTTCTAGAAAGCTGAATTGTGACATGAAGGGCAGTACTCTATTTGCGGTTCAAGCATTGACCTGTACAGAAGAAAGTCAATTCTAAAGATAAGGTCACTGTGCTTATTTACTGTGTTGACTGAATCTATTCTATACAGCCATCAAGACATATCTCATTGTCTTAAAAGTGCGCTTGTCGAGTCATTTTTTGGTCGATATTACTCAACCCTCAAGCAGAAACGCCCATTCAATCTACAAAAAGAATCAAAAAGAAACAAAACGCTCACTCAAGAGTTACCCCACCGAAACGCGAGATTCGGAAAAGCTTTCGAGGTATTTTAATTTCACGATACATAGAAGTAAAGAATTTAAATGCGGAATGGATATACCTGTCAACTGGTTTCAATTTTTCAAATGTATTCTCTGTTCTACTAGCACTCCTCTTCAGCCCGCCGTTCAAGACGCAAAGTGGCACCGGCGCTCAGCCTCTCCTCGGATGGCGCGTTTCTCAGCAGCAGCAGCTGCAGACGGAGCGGGTCACATTACTCCATTCACGCCACACTCTCCCTACTCCTTTCAATGTAACCACTCGCCCTGCTTGCCTTTACGAAACTCCTCCTCCACCATCCGCGCTAACTACCCTTCGCGATAATCCTATGCGATAATCTTCGGGTTGCAAATTCTTCCCCTCTAGCCCTATCCTCCTCTTTCCATGTTAACACTCACCTTTGTCCGTCCCAGTGATGATCATCATTTGGTTATGCCGATTACGACGCTCAACCCAAGCAAGTGGCTTATACCAGCTGTCGCTGTAAAATAGTGGTTTGTTTTAGTTTAAAGTATACGGGCATGAAAGGCCAGTTAGCAAAAGTGCGAAACTGGCAGCCTTAATTTCCGAATTCCGAGAGCGCGGTGCCCTGCATTTTTAGGACTATTTGCGGTCTCAATAAGGACTAGTGTTTAGCTCGCATCCTTAGTTTAAAAGGGTTCTCGTGTCGGACTCTCTGTGTAATTTGAGAGAGGTTGCCTCCACAGTGAAGCTTTTTCACCTTGAAGGCATTGCCTGTACAAGGAGACAAGATTCCGAACGACTAATTTCTGCTTTCGCTAGTTTATTTTTACAGTCACTCATTAAATCTTAGCTTCCATTTTTATGTTGCGTTTAGCTTAACACATCCTTCATGGCTAAGGTTCTGTTTAACTTTTCTTTCTTTAAGGTGCTCTAATAAGCAATAGAGTATAAACTGCAGTCTTGGAAGCTACCGAACCTGTGTAGAGCTGCGCAAAATAAAGAAGTGTTCCTGTACATAAATGTAGGCTAAGGCATCCCCAGGGTTCAAGGTACGAACTCGGTTAGCTGCTCTCCATCGACGCTGTGAAACTAAAGTGCTGCCGCATCGGAACCTGAATGCAAGCGCGTTCTGCTCCGTCGGAAATTTTATACCAAGGAGCACCAGTTGGGCCGCTACCTAGTGCGAAGGCAGTCCTTTTCATGGCCTCTGCTTGGAGCGCCGATGGTCCATCGAACCTCTCGTGGCGAGTTCCAGCGAGTATGCATGCGACGTAAACACCCATCGCATGCTAACAAGCTATCTCATTTACTGAGTGGTCCAGATAAGGTTCCATTCCCTGACAACAAGCAAACAACCATACTTCACGACTGAATGTGGCTGGAAGTGCCAGTCTGATCAGAATTCAATCTGAGTAAGAGCTAAAACAATCAAGCCGTTAAGTGAGGAAGCGCGACACAATCAAGCCATAAACAATGCTTCTTCTCTGTTACAATGGAAGAACAAGAGGCCGAAAAAATTGAAACTCCTGCAGTTAGTTATTTTGCAACAAGGGAAAGCAAGTAGTTCTGCTTTCCCTTCTCAGAGCAGCCTCTAGTCTCGCGCTAACATTGATTTCGCATACATTTGGGTCCTTTCTCGCTCATTACATCTTTTGTGCAAGATTTTGTGGCTGTTGCCATTGCCTTATGGTATATAATGACACAGCACCTGAAGGGCAGCGATGCGCTGAAAAGCACACATTAGCACTCCAGTATATCTTCCCTGCATCATGGTGTATATAATTCTGATAAAGGCGACTACAAAGTGCAGATCAATCATCCAAGGAGTGATTGCTCACTTTCGAACTACAATGAATACTAAGTCAATACTACAATGAGTACTAAATCGTGAAATCTTTTTTTTCTGCGGCTTTTCGTTTTTTTCAGCATGTTTTCATTGATAGCTGCGTTGTGGACTTTTGAATTTACAGGACTTAGTTTTAACTGCAACTACACTACCCCTCAGCCACGCAATGGCAGCGTTTGCTAGGTAAACTACGGCACGATTACTCCTGATAATATATCCTCTGTGCACATGGGATAAATGCAGACGTGTTGAAGGAATCACAGGACAAGGTCATTCCACTGTGTTTGCAAAAGAATTAACGGTGGTTGCTGTAGAGATGTGCGAATCTTTTTCAATGCATAGTAGCCGAAAGCGCGAGTGTTCTTGCTTAATGATCACTAACAGCTGTGCACCAGTTTGTAGAAACAAGGGTTACTGGTAAATACCTAAGTAATCTGCGATTCGCTTATGATATTGCCTGGCTAATTTACTCAGTAAAGAGCTGCAATACATGATCAATGAGTTATACAGGCAGAGCATAACGGTGGGTCTAAAAATTAAGATACAAAAAGCCAAAGCAATGGTCAACAGTCTAGCAAGTGGAACAGCAGTTCACAGTTGGTAGCGAGTTTCTGGAAGTGGCAAGTCCAGATAATTCACGAACACCTGTAAAACGAAGTGTTCGAATCAAGCTTGTTTTGCTCTAAAACGACGTGGCACGTCAAGTTATGCACGAATACGTGCATCTACTTAGGGCAGGTAGTGACAGCTGATCCGGAATTTGCGAAGGAAATTACTAGAACAAAGGGTTTGGGGCGGACCCTCAGATGGCAGGCTCTGTCAGATCACGAATGGCAGTTTACAAATATCCCTAAAAAAAGTATACAACGGCTGTAGCTTATAGCTGTATCTTACCTATGAGGCAGATATGTGGAAGCTAATGGAAACGGGTCAGCTTAAGCTAAGGACAACACAGGGAGCTATGGAAAGAAAAATGCTAGGCGTAACTTTCAGAGACTGGAAGTGGGCAGAGTGGGTGAGGGTACAATCACGGGTCAATGATATCCTAGTTGAAATCAAGTGGAAGAAATTGGTTTAGGCAGGGCATGCATTGCGAAGGCAGGATAACCGCTGGTCCTTGATAATAAGTGAGTGGATTCCAAGAGAGCAAGCGTAGCAGGGGGTGGCAGAAAATTAGGAGTGTGGATGAGATTATGAAGTTTGCAGGCTACGGTGGATACAGCTGGCAAATGACGGGGCTAATTTGAGAGTGATGGGAGAGGTCTTTGCCTTGCAGTGAGTGCAGTCAGGCTGATGAGGGTGATAAGACAATAGCCGGAATGAACGAACGCTGCTAAATGCTATCATTACTCAACTGCAGTCCGATTCGATTTTTAGCCCTCAAGGAAATACAACTGTATTGCAAAACCCGAATACCAATATTGTTTTATTTTCTTAAAACGTATCATGTAGACGCCAGGTTTACTTACAATTGGTCTTTGTCAGCAATAAGCTATAACTAAACTTGAATTGATAAGCAATCATTTATGCACCTAATAATGCAAGATCTCTCGCACGTGAAAGCATTAATCTTGGAAGGATGTTTTCAGCTACCTGGCATGTCTCTAGTCAAGGAAAACTGAAAAATATCTGTATCGTACAACAACACAAGTGAGAGGAGTGAAACACTGGACGCCATAACCAAATATCCTATGCTCTCCAAATTTCCCACAGATAATGTCGTATGCCCTCCATTGTTCCTGCTCACAACGTCAAATGGATTTAACGGAGACCTTAAACACAACGTAAAGCTCTTGAACAGGCATACGTAATGCGGTAAAATACTGATGCCCTGCCTTCTTATCAATGTTTCCGGAAAGTTAAGTTTCACAGTATACTTCGATCCCGGCCGCGGTGGCTGAATTTCTTTGGAGGAGAAATTCGAGGCCCGTGTACTGTGCGATGTCAGTGCACGTTAAAGAACCCCAGGTGGTCGAAATTTCCGGAGCCCTCCACTACGGCGTCTCTCATAGCCTTAGTCGCTTTGGGACGTTAAACCCCATAAACCAACCAAACCAACCAACCAGCTTATTTTTTCCCCGCCGTTCGTCGGCGCACTTTGCTTAGGTTACAACCACACCCTTTAAAAAGAAAGGGCACGATCTTGGCAAAAATAGATTTGATTTGATTTGATTTGTGGAGTTTAACGTCCCAAAGCGAATGAGGCTATGAGAGACGCCGTAGTGAAGGGCTCCGGAAATTTCGACCACCTGGGGTTCTTTAACGTGCACTGAAATCACACAGCACACGGGCCTCTAGAATTTCGCCTTCATCGAAATTCAGCCGCCGCACCCGGGATCGAACCCGCGTCTTTCGGGTCAGCAGCCGAGCACCCTAACCACTGCGCCACCGTGGCGGGGCGGCGAAAACAGAGCTCTATAATCGTTTTATTACACTATGGAGCTTGTAGGGCTGCTTTTTGCTACTAAGTATTTTATAAGTGCAAACAGCCTCACCCTTTGAACTTTTTAATGGTTGTTGAGAAAGCAAGAATATAAGCAGCAACGTTCAAATGGAATCACAGTACTCCCCTGCGCTGGGGGAAACCAAGGCACATAAAAGACATGTACAAAACCTGTCCACGGCGGAGCTTTTTTTTTTCTCATTGCACCAAATTGCTCTCCTCAGTGTTCGGGACCTTCCGTCCAGCTATTCCTCTGTGCACCTGGGCCCTCGTCGCCATCGCAAGTGAAAGAAGCGCTCCGTCAGGCACTTCCAGGTGCAGAGCTTTCCGCATACGGGGTTTCTTCTCTTTTCTTTTATCTCTTCAGTACTCCTTGCGGCCTCCCTTAGTCCAAAGTATTTCTTTTAGCTCATTCTTAGCATCAGAGAGAGCGCATCTGCACTGAAGAGAACACGATCAATAAATGCCTCCGAGCACGACGCGGGCTAGCGTTTTCCGTGCTGGCGGGTGCCATAGCTCAGCGAACATTATCGTCGTCGTCGTTGCGCTATGCTACAGCCGGAAGGCCATACCAAGGCTCCGGTCTTACATCTTTACTTTCTTTTTTTTTATTTCGTTGTCTCACGAGTCTCACAAAAGAAGGTTGAATGCATCATCAGCAAACCCCTTCAGGATGTGGCCCACCTTGTCGGTCTCTGACATGGCGCTGTCTACTTTTCGGACAAGAGCGAGGACGTCCTGGATGTACGAGAGGTATGACTCCGTAGACGACTGTGCTCGAGAAGCAAGGTTTTTCAAGCGCCCAGCTTGCGTCCAGTTGGTTTGCCAAATAAGTCCCGGAGCTTTTCTTTGAAGTTGTCCCAAGAGGTGAGGTCTTCCTCATGCGTCTCAAACCAGACGCGCGCCGTGCCCGCCAGGTAGAAAATAACGTTAGCAAGCATGAGCGTCGCGTCCCAGCAGTTGTGTTTACTGATACGCTCATACATGGCGAGCCAATCCTCGACATCGATGTCATCGGTGCCACAAAAGGTGCCCGGGTCGCGAGGCTGCGCCACGACAACGGTCGGCGCTGGTGGTGATGCTGCGGCCGGAGGTGGGTTGGACGGCATAGTGATGGCTCGAATCTGACGACCGCTGCGGAGGTTGAGGGCAGGGTCCCGGTGTGATACCCAGCACGACCTCCACCAAATATTACGGGGGTGTTAGCCCAGCAGCAGACGGGACAGGCCACAGTCAGAAGGCACACCGAGCTAAATCACTCCAGCACAAACTGCCACGTCCTCGTCGTCGTCAACTGCCGAGCGTCCGAAACAACGTCGATTTACCAGCAATTACGCGCCGTAACAATATCTAGGTTTATGCAAAGCCAAGGCGCCGCGGTGCCTCAGTGGTTGTGGTGCTCGGCTGCTGACCCGAAAGACGCGGGTTCGATCCCGGCCTCGGCGGTTGAATTTCTTTGGAGGAGAAAATTCTAGAGGCCCGTGTACTGTGCGATGTCAGTGCACGTTAAAGAACCCCAGGTGGTCGAAATTTCCGGAGCCTTCCACTACGGCGTCTCTCGCAGCCTTAGTCGCTTTCGGACGTTAAACCCCATAAACCAACCAAACCAACCAACCAACCAACCAAAGTCAAATAAATAAATAAATAAATAAAAATAAATAAACAAAAAAGTTTCTCCTTAAGAGTATGACGCCTTTACGTAGTGGGTTAATTTTGATATATGCACAGCGTCATCCTCTACATCACATTCATAGATCCCTTGCTTTATTCATGACATTCATAGATCCCTTGCTCAGGTTGCATCACACTTCCGTTTATCTTCCATGTAATCAACAGGGTGATGCCCTTGCCTGCCCGCGCATGCGCTCGCGATTTGATGGATCTGACACAACCCTTATTTTTGTTTCTTTTGTCTTTTTTTGTAATCTTCTTTGTCACGATCCTTCGGCCTATAAAAGGTGTGGCTTTTGACGATTAAATCCAGTTGACAGTTAGCGCTTGTGTGTGTTTCGTCTCTCTTGTCGGTGTCTTTGTTTGCGCTATAACATTTCTACTTCAAGATGAACTACCAACTCGCCCAACAGGAAGTTTTAATGAATTAAAATAATTTATTACCACGGACCTTTTCAATAGTCTTGCTAAAATAATAGAGCAATAAATCAGCTTGGTAATTACTGTCCAAAGTCAATGCAAGCGGCTGAATGATTCTTACTAATTGGGTTATTGTTGAATATCCTTTACGAAAACCAGGCTGAGATTTGGATAGAATCTAGTGCCGAATAAGGAATTTATTTACGCGATTAGCAACAACGTGTTGGAATAATTTACTGCGAGATAAAATGAGCGATACGGGGCGGTAGTTTGACGGTAGTAAACGATTCTTTTTCTTTAGTGCAGAGACAATTGGGGCGGTTGTTCAGTCATCTGGCAATTTCCCAGCTTGCAGGGATGTTTGACACATTATTACATACAAAAATTTTGCAATTGATTCGACACATATTCGCAGAAAAATGCTCGGAATGCTGTCAGAGCCGCCACATTTTTTTCGGTTTCAAAGTTCAGAAGCATAGGAAATACCCCTACATAAGAAATAAAATTTACTTCTGTGTCAAGAAAATGTGCGACTCTAGGGGTACATGAAATGGAGTTTGAAAAGACGCTTTAAAAATAGGTATTAAAATACTGCGCAATGGCTCTCTTGTCTAGTATCATGGAACTCTTGAGAGACATCTGCGATACAGCGGTCTCGTTTTCCTTTATGTAATTCCAGAACTTTTTTGGTGCGTTCTTTATAATGTTTGGTAGAGACGTACTGAAATAGCGATTTTTGGAATCACGGACCAAACGTGCAAGATTCGCCAGTAATTCCATATGCCAGGTTGCACTCGCTGCTTTTTTAATCGTTCTATTTTGGGTTTCTGTTGTATGATGCCATGGATTTTCTCTTATTGTTTATGTAGATATTGTCTATAGAATACCAACACAGTAACACTCAAGGAACTGTATAAACATCAAAAAGTCTGTTTAAGCATTAAGAAATGTGTTGCGTTAAGTACTTTAATGTGTGTTATTTCGGATAAAATAACAATCCCTAAACGCGTACGATTTAAAAATACTTTGCGCTTTGTGAGAACAAATCGGCGCTGAAGGGAAATACCTCGCGGTAGCCTGCTTGATACTACCATACGTTACAATTACCAAGGAAGACCAGAAAAAAAATTGGGAAAATTTCCGTATCTGAGCCAGCTAAAATATAATGCTGCGTTAGGATTTATATTTTCAGCGAAGTACAGTTGTCTTTAAAAACTATGCTGTTCCGCTTCTGAATGAAAGTTACTTAGAGTGTTTCTCTTCAGTGAGCAGTTATGGTGTTTGGCAGTCCGCTAAGCAGTTAATTTTCTCAGTTTCCCGAAACATTGAAAACATAAATTGAGGCGAACAAGCAGCATGTTTGTGGAGAAAAATGTCTCTGTCGTTTACGGAACTTTGGCGGGATAACTTCAAGATATTTTCTTCAGACCACGTTGCGGGGCTTACAAAGGGGGGGGGCGGGGGGTTGCAGTTCGTTAGATTAGCAAGGTCAATTCGCGGTTTCAGCTGGGGAGCAGAACACATTATAAGGGCAGGAGGGCATAAAGGGTCGGCAGGAAAAAAAAATAAAAAAAAACAGTGGGAGTAACGCGGAATGGCGCGACAGAGTTTCTTTGCGGAGGCGGAATTTTTTAGGCCTGTGTGCTCTCCGCATTCACAATATGTAACCATTCTCCATCACAAACACAATACGAGGCGATGCTGGAAGGCATGCATCTGCAGGGTAACGTAAAACAAATTGCCAATAACTAGGCGTTCACTGGTTAACTGCTTAGAGACATCCCGCTTTCATAATGAGGCCTTCACGTACGCTCTAAATTAAGTTAGTTCGCATTAGCCTAATTGAAGCAGCAAGCCCCTACTTTCCACACTGAAAGTAAGGCCACCACGTGCTGGGAAAGGCAGCAAAAGTCCTTGTTTTCAGCTCTCCCTCTGATCTCCCTTCAATGCAGCTTTCAGTTTTTGCAAGAGTTTTGGGACAGCTAATTAAATCATACGCTACGCGCTACCGTGTTGTAAGGAGGCGGAACATTCCAGGCTACTCTGAGCGCTGAGGTCGACAAGTTTTATGGCACTTTGTTGCTAAAAGTTCAAGAATCTTTGTATAGAATGCAAGTCATAGAAGTTATGTGCACATTATTAGGCGTATTTTATGTATGCTAACGTGTACAAAGTGGTAGCGACACAATGTAGCCAAAGGGGATGATGAATTTAGGCTGGCCTTCCATACTTTCAAACTCGCTGCTTAATCCCTGCAAGCGTAGTTAGTCTCCCGGTTCCGTCGTGCCTCGTGTAACTATGCGCCACAGCAATATAAAAGTGCAATAATGAAACACTATGTATTGGAACGCACAGTTATTTGTGCAAGTTGTTGGTGCTGCAGCAAGCAATGAAAGATAGCCAGGAATGCGAGGGAACAATAGAAAAGGCAATGGTCCGAAATCATTTTTCTACAGATGGCTACACAGTAAATATATCCAAAACGACTCGCAGGACATTATGCGAAAATAAGATGCATCTAAGTAAGAACCGCTGCTGCACCGTTCGCACTTCTAGCCTTAGAGAGAAGGCCATAGAACCCTGCCTGTTATTATTTTGAATTTTCTGGAATGCGTGCAAAATTTCTCGTTCATGTGTGCATCGCGATGGCTTTCAGAAAATGTTAAGTTGGCCCCTATTAAAGGGACTTATACCCGGGGTTTTCTCGGGACAAGGCAAGTGCCTAGCATTTCAAATGCGCTTTTTCTTCTTGCTACTTCTCTAGCAGTGGTGCGTTGTTTAAAAAAAAAGATAAAACATTTTAGCCTGAAAGATGTAGAATTCCTAAGGTCTAGGGATAGTCAAGGTTGGAAGTAGCATAAGATAAACAGCGAGGCTGTACTTTCACTGGAATATACGCGCTCTTGAGTGCATTCGGACATTCTCGAGTTTTTCCGATAGCAACAGCGTGGGAGCGAAGTGAGACTCGCAGGACCTATTGAGACGTCTTACGGAAGCGCTGTTGCCAGGCAGCTGCCCTTTACGATCCGCTGGCCGAAGAACTGAGCCAGGCCTTCGTAGTGCTGTGCTTTCTAACCTAACGCAAACCTGTGTGCACTCTGCCGCCTGGCTGAAGGGCACGGTGTGGCTATAGCTGCGGCAGAAGCTTTAAGACTTCGGCTGCACTGAAAGTGGAGCCACTTCCAAAGGAAGAATAAAGCGTACTTCCTCTCCTGCCGCCATAAGCTCGAGCTAGTCCTAGTAAGTGCTCGTATAGGGCGCAGTGATCTCGCCAACAATCAGTATTATTCCAGAGTAGACACGAAGTAGTAGGGCACTAAAAAAGCTGGAATTATATGCTCCCCCAGGCTGGGTTTTTATGCGTTTCTCTGTTTCAGCAGCAACGAAATGCACTGATTTGGTCGGAACTATTTCTCGATATCAGTTTAATTTTAAAATTTTCTTCTTTTCTGCGACATTCCGCCTGCGGGCACACACAAAAAAATCCCGAATGCGACAAGTGTACGATGAAGGTGAAGTTCGTTTTACGGCCGGAGTAGTGTACAAGGTCCCAATATAGGCTAAAATGGTTGATGTATCACGTTTAAAACATTGAATCATGATTGGTCGTAATGGCGTGGAAAGAATGTTCTTGCAGCCAAGTGTTCTCAACATTACAGTTACTTGCAGAGCTTGAGACATGACAGCAGGGAAAAACATCTAGCATGCAGGAAGCGGCAGTTATGCATCGTAATAAAACGTCGTGATATTGAGCTAGGTAAACTTAACTCTCACTGTGCATGTGAATCTTTGGGGAGCGCTTCACAGAAGATAGAGCGATAGTGCGACGCCTAGAGCATGTGGTCGTGCCCAAACCGTGTGCACCCACTGCAGCCTGGCTCTGAAATTTATGCAATGCATGCTATGTACCGGAATGCTTACACAAGATACGGTAGGCTATTCTGAAAGCTAACACGTCCTAGTATTATGAAACAAAAGAAAACAGGATGCGGTAATGCTACCTTCCTTTAGAATTATGTAAAGCGCGTTAACGGCTAACTTCCGTCAACCTTTTGGAGGTATTGAATACTGCCAGCTCCTCTTGTGGTCTCTTCCAATCACCTTCATCTTATTTACTGCGTGCTTTGACTTCCTCCGTTGGGCAGCCTTATTCTGGAAAAGGTATCGCTAAAGGAGGCTCCAAATTACTATAGTTCCATTGGACAGCTTTCTCTTTTAGAACTTCCTTTTCAAACATGGCAGTGCAAGACTGCAACTCAAACCGATTCGGGGCTTGCATTATCGTCTGCGTGTATTGAACATCTCATTAACTGACTGGTATCAAACACACGTGGTACGCTATTCCTAAATAAGTTGAAAGGTTTCAACGGTTTTATGCGCTTTTTGGACCCTAATTATGATGGTGGGGTATATGCGCTTTTTGGACCCTAATTATGATGGTGGGGTATCTCAAGAACCTGACTATTACTGTGTGAGGTGCACTTCCAAGGTGTCCCATTCAACCAGTGCTTTGAAGAACCCCTTAAAAGGAATCAAAATATAACTCAACGGCCTTTGCGACCTTGACGGTCAGCGTACTAAAACAATCATGTCTTGCACTTCACGAAAGAAGAATTCAACTTCCAGGACCAAGCACGAAAAAATGTTGAGTTTGTAAAATAAAAAAAAAGGAATTCATACTTTACACATTAAGGGCACAGGTTCTATCCCAGCCGCGTAGGTCTCATTTCGATGGAGGCGAAATATTAGAGGCTCCTGTACTGGGAGATGTAAATCGTGGTGAAGAACCCCAGTCGGTAGGTATTTCCGTAACCCTCCACTGCTGCGTCCCTCATAGCCCGAGTCGCTTTGGGACGTTAGATCCCATGAAACAAAACCCTGGTCCTGGTCCAAAGAAAGTCCTGGTCCAAAGAAAGTCGAACACCACGACTAGATGGACAAGAAAAACACTGCTTTTGCTGTCTACTCAGCCGTGCTCTGCAGAGACCCGACGAAAATCAATTTAACCTTAATTAACCAACCCGGCTACGAAAACGGTGCCCCGGGGATCTCCCGTGCGCACAAGGGAAACTAGCTTGCAGGAGCCAATTGGGCAGCCCCAGAAATACCTTCCTACCTTCTCGCGCGTAAGCCGGCGTATCTCAAATGGTTAAAGGTCGGATTAAAGAATAGAGGAGAACACTACGTGATTGCACCGTTTACTCGCGGTGCCTGAGCGAGATGCAAAGCATGCGTGAAATTTAGACGGGTAGCTAACATATAGCTAACAGAAAAAAAATCTCACATAAAATGTACGGTTGAGACCTGCGGCTAGTGCACAGGATGGTTGAACTCGGTATTACTTGAAGAGCACTGTACAGAGGCGCCAGTTTGAACTACTTAAAGTTTGAGGTGTTCCATAAAGTCATTTTTTGTATCTGGCTGTTCTGATTTTCGTTCTTTCTGCGCTCTGTTCTGTAATGATTCGTAGTTGTTTTCTCTCAAACAGCGGCTTCGTTTAAGAATTAAACAGCGCCAGTTTGAACTACTTAAAGTTTGAGGTGTTCCATAAGGTCATTTTTTGTATCTGGCTGTTCTGATTTTCTTCTTTCTGCGCTCTGTAGTGTAATGATTCGTAGTTTTTTTCTCTCACAAAGAGGCTTCGTTTAAGAATTATACAGTCTACGCTGAGGTAGCCCTTGCGTCCGTTCATTAGTTGCCTCCCTAAATGGGGTAGCGGAACTAAGATTTCGCTCGTAGAAAAGTTGTTCGACGCGCTAAGACCCCTATCAAGTTCAGTGTATGAGCAAATACTCGCATCAAAGGATGAACAGCCGAGAATGAGAGAGTAGAACTGGATTTGGTTTATGCACGGTGCTGACACAGGCTGGCGCAGCGGCTGCGTTCTCTTGGGGTTGAATGTGGAAATTTGGGATAGTAAATTGGTAGGACAAACAGATACAGCTAAGGGCTAACGCGTAACGGCTTGTTCAAGCTGGCGATACATTGATCTACTTTTATCGTATATATAGGAAAGAAAATGATTGCGGGACTCAACTTTATGACAAGAAATATTTCTTCACGTGTTTGTTTCATCGCGTTCTGTCGCCACCATGCGCAAAATTGCGATTGAAGTGCCAACGACGACATAATTCTAATCGTGTGGAACAAACCAATGACTGCGTCATGCGCAGGCTTCGATAAGATAAGCTTACTTTGCACAAATTTAACATAAATCGTTCATAACATAGCGTAAGGAATTCGTTATATCACAAGTTGACACACTTAAGGTTTTATAGCTTACAAAGCATACTAAGCTGCGTTATTTATTTATATATTTATTTATTTATTTAATGAATACTGCCATCCTTCAAGGAATGCCTTATTAGAAATCGACGCACTAAGTTCCTAATATACGATGGGGAGTTCGTTATGTCAGAAGAAACACGCGAAAGTTTCTTGTATTCGAGGTTAACACGCTAAATTTCGTGTATGTTAGGTGGCTTACTCAAAACATTTATATGCCAGGTGCTATACTATGGTTCGGTATATAGTATAGGCATAGTTCGTGTGCGTAGTGCTCTAAATTAGTTCGTAGATTAATGGAAAGGTGGAAAGAAGGCGGGGCACCGTCTACTCGCTGGAGGCAGGCGCTGGTCGTCCTTTCCGTTCGCGAATACTTCTCTACGGCAACCGCCTTAATAACAATAGGAAGCTACTTATTATAAATAAAAAAGGCTATTTTCCAGCGATTGTTCCGACGCTATTATCGGCATCAGCAATACGAAGAACACCATTTGTCGTACGATAATCTATACTAGTTCCCATTTCAAAAGCCATCTGGGTGCCCGCAAATCACAGCTCGCAATTTACTACAGAAACGCATAGCATCGACACCAAACGATACACATGAGGGTATTGGCACTCGCAGAAATTCTTCCCCTGCTAAGGATAGCGCGGAGGAGCAGTGTCGCCTCTTCTCAGCAGCTGGAAACACCAAAGGTGGCGGTACATTTTGCTTCATACGCAGGAAGTCTGACTTCTAAGGGTGTTTTCTCTCTGCAGCTATGCCTGCGCCACATCATTTCTGATGCGCCGCATTCCCTGCATGCAAATTTGTTGCCTAGCGGCAAGCGTATGCACTTAGTGGGTTGTAGCCATTTCGTCAAACCGTGCGGAGGACTGCATAAATCAATTTGAAGACCTCTCAATACGTGACTTCTCGTAAAGGCAGCGCTGTTCGCTGGCTCTTGTGTGCTCTAGTTCTGGGAGTCATATCCGTGTTTTCTTCGCGTTCCAGGATGCTAACTAAATATGCGTGGGCGGAGAGTGTGCACGTGCTTCGCATTTGAGCAGGTGCGAATATTAGACATGCAAATGAGAGCAACCCGCTTCAACAGACCCACATAATGAGACTAGCCATCCATGACGTTCACTTTTCCTGAATTCTCCTTCGCTCTACCCGAGGGGTTTAGAGCTTGAAGAATATCAAGATAGTGTCGGAAATACAAGTTTGCTTGAGAAAGAATTAAGGCACACGTCTAGGTAGAAACAGGAGCGTCCGAAAAAAAATCGGATTCCTGGAATGGCAAAAAAAGTAACAAAATGTACTAGCCAGCACTGGTGCTTTAGTAGGAGTTCATTTTTTTTTTCATTTTTAAAGGGCACCCGGAAAGTTTCATTATTTTAAATTATTCCACATAAAGCGGATAAATTACCTAATGTTGATATTTCAATACACCATGCGCAGAATAAACTCACTTATCATGCGTTTTACTTGCCCGCGCCAGACTGAGGTCGTGGTTTACGTCACCCGGGGTGAATCCTCGCAACGAGTGCGTGAAGAAAATGCCAGCGCCGCAGTGGGGCCCCGCCGCTGCTCCTGCCGCTGGAGCCGTGGCCCGCGCATTTTCTAAAATGGACGTACATGTGGTAGCCAAGAAATCTTTTTTCAACTTTGTGAGCATCACGGCACTTCGTCGCTCAAGCTAAAAGACCCCGCTACAATGATTATATCTGGCGCGTGCCTTCATTCAGCGCGATGCGAGTGAGGGCACCGACAGTTTGATCGCCTAGTGCTATGGGTGTGTTGACAGGCAAGAAGATCAGGCTAGATACAGCGCGGAGTAAACCGCCCCTGCAGTCATTTAGGCGCGGGAGGTTTTGCGATACGGCCTCGCCACTGTCGACAACCTGGTTTCGGCAGCTGGTGCCTACGATATGGGAACGCGGCGTCCAACCAGGCCCTACAAGGATGGCATCCAGGCTGCGTCTTTCGGAGGCCGAAGTTATACTTCGCGGAGCTTGTATTAGGGCTCCTTTGTTGGATACATCGCACAGACGACTAAATGAATTCAGCCACAAGAATGGCGTCGGGACCACTAAAATACCTTATTTATTTTTAACTTACCTTGACACTTAGCGCTCTGGCACCTTTGAGCGCTTTCTGTTTTCCAGGGAATAGAGGTTGTTTGAATTCTTCGTGGTGCGGATTAATCATCGGGCGACTCCATGGCTCGCACAACCAATCAATTTGAAGAGGCAGCTTTCTATCTCCTTCACTGATGTAATTCTTCGAAGGAATTTTACTGTGTCATGGTTTGTATGCTTGACTAGCGTCACAGACGCATCATAATCCTTGGGTTTGCACTAATTTGCGTACGACAGCGCACCTTTGTTCTTTTACGCGCGTAGTTGGATGAGGGATCCTTAGGGATCGTTATCACTACCTCTGTTTTTGGTCACTGAAGATTTCAAGCTAAAGGAACGCTTCTAAATGCGACGGCAATGCACAATCAGATTCATAACTCATTAATCGGAACCATGGTTTTCATCTAAGAGAACGGCACCCCCTGGACACCTTTGCTGGTGTAATATACGAGACTTCTACAGTACAGCCTCCACCACAGATATGCAGCGAAAGGGGTTTGCTTCTCAGCTGTGCACTGTTGCCTTCGTAGCACCGGTGGAAGTACTAAGGTCAGCAGCTTTGAGGACTTGAATCCCTTTCACCTTCCAAAAAATCTGGAACTGTGGCGATGCAAAACTGGCCAGTCTCCACCACCTGCAAAAAATCCTGTGGGACGTATGAGTTTCAAAGGAGTTCTAGTTCTGGCATAAAGCCACTACGAATTGTTTCTTGATTTTCAGCTGAACGAACGTGACAAGTTTGCACTCAAAATATGCTCTACATGCCTCTGTTTTCCAGAAGTCTTCTCGACCACATTTCCCCTCTCTACTTGCCCTTTGCTCTTACCCGTATATCCCTTCATCCCTTTTCTCCAGTGCAGGGTAGCAAGCGGGTTTCTTCTTCCGGTTAACTTCTCTGCCTTTCCTTCTTCTCTTGCACCTCCTCCAAGTTACTGGCAATTACGAGGGGACAATTTCTTATTTTCAGCAGGCTGCTTTCCTGAGACGTTAGAGAGCTTTGATGAAGGGTGCAAAGTAGCGACATCGGTCCGACACTTTCAGTGCATCTTCATGCCCCAATCTGTGCACAATCATGCAGTATATTTTACTGTCAGCAAATTTATGATGCACCAGTGACTGTGTGAAAAACTATTGGTATTAAACCAAAGCTCGTGGCGTGCTCAGCGACGCACAGCCGTGTTAAGACCGGCTAATTACGCACACATAACATAAACTACGCCGCAACCTGGTTGATGATGATGATGATGATGTCCTCGGGCTGAATGGCACATACCCACGGCGGGGGATTCACCAGGGTGCATAGCGGATACAAACGCACTCATGTACAGGGAATGGAGTATAATTAAATCTAAAATTTGGGACTCAGAGCTAGAATTTGTACATTACAAAAAATACGAAGAAAGAAAAGTTGTGAATTCACATTCTAGCAGAGGATTCTACCAGATGAAACTATATAATCGTGAATAGAATCGAACACTGGTTATTCATTCTGTTCAACTTCGTTCTTTTCAACTAAGCTATATATTCGCGACCAGTGGCTTGTGCAAAACTAAAGCGGCTTTCTTTTTGCCGCGGAATACCGCGATTAGACCACAATATTGCACGTCACGTCACGGTGTTGCGGCAATCGGCCCTACTCAAGGAATTGTGGCTGTGTTGTGTTTTGTGTTGCAATGTTGTGTGCATTCAACACATGGGCCGCGCGGGCGCAAAGCGTTTGTCGCGACAAAAGTCTCTGAACGTTCTGTGGCGTGGTAATTGTTTTTCCCACACGCCGAACCTAACCATATTACTTCATAAAGTCAGCAATACAATTCCACTAAGGAAGGGTGGCAGGCAGGGGGACACGTTCTCGCCAATGCTATTCACCACCTTTCCACAGGAGGTGTTCCGAGGCACGGATTTGGAACAGCTGTGGATAACAGTTATTAGAGAATACCGAAGTAATTTGAGGTTCGCTGATGACATTGCCTTGCTAAGTGACTGAAGATATTAGCTCTAAAGCATGATCAATGAGTTAGACAGGCAGATCACAACGGTAAGTCTTAAAGTTAACATGCCGACGACCGAAGTAATGTTCAACAATCTCACACGGGAACAGCAGTTCACAATTGGCAGCGAGGTACTGGAAGTGGTAAGGGAATACGTGTGCTTAGGGTAGGTAGTGGCTGCTTATTCAGATCATGAGATGGAAATTACTAGAAGAATCAGAATGGTATGGATCGCATATGGCAGGCTCTTTAAGATCATGAATGGCAGCTTACCAATATCCCTCAAGAGAAATGTATAAAATAGCTGTATCTTTCTAGTACTCACTTTCAAAGCAGAAATATGGAGACTACCGAAAAGGGTTCTGCTTAAAGGGATACTGCGTTGAATTTGAGGTGCTCTAATTTTACAGTGGAGTGAAAGCTGGAGTTTCTAATTTGGCTCAAACCGATTCGTTTTTTGCAAGAAGCCAGCGTAAAGCACCTTTTACCCTCATTTTTTCATTGAACTGTTGTACCCGGCGGCGGCGCCCCGAACTACTGCTCCGTGCAAGCTGTGACGTCATGGGCCTCCCTGCCTCCGAGCAATACCGGCCCGGCGTACGCCTGCAGCAGCTGCGCGGAGGCTACACGCTGCGTAAGGGGCACACTGCAAGTACAGCCGCTTGTGTGTGGAGTCATTTCAGCTCGAATTTGATCCATGCGGCTGGCGGGCCACAGAAGGGTTGAGGTGGCAAAGTGTTATTCCGCTAAGGTTGTAATAGTAATGCGGCAGAGGAAGGGACGCGCCATGCCATGCCTTCCCAAAAGATGCTAAGCTCTGAAGAATGGATCCGTGTGGCGCGTCTGGCCTTGGAGATAAACCTTCTAGTTTTGAAATTTTATCGCGACAATTTAATCGACAGCGACTCAGAAGGTCTTAGAGACCTTTCTCTGCTCTAAACCCACACCACTGAAACGGCAATGCCTCAAACCTGACACTTTTCCGTACATAATGTCACGTATACTTGTGAGATGGACGTTTTTGAAGACCTGGAGCTAGGCAGGAGGAAGAGGTTGTTGTTGTCCTCGATATACCTGCAATGGCGGTCGATAAGCTATAGCGCAAGCGCTACGTCGCTGTCTTTCAGGTCATCTCTGGGCCACCTCGCAATCCCTAGAAAGCGCAAGACCGAAATCATGCGTTCCATGCGCTCATGAAATCATGAAAAGGGGCCTAAACGACATGAAAATTACTGGTCACTTATAAAGGCCGCCGAGTTTAGTGCAAAAAAGAAAATGTACACTTTGTGCAGCACATTTTAGTGTGCGTAATGGCTAAGGAATTTCTTGTCTTTCGCAAAGAGTTAACATTTGTTAACGGTCACTCATCTCCGTTTAGCGATGTTCTATCAGGTGTTCCTCAAGGAAGCGTCCTGGACCCGTTGCTGTTCCTGATTTCCATTAATGATCTGCCATCCAACATTCCATCAACCATTTGCTTGTCCGCAGATGACTGCATAATTTACCGCAAAATCCGATCACCTGCAGATCATCTTGCACTTCAAAGGGACCTCGATCATGTAACCACTTGGAGTTCGTCGTGACAAATGTCACTTAACAGCGAAAAATGCAAGTTAATGACATTCAGCACAAAAAACCTAACTCTTCGTTCAATTACATACTCAATAACAGCTTGGTCTCTCAGGTGTCTTCTTACAAATACCTCCGTCTATTTTTCATGTAACTCGTCCTGGTCCACTCATATACAGAAAATGACAGCTAAAGCATTCCGGACCTTAGGATACCTAAAACGTAATCTTCATGGAACTCCTGCTACTACCCGCAAGCTCGCCTATCAAAAATTTGTTCGTCCGCAACTTGAGTATGCATCATCCATTTGGTGACCTCACCAGGCTTCTTAATTAATTCCCTTCATTGAGTTCAAAATCGTGCTGCGCGTTTCATCTCCAGAAACTATGACCGTCACTCAAGCGTCACGAATATTAAATTATCGCTCTCTCTTTGTACCTTGCAATCACGGAGATTAATTGCCCTAGTCTGCTTATTTCACAAGATAGTCTATAGTACTATAATCATTCCACTCTCTCTCTTGCGCAACCTCACCGCACCTCGCGCCGTTTAAACAACCATTTCAGCTTCGAACCCCTTTAAGGTAACACCGCTGTATTCAATTCATCCGCTTTGCCGCAGGAATTCAATGGAATGGTCTTCCGACCCACATCGCCAATATTCGCGATCCAGCTTTTTTTAGGACCGGAATAACAGCCATTTTTTTCTAATTACTGAAGCGTCAATAACTATTGTATAATGATGTTCTTATTGTTTTATGATGAGTACTAACACTTAGTTGGCATTGTGTGATGATGTTCTTACTTTTTAATGAGTACTTACAGTCAATCAGCATTGTATAATCATGTCATTCATGCTCCTGTTATTAGCGCTATTTAGGTAATCCCTCCCTCACACAATAATCCACGCTTGAAGCCTGAGAGGCAACCTGAATAAATAAATAAATAAATAAATAAATAAATAAATAAATAAATAAATAAATAAATAAATTATAAATAAATAAATAAAATAATTACAAAAGATATGAAGGTCAAAAACGCAGCAGCATTTGTTACATGTTTATTTTCCTTGTCAACAGACAGTCGATGTATTTTCACTGTTTCTAGTTTTTTGCTTATTCAAACAACCTGCGACGCAAATCATCTTGGATGCGAAGCGGAACAGGCAGACACTTTATAAACACATTGGTCTCTCTTATTTCAAACTTGCAGCCATATTCAGCAAACAAACCGCTTGCAGGCAATATTTAGGTATGCTTCAACGGGGAGAAAAATAAATATATAGTGTAATAGTTTTTCATGCAAGAATTCGCAAATAAGAAAAATTGAGCGGGGAAGTTCGCTCATGCCCGAGACCATCAGAGGGTAGCAACGATGACAATTTACCAACGAGGCCAATGGCGCCAGAATCGTGTTCCAGAGGCCGATCGTGGGAGTTAAGCGCGCAAGTCTGGCCGCGTAGTAACAGCTCTTCAGTCACAAAAACTGCCTGCTGCATACTTTTTTGCTATGCGATGTAACTGAGTTGGCTGCTTTTATATGTCGAGCCCGCACTAGCTGTTCGCGCTGCTTGCGTGATTTATAAGTCCTATTTCGAATTCTCCCGCCGCGGCTGCTCTTTTTGTGTGACTAGAGCAATAATTGAAGACGAAGTCTTGATTTACCTTCCGTAAAGGAAATGCTTTTTTTCCCTAATTCAGGAAAACTTGTCTGCGGCATGTCAAATTGTATCATTATATGCACAGCTAATCCTGCGGGGCGCGCGCCGGTGCGTAATGCCATTTTCCAGGCTCATTCTGCCGCCGTGGTTGTTGCCGTATTCATAATCAGTGGTCACTTCGATATCCGGGTAATATAATTGTTACTCCCACTGCCACTTTCTAAGCTGTAATTGTAGATCCGTTTCACGTATCCATGCCGGCCACTCTCAACTTCCAGACGCGACAGCTGAGCCGATGCGAGCACGGTGCGACGGGAGCAGGACGCCGCGAGACGTGTGACGTCACCCGCCGGGGCGGATGGCAAATGGCGCGCGCGCACCAAAACCTACAAAATAACGCTATCCGCACAAAAATACATGAAATAAAGACTGAGACATCAGATAATCGCATATTCTGAATCAAATTTCGGCGATTGTACGGAATGTCGCAAAGCCGCAACTTAAATTAAGGACAAGGCAGCGAGCGATGGGAAGAAAAATGAAAGGTGCAACGTTAGCAGACCGCAAGCGGGCAGAGTGGGTGAGGGAACAAACGCGGATTAATGCCATCGTAGAGGCAAGAGAAAACAAGCGTAGCATAGGGCGTCAAAAAGTTAGGTGGGCGGATGATATTATTAATTTCGCGGGGATACGTTGGCTGCAGCTGGCAAAAGACAGGATTAATTAAAGAGACATGGGAGAGGCCTTTGCCCTGCAGTGGGCGTAGTCATGCCGATGATTATGATGATGACGCATAAGTTCGTTTGGCCTACGACCATGCCTAACAGAGAAACGCAGACGTTGCCTGCACTATGTGGGATAATTTGGGGCGCAAAATCCTGTCAGGCGTCATTATTTTTGTTCAGAAGGGTTATTCATAACAAATCACAAGATGGCACGAATCGATGGGTATTTAAGTTCCAGAAGACTTGCGCATCTGTGTGCAACACCTCGAAACGACTAAAATTACTGGCGATAGTTTAGGAAACTTATTACACAAAGAGCCCATTTTGAGAAGGATTTTATGCGTTTGGAAAAATCCCCCTCTTACAAAATCACACATCTGACTTTCATGTGTTATTGTGTGAATGTGCCATTTTGAGTTTTTATTCCATCCTAGATGAATCCGCTTCGCTAGTTTTCAAGCTCGACGGCATCTCTTTGCTTGAAATATCGCTCACTGTAGCGGAATGCGTAACATAGGACGCACACCCACATTTAGAGCAAGCTCTCCTTCTGTATAGAAGACTTTCCTTCAGACCATGATAATGATGACAGGAGAATAACTAATGCAGAGAACAAATTAATAATATAATGCTAAAATTCAATAGATCACTTTTCATTTAAATCAAATTTAATGTTTAAGGAGTATTGCAAGCTGTGCCCTGCTGTCGTAAAGTGCACTCTATTTTCCCTCATGCGCGCATTTAAGTGTATTTCTGGAAGGGCGTAGCGAATACTAGTGCTTCTTCCTCTCGCTGCTAAAATATAACACTAGAGCAAGGTAAGTTCCAAAAATACAAACTAAATGCTGTGCATTTGCAAAAAATTCATTCTGTGCTACTTGGCAGTAGTCAACTGACAAAGTTTAGAAGGTGACTCTCTTATAAATCTCATTATTCGTGCTGGTCATATGCATAGTGATCAGATAGAAAAACAAGAAAATCGCGTGTGGTAAAAGCCTTAAATATTCTCTAATCGAAGCCTTTGTATTTTCTTAGCGATTCTTTCCTCTTTCAGAACTGCTTGTAGTCAGAACGGAGCAAAGTCGGCTTCATTGGGAGCCTTCCACGCTCATCACCGCTGGCGTTATTCTGTTCTCTTATAATGAGCCATCTAATCACGTTTGTTTTGTTCTAAGACCTTAAATTGCTGTCGTATATTAGTTGCACAAACCTCAATTTTTCCGGAGCCAACAGGTTGCGTGCCTTGTCATGTAACCCTTTCTCTTCGTTTATTTGTTTTGCACGGTAAATAGTGTGTTTTCTCCCGGGGAGTGTCCCAGTTGAGAATATGGATGCCTTAATATCTTTGGAATCTGAGCTTCAAGGCTTGAATTGCCGGAATACGCTTAGCGATGAGATGCGCTTGCCGAGCTTCCTTGTTTTAGTATTGATTAAGCGCTTAAAGCTGCATTTAAGTAAATAATATTTACGTTAATACAATCATTACTCCATGTAAGTCATATCATTCGGGTGAATAAAAAAATGGTAAACGGCCAAGATCAGCAGCAGCAAAGTTATTTAAAAATGAAATGTCTGATCCTGGAACAATACCAAAATGAAAGATCTTTGAAAATTCCTGAACATGCATGCATCAAAGGCACTGGCATCATAAATTTTTTTTATAAACGCAAATCTCTCAATTCCCGTTCACACTGCACCGGCTATTTGTTTCTGTTGATAAAATCAAGCGCAGCTCCTTGAAGTTTTGCGCAAAATCGGCGGTGTCTGAGAAAATGTGCGCGAAACTTAATAATTTCCGCATCACACACTCAGGCTCTTCTGTGCATTTGTTCCGTTTTTCTTTCTTCAAACAGTCTCCTGCTCTTTAATAAGTGGTCGATTAAAAGCGCAGCGTTCTCTGCCTGCTCCTGTACTTTCTGAGTTAAATTCCACGCTATTTGATCGGTGACTGCGATCCTGATTATTATGTAATGCCGCTTCCTTTTAATTTCATGTGAGCTGAACGTAATTCTTGTGCAGGTGCCGGTTGATGTAGGCGCCGCTCACCTAATGATGTAGAACGCATGCGACTGCTCTCACCTGCAGTGGGTGCTGTGTGGTAATTTTTATACTGTCGTTTTGTGCTTGGATAAAACGGGCAATGTCTTCACGAGCGTTACTATTTGCTCACGGGATTTGAGGAGCCTTGCAATGAGCAGCGATAACCAGACGAAGAATCGGGCGTGATACAAGTTGCGCTTAAAGTTTTTCAGGCCACTTAGAAAAATTTTTATTGCACCGCAGGAGAGTATACTTTTCACAGGTGGTGTTCCAGGAGCTAGTTCTTTTAGATCACTTCATTCACAGCAGAGTGGAAGAGAGCGGAATCAGAGTTTTTATAACACAACATTTGCATTTTCGCAGCAAACCCTATTGCTGTTTTTAGCGTCATTAACTTTTAGCCGTGTTCTTTGTTGTATCTTTCTCGGTATAAAAAATTGATTGTGTGATTGTTTAACCTTCAAATACGATCATTTGCTTCGCTTTGGGTGTCTGTTCTCATGGAATTGATGTATTTTTGGTTGCGGCTTCAAGAAAATTTTTTGAAAGTTTCGTGCTTTGTGCGAGTGGTGGTAGGTTTGAAGATATAACGATGAAATCCGTAGAAGGAAATTACATTTTTCGCCAGAACTGCATTGTTTTTATTTTCTTAGTGGCCGGTTTTTTATAGTCTTATTTCACGTTGCAAATCCCGCACCTAAATGTCAACATTGGTCATTGTAAATTTTTCCTTTGTTCAACCACAGACTCACCTTACCAAACCTCGGCCATGACGATGTGGTCTTCAGCGAAGAGAACATTCGCCACAAGCAAACGCCGCAACGAGAGGTCAAGCGTAGTTCGCGTGTTCAGGGAGAGTCGTCCTCGATTCTATCAAGGCTAGCTCCACGAAATTCGATTGAACGAAGTAGGGACCGTGTTTACCGAGAGCTCACCGCTGTGCCTTAGACAGGTACATTATTTTTCTCTTCCTCGACGACCGAAGCAGCTCAGAATAGGCCAAACATTTCGAGAGGTAGAAGTCGGATGTTTACATTTGCTCCTCAGCTGTCGTCCCGCGCTTCGCTTTCAGGATGTTGAGGCCATTCGGTCTTGAAAAAGATTTCATATTCGCTGTGTGGCTTTAAGCAGAGCGTTAGTCGAAATACTTTCCGGCACTATGCAGTGCGCAGCACTTGCAGTTAGATTTGAAAACTTCCAGTGTAGGTTCTGCTTACTTTGCTTGGAAAAAGGCCGTAAGTGGCGTTTAGGCTCTTATAAGGAAAATGTATTGCAACAGTGATTTGTCCGTGGTTAGTCAATTATAGGTGATCGAAAAGTTCAAGCACTTACAGAAGAAAGAAGTATCGGCGCTACGAAATGCTATGCTAAATTGCACCTTAGGGAATTTATGCTCTTTGTTCCGATTTACACGCGCTTCTTTCTTGGTCCTGTAGATACAAGACACGTGTTCAAAAGCCACCCAAGATATGCGTTTTCTAATTTAGCTAGAACAACTGATAACACATCTGGCTTCGTAATAAACTCTCTGGTTTGTGAGCGATGCTGTAGAGGAAGGCTTAGGAATAATTACGGCAATGAGCAGAAAGTATCATTGCAGCTTCTTTTGGCTTACTCACAAGTTAACCCTAGATGTACCACTAAAAGCGGGTAAGGGGCTTTAGCATAATTAGTCGTCCAGGCCTTATGGCTAGAAAATGAAAGCGCAAGAGTAAAGGTGGCAGGACCTGTCGATCTATTCGAATTTTGCGCACAAGAAAACCGGAAAACCGGCGATATGATTTTTCAAATGGGGCTCAAATAAACAGACGTGTCAGTTATGGGAATCAATTGCATTATAACACAATGAGAGCTAATGGATTGACACAGGTCTGCTGAAAGAAGGTTGTAATGCATTGTAGGTCATTACACCAGTGAAGTTCGCGGTGCTGTAGTTTGTTTACCGCATCCGGTCGCGTAGTGGAATGCCCATTATGTACTTTTCTTGGGCCCTCCGCACAACCGCACAGAAAGGGGTCAGTGAACCCAGCGGGAGAACGGAGGCGCCGAATGGCGGGGGATTACAGGAGACGTCAAACTCCCCTCATGGACTCAGTCGTTAGGCGGCATCCTGTGTGCACGTGTGTACGGCGAGGCTGACCCGCGCCACAGTGCGTGGCTCTTTGTACCATGTCTGCAGCGGCATGCTTTGACATATTGTCACGCTAGCTGCAGGCATGAGGAGCGACGACGAGAAACAGATGAGTTGAAATGGCGTTCCTCGAACTTGGCGGCAACCGGACGTTGGGAAAGCGAGTGTTCGCGAAGCTCGCAGCGGGAAAGCATAATTATCCGAAATCGTGATGGTGGAAAGTGTGCATATGTGTACAGTGTCGCGATGAGTTACCTTCTTTCCCCAATCATTCATTGGTTGTGTTATTCTTTCCCCAATTGCTGATTGGTGGTATAGTACTTGATTGGTTATTCTCCCACCGAGGGCGGGGACATAGGATTTAAAACCCGCTGCTTCGGCAGGACCAAGGGCTGGTTTCGTCACCTAGAACTGCGAGCCAGTCAAGTGTAAATATTTTTCCTCCTTGCTATGATCATCCTTTGTGTAACCTAAGAGAGGTAACCTCTCCAGTCAGGATATCAAGTGGCGCAGTTCGACAGGATTTGCTACGTCTTCCTGCTCGAGGTATCTGACGGAGGGGCGGAGGATCAAGTCGGTGGACAAGCTGCAGAGCGGTACGTCCTAAAGGAGGAACGTCAGCGTCATAGAGCGACGTTGAAAGCTTCAGAGACTGCTGGTCATTGTCAACGGGACGTAGGAGGCTCAAGTCGGCGAGGAGCTGAAGGAGCCAGGCGACCGACGTGTCGTGGAGGTGCCTAATCCGTGAGCTGCGGAAGGAACCAAGCGTCCCCGTTGAGGTTCAAGAGAAGAACCAGGCGACCAGCGAGTCAAACGAGGCAGGAGGTTCAAGTCAGCGAGCTGCTGCGCGAGCCGGGGCTCAACTCATCGCATCGAGGAGCCCGCTGTCGTCACTCAGGGCGACGAGATCACCGCGGCAGAGGAGAGCAACTAGTGACAAGGTAGGAGACCTTTTTGCTTTCTCCGAATTCACCATGTCGGTGTAGTGTTTTCATGCTGTAAACGATAGCACGGAAAACGGAGATGGCTGCCGTACGGTACGATCAGGAGGGCATGATGCGACGTTTGGAGATTGAGAAGTGGAAACTTCTAATTGAGCAAGAAAAAACAAAGCTTGCACAGATGCAGTTGAAAGTAGGGCAGGGAACGAAAATTGCTAGCGCGATCCAATTTCCTGCAATTCAATGCTTTGATTGCATGAAATTTGGGCATCTAATGATTAACTGCCCGAACTCGAAGCGAGAACAAAGTGTTCCGGTTGTAAGGAGAGAGGTGTCCAAACTAGTAGCCCATGTGGAAATGCTGGTGCCTGAGAGGTTGTGTTCCCAATCGGAGATGATTGTTGAGAAGGCCATTCAATCAGATAAGGCAGAGGACCAGGCATGCGGCGATTTGCGTACCAAAGGTCAGAGTTCTGAAACCTGTGTCGCGTCAGGGACCGAAATAGCGGTTAGGCAGCAGGGCCCAATCGGGTGTGCCGTGCCAGAAGAGATGGCTGAGGGTATAGGGGCGTTGTTCACGCCTTTGAAGCTCTGCCTGTCAGAGCAAACTGAGATAAAGCAGACCCAGGAGGCACATGAGTGCATTGTTTGTGAACAGGAGTTCAGCATTGGGCCAGAACAGGTTGACGCAAACTCTGGGGCAGCTGTAATGCTCGACGAAGAGGTAAAGCAGTCGCGAATAGAGGCAACGCTCTTTTCAGGCGAAGGTAAGCTGGCTGCCAAAGATGAATCGGTTAGCCAGCCGGAGCTGTCAATATGCGCAGTGACAGCAGATGTAGCTGATGGTGTAGCGAAGTTGGTAACACTTGAGACGCACTCGCTGTTAGAGCAGACAGAAAGAGAGCGGCTACATGATGAAAATGAGAGAGCTGATTTTGAAGAAGATTTCAAAACTGCGCGTGAGTCTGTTCAAGACAAACCTGAGGCTCCGGTGGAGCGTGAGGCAGATCCGGAAGCTGCCAATGCTATTGCAGGTTATCTTAGGCTAACCAGGAAAGATGAGCCTGCATTTGATGCCGAAGGGGTAAGAAATGCGCATTTGATCGCCGTAACAGTGGTCGAGGCAGATAGAGAACTGCAGGATTTGAATAATGCACCCATCTCTTTATGTTTCGAGATGGAGCAACATGCTTCGTTATCAGCAGTGCGGAAGCGAGCTGCTGAAGGAACTATTGAGAAGAGAATGAACGAGGGCATGCTTTTCTTTGAAGAGAACATCGGCGGGCAGCCTTACAGAGAGCTAGCGCTATGCAGGGCTGCACGCGAGGTAGCTGATGACCGGCGTAACCCTAATGTGAATTTCAAAGGGACGATCGCAAACGCGGTGGCAGCAGTTTTCGTAGAGCGCATGGAGCAGGTGACCGCTGTCGATTTTGAGGAAAGCGACATGACCTATCTCATAGCGGCGGCAGCCTTTGCAACCGGCGCTGTGCCGGATCATTCTGAATTCTGGTCCAATTTTGTGGACAAAGCTCAACAGAAACTTGACGTTCTGTTTCGAGATGTAGGCGGCTAGAAGTAATTTCTGCCAGTTTGGGCACCGATCTGACATGGTGGATTCTGGAATGTGCAGATTGGTTTCCAGCCTTGTGTGTGCGGGTTGAAATATCCACTGTGTGCGCGCATGTGTGTGTGCTGGTGTACTGACCGGACAGCCGGCGCACGTGTGCGCGTGTTTGTGGACTGACTGGACAGCTGGCGTACGCGTGCGTGCGTGCGTGCGTGCGTGCGTGTGTGTGTACTTTTGTTGTTGGACACCGTGGCTGAACTTTAATGTCCCACTGACAACAAGCGTCCGTGTGACATTCTTGGTTGGGAGGAGTGAAGTTCGCGGTGCTGTAGTTTGTTTACCGCATCCGGTCGCGTAGTGGAATGCCCATTATGTGCTTTTCTTGGGCCCTCCGCACAACCGCACAGAAAGGGGTCAGTGAACCCAGCGGGAGAACGGAGGCGCCGAATGGCGGGGGATTACAGGAGACGTCAAACTCCCCTCATGGACTCAGTCGTTAGGCGGCATCCTGTGTGCACGTGTGTACGGCGAGGCTGACCCGCGCCACAGTGCGTGGCTCTTTGTACCATGTCTGCAGCGGCATGCTTTGACATATTGTCACGCTAGCTGCAGGCATGAGGAGCGACGACGACAAAACAGATGAGTTGAAATGGCGTTCCTCGAACTTGGCGGCAACCGGACGTTGGGAAAGCGACTGTTCGCGAAGCTCGCAGCGGGAAAGCATAATTATCCGAAATCGTGATGGTGGAAAGTGTGCATATGTGTACAGTGTCGCGATGAGTTACCTTCTTTCCCCAATCATTCATTGGTTGTGTTATTCTTTCCCCAATTGCTGATTGGTGGTATTTTCCTTTCCCCAATAAGTTATTGGGTGGATGTTTGTATAGTACTTGATTGGTTATTCTCCCACCGAGGGCGGGGACATAGGATTTAATACCCGCTGCTTCGGCAGGACCAAGGGCTGGTTTCGTCACCTAGAACTGCGAGCCAGTCAAGTGTAAATATGTTTTCTCCTTGCTTGTATCCTCCTTTGTGCTTTTAATTGTTATAAAAAGTTAACCTCTCCTAAAGTGTCCTCTTGCAATGTGATTGAGCAATTCGAATCTTCAAGACGTCAAGAATCCTTCAATCATCATCTTTAACCCAATTTCCCTCTACGAGATCAAGGGGGAATCCAACTACACCTGAAAACCATATTCCTCTTCTTAGCCGCCATGACTTCTAGACCGCCTTCCAATGACACGAAAATTTTCTCTAACCCATCGGACCTCTTCACCTGTCCTTTTGAAGAAACACAATACATTGCATGCACTGTGTTGAAACCTACCTCATTATTATTATATGTTATCAAGTTCTCACAGCCGCCGCGGTGGCTCAGCGGTTATGGTGCTCGGCTGCTGACCCAAAAGACGCGGTTTCGATCCCGGCCGCGGCGGCTAGAATTTCTTTGGAGGTGAAATTCTAGAGGCCCGTGTACTGTGCGATGTCAGTGCACGTGAAAGAACCCCAGGTGGTCGAAATTTCCGGAGCCCTCCACTACGGCGTCTCTCATAGCCTTAGTCGCTTTAGGACGTTAAACCCCATAAACCAAACCAAACCATCAAGTTCTCACTGTTCATATGCACAAAAGCGCTATCACTGCACTTTGTATTTAGATAACTATCTATGAATACGTGCTTTAGCATTTCATACTTCGTATAAACAAATATTGTGTGAAGATCTTGTGCTTTTAACTGTCTCCTGAATATTATTAACGGGAATGATAGTGTACATGAGAGAAGTATTCAAATACAGCCTTGCAGTCAAGCGCTATCCTAAAATCATATTCATTAAGGCAGTGTGATTTTGTTGTCTGTATCGCCAAAAAGAGCTCTCATTTAGCTTAAAAGAAATAATATCAGAGAGCTTTCCAAAAAGGTGGCTGCGGTGGCCTCTGTGTTTTGTAAATTGGGCTCTGCTCTCCTTTTTCCTCACAAAGGTTTCCGCTGCCTCTGGCGCTCATGATGTAGCAAGAGGAAATTGCTCTGTAGTTATAATGAAATGCATTGTGGTGTTCACGACAAAGCTGTTGTCGGCGTTACACAAAACACCAAAACCGTTAAATAAGTAAACCTTGCTCGTGCACCAACCTGTCGCACGAGCATAATTCAAGTTAAATAGCCGGGCTGCCGGAGTTAAGGGGATTTTGCCACTTAGGTGCTCAACAAGAGCGCACACGTTCATTATCAGCTGCAAAAGGCGCATTTCTATTCATGTGTGTCTTTAACGCCCCTATACGGTGATTATATTTCTTTGTTAACGACCGTTCGGCGGCAGATTTTCACTTAGAGTTTTTCACTTCAGCTTGTCATGTTGCGTAGTTCTATAGACTGCTTGAGCGCTTCGAAATATGTTATTAAAGCAATTAAGACAAAAAGTCGGTACGAACCTCCGAGGCGAAAAAAGAAAGTATCACTGCGGCTAATAATCGGCTGCAATTCCTTCACCATTTGTCCCTGAATTGAGCAGAACGGCAACGCTGCGTCGCAGGCGTCGGCTCAGCTAGCGTTGAGCACGAGCAAAATAGTGATGAAACTTGTTCTCGACCGTTAGCCTTCATAACTGTGCCGAAGCTGTAGAGTGCCAGTGTAAATGAATATCCACTGAAAATAAGCATCGATTACAGTGCATCATTGTGCAGGCTTTTGCGCAGACTGAAGGAGAGTGTGTTGTATGAAGAAGCCCATTGAGCGCCTGTTCATTCCTAGCAACTTTATTTCATTTTCCTTGGGAAGGCATATATAGCCTGCGACGGGCAGGAGCAATAGGATTTCGCATTCCAAGTGGCACACCCATATTGCTGAAGTCTCGTTATTAAGCTTCAATAAAGGCTCTGCTTCAAACTGAGGACACTTTGTTTCTCTATTAAGCAACATGGTAAGGTTCCTGATGAATTATCGAAATAACTGTATCAGAGCACATCGATGTGCAAAAAATGAGCTAATCGTAACTCTTTTAGGGAGCATTCGCCAATTGTATGATTCTTGAAACTTGCCAGAACATCATAAGAGCAATACAGTGAACAAGCAATTGCAAATGTGCCCTTTTATAGAAACTTCTATGAAGTAGAGTGTCGTAAATTCAGCATTTTAGAATACAGCTGCGAAACTGATAACGCGTCAGCTATTGCTCCTTTAAGCATATAGCCATTTCACCTTCCTCTCAAAACAGTGAAACAGCTTTTGCAACCTTAAGATAAATTGGTATTATGTTTTTCAAACTGCCAGAAAAAGAAAAAATTTCCAATCTTCATATGTACAGCGGACAGCGCCAGGCTCCATTTATCGACCGAGGGCGGCGACTACAATCTGCCCCGCTTCAGAGAACTTCTTTGTCCCTACGAGTAGTACGACTGCCCTCAGGGCTTGTATTGTTTGGCACAAAGCAAAGGCACAATTTTTTCTAGTTCAGCAACCGCTGCTTTGAAGTTGAAACAATGCCACGAGCTAGCATCAGCTGGCGTTAAAATTGGAAAGGTTCGTTAAGGTCTGGGACAAGTAATTATCGGGGGGTAAAAGATGGAAGCACATTATTTTTGTTTTCTTACTAATCTTTACAAAGCTCTAATTTTGGCCCTCATGCGGTCTTGCACTTTGCGAACCACTCATTTTCACAAGTAAGCTTTCTACAATTGGGTACCAGAGAAAAGTTACTGAACAGACCTGCACCTTTTTTTTGTTTTTTGGAGCGGATTGGGATCATACGTTGAACGTAATTGTTCTATAAACTGATCCGTCTTCAATTAAAAGCCGTGAATTGTTCTTCTGCACACGCAAACGTAAATAAATATCCTAACAGGTACAAGGAAGGTAGCGACATTTACTTGCTTTTGAACTGGCTACTTTAAAAGAATTCAACTGAAAAGTGAAACTGGAAATGTTACAAAGCGCATGCGTAAGAATAAAGACGTCAGAATGGGCATCCCTCGGCAGTTTTTATTTACTTGCTCCTAGCAGTAATAGGGCAATTCACAGACAATAATACACGCAGTAAGAGGTTTGCACGACAATGAAAAAAAGATGCAGCAGCGTAGCATCTGTAGATGTGTCACTGGTTCTAAACACTCGTTGTAATAAAATAAAGTTCTTCCGCTGACGTATAACATTGAAAACACGGATATGTTTTCGGAATATGCCTTATAAACCGAGTGCTACATTCCACTGCCTTTCAAAGGGAAACTAATAACTCAAACAAGAGGACTGCGCTCCCTGCATAGGAGCGTAGGCATAAGGCAGCGCATGAGTTTATGCAAAATCCCATCTAGAAAAAGCGGAAAAACGCTGAACGTCAGATGAACGTAAGGTGGTATTGCCGTTGAGACGTTTTCGGAAATATATCCTAGTTAAATACGGCGGCTAGAAATATAATCAAAAGTTCAGGTGGTGTTAAATTATCAGAAAAATATAAAGGAGTCAGTCATGCTGTACATTTTTGAAATAAGCCCCGGTCCCACTCAGCGACTTGCTGGACTTCAACAGCATCTCGGAGGTGACTATTCTTCTCGGACCGATGTTTTCTTGTGCTTTCAGCGATTCTCAATCAGGTATATTGGCAGCACAAATCCCGAGCGCAGTGTAGGCTCTCGATCATGAACCTTTGCCCAAAATGCTATGCTACTTCCGCTCAGTAATTAATACAGGATAGGAAAGCGATGTCCAAAAGAAAAAGGATAGCTAGAGGGCTACCCTCCTAGACGACGGCCGAAAGGTCTCGGCTCAACGAGACTCAACTAGTCGTAGTTGAGTCTCAGAGTCTGAGCACAGTACTAAGGCCTCCCATTGGTCTTTCGACTTTGTGTCGTCCCTCCCTGTGGGCATGAGGACACTCCCATAGCATGTGTTCCAAGGGGGGCAATAAGCATACCAAGCTCAAAAATTTTTTGAACAAGAGCCATCTCGAATAACGTCAGACTTAAGCCTCCCACATGATACTTCTCCAACATGGGGAACAAGGTGCGGGACTCTAAGCCCTTGAATGGATTTACTGACAATCGACACGTACCCAACTAGCATCCGCAGAACACCAACTGCTGAAGCCACCGATTATTTCCCATCTTGCTTCAAGTGACAATTGCACGGGCCCTTTTTGGTGGAAAGCTTGGCGTTTAGAGGAAAAGGCGCGTTGAACTGCGTAAATATGAATTCTTCATAGGCGTTTCCCGGAGCACTCGGGGGCAGACATTGGTGAACAGTTCTGTACTGTGAGGCGCTAAGTAAAAAATCCTCTAAGAGCTTTCGCCTCGAAGGCGGATCCTGTTGTTTGAAAGTATGACAAACATTATGTGCCATCATCTACAGGTACACATAGTTTTCTTTTGTATTAGATCTTCTTCTGAGAATACACAACTAGGGCTTACATGGGCACTGAGCTGTTCAGCAGTGCATTTGTCAGAAAAAGTGTCAATTGATCCGCGTCCAAAACTGCTCCGCTAGACACCGAGCTAAGCATGGTCATCGATGAGGGAGCGCTCCCGCTTGCACGTTGCTTGTTCCGTCCAGTAAGGTTCAGCAAGAAGTACGACTTTCGAGATAGCGGCCATATATGTCGCATCTGAAGCTGAAGTGTGAACGTACCTGTAATATCATCATGACCACTGATGCTGTTATGAAAGCAATCGTTCAGTAACAAGAACGAGCAGCAGAACGAAAACTAGTACCAGCAGAACAAGGTAATTTTGCTTCAGTCGTACCAAAATTCAATACGATATCCCAACATTCAGTGAAATCGAACACCAAACAGGCGAGCATAAGCGAGTGATGCGAAAATTGTTTTAAAGTTCCTCGTTTGAGCGTCTACTTTGGAAGAGCTGCGAAAGGCTCATGGGCCTGAGGTTTAGCTGATACTCCGAAGGTACAGCTGACATTCCGGAGCTACGCCCTGATGGTCAAATGTACCAGTTTCCAAAACGTGTCGAAAAAAGAACCACAGCGCCGTTCGCCCCTCTGTATCTCGAAAGAAGCTGCACTTTCGTTCCCGGACAGACCTCATTTTAGCAAGGATGCCATTATTTCATAGAGCGTCCCTGCGCGCCCCCGACTAATTTTCCTCGCGCATGTGTGGCTGTTCACTCCATTCTTTAGGAGGGTAGATGTGTAGGCCAGTTGGTGAGACATGAAGAAGCTAGACACCGCAGCGGACACGGGACAGAGAAACCGCCCTGTGTCGTCTTCTTTCTCTGTCCCGTGTCCGCTGCGGTGCCTAGCTCCTTCATATCACTCCATTTAATTCGCCACGAAGGTTGTTGCTCCTGATGATATGCAACACAGACTGCGGGCGTCTGCCACTTTTCTCTCCCCGCGTGATGTTGGGTGAAGGAGGTGGAGATTGGGGAAAGTGAGTGTTTTGATGAGCCTTATGTGGAAGGAGTAAGCTGGGAAAAGTTGGTAGTGTGGCGGGGTTAGAGATGCGGATTTAGGCAAAGGGTTTGTGATTTATTTCGTCATGACGTTGTAGTTTCTGATGATCATCATGATAAGCATGGTTATCAAGAGTTAATAGGTTAGTCATATATGAGTTGGTTTCATGGGCGTCATAATTTTTCGTAGTGGCGCTATAGGCAGCCCTAATCCAACACCTGGTTCTCTACAGCGTCTTTTTTATATCTTCGTGGTGCTAACATCGAATTTTTTCGCGCAATGCGTGAATGCGTGCGCAGGATTGAATATATGAGAATTGAGCTTGAAATTCAATAACCTTTTTGTTCTACTGAATTGTTCAGTCGTGTTAACACTCCCTTGTTTTATAGCTCTGTTTTGTATAGACAATTGTTTCCGTTACAGTCAACGTTACAATGACCAGGAAAAGAAACGGAGGGCACTTGATAGTGGGTACATGTTTTCAATGCGAACGCATTGTCTCATCGTGAGCTCTGTTGCGATGTTCTTTAAACAATCGTTCTTTTCTAATGGCATACCTACAAATTAGTATAAAGCCGTAAAGAACCGCATACACTAGGCTTACCATTATTGGCCAAGAAGTAATGCGATTCTATCGCCTGATGGTTGTGGAAAATAAAAAAACTAAGGTATTTTCGTGCTCACCTCTCATTCTGAAGGTCCTTCATTGAATTGCCTCGCATGTTCGGAAGGTTTTTTTTTCTTCTTTTGCTGGAGATGTCGCTATCCTATGATCTACTGCTGACATCATGCGAGAGCATGGTGACGCCATTGAGGAACTTTGTGCCATCGACAGCGACGGACGCCGGTATTCGTGCTAATAGAACATATAATTGACGCCGAATTGACGCCGACTTGGAGAACACCGTGAAAACGTGTGCGGCCTGCCAGCAGCAACGAGCGCTGCCTACCCAAGCTCCCCTTCATCCGTGGGCTTGGCCTACGAGGCCATGGGCCCGACTCCACTTGGATTTTGCTGGCCCGTTCCTTCAGCGCAACTTTTTGGTGGCGGTAGACGCTCATTCAAAGTGGCCGGAGGTTTTCCTGATGCCGTCGACCTCGGCAGAAGCTACCATCGGTAAGCTGCGTGACCTCTTCAGCCGTTTTGGATTGCCCGAGGTCATCATGTGAGACAACGGGCCGCAGTTTTGCAGCGAAGAATTTCAGTTATTCCTCAAGATGAACCGAATAAAACATGTACGGTCCGCGCCATATCACCCTTCAAGTAACGGTTTGGCTGAAAGATTTGTACGAACACTTAAAGAAGCCCTGCGAAAGGACAACAGAGCCCGGCCCATTGAAGAACGACTAGCCAGTTTCCTTCCAGCGTACCGGAATACACCTCACGCAACCACCCAGCAATCTCCGGCTTCGCTTTTGATCGGGCGACCTCTCAGAACTCGACTCGATTTACTTAAGCCTAGTACTCGTTCAGTGGTCGAGCAAAAGCAATTTCGACAAACTGGCAGTCGAAGAGAACTTCAGAGAAGTTTTTGCGTTGGGGACAAAGTGTTTGTGAGGAACTCTAGAGTAGGTCCAAGATGGTTAGAGGCAACGGTGACGTCACGCTCGGGGCCAGTGTCTTATGTGCTACAGGTGACAACACCACGTGGGGTCATGGAGTGGAAGAGGCATCAAGACCACATACGCACAAGGCAGGCAGACCCGGAGGCAACGTCTGCAGACCACGGTTGTGGAGCCCATGGTGAGGACTCCTGGCAGCCGTGGCAACCATCTGGGTCATCGACGGGCACTGATGAACAGAGTGCCATGCAGCCGCCGAAACAAGCAGCGGGCACAGCTGAGGAAGATCCAGGGGCGTTTGCCGCAGGAGGCGGAGTATCGACGGAAGCCCCCGGTTCCGAAGACATCGATCACGACTCGGGGTCTTCTGCTGGCGACAGGGGCCATGAAGCCTCAACACGACATAGGTATCCGACAAGGGAAAGACGTTCGCCGGATCGGTACACATCAGTGCCGTGATTGTGTCAACCAATTTTTGGAACTAGAGTTTGAACCGTTCACTTGTTTCTGTTATTTCTGTATAAAAACTGACCGTTTGTTATAAATGTCAACCATGTGTAATGAGAGCATGCATCGTCTAGGGAAGGGGGAATGTAGTGTTTGTATCACGATAAGCAAACGGCCAACTCACGGCCACGTGCCGGTATTTGGGCACCGCCCCCTTGCCTGTCTGTATCTCGATATAAGCACATGCGTGTTGGTTTTCGCGGGCAGTCGTCGACCAGCGGGACGCGCGGTCTGACGGCCGGCTGACAATAAACCCGAGTTCTTGTTGTACCTCGGCTACAGTGTCGTTTCCCTTAGCAAGACTCGACAAAATCCCTGTCGAGGTGCAAGTATACCTTCATAGTACGCGCAGCATCATTTAGGTGCAGACCACTGCTACTCACGGGCCTTAAAATACCGTTTCAGAATATAACCTGTTGTTTAACATACATGGAGCAGGATGAAGTGTTACTTACGAGACTGGAAATTCACTGAGTTTGGGAAATTCGAGAACTTAACAAAAACATTTTTCGGATTGAAAAGGCCCCAGCAATAACACTTGTTCGCTGAAATTCAAAGTTATCTTGAGTACGGAGCAGCGCGACTTGCACAGTCATAGAGGGAATCAAATTGCCAAGCTGATATATAACAGGAAAATTGATAATGAGCAGCGTAACACCTCGGCATCCGACAAACTCTTCCTTTTCCTTCCTGTTTTTGAAGTGCTGTAGACATAGAGACAGAAGATGTTAATAAATGCTGCCATTAAGACGTTTTTTTCCTAAGTAGAAGACCTGTTCCGTCTAAAGTGTTCCCATGCGACGCAACAGCAGTGCCGCTAGGACAAGGCCTATGAATCTACTCTCGCAGTCAACACTTTGTTCTGTCACTTCCTATTGTCGTTACATTTTAGGAGGCCTGAGAGCTGGACACACTTTCATGTTCGCAATTTCCTCAATACCACGGTGATTCGGGCTATTGTCGTCACGATGTACCAATCAAGCACAAGCCTTCAGCTTCATGCGGATTGCATCGTCTTCAGTCTGCCTTTTCTTCGCCATTGTGGTGGTTTCTCCTGGCATTGCGCGTCTGCCCTACGCGATAGACGCTCACGTTCATTAATCTGGCGTGGCCCGGACGCGGTAGCTCTGAGCAGCGGCCCTTGTAATAACGTTCCCTTATTTCCTCTCTCCGGCACGTCTGTCCTGTCCGCTGACGGCGTGGGGCTTTTTCTTTGCTGCTTACCTCTGTGGTATGCCGCTACCTTTTGAGTACCGTACTCGTCACTGGCACAGCATTTTTTCGCTCGCTATCGCTTCCCGGTAGCTTCCACGTGTGAAGAATGCTTAATTGCGCAAGGCAAACTTGCTAAAGTATGTTCCCATTTATTTCTTCTTTATCCAAGAATTCATGCCCTCCACAGGCTTTCTTTTAACACAGGATGTGTTGTTTGCTGTGTTCTTGAAAATTTACTTGTAATGCTCGTGAATTTTGGTCACGTGAAGCGGATTGAGAATGCAAAAATAACGAAGCACGCCCGGATTTGGTGGGTGGAATAAAAAAGTTAAGTAAATAAAGTAAGAGTTGTCAGGTACCGTAGCTGTTTATTAATTATTATTAAGTTTATTAATTCTATTTCCATAAGCACGGTCGTTCGGAGTGTGTTCTGGAGTACGTGTCTTTACTCTTTTTCTCTAACCGTGCCTTTTAAAGAAGTTCTTTTTGAATATTGGCGCGAAATGGCCCATACTGCGGTATCGCGGGAGCTTTGGGCATGTAACGATCTCCGCTCTTTTGCACAATAACTGTAATGAAGTTTTAGATACGGCTTTTTCGTCAGTCCCATAAAGGAGTATTTTTAAACTTCTAACAAAAACTATTAAAGCGCAGCAATCACAGCGAGTATGACATTTAGAGTGGCCCCCTCGGCTCGCACCGACGCCGCATAAAAGCCGCAGTTTTTAGCGACTCCGCCTCATCGACTCCGTTCTGTAGATGCCAGCATCAGCTTTGTGTGAAAAGATGATTTTCAACCGGTTCATTCACACAGAGATCACTGCTCGACCAGCCCGAACGAACAACAGGCTCCCGTCTGTAAGTGTCGCTATCGCCTGATGCCGAGGGAATTCGCTGCTTTCAGAATCTATCTTAATGTACTGGTCATATCCTGAAGAATCCCGTTCCACCAGCAGTGTAGCGGATTTAATTTCCGTCCGGATGGTCTTGAAGTGACTCTGACACTCCACGGTGGAGTAGCCGAAAACGCTAATGGAATGATGGAAACACGCTGTGGCGATACTGGTACTGTCCTTGCGCGTAGCGGACATACCACTCAAAGGACATCTTTCAAGAGGAATCAAGGATAACGTAAGAGAGTGTTCGCCGTGCTACGACTTGCGGCGTAAAAGATTTGCTAATGATACTACTAGAAGTCGACCTCTCTGTTGCTGTGTGAGGCGCGTTTGGCACTGAAGTCAATTCACTTCTCCAAGCAGTGAACACTGTTCGACACAGCCAAGATGTGTGCTGATTTCTTTCGATACCAAGAGCGGACTTTTTCTTATCACGCTGTTGCGCAGGCCTGTGGACTCTTCCATGACCCGGTTCGGTAGTATTTGCGTAGTATTTTAATAATAGGGAGTTTTAGAATAGGGGGCCCTAAGCTTTGGGGGCCCCAAGAAGTTCGGGGCGTCAAGTGCGCATGCGCAGAACGCAAACCCCGCCCTGCGTCTTGGGTTAAGGTTAGCGGCGAACGCAAATTTCGCCACAATAGCGCGCGCCCCAACGCTGCTCTACGTTCAGACAACACGGCGGCGCCCGTCGAAGCGGGGCTTCTAGCTGCACCACCGAATCGTTGTCGCCGCTACTCTGTGTATTAAGTTCACGGCAAACAAAAGACACACGAAGCTATCGCTTTGTCTGATGATGCCCTCATAAAATTTTACCGATGAAATGCCCTATATTTTCAGATTGTTTCTGTGTTTACAAAGCTGCTAGGCTTAGCGAGTACGCATCGTTTGGTTGCCGTAGAGATGACCTGGTGGGACGTTCGAATAGAGTTTTTCCCGACTCACTAAAAACACACATTTATAATTTTTACTCTTAAATCGTATGTCTGCAATAATAACAGTTTCTGAACGCATATTTTAAAATCTTTTTTAAGAGTATATTGTTGGTTTGCCGTAGTGGCGCTGCAGTCTTTAAACGCAAGCCTGGCTCCGCTGCGTAGGGGAGACCCCTATTCTAAATCTCACCGGCGCACTCGTACGAAGCGCTGAGGCCCGCCATTTCCTTGGGGCCCCCAAGCGTTGGGGCCCCCTATTCTAAACCTCCCTAATGGCGTTCCCCTAACGTGCCCTCGTATATATGTTTGTTTTAGCCACAACAAGCAATTTCCGCTCTCGCTATGGTAACGTTATCTGGTTGCTAATAGCAAAAAGGTTTATGACGAGAGGCTGTTGGAAAAATATTTAGAATATGCTACAGACATTATAGGATTCAGTTCTTTTAATAGATGCATAGCTTCGAACACAATAAAACGCGGTGTAGTAGTGATGGTGTTTATTTGTTTCTGTTCTATACAACACGAAACGTGCGAAAACAGCAAGGTTTCATTAAGGGGTCTCTGTCTGCGGTGATCTTTGGTGTTACTTCTGCTGGTGGTGCGCAAGAAGGGATCGTAACTAGCACAAATAAGGACAGCTGCACAGCACACCACTTGAGGCTAGAATGGAGAAGCAAGTATTATTGAACCGAATACTCTATCAAGAGCACTTTCAATGATTGGTACACAAAATAAACAATGATGAGGATCAGAATGGCAGAGAGGAGAAAACCGACATCAACCACTCACACGGGAGGACTGACTTCGATTGTGACTCGCCACTACTCGTCAAATTTCTGACAGAGGCTTAGTTTATGTCAGCGCATCCCATTTCCCTTGACCCTAGAAGGAAGCTGGACGATGGGTGAGGAGCAATTATGGCGTCAGAATTCACTAACGTCAGTGTTGAGAGAATGCTTGAGGGCAGAAAGATTGAAGTAACAAGATTCGGTGACAAAGATGTCGAGCGATTATTACCTGCGCGAAGAACTTTCGCGCTTGAGAACACACAGCATACTTCTGCATGAATACAGGTTCGAGCACTCGAATCGCGTACATTCAAAAATCAAACATCGAAGCAAACGGCAATTCTAAACGCCGTGACTGAGGAGAAGCTCCTCGCTGGCAAGCACTGGAATGGCGCTGGACAACAGCGTTCATGGCACCCTAATACCTATATTTATTAGTTTGAAGAGCCGTCGCATGTTTAGCCCTAGACTAAATGAGGCTGAGCTCCACTGATGTGATCCTGCGTCCTTAGAAGATGCCGCCTTTTTAAGAGAGAGCGAAATTCACCTACATAGTTTTGCACCTAGCTGCTCTCATATCAGTAACACAAACGTGTGCTCGGTTTTCGCCATGGAACGGAAAATATAACCATTAAGTCGATAGTCCTGTCCGCAGCCGATGAGCCACCGCTGAGCAAATATTTAGTTCATCAAGTGTATTAAATGAAGTAGCAATAAATAGAATTTCCCTCTGTTAATCGCACCAGTCTCACCTTTGCTTTGAAATTTGGAGTTGATTTTTGTATGGCTGCATTATGTTCCTTCTTTTGCGATGGCTTCCTTTAACCGCGGTGTTTTGCGCCAATTTTCGTCGCTGAGTGTAACTCAGTGACAGAGGCCTTTCAATAAAATCCTTCCGTAAATAGGTAGTTTTCTTGTCCTATAAAATCTTTATATAGGCTAGTGGAGAAGCGAGAATTCATTGTCACCAATCAGAACGGTTTCCAAACCCTCGCTATCAAATCACGCCAACTCCTCTCGAAAAAGAAAAAAAAAGTAACAGCGCTCAGATAAAAGCTCTTTGCATCCTACGGCCGACAGGAATTTTCTATTATTGCCAACGTATTGAGAATGTGCTTCGGTTTTAGGGGTTGCGAACTGACGAGAATATTCTTATGTAAATGCACGAACACAAGGAGTAGTCACTGAGGGATGCTGACAGCAGCTCAGTCCATGGAGGAACAAAAAAACTAGGAGGGAGCATGACGTCACAATCGTGAAGCCTAGTCATAAAAAATATAATGGAAAGCATCATGGGAAATAGGCCCTCACGTCACAAGGCACCGGTAGCTCTTAGCCGGATTTCGGTTTTGGTTTCGCTCTCTCGCTCTACGAGCAACTGCGCGACCATCTGCTTGTGTTCACTGACGGCTCCGTGGTGAGCACAAACTGCTCGCTCGCCGCAGCGGCCACCACCCCCGAGCGACGCGTGCGCTGACTGTGGCGCAGTGGAGACATTGGAGCACATGTTCCTTCGCTGTGCCGCTTCTGCAGTGCCGCGTCGCGAGATGCTCGCGGCCTACAGGACGCTGGGAATCATCCCGGACAGTCTCGAAGCGCTCCTGTGGCCGCGCGGCAGTGCGCGCACCCATGACAGGAGCCTCTGTGCGTTCATCGAGCAGGCGGGCTTGACTTCCCGCTCGCTCTTCGACAGGTAGTGCACGCGTGACACGAACGCTCCGTGGGTGCTACATCGGACGGTATACGCGGTCGGGCGCCCCACCCCGGCCGCTAGTGCAATGTGCAGCGCGCGCGATTAGCCCGAGACAGGACGCTACGTGCGCGCGGCTACGTAGTACATACATACAGTCTTTTTGTTAGTGATTGTGCGCAGTGGCCGGGAGATCCCGCGCAGGGATCCCGCGCGATCCCGCCGGCACTCTCTCGCGACAGCGAGAGAGAGAAATACTTCACTGCTGCATTTCACGTCGGAACCGCGTATGTGCGCAAGCGTATTCGGCGCGACTTGTGCCTCGAGAATAGCAGAGAACGGCGGGCCCATGGGCGGGCTGAAGTCCGCCTGCACGAGAAATAGAATCTTGCGCAGCGCGCCGGAGCGCTCGTTAAACACGTCCGTCCGCCGTGAGCGCTCTGGAAGCCATTGCGCCCTTTTTTAAGAGGCTCGTTTTCTTCGCCTACTCTCGAGTTCTCCGAAATAAACGCTCCGTATGTGTGCATAACGACGAAAGGAATTCCTCTCCATTCTTTTATGAACCACAGTTGAACAGTGACGAGGTCGCGGCCGCACCCTTTGATGAAAAGTTTACCTGCAGTTTTCTACAGTGCACCCAAAAACTCAAGAGTGTAATCAACAGAAGTGTTGAGACGAGAAGCCTTCAGACAACCTCGAGCTCGGTGCGCATTCCGCCAAAGCTGCAACACTGGCGCTGCGCTTCTGCGCTACATCGGAGCACAGACGTTCACTAAAAAGCACCGCTGGTTGGCAGTCTGGTAACTGTGGAGGGCCTATTTCCCAAGAGTCAGTGCGCAAAACGGCCCTCGGCAGCGGCGTCAGAGGAGAGAGCTTGCAGAGGCTGAGCGCGCTCTCTCCCAGTTTTCTTTCCTCCATGGCTCAGTCGAACCACTGCCGGCCAACGGCGCACACACCACACTTCGTCCTCTTTACGCTTCGTGCACGAGCCGAGCACTGTCTTCGTTGTTCATTGACATTATTAAGCGAATCCCTTCCTAGGAAGCCAATCATCAGAGCTCGAGGTGCCTGAAATCTGATTACATGATTATGTCTGCAGGATTTTCCTGAATCATATTTCACACCAACCGATGACTTAGCGATGTTTGTGTTATGCTTCCCGCGTCTCGTTACTTTATGGAGGAGTCAAGCCTACTTCACTCATAAAAGCTTCGTTTCAATCGGCTGAATCTACAAGAAACAAAATGTGAAAAGTTCTCTTTAGCGCCACGCTTTGCTTTTTGCGTCGTAGGACAAAGGGCACATCTTTTGCTGTCGTCACAGTGGCGAGGAAACGTTACAAATGTTGCCTTTCGGCATATTTGCTGAGGCAATCGGACAGGTTTCGCCTATATGACACCGGCACTGGACGTGTATGGACCTCTCCTAGCCGGAGCCGGTCGACTTGCGCTCGCGCGTAGCTTCCTTTGAGAGGTTTTCAGCAAGAGGCGCCCATACGTCATTCGGGAAGTCAATGATAATAAGTGAAAGTTATCAAATGTCGTCGCTTCACTGTTATCTTTCACTGATCATGCTGAAAAAGGAGGTCGGACCAAGTGAACACTCACATATTCAATAAAATTTAGTCCCCGTGACCCGTGCCTTGCAACCATATTGCGCAACGTCGAATAGCAGGAACCGAGATATCGTCAACGTCACAGCCTGCAAAGCGGTGTCCGGCAAGATACGGTTTGTGAGAACATCACCCTTTTCCAGATACCGTCGTCTGTTACTCTGCTACGCTGGGATAAAAAAAAATAGGCTCACTAACTTGTGTCGAAAACACTTCCATACACCCCACTTCTCCGTACCGTTATTGCTGTGTGCAAAATGGTTCAGAATTTTGTTCAGTATGCTAGGCCTTTGTTGCATGCTGTCCACTGTAGTGGACAAATTCTGTGATTTATAGAGGAAGTTCAGTGTACGCCAGGTGCTCCTGTGCGTGCTGGTCACTACAATGGACAAGTATGGTACGTTCTCGAAGCGCTAGATGGCGCCACTACACTGCGTCTGCCTAGTTGCCTAGTTGACAGCCGTGCTGTGCGGACGTGCGTTTTTGGTGCTCTTCGGATCACGCGTGGAGACCGGGACCGGACAGACTGCGAGAGCGTCTGCGTAAAATAGATGAGTACTTTCCTTTAATAGTTTTAAAAGTGCGTTTAGTTTTTTAGGCTGTTAGGGGAAGTGCAGGTTAAGGAATAGAATTTAGGTCAGTGACCTAATTTCGGCCGGGACTATTTGGCCGACAGTTGTCTCAGTGTTTTTTTTGTGTGTGTGTGCGTTAACTTTTAGAGAGATAGCTATTTTTTTCCAAGTGATTGATCGGCATTTGCGGTAGCCAGACTTTTATTTGATTTTGCACGTGTTTTCAAGTGTTTTCGTCTTGAGCGTGTAGATATCTGGGCATTTGGTGCAAGCAATAATCGAGTGTTGCTACGATGGTTAAGTTACTGAAGGTTAGATGTATGGAGTGTGAGGAATCGGTGAATTTAAAAGAAACGCGGTTCGATTCAGTGGAGGAGGCCGAAGGCGCAGATTTTATGTGCAAATTCTGCGTATTAGGTGCACGCCTGGACAGGGCTGAACAGGCGAACAGCGAACTAGTGCTAAGGATGGATGCTCTAGAAACAGTTACAGATAGAGAGGGCAGAGAAGCGTAAGCTTCAAGTACAGCTATCTCAGATCGAGTCAAAAACGGCTGACACCGCCATTGGAAGCCACAATGGCGGGCATTCCAGCGCCAGCCACGTGGATGGGGCTTGCACTGGCATGGACAGCGAGGGGCCAGTAGGTCAGACATGTTCAGGCAGGAACAGCTATGCACAGGTGGCAGCTGGGAATTCGAGAGGCGGTACTGAGAAGGGGTCCGGGCTACTTCCAGGAAATGAGGGCACAGTCGCTGATAAGAGGCAGCGAGATCCGGAAGTTAGGAGGGAGTGGCAGAGTACCCTAGTGCTTATCGCTGGTGACTCAAACATGGGGCGCTGCAAAAGAGCTATTCTGGACCGGGTGAAGGGTGATAGGCGGGTAGCAGTCGGGGTGTTTCCAGGAAAGACAATGGACGATGTCCTGACAGCGACTAAAAGTGAACTTTCCGAGAAGGCTGCAAGGCGTAACTTGGTAGTGGTAGCGGCGGGGCTAAATGATGTCCTGAATGGTAACGCCGCACAAGTAGGGAAAACATTAGCTGAGGGAGTTGACGGTATAAGGGCGATAGCACAGCAAGCGCAGATCGTGGTGTGTACAGTGCCTGAGGTACAGGGAAGGAATGCAGAGGTTGCTAAAAACGTTGTGAATCTTAATCGCGAGATAAGGCAGTTAGGCCTCGAGAAAGGCTTTGAGGTGGTAGAAATAAACAAGGAAGTGCACAGGGCAGGTTCGGGCAGAGACTTTGGACGAGATGGCATCCATTTCAGTGGAAGGGTAGGAGAAGAGATAGGCAGGCGCCTGGGAGGCCGAGCGGTAGCTTTTTTAGGGGGTCCACGGTGGCTCAGGGCGTAGGTGTAGGTAGAAGCGATGTAAATGTAACAATGGCGGCTGATCCCAACAAAATGGCCACTAGGAGGCCCAGAAAGAAAACTACGAAAAAGAAATTTAACGCCAGGATCAGTTACATAAACATGCAAGGGGGTAGAAAGAGAGCGAAATGGCTAGAAATAGAACCGCAGTTAAAGGACGAAGCAGTAGGTGTGTACGCTCTATGCGAGACACATCTGAGGGATCTAGAAGATCCACCTTTCATCGATGGCTATGTCTGGGAAGGGTGCAACAGAACAACAACGGAGAAGAAGGGAGGAGGAGTAGGTATGCTGATACATCAAGGAACAAATTGGCAAAGAATAAAATCAACTTGCAAAGAACATGTCTGGGTATCAGGTACAATTGCTGGCAAAAGGACATGGCTAGGGGTAGTTTATTTAGGGACCGGGGACAAATGCAGGCAAGAAAACAAGGATCTAGTTAAGTGCCTCAATGACGATATAAAGCAGATTGGAGACGGTGTCGATATTATTTTGCTTGGAGACATGAACGGCTACATCGAGGATCTGGATGGATACACAGATTGTAACGGGAAGTTAATGCTAGACTTGTGTGAGCGGCACAACTTAGTTATTGTCAATAGAGAAACTAAATGTGAGGGACAAATCACGTGGGAATCCCGTAACAGGCAAACAACCATTGACTACTGTCTAATGTCGCAGGGCATCTATAGCAAGCTCGCAATAATGGAAATAGACGAAGAGGGGAAGGACAGCCAAGGAAGTGATCATAAACGTATTAGTCTACAGTTGGGAGCCCTAGTCAAAAGAGAAATGCAACGAAGTCCAAAAGACAACGCAAAATTAAATGATGAACAAATAGCGCTAATATCAGCCGATATAGAAGAAATAATTGAGAAACGCCACATGGAAAATTGGGATTATAATCAGTTGGAACTGCTCATCGCTACAAAAATGAAACAAGTGAAAGGAGTTAACCGCTGGAGAGGAAAGAGGAAGCCACGAAGCTGGTGGAATATGGAAATTAAGGAGGCCATCGAACAACGACGGGTGGCTTCAAGGGAACACAGAGAAGCAAAGAGGGCGCAGTTATCTGTAGAGGAAATAGGAAAAAAATGGGAATCTTATCGACAAAAGAAACAGCAAGTTCAGGTCCTAGTCCAGGCTAAAATAAAGCAGTCCTCTGATAAATGGCTGGCTGAAGTTCGCGAGGCAAATAAAGGGGGGCCAAGAAAATTCTGGAACCATATAAGCTGGTTGGGAAAAACAAATCAAAGAAAGCAGGAACAGATTATAGATGCTGAGGGAAAATGTTTGGAGGGAGACGATGCTGTGGACTACATTACGTCATTTATAGCTGCGTCTTTTAGCGACGCCAATGGGGTAATCTCCCCAAGTGAGGCGGCAACACAGGACAGCACAAAAGAGAACAGCTTAGAACTGACTAGTCTTAACTGGGAAAAGGCGGAAGCGAATATTCCTAAAACCACATCCGCAGGGATAGACGAAATTCCAATTAAGCTGATTAATGAACTTGGCCCAAGAAGCAAGGACGCGCTGATAAAAGCATTGGAGGCAGTCATAACAAATCAGCAAATTCCGCACAGCTGGAGACAGAGTAAAATGAATTTGATTTATAAAGGGAAAGGAGATAAGATGAAGATAAAATCCTTCCGTCCGATTACGATAACATCTGTTATGTACAGGCTGGCAATGCAGGCGGTGAAATTAAAAATGCAGTCATGGGTAGAAGGGAATAGGATACTCGGAGAACTTCAGAATGGGTTCAGAAGGGGTAGGCGGTTAGATGATAGCCTGTTCGTGCTTACCCAATGCATAGAAATAGCTAAGGCGGAAAATAGACCTCTGTTTATAGCCTTTCTAGACATAAGCGGTGCATACGATAACGTGAACAGGGAACTCCTGTGGAGCATATTGAAAGATTTAGGTATTGGTGATGAGGTAATTGATTTTCTACAGGAAATCTACCGAGATAATGAAGTTGAAATTACATGGGAAGGGAAAAAAAGTACCACAACTGTAGGGGTGCACAAAGGATTAAGGCAAGGTTGCCCTCTATCACCGCTGCTGTTCATGCTTTACGTGATAAATATGGAAAAAAGGCTAGAAGAAAGTAATCTGGGTTATAATCTATCGTACAGATTAGGCGGAAATGTAGTTGAGCAGCGACTCCCGGGTTTAAGGTATGCGGACGATATTGTACTGTTAGCAGATAGCCAGGAAGATTTACAAACTTTGGTTAATTGCTGTGGAGACGAAGGAGACGCTCTAGGATTCAGTTTTAGTGCAACTAAATCAGGTGTGATGATTTTTAACGATACAACTGATCAGGTGCTTACAATACAAGGCCACGAAATACCCAAAGTGGCCGAATACAAATACCTCGGGATATGGCTAAACGAAGGGCAGATATACACGGAAAAGCATGAACAGGCTCTTAGGGCAAAAGGACGAAGAGACGCCGGGATAATGAAACATAGGGCATTATGGGGGTACAACAAATATGAAGTACTAAGAGGTATTTGGAAAGGAATAATGGTGCCGGGACTTACTTTCGGCAATGCGGTTCTGTGCTTAAGGGCAGAAGTTCAGTCGAGATTAGACGTAAATCACAGAGCTGTTGGAAGATTAGCACTAGGTGCCCACGGCAAAACCACAAACGAGGCAGTACAAGGGGATATGGGCTGGACATCGTTTGAGGCACGGGAAGCTAAGAGTAAAATACTATATGAAGAACGCCTGAGGAAATTGGACGATAACAGATGGGCAGCTAAGGTATTTAAATATTTATACAGAAAGAACGTTGACTCACAGTGGCGGAAAAGAACTAGAAAACTAACCAGTAAGTATGCCGGTCATGAGGACGGAGAAAGAAAGAGCATTAAACGACAGGTTAAAAACGCGGAAGTTAAAAATTGGATGAATTCAATGGAAAAGAAACATAGTGTAGAACTATATCGATTCTGGAAAAGGCAGATCAGGAAAGAATTTTTCTATGATAACTCAAGAGGCAGTGCCCTACTTTTTGAAGCTAGATCAGGGTGTCTTAGAACGCGCAGCTACAAAAAGAAATTTAACGAAGAAGATGACACATGTGCAGTGTGTGGTAGATCTGTGGAAACAATTGAACACCTCATAATTAAATGTGATGGTATCCATCCGGATGTCGATGCAGGCACAGTCACTCTTTCTGAGGCCCTAGGGTTTAAAGATAACAATGGTCATGTAAATAAATCTGCAGTGGAAGTCAGCAAAAAGCGATTGGAGGATTGGTGGTTGAAAAGCAGAGATGTGGCATAAGGTTAGAATAGTAGGAAACCGTAGGCAAAGTTGATGGAGAATCTTAATGAGAATTTCCAACACAGTAAACAAAAAAAATAATAAATAAAGAAAAGCTGAGCATGGTGGCAATTGCCACCACCCCGTTTCAAAGGGGGCGCTCCTATCCATCCATCCATCCATCCATGCCTCGAAATTTAGCAACAAAGATGGCTGCCCCCTGCTCGAGCGGGTAAGTGACGTTTGTTTTCACTTTTTGGCTTACCATTCGCACATTTCCCTAATTTGCGATGTATAATTATGCGGAAACAAGAACAGAGATACTGTTAGGTACGCGCCATTGATATTACGGCTGAGTAAAGCATAGGTCGGTTTTTCGAACAACTTCTTTCAAATCTCCACAGTGGTGGACACCATGCATGGCGGGAAAACGAGATGCCCATGTGAGGCTTTTTGTTAGGGTTTACTGCTGCTGCTCAGATTTGAGTGCATTATTTATTTTGTTCTTTATAGTTTTTAACACAGCTTTGCTTTGTTCTCAGCCGCCGCGGTAACTCAGTGGGTATGGTGCTCGGCTGCTGACCCGAAACACGCGGGTTCGATCCCGGCCGCGGAGGTTGAATTTCTTTGGAGGAGAAATTCTAGAGGCCCGTGTACTGTGCGATGCCAGTGCACGTTAAAGGTCCCCAGGTGGTCGAAATTTCCGGACTCCTCCACTACGGCGTCTCTCATAGCCTTAGTCGCTTTGGGACGTTAAACCCCATAAACCAACCAACCTACTTTGTTCTCATTAGGGGGAATCAGGCTTCAAAGAAGAAATTAACTGATGCGGAAATCGATAAACTATCGGATGTCCCATTGTCACGGGATCAGGGGAATTAGCTACTTGGAGAAACTCTCCCGTCACTACCAGAATCACTGCATACAAGGCTTGTGTTAGGTCCTGACTTGAATATGCGGCAGCAGTGTGGGACCCGCATAACAAGAAAGACATTGCTCAACCGGAGCGTGTTCAGCGAAAAGCAGTTCGTTTTATTCATGGGAAATATAGAAGGACAGACGCTCTCTCTAAAGCATATTAGAGGCTGGAGGTGAAATACAGGCGTGGCCTATTAACATTTCAGAAAAGCGGTATTTTCGTCTTCGATGGCAAAATCAACTGCTCTTGTATGTTGCCTGCTTAGTATAATATCTGCGAGTTGTGCTGTTCGCGTTTCAATTGGCTTGTTCGCGTTTCAGTTGACGCTGATAGTACATGAGCTGTCATTAGCACCAATTTTTGCACGAACTAGTGGGTTTAAGAACAGTTTTTTTCTCAGAATACTGTCGCAGAGTGGAATGGTCTTTCTTCGGGTCTATGTAATTCTAGGAATTTTGAGGAGCTAGAGAACTTATTGTATGGCTCCTAGTATCTTGTTTGGTGACTCTGGATGTGTGTCCTGTTTATTGACTTGCGGTGTTGTAGCTGATGCTCTTATAGAATTTTTTTTGTTGTATGCCCCTCCTGCTTGGGCCAACTCTGGCTTGCAGTATACTGAAATAATAATAATAATATAAGACCTGACATCTGGTAGTGATGATGATCGCCTTGACAACGAAGATGACAGTCAGAACGAACTAGAAGTGGACAGATGGAGTGATACAAAAAAAAAAGATGGAGTGATAGCAGTGAGAGTGAGGAGGATGACGTTCACACTGACAGCGATGCTGTGGCGAGGATGCGCCAAAACAGCGTCGTATTCAGAAGGAGTAGCCGAAGGTATGGCGTTGGGCTAAGGGAGATATTCCTCATTACACCAAAGTGCACAACGAGCTGAAGCCTAAGGTTGCAGCTGCTGAAGGCAAAACTCCACTGAAAATGTTCAAGACCATGTAAGGTGAGGATCTCATTGAGCTCCTAACAATTGAGTCTAACGGGCACAGAATAATAATAATAATAATAATAATAATAATAATAATAATAATAATAATAATAATAATAATAATAATGCTTTATTTTCCACCAAATCAAATACAATTTGATGGAGGAGGGGAGAAAAAAACACCTAATCGTCCGAAAATGAAGGTGATAACAAAGAATGAAATGGAGGTTTTTTGGGGCATATGCATGTACATGTCAATAGTCGACATCTCATTTAGGCGTTCGTACTGGTCCTCAAACACTAGGCAGGACATGGTTGCTGACGCCATGACGGTGAACAGATGGGAGGAAATATTATCAGTTCTTCACCTCAGCGATGCTGCTTTAGAAAAGAGTAGTTCCGAGGAAGCCTTCGATCGCCCCAGAAAGTTCGTCCAATGATGACCAACTGAATGCATCATTCAAGAATTTGGCTGAACCAGTCTTGCCAGGCAATAGATGAGCAGATCATCCCCTTCAAAGGAAGGCACTCGCTAAATGTGTACACGGAAAACAAGCCAAAAAATGGGGTTACAAAATCTGGGTAAGGGCCGGTCAGTCCAGGTATGTTCACGAAATAGAGTTTCACGGAGACAACCTGAAGTCCGACCCGCCTGACGCACTTCAGGCTATTGGCCCGTCAGGACGCGTAGTGGTGCGCCTTGCCAGAGGTGTACCTCCAAGTACGTTCCTTTTTTGACAATTTCATTGCGTCCCCAAAGCTCCTGGCCCACCTTAAGGATAAGGGACTGCATGTGACATTAACCCTGCGCAGACACAGGACAGCTAAAAGCCCGTTGATGCCTGAAAAAGAGCTCAGGAAACAAGACAGGGGCTCATTCGACTACAAAGTCGATAAAGAGGATGACATCATCGTTTGTGAGTGGTACGTTAACAGGCTTGTAATGTTGGCCTAAAATGTGCATGGTGTCAACCCACTAGTAAAAGTAAGGCGGTTTGACCGCAAAACAAAGAAAAAACACGTTGAGGTCGAAAGCCCTGCACTAATCCCAAGGTACAATGAAAATATGGGCGGCGTCGGCAAGTGCGCCATGCTGCTTTCTATGTACCGGACCCACCTCAAGACAAAAACAAAAATGGTACAAAAAAGTAATTTTTCGCCTGACCAATTTGGCCGTCTTAAACGCATGGCTGCTGTACCGTGGTGTTGCAGCACAGTGCAAGATGCAGCTAAGCCACTTCAAGTTATCGGTGGCGATAGCGCTGATCAAGGCAGAATGAAGGACCACGGTTGACGAAACTGATTTTTCTAACTCACTAGCATGCTCAGCCGCAGCAAAACGAAGGCCGCCTGCGAAAGCAAACTAGGTGTCCGCAGACGTGCGGTACGATAGCGAAAGCCACTTGCCCCGCCAGCAAACGTGTGCAGCACAAAGGTGCAAAATGAATGGCTGCAAGCGGAAGACAACATACCTCTGCGGGAAGTGCAAAGTGTTCCTGTGCAATGACGGCAAAATTGACTGCTTTTTTATTTCATAATGAAGAGTAAAGTGCTCCTTTTTTATTGGAAGAACTTTGCCTGATAGAAAACGCAAACATAAACATTTTTACTTTCCCCTACCGGAGCTGGTATTCACGTTGTCCACTCTAGTGGACATTCTGTATCTCCCAAAATAAACATTTGAAAGAGATACAAAAATTTTCTCGTTTTTTTCTGATGCAGAAAGACACGAAAGAAGAAAAAAATCACCGTTCGCGTGCGTACTTATTCCGCACGGAACAAAGGGCTAGACTTTTGGTATTCACTATTGCAGCTCTGTGGGTGCAATATTATTGGGAATCTGTCGCTTTAAAAAAAGTCACAAATAGCTAGTTAAGCGTATTGCAGATGGCATAGTATGATATTCCTTTTAGACATCACCAGAAAGCGCTTGATAAGAAGAAACCAAAATACATGACGACGACGTGGGAGAAACCGCGTTACTTTGTGAAGTAGGACCCGGTAGCAGTCGCTTGGAGCGCTATGCACTGTAACCCCTCATATTGCACCAAGCTAGAACTTCGGCCTGTGTTACAAACGCTTTCGACCGTGTACTCGCGCAGGCGCTTTGTGATTCATTACATCGCTGCGGGCTAGTTGTTCAGTGCAAAAGGCAGGCTCCCTTTTACAGGCCCTCTGTGAGTGGTCCCGCGTAGATATGCCGTCACTGCAAAAGCTGCGAAAGAGGGCAAACAAACTTAGTGGTCAACTCTGTTTTTCGCTATTACTAACATTTTTCATCAAAATCTGATTCAGTTTAGCCTGAAAGTGAGCTTTTTCTCAAAAGTGGCTTTTGTGTTGCAGAGCTGATGTTATCGTGTAGGAGACCTTGTGGACAACGCCAACTTCTATAATAACTACTCTTGCCGTCAGCAATATGCTAAACGCAAGACGTTAGCGCTGCGTAATGCCCTTGCTCTTGTGTGATGACGCGCCGTCTTGCCTCCTGCCATACAAAAAAAAAAATGTCGACATTTCTTCCAGGTCCTGTTGGCTTTTTCGATTACGTTACGTGCTAATCCAAATCGCTGCGAATTAACTTTTCGGTGATGACCGCATTTTGGAGGTAGACAGATCTAGCATGTTTCGTCGACGTCATCTCACTAAAATGACATCACGCTTCGCATACTAATAGAGAATTGGCGCATGCTATTTTTTTAAGCACGTATTAATATGCCGTAAGTAGTGTCGGAGGTATTTTTTTTATATAGCATTTGCTATATATGTGCACTGTTCTTGCGCAATCTCATAGTTTCATTTCGCTCATTACTTTTATATTTTTCTGAAGTGATTCTTTAACTTTGGCAGATTTTAATAGAAAAATTTAAGAGCGAAAAGTTGGTGTGCTCTGTTGAGCTAGATTCTACAGGAAGGTGGACATTACGAACTTCATATGTTCCACCCTTTGATTCAAGGGTGGAAGGTTATAGAGCGAAAGTTATGGCTGTCAGCATCTAAGGTGAGCTCTGTTTTGAAGTGTTCTTAATCAGTAATTTTTTTTTTCAGAATATGGAACGTCACATTGGAACGTCAAATACACATCGGAAAGTTCGTTGAGTTTGTTTTCCCGCATCACAAATTTTAAAATATTATTTGTTGCACTTGTTGTGCATCAAAAACAGGCGCAGCTAATGTGTTTGATAATATTGGAGAACTTTACTTTTTTCTGGCAACGATAACACGCGCAGCGGCGTGAGTTTACAGCTAGGTAACGCGGAAAAAATTAGAAGGCACTTTGGCGACTAAAGTGGTGCAAGGCGAAAGCCTGAGTACAGCATTCTGTCACGAATGTGGCTGTGAATGATAATTCAAGTGCCACCAGCGAATGACGCGTCCATTGGCTGTCTGCTTGTGTCACTGATGTGTGATTAAAATTTTAAGCTTCACCTTCACCTCTAAGAGTGGAACGCGACGGCGTCTTGCAACGCTGCCAGGGAGTCCACAGAACGCCATCGCCCATTCAGCTCTACGCCTTGCTCGACGGTAAATTTGTTTTTGAGAAAAGGAAATGTATCTCTCTCGCATATCAGGGTGTGCACTTGAACCTCGTCGTAAGGGAAGGGAGGAAGATGGGAGTGTACGAAGACATCGAATTCACTAGACGCGCCTTTGTTCGTTCCAAATCATTCAGCTGGCGTGGCGAAGTGGCTAGCGTGCTCGTGTCGCACTCCGGAGACCTTGGTTCGATTCCCCAACTCGACGATTTTCGTACTCGGTTTTATTGATTTATGTGTCTGACTAGAAATGTTAAATAGACTGATTGATATTTAGAATATTATATTTCCATCCATCCATCATGTTCTGTCATTCACCTGTCAAATGTTGGAACTGTCTAGATTGTTCGACACAATGTATGTGTAACGAAGTCTAGGGTTCGACGGAATCCCGTCTGGCGAGGAAAATTCATACTGATTCATACGTCTACCAATTCTGGTATGTACCCCGTTTGGGAAAAATGTTATCGCTCGAGCAGAAAAACTTCTACTACAAGCGAGAATTCTGGAGACAAAATCAACGATTAAGCGTCTGGAGAACGACATCTTCTTCGCTCAACAGTCACTAGAACGTACCCTTGCTGTGGACGCCTTTGATGTCGTGCTCTACGTGAACAGTGTGGCAGCGAACACTCAGGAACAAAGACAGCAGAGTCAAGAAACGAAGTTCCGGTTGCTCCCAGGGCGGCAGACAGGAGAGACAGCAACATCATGCGTACACAACCTGTCTTCGTACAAGCTAGACCAAGCTGAACTCTCCCTTCTTAACAAGCGGCTCAACTTCAACGCTGGGCCCGTCCCCAATGCGAAAAGCATGACATGAGCCGTTGAGCTAGCAGTGCGAAAGATTGATGCCAGCCTGCTCGACCAAGCACGTTCTCGTGCCATCGGAGCATTTTCAATGTTACGAAAAGAAAAAGACATCGCACTCCCACGCCCTGAACAGGAAGCCCTCAAAAGATTACAAAAGAATGAGGCAGCCGTGATCCTTCCGGCCGACAAGGGAAACGCCACTGTGGTGTTAGATCGGACTGAATATATAGGAAAGATGTCGGCACTTTTGTAGGACAAAAACACTTATGCAAAGATAAACCTGGACCCGACCAGAAAGCTACAAGCTGAACTTCAGAAGCTTCTCGCTGAGGTATTCAAATACGTCCCTCCGTCAGATGGTCAATATACTATCTACAACAAGCTTCTGTGTCCAATGGCGCCGCTCCTGCCATCTACGGCGTGCCAAAAGTGCACAAGGAGGGCACACCGCTCCGTCCAATTGTGGACTTCACACGGTCCGCGTTGAACAAGCTCTCTGGCTATCTTCACCGGGTGTTGGCCCCTTTAGAGGGAAAAACAGCTACGCACATCCGGAATGCAAGCGACTTCGTCGAGAAGCTGAAGAATGTGCCCATTGACGACACCCAAGTAATGGCTTCTTTCGGTGTGAAGTCCCTGTTCACATCTGTGCCTGTGGATTTTGCGGTGGGGTGTTGCAAGAAAGCCCTGAACGAAGATGCGACTTTGCCTGAACGAGCCACGATTGAAGCCGACGACCTCTGCCGACTCCTAAAATTCTGCCTCTCCAATACTTACTTTACCTTCAATAAGAACTTCTACAGACAGACTTTCGGAACAGCCATGGATGCCTCAGTATCTGTAGTGTGTGCTAACCTTGCCTAAGAATCAATAGAATACGCAGCACTTGCCTCATTCTACCCCCCCCCCCCTCCCGCAGTTTTTTGTACGCTATGTCGATGACTGCTTCTGTGTCATCAACCGGCCAGACGTACACAGGTTTCTAGCGCACCTCAACACGTTCCAGCAAATCATTCAGTTCACCCTAGAGGAGGAGGTGGATGGCCACACCGCTTTCCTCGACGTCCTCGTGGAACGCTCACTGCATTCTCTGCAAACCACCATCTATCGTAAGCCCACTCACACCGGAAGGTACCTAAACTTTCAGTCATCTCATGCGCTCAGTCGCTGCTCAGTCGCTGCGCTCACAAGCGCTCAGTCGCTGCTTCTCTGTTCAACCGCGCATTTAGGATATGCTCAAGTCCTAAGCGCAGAGCAGCAGAAGTGAAACAGGTCAGGCAAGACCTGATACGGAACGGCTACCCAGCCCAAATACTGCGATCATAGGAACGACGCGCCTCTGCTCCGACTATCCGAACAGACGCATGCGCAAAGAAGCGGGTACCGATTCCGTGAGCCCACGATGTGAGTGAGAACCTTGCTCGGATCTTTCCAGATTATGACATTCATGTGGCCCACGTTTCGTCGTGCAAAATTCGGCAACGACTCTTGCGAGTCAAGGATCCTCTTGACCTCGATATCTTTCCAGGTGTGGTCTACAAGATCCCCTGTCGTGATTGTGACGCCTCCTATATCGGAGAAACAGGAAAATTCAAGACAAGGCTCAAACAGCAACATAATGACGTCGCCAAAGGAAAATCTAACTCAAACGCTTTAGCGCAACATCATTAAGAAACTGGCCCTACCATCGACTGGGACGCAGCACGTGTAATTGCAAATAAAAAATCATTACCAAAACGCCTTCTCATAGAATCATTGTGCATTCAATCCACGCCAAACACGATTAACCGGACCCGTGGCAATCTCCCAGAGATATACCTGCGCAGCCTTCAAAAAACCGCCCTTATACAGTATAGCTCTCCTGCCCGTCCTTCGCTTCTTTGTGATGTAGGCACCCGTACGGGCGCCGAAACGTCAGTTCTTTTTGTAGCTGCCGCGGTGGCTCAGTGGCTATGGTGCTCGGCTGCTGACCCAAAAGACGCGGGTTCGATCCCGGCCGCGGCGGTTGAATTTCTTTGGAGGAGAAATTCTAGAGGCCCATGTTCTGTGCGATGTCAGTGCACGTTAAAGAACCCCAGGTGGTCGAAATATCCAGAGCCCTCCACTACGGCGTCTCTCATAGCCTTTATCGTTTTGGGACGTTAAACCCCATAAACCAAACCAATTCTTTTTTTTTTGAACCTTGGCGAGTTTATGTTTTCTTCGACAAATCAATGTATGTGTAACGGGTAGAAACGTCTAACTGGGTTATCTGTTTTTCTAGCCAGCGTCCTATTCGGCGGACGCGGTTGTTGCGACGCGCTTCTCTTGTTTTCTGTTCTTTTTCCTCTTATTTTTTAAGGCGTCTCTTCACGTGGCAGCGGTGGTGGGGATGGTGGTGTCTCGCCTCAATTTAGTCGGCAGGCACGTGCACATTCCTTTTCCTCCTCCTCTCAGTCGCAACAACAACGTCCTACTAATAATGATAGTTAAGCATGACTTGCACATTTAGTGATACTAGTTAATGCATGGTTATGGGATAGTTAACGTGTCCTTAATAAATACACTGAATAATTAGTGTTAGTTAAGGCACGCCCGCAGTGCACAGTCCCACATGCCACTTCTTAACTGCGAATATCAAGTCTTGGTCACGACACTATGAGGAATTAAAGGCATTCGCATTACAATTCGCGCGCATTCACATCCCGACCGTTTCGACCAATCTGAAACGCGGACAAATTTGCTAACAGGTCTTGGTCACGACGGCATGAGCCATTAAAGGCTTTCGCCTTAAAAGTGAGCAAAATCTCACATGCGTAGTTTTCTCATTCGATATTTCGAATTACATTGGCGATTCAGGGAATTTAAAAAACAGAGTTCAGCATCTATGTTTGCGGCAATCAATTTCGCAACGCAACCACGGTACCAAAAAAAACATATTACGTAATTTTGGCGAATAGTAGAAATATTCTTCCGTAAAACGTTCTAATGTCCACCTCACGATGAAATATAGCTCTCAGAGACCCCACTGAGCAATATTTCAGAGTGCTTTAGAATAAAATTCTGTAAATCTTGAACAAAAGCAACCCTGTGAACGCAATTTCTGCGTATTTGGTTAACATTAAATTCCTATGCTGATAAGAATCCGCCGTCCATATGGGCCCATCAGCCTGCAACAAAATTTGCAGTATTTTACACAACCACTGCTTCTTGTTGCGTCTTCTTGAAACACAATGATTGCATTCGTAACGAAAAGAAATAAAAATCTGTGGGTGCCAAATAGCACCGTATACCGGCCTTAAAATATCAGTGTTACCCCTTCACAGGAAGGAGGAAAAAATAATTATCTTCATTCATTGATAAACCTCAACACAGACGTAATGCATACTGATTTCTGCCCCCTGTTCCTTGCGGACGGCCTCCGCGACCCCCTCTCTCTACCAAGGTAAAGAGCGTAAAGCAATCTTCCCTAAGAATAGAAACTAAAAACCTAAACTAAAAGACTTCAGTCAACATTCTCGCTTTTCGACTACACTCACGCAAGAAACGCGTCGTGCTCGCCTAAAAACCCATATGTTTCACATACTGCAGCTAGAAAATATATGAAAAATAAAAGAAGAGCTACAGTTTCACGATCTCTCAGGTAGATTGAAGCTGACGGCACACATCACCAGAAATATCAAGGTGGTGTAGCAGGGCACAATTTAACTGAATTGGGAAGATATTCTGATATATGCCCACTGAGATGCACTCGATCTATTTCCCACGAGGCGTACAGATACGGACTTCTACCCGATAGCTTCCCAATCTTACGATGTATCGCTGCATTCTGGAAGACATATTATCCCCTCTTTTTCGTTTTAAATTCGTAAACTATCCGTTTTACCCTATAAAGTAGTGGTGCAGCAAAACTTGCAGATGGGCTAGATGGCGCATAACTTTTTGGAACGAAGTGATATTGCAGAAGGACACACTTACGAAAAGGCCTAGAAAGACGAGGGCAACGCGCTACCATCACCACATCGCCAGTGACTGTAAAATCTTTCTGTGTGGTGTCTTGCTCTGCTTAACAGCTGTCGGGGTCAAAGCCTGGTTTACGGTATGTGCCAACAGGGATTGCGTCACTCGACATGCAGGGATTGCACTCGACAGCCACTAAGCAGAACAGGACACGACAGAAGAAATATTTGACAGTCAGTGGAGATGTGGTGGTGCTAGCGCGTCAGCTTGACTCTCGGCCTGTTTGTGAATGTGCCTTCCTGCGCTTTTACTTAATTCCAAAAAGTTGTGCAGCGTCTAGCTCAACTAAAACTTTTGCTAAACTATCTTTCAAACAATGAGGGCTCTTTCATATGTGAATCTCCGACTTCATCGTCTCAAGTCAACGTGTGCCTTTCCATCATTGTTGCTGAAACTTGCCGTGCAAGATATTTCGCTTTCTGCCTTCGAAAGGATCTTTCGCCGGTGGACTTGAAGGCCCTTTTGCGAGTGTTGCGATCGCCTTCAGGTGTTTTGAAGCGCTTTTTTATGCTTTTCAAGGTCAGAGCTGCGGCGACCAATGCGAAAGTGGCAGGCCCACTTGCGTGTTCTCTTTTACGAGATGGATCCCTGAAGGCTAGCTTAGATCAAGTTACGTACCATTAACCACCTTTGGGCTGACTTAACGAAATCTCTGCGGGCACAGACTCAAAACCAGGCCTCGCACGCGACAGCAATTAAGCAGAGCACGACACAGCAGAATAATGATTTGACGGTCATTGATGACGTTGTTGTTGTTGCCTCTGAAGCGATTGCAGATACCCATGGTACTGGAGACGTGGTGTGCTAGCGCGTGTCTTCGTCTTTCTGGGCCTTTTCGCGAGTGTGTCTTTTTGCACCAGTATTAATTTTAAAAAAATGTAGTGGTCAGAAATAACGACACTAAAACAATGCGTAAAAATATCCCAGGCTTCCGTAAAACCCGTTATTCTCAATGCGTGCGTCCTAAAATGCGCTACACCAACTGCAATTAAAATTTCGCACAAATCACACTTTTGTAGGCACTTACTTTAAAGAGTTCCTTATCGCTGGGAAAAAGAGAACAAAGTGGATATGTTTGCGGCAACAATCCTAACTCAGAAAGTTTTGGTTTGGTTTGGTTTATTGAGGTTTAACGTCCCAAAGCAACTTAGGCTATGAGGGACGCCGTAGTGAAAGACTCCGGAACTTTCGACCGCCTGGGGTTATTTAACGTGCACTGACATCGCACAGCACATGGGCTTCTAGAATTTTGCCTTCATCGAAGTTCAGCCGCAGCAGCCTTGATTGAATCCGCGTCTTTCGGGTCAGCAGCCGAGCGCCGTAGCCACTGAGCCGCCGCGGCAGGGTTTAGCAAGTTTTAATTTCGTTTCATAAAAACACGGTGGTGCTCTCGGTGCACCATGTGGTATTGACAGGCGAAAGCTGCGTTTCGACGCTCTCTAAACAACATCGTTTGCTCGACAAAACCCCGAAGCTTAGTCCAAATCACGCTACCAAAACATGCCGTGTACCGCTGACTTGGAGAAAAGGTAGACGATACTTATTTCTTCTTAATTAGTACTCCCAATAAAAAAGAACTCAAATATTTGTGCGAAACAGTTCGACACAACATCTGTGACCGACAACAAACTATGCACAGAAGGCGCGAGTTTTTAAAGCTGCTCCTTCAGCGTGAAGAAAAGCATGAAACTGTAAAAAAGATACAAAGGAAGATAGGCTTTTTGTTTCCTGGCACTCCACGAAAACTCCATTACTTAATTAAAGTGCGGACTTTTAATCTATCCACTCAACACATTCGGCGCTGGCCCTTGTTTTATTTGCTCTTCTTTTTTATTTGGAGTCAGATTGCGAATGCGAAAGCGGGTATTATGAAACGCAAAACTTTCGTGTAAATAAAGGCGGCACTGATCTTGTCGTTCCAAGGTGGGGTGTATTTCACAGCTTGTAATTTGCTCTGCTCGATTTGAAATTTCAGAATGGCAACCACTGGGACTTTCTCGATATCACGCTCATGAGGAAAGCTGTCGCAAAACACAGCAAATACGCCCATCACGTGTTAAGGCACAGAAGGCACCGCCAGTTGAAATTAAGAGCCTCCAAAAGAGTCCCAGCACAGAGCGAGGTGTAAAGTAGTTCGTGGAAAATTTAATACGGAAGCTACTACCTCTGCACGTTTTGTCTACTAATTGCATCTGTGTGCAGTTATACGCCACTAGTAAAGGCTGTCCACAATGCAATGGCTGCGGTGAGCTGCAAGTGGCTGCTGGTTTTGTAGTACGCAGGCTGCAGAATACATTTGACCACATTTTAAGTTCTCTTTTTGGCAGTGCAGTGGTTCTTTTTAGGTGCGAGCTTTGCACTCCGGTTCACATTTTATGAACGACGCTCAAACCACGTTCGGAAAATCTCTTTGAAGTTGTCGACTTATATCTTCAGGCCTTTGAGAAAATTTCTGGTGCCTTGTCCGATTTCAGAGGGAGGTTTCGTTGCTTTCATGAAATAAAATAACGATGATTCAAAAATGCTCTTCTGCGGGTTTGCCCGGCGCTGAAGCCGACATGAATTCAGCACCTGGCGGCGGCGGGTCTTTCGCCTGGCAATAAAGCGTCATACAATGCTTGGACAAAAGGACCTCATCATTGTTCACTGCTCGATTTAATTAGATCAGCCAACCTTTTCTCATTTATTTAGGCATCCTTATCTATCATTACATTTGGTTTTATGCCCTGAGGCAAGCAACAACGCTTAAAACTTTATGTTTAATGAAGCATTTGGTGGCCGATGTAAAACGTCAAAATTACGGGGGGCACTCAGGACTACTTACGCGCTGTGAATACGAACGTATGCAAAGGGGTGTTCTGCTGCGGAGATGCCTTACTACTCTAATGCAGTGGCCAGCAAAGCTTACCTGTTTGCGCCGCCTGAATGAGCGTTGATGAAGACGATGCCCAAGCCCAGCGCGGACGCCACTACACCTTGACCAATCCCCCCGTGTGGGTATGTGCCAATATGCAGTATGTGTCAATATGCAATATGCAATATGCATTTTTTTGGCAGCGGCGGCAGCACCCTGCGAGCATCATCACTTACACTGCTATCGAAACTGTGCAGATACGACGGTGCGCAGTCTTTTCCCGGATCGTCTAACGCTGCTCGGCCCCATCGGACGCGGCGGGCTGCCTGGATTTTCCTGTCACTCGTCACCTTGCCCTACCGCACTACCGGCTTCGCACGAAATTACTGCTGCTATCACCGCTGCAAGCAACAAGTGCGCCTGCGCGCCTAACGGAGCCGTCGACCGGATATAAATCAGGAGCAGCTGGGGAAGCGGTCATTTGGCAGCGGCGGCAGCACCCTGCGAGAATCATCACTTACACTGCTATCGAAACTGTGCAGGTACGACGGAGAGCAGTCTTTTCCCGGATCGTCTAACGCTGTTCGGCCCCATCGGACGCGGCGGGCTGCCTGGATTTTCCTGCCACACGTCACCTTGCCCTACCGCACTACCGGCTTCGCACGAAATCACTGCTGCTATCACCGCTGCAAGCAACAAGTGCGCGTGCGTGCCTAACGGAGCCATCGACCGGATATAAATCAGAAGCAGCTCGCGAAGCGGTTATTTGGCAGCGGCGGCAGCACCCTGCGAGCATCATCACTTACACTGCTATCGAAACTGTGCAGGTTAGTTTGTACTCATATTCTCCTATTTGATTGTGCTTGTGCTGCGGTCGCTGCCAAAGACCTGTAGTGTAGTGTTTTTTTATGTGTTGGTTCTGGCGACATCTTGTCGCAGGGAAAACCATGTCTGACGTCTGCTGCACTTGTAATGTGGTCCTTCTTGAGAGCGAGGGACGCGTGGCTTGTTCAGAGTGCGCACGGGAGTACCATTTCGGAATATGTGCTGGGATAGCAGAAAAGTCTTTCAAGGGAAAATCTGACGCTGCCAAGAAAGCGTGGCGATGCCAAGATTGTCGGAGTTCGACGTCACATGGTAGCTGCAGTGATGAAAGTAAGACCGATAGAGAAATAAGGGCTATCCTTACATCTATTATTCTGAAGCTTGAAAGCCTACCAGCCCTCGTAACTCGAGTGGAAGCCATAGAGGAATCTGTCACGCACATGTCTGCCATTTTTGAAGATTTGAAAAAAAAAACAATCGGTGTGCAAGATAATGAGATAAAAGTGCTCAGAAAGAAGGTGCAAGAACTGGAGGAAAGGGAAGAAAACAACCTATTAGCTCAGGTTCAGCTTCAACGAGAAGTAAATGAGCTTGAGTTTAGAAATAGGCAACTTAATCTTGAAGTTCATGGTGTTCCTTTTCGGAAAGATGAAAACTTGCTCACCATATTGAATGAGGTTGCAGATAAGCTCGACACGCCTCATCTCGTCGAACAAGACATTGTCTCGGCACACAGGCTGCCCGCTCAGAAAGAAAAGACACCCGGCATAATCGTGCGCTTCACAAGACAGGCGATCAGGGAATCGTGGTTGAGTAAGAAGAACAACCTAAAAGACAGTAAGCCAAAAATCTTCATCCAAGAAAACCTAACCAGGCACAACCGCGAACTGCTTCTAGCAACAAAAAATTGGGCGAAAGAGGCTGAGTTCAAATATGTATGGTACACCCATGGAAAGGTTCTTGTGCGGATGATGGATGGGGCAAACGCAATTCATACTAAATGCCTCAAGGATCTTGATCGCCTTAAGCCGGAACGAAGTATGCACTGAATGCTGCACTTAAGTGAAGAGGGCAAAGATGTTTGAGCACACCTTTTACTCGGCAGATGAGCTGAAGATTATGGTTTCTAATTTTAGGTCTTCCACACTGAAATGTGTACACCTAAATGCAAGATGTGTCCGCAACAAAACTTATTCTTTAGAGGAATTCTTCAGTATATTTTCTTTTAGTTTTTCTGTTATTATGTTCAGCGAAACATGGAGCACGAACGAGAGTGACGTTTTCAGAAGGAAGGGCTACAATACGTACTATGTCAACCGCCCTTGTGGTCGCGGAGGGGGCATTGCAATCCTCACTTTGGAACAGATAGACTGTGAACTGCTTGATTCATTTAGCATAGTGACTCCAGGCTATGAAGTGTTAACTTTAATTGCAGATAAGGTAATATATTCGGTCTGTTATCGACCACCAAATAGACATATTTCAACATTTTTTTTATTTTTATGAATGCTTTCTTTAATTTGTTGTAGAGAACAAGTATAAGCTGATCGCCGCGGGTGATTATAATATTGATATGGGCGTTAACACTCCTATTAGTACAAATTTTAGCAACCTTCTCATCTCATATGGGTTTGACAACGTTATTAATGTACCCACCAGAATAACAACTGAATGTGAGTCAGTGCTAGACATATTGATAACAAACTTTTCATCGCAAGATATAAAACTTGGTGCCCTATCGTGTTCCATCAGTGATCATCTTCCCGTGTTCCTTTGTTTACGAGTTGCCCGCACTCTAAACTGTTCGTCGGCCGACAGTCTTTACCAGCCAGTAACTGATTCGGCTCTCAATGCGTTTAGAAGTGGGCTGCTTCAAATAGACTGGCGTGAAGTTCTGAATATACATGACGCTAACAACGCCTACAATGTTTATTTAGATACCCTCACAAGATTGTACAATGCTCATTTTCCTGTTAAACGACGCAAAAAGAGTAGAAAAATTCGAAAGCCATGGGTTACACATGAACTGTACCAAGAAATGAGAGCAAAAGATAAGCTCTACAAACAGTTTTTAAACACCCGCAACGCTGATTATTTGATCGTCTTTAAAAGGTATCGGAACCAGCTAACGAAAAAGCTGCGCACTGCACGTAAAGAGTACTTCTCGCGTTTTTTGGACGACAAAAATGTGCCGAGTGAGTTGCTCTAGGACAAATTAAACACGCTACTGCGTCGCGATAACCAACGTAGCTGCATTTCTAAACTAACAATTAATGGCACAGTTTTGCATGAGGAGGAACTGGCTGATGCTTTCAATAAATTTCTTACAAGTATGAGTACTCCACGCAGTTCCTCAAATGCATGTCGGTATATCAGCACGCGGAATGAAAAATCAATATTTCTACAGCCAATGAACGAACAGGAAGTAATTTCAACAATAAAAAATTTAAAAACAGCACCAGTAGGGATATCGACGAAATTCAAATAAAACCAGTAAAGTATGTCGCAGATGTCATAGCACCAGTTTTAACGCATATCTTTAATAAATGTCTGACGACATCGACATTTCCGGTGAAAATGCAAACTGCAAAAGTAGTAATGCTTTTTAAAAAGGGAAGCCGAAATTAATTGGGCAATTACCGTCCGGTGTCTATCTTACCTATATTTTCTAAGCCTCTTGAAAAAATAATTCACTGTAGGCTTGTAAGTTTTGCTGACCACTGCGAATTAATAACGAAACACCAGTTTGGGTTTAGGAAGAATATGTCTACTGAATTAGCTCTGCTTCACCAAGAATCGTATATTTTAACGCAGTTTGAAAGCAAGGCAATAGTAGTCGGCCTATTTGTCGATTTTTCCAAGGCATTCGACTTGGTGAACCATGATGTTCTGCTGCAGAAGTTGGACTTTTACGGTATACGAGGGTGTGGATTACAGTTATTACAATCATATTTATCCCATCGATGTCAAGTAGTCCAAATAAACAACTATCGATCACCAGTCCTGCCACTGCTTTGTGGTGTCCCACAGGGCAGCATATTGGGCCCCTTGCTATTGAACCTGTATATTAATGACATTGTTAACATTAACCAGAACGCCTATTTATTATATATGCAGATGATACTAGCATATTTTTTTCTGGTAATCATATCGATAAACTCATCACTGATTGTAACGACACCATAGTCCAACTGCAGCAGTGGTCCTCATCCAATTACATGAAGATTAACGAAAATAAAACAAAAGCAGTTGTCTTCCGGCCGAAAAATAAACCTGTTCCTCCTCATGCTGATATTGTTTTAAACTCCCATCCTGTTGACATTGTTGACCATTTCAAATGTCTTGGTGTGATATTCACTGCCAATATGTCCTGGGAATCTCATGTGAATTTTGTATTAGTGAAACTTGCTCGAATAACCGGTGTAGTTGGTCGTCTCCGATATATGCTTTCTACTAAAACAAAAATATTGGTCTATAATTCTCTTTTCTGTTCACACGTCAACTACTGCCAGCTTGTGTGGGGCACAACTACATTCTCTAACACACAAAAAATATTCCATATGCAAAAACGGTATCTACGTCACGTGTAGAATGCTGGCTACAATGCAACCACTGCAGAATTTTTTCACAGTGCTCATGTTATCACAGCCCACAAGCTATACCGTTACCGTTTGAGTGCTCCGTTTAAATATGAAGTGAAAAAAAATATTCACAGCCTGGATGCCTTGGCACATTTAGAAGGAAATGCTAAATGTTATCAGACTAGACATGGAGAAAACTGGAAGGTTGCTGTACCACGCTTGAATTCTGGTATGGAGCGATTGTGTTATTCTCTGCCATCTCTGTTAAACTACTATCAGTCACTGAATTTTGATTTATTTAGTTGTTCCACTCTTAAACTTAGAGACATGTTTGCCGATTGACTAACCTGATTTCATCTATTCTGATGTTTGTTTTACCTAGCTCAGGACTTTTTTCCTTTGTTCTGCACTGATGAAGTGTCTTGATTTGTTTATTGTTTTTTCATTATCTTGTGCTGTCTACACGCTGCCTTATATATGGGGCTGCGGACTCGTCAAGTTGCCAAGTGGCAGCTTTTTTCCGTAGCCCTCCATCTGTAGCACCGATGGAAATAAAGATTTGATTTGATAAAAGGATGAAGAAGAAGAAGAATGCGAAGAAGAAGAATGCGAAGAAGAAGAAGAGAGGCGGTTTAGCGTGCGGGGTATTGTGCTATGGTTATGGCGTATTGCTTTAATGAAGTGGACAGCGAATCTTATCTGTGCGAACTGGATTGGTTTCGAAACCCACTTGGAGAGAAATCTTGTTTTTCTCTGTTTCCTGATGATGTAGGCTCTGACGACGACATCGCGAGGTCACGCGGGTTTAGGGTCAGTTTCTTTCCCACTGAACGATGGACTTTCTGACTGATGAGCCACATGTTGGCTTTGCCTTGATAAGATAATTATGCCAGTTGACATCCACATTCACGTCAGCAACGTGCGGAGTAGTGCAATGCTTTGGTTTAGGCGAGTAGAAAACCTAAAACTACAGATTTGTCGTATCGTTGCGGCTGTTATGTACGTGTATTCCCCTTCTCAAGAGACAACCTTTAATAACTTTATCAAAAAAGAGTATTAGCGCTCCCATAATAGGTAGCCTACAGCCAACAACACAAGAAGTCGGGGCACAGAAGCAATAGCGAAACGCATCGCGACTCCACATCTGGTACCTAGACTTCTTACTGCAATTGCGGATCCTTTGCTGCTTGCAGCCGCGTCCTTGTCTTTCATTGCAGCGGAGTGCCTGATACAACGCGTCGTTTGGAACCAGGGTTCTTTCTTTATTCCGCAAGCCACGGGCGGACATCGGCCGCCAGCGGCGAGGGTGAAGCGTGCGCTGCTCGCTTTTCCAATTAGACAAATAATATAGCTTAATTCTCTGCGTGAACAGCCCGTGTCGCATGCAACCTCTCTTCTTTGCTTTGTTGTATAATCGTACCGCCTAACCTGGCCGTACTAGGGAGCACACCTTGATTTATTCACGACAAAATGAATCCATAATTGTCACCTCTTATTACTGTTTTCAGCAATTGATGATACCGATTTTCAAAAATTGACGTCATTCATTTCTACTTCTGCTCATGATAATTTTTTTTTTACAGTGTAGATGGCGCCACTTTGTATGCATTGCAATTTTATATAGTTTTTATTGCCGAGCAACTGCTTGGGCCTTTCGCTGACGCAAATGAGCGCCACAGTAATAATTGCCTGCAAAGGCTCACGATATATGCCTAGGCTAATTAGTTGCACAGCGACTAGTTTGAAAGTGCCTTTCACCCCCACGTTATTTATAATGCATCAATGGTTTCGGAAATTTGTCTAAAACAGCTGCCGCTGTGGCTCGGTGGTTATGGCGCTCAGCTGCAGACTCAAAAGACGCGGGTTCGATCCCGGACCGCGGCGGGCGCATTTCGATTGAGTCAAAATGTCAGAGGCCCGTGTACTGTGCTATATCAGGGCATGTTAAGGAACCCCGGGTGGTTGAAATTTCTGAAGCCCTTCAGTACGGCGTCCCTCGTAGCCTGAGTCGCTTTGGGACGTTAAGCCCCTGTAAACCTATAAACCAAACACTTACTCTTTGTGACGATAAGTTTCATGCTGCGAGGTAGAGTACTTTCCCTTATGTCTAATATCAAGATAAAGCTGCACTGAAACTTACTAATAGGTTGTCTTGAAGTTAGGCATGGGAGCAGAATTAAAATACATGCATTCAAGTTCTGGATGCACTTTGCTGCAAAGTGCTGAAAGCCGGTACTGAATAGTGAAAGATTATTTCACTTCTGTGTCAGGCAAAGTATAGTTGCAAAGACGTTTATTAAAAAAATAAGCTGCAGCGAATTTTTGGGCCCATTCATCATAAGATGAGCCAAAATACGCAACACAAGAAAACAACACAAGACAAGCCTGGCCTCTCTGCCCCGAAACACTGAAGCCAGAATTTTTCTCTTCTCCTGTGTTGCGTCTTTTGTTTGGTTTTAAGAAGAATCAATCAGTAGCAACTTGCTTTCTCGTTACCCTTGTCAGATTTCTGTGCACGGATATAAAAATAGGCGCCTTCAGTACAGTGTGGCGTTCAAGTATTGTTTAGGAAGAAACTGATTGTGCCCACCTACATTTTCTTGTCACGTAGTGTATCGTTTTATTTATTTATTTATTTATTTATTTATTTATTTATTGATACCCTCAGGGTGGGAAAATTACAGAAGGGAGTGCGTTAATACAACGATATTACGAACACAGCAAAAATTTCACAATATAAGTAACAAATAACGTGAATGTCTGGAATATAACTGGAACAGTGTTAAGTGTGCGGGCATACAACAGGATGAATGATTACAACCTAACAGACAGTTTCTAATTGTAATATCACATGTCAGTACACAAAAAACATCAAAAATACAAATGAGAGAAACTAGGAAGGTGATCTGTTATACAGTACAAAACTTGTTAGTAGCTACATATTGCGTATGGCTGATCGAAATAATGAAGGTTGGGTGATCATTGCAACAGAGGAGGGAAGGCGATTCCAGTCTACTGATGTGCGGGGAAGGAATGAATCGGAAAACGTTTTAGTATTGCATGTAAATGTGCGAACTTTGTGAAGGTGGTCTAAACGTGATGACACATATGAAGGTGGTATCAATAATTGATCATGTAGAATATTATGGTGAAAGATCTTATGAAACATAGATAGCCGTGCAAGATTACGCCGGGATGCCAGTGATAAGAGGTTTAGGTTAGATTTTATTGTAGATATGCTGGATGTGCGATTATAGTTAGAAAAGATGAAGCGAGCTGCAAAGATGAAGCGAGCTGAAGCAAGCTGATGCGACTCGGGCAAGAACCCGATCTACCTACATCAGATCGAGTAATATTTTATTGCGAAAGTAATACTACGCCAGGTGCCGCCTCTTCGCGGTGCCGCAGCTTACCCTTCACGGTCGGTGGTCGGTCATGTGACTACTAACGTCATATCAGACCGAGAGGTGGGGCACCAAGTCGGGTCTTCAGCGCGCGTAGCTACACTTCGCGGCCGAACCACAGTTGGCGGTTGGTCATGTGACTACTGACGTCATACCAGAGGGAGAGATGGGGCACCAAGTCGGCTCTGCAGCGCGCTGCAGCTGGAATTTCGCGGCCGGTTGACCACCTGCGAACGGCGGCAAGCTATTGATGTCATACAAGTTGCAAGAGCTTGCAGGCCTTGCTGCGGTGATGGATGTGTGTTGCAGCGTGTGGTATGACGTCATCCACAGACATCCACGCGCTATCGGGTGTAGAGAAAAGTAGCGCCTGCTCGCCGGCTCTTCGGTATAGCTATGGAAGACTTCGGACGCGAGTCAAGATTCTTGTGTTGTGTTACCGTTTAACCTGATGAAGGCTACGCACATCGAAGATGCTACAAGTTACACCACTTGCTTTCGCAATTACCTAGGCGTAACCAAAGCTAAGCACCAGCAAATTTTTAGCCTACACAGCTGTGAGATATAAACAGCTCATGCATAAAGAACAAAATATATAATAAGTTTTCTCTAAACGCGCGGTTGAACACTTTCGGTTTGTTTTATTCTGAGCATGCCGTGAAGTATTACTGGTGCGGTTGGCTATGATTGCGGTCCAGTATGTAAACGTTACTGCTGCCTTTGTGATTATTCGAAACTCATCCGTTATTGCTCCTTGAATAGCGAACGCGCCGTAATCGATCTATATTTATTCAGCGCGGCTGTATGGTAGCCAAATCACAAAATTTATTTTCTGTATTTATGGCTCGAGTTCTTATTTAATGTAGATTAAAATATTCTTCTGTTTTAATTTTCACTTAATAATTTCAGTTGCCATCCAGAGTTCAAAGGGTTCCCCAAAGGGTGGAGATTTTTTCCTGTATTATTGTCTTTAAGAGGCACCTATCTGCGGTCCGTTGTGTTTATAAATCATACCGGACAGGAATAATGACAGGAATATTGCCGCGGCTCTAGGCATCATTTAGAGGAAGCTTACGATGATGAGCAAATGTGCATTCAATGCACATGTGAACACAAATTGCATTCATTTATCCATCAACATCATTTAATATTAAATATTATAACCATAGAATTTTTCATGCACCTTGCGCCCAGCTCATCACAAAAACGTCGCCATAAGTGTCTGAAATGTCCATCTTGAGAACTGGCATTTATTAAAACACAAACCGAAATTTAAGCTTTATCGCGAATTGCGTGAGAGGCGAGGGAGCCGGTTGAACCTGAGGTTTTCCCCTCCGTTGTTCATTTTGTGATCGCCAAGGACCATCTACCACACCCTCTCTCTATCGGGGACAATAGTTGTGTACTCCACGTGGCGGGAGCCGGAGCAATGGAAAACTGCGGCATTTTGGTGAGCTAAAGCACGGAACATTGTAACGAGCCAAACGACAGGACTGCTGATAATAAAGGTCACGCACTGGCTGTCTCCATCCCAGATGCCGCCTGTAGATGGCGTTGCAACGCAGTTTTCCGTTGTCACGGCTACCACCGCGTGCAGGATACCACTTTTAGCACCGATTGTACATTTTCATACAAATGTTCTTCATGAAAACCAAGACGGGTGATTTTGTCGTGTAGCCGAAACACTCGCACTGATTTAAAGCGTCCTGCATCCATTTCCATGGCAATCACTCTCCACTAAGCAAATGCGAAACACGTGTCACTCTCCAGTCCTGCCACAATCATTCAACATCCCACAACGCAGATAAACACAAAGATGGTTCTCGGAGCAGAATCGTTTTCAGCGACGGCGATTCACAGCGATCCTTTGGTGAGGTCGCATTGTGGTAGCCCTTGAGAAGTGATTCATGGAGTGCATCGCGGAAGTGAGAAAGTGGCTCAGATAAGGGAAATGAAATTTTCCATTTATACTCCTGCGCATTTTTATGTGTTTCTCGTTTCTCGAATCGATCATGAGAGGACAAGGATAGCCCTATTGAAAGCCTATGTTTTATTTATGAGCACTGAAGTGAAATGTGGCAGCATTTTGAGGTTACTGATGCAAGATCTAGCACAATTGCCGACTTTGAGCCATTTCTAAAACGCAATAGCGATTGCGCGTGAAAGACCAGCAACATGTAAATCTATTACTGTCAGCTCGTTGTGTTTTTGTAATCATTTCTGAGCTGCCAGATGTGTGTGTCACGAGGACATGTTCGAATTCGTTCCTTACGAAGGCGATAATTTGTCACTAAATTTAGTTCTAGGATGGAGTTTTCCAATGTTAAGAAAACTGCCGTATTCCATGTGAGTGAAATCTCTTTGTGGGCATTTTTTTTTGTTGTGCTTCCACATCACATGCTCCGGTACACTGTAGTTATCACTTTTTTCAGAGTAAGAAGCAGGGAATAATTATTAAATAAGTAGAGAATATGTTTGCACCTCTTCTTGCACCATCGGTTTGAATGCGCCAAGTTAGTTTAATGACTCTGAAAGAGCAGGTCAATCGAAATAGCGCGGAGGGAGCTAACCTCATTGAAGACAGGGAAGTGGGTGATAAAAAAGTAAATGCGAGGAGAAAGGAAGAAGGAAAGCAAAACGAGGAGTACTCGAGTGCAGATTTAGAAAGTTTGGAAAAGCAGAATAGCCAGTGAATTTCCTTCAATGACTCCCGACAATGGTGAAGTATGAAAAGGAAAAGTATCAGATAGTTCGGTTTGGTATGTGGGTTTAAAGTCCCAAAGTGACTCAGGTTACGAGGGACGCCGAAGGGCTCCGCATAATTTAGACCACCTGGGGTTCTTTAACTTGCATTGATATCGCACAGTGCACGGGCCTCTGAAATTTCGCCTCCATCGAAATCGTAACGCCATGACAGAGGTCAAACCCGCGTCTTTAGGGACACCGACCACGCGCCATAATCACTGAGCAACCGCAGCGGCTTTCTACAGGATCAGCAATAGGCAGGTCGATCTGAAATTAATCTTTACAAAGTTTCACTTTGAAAAATGTGAGATATACGTCGGGGCGGATTGCCTACCTGCTTTTCACAGCAAGCCGGAGAGTGCGTACCTCATATACGTGCAGAATTGAAGAATAATCAGCTAAAATAACCAATAAACTGTAGATTTTTGGGATCGTGGTCACGCTGCAAAATTATGGCCGTCAGCGTCCTACATGAGCTGCGTTTTAAATTTTCTTCATCGGCAATGTGGATCGAAAAATGTGATCTCGTAAATAGGCAACTCATAAATACTTAACTGGCTTTCCGTGGATGGATGTTTATAAAATCGCTTCCCCGCACTTCTTGCGCATCAAATGGAGCTAGAGTTCCTGTATTTGATGGTCTACCAGGAGTTAACTTCTTTTCGGCGATGAAACCACGCGCAGCGACGCCGTTTTATAGTTAGATAAGTAGTAAACCCCAGCTCAACAAGCGATTAAACGCGTGTTTTTGACATTCTATATTAGAAAAAAAAACATTGGCGATTGAGATAATTTAAGAATAGGGCTCACCTTCGTTATTGACGGCCTTTTCTTTAGCAATACATCCTTGCCCTGCAAAACCAAAAATAAGAAGTTTCTTACAGAACTCAAGCTAATTATTAGTCTAAATATTGTTCCATATGAGGTGAAGTCTGCTACCCTTGTGTGATGCCCTCGCCTGCGTAAAAGTCGCCACCTTGTCGTAGTGTCTAGCTTTTAAATGCAATGCTTGCGTGGAAGTAATGCAACATGAACCTTAAAGCATGGTGGGCGCAAGCAGCTTGCCTGGAAACCATGCAGTCCTTTCTAATTTCAATATTTTCGGCGTTGTTCAGACTGCTCCAGGGATCTACACAAGGGTGACTCAGATTGTCCATAATATCAGCCTTACTGCACAACCGAGCTCAACTGATTGTACGTACGAGCCTCCCAAAAGGTTTACACCAAAAACTTATTCAAGTTAAAAAAAAACACCCTCTATAAAGAAATCAAATCGATGGCTTGTTGCATGCAAATCAGGACGATATGTCCGCGTAAGAGCTTTACGGAAGAAATTATTGCGGAAACCGTAGAATTCTCCGAAAATCAGATGAATTCAGTTGTGTTAAAGGGGCAGCAATCAATGCAAAGTTTCGAATATACATACGAAAGTAGGAACACAGGCCAAGGAAGCTGCGCAGTTCTTTGACATATGTAGGCTTGGGAAAAGCAGCGACCGCACGATGTTTGGCTGGTGTCACAAAATTCGGTACATTTTGGAAACAAACAAAGAAAAACCGCCGCGCGCACGGCGTCTCGCCGGCGCGAGCCCAACGGGAGAGAGGGAAAGCCCCCGCCGAGCGCGTGCCTCTCTCTCCACCGCCACGGCGTGTGCCGAGGGAATGAGTCATCCACGCCGAATTTTCTGGAACATACCTTCTGCGGCTGACGGGGGGAAAGGGCGTAGCCTTGCGTGCACTAAGACACGTTCCCCTCGCCCGTCGGCGACGGCGCCACTCAAGAACACGCTCGAAACTTCGAGATGCGACCCCCGACCTCTGACCAATGGGGACGCGCGGCCAGTGAGAAGAGGGAAGGGAGACAGCACTGCAAATGCTGCGTGTATGTGCGCGCCTACTCTGGCGCGTTGAACAAACAGACGTGGAAGCGAGCCTATAAAAGAAGGCGTTGACCGCTATCAGTCAGTCCGGACCGCCGTTTAAGCTTCATCGAAGCGCGCCCGTTCGACTCCCGGGAAAACACCACTCGGCCAGCATCGGACCAACGAGGCAACGGTCGCCAGTCTGCGGGACGGCATCGTCGTGGAACTCTGGTCGTCGGACTGCCGCAGTGCCCGGTGAACAAATTGTGTTTTGTTTGTTTACCTCTCTCTCGTGTGTTAGTGCACTTTAGGTGCAATATTGCCCCTGTATTGTATTCTCTCTCGAGTTTAACTTTGCACGAGTTGCATTGTTTTATTAATCACTTTGTATGTGTTTGTACTAGTGATTGTGAAATCCTCTGTATCGTCTTTTTGCTATATAAACCTTGTTTTGTTTTGTGTACCTTTGGCTCCGACCCATTCTCTGGCTTGCGACCAGCGAAAGCTGGGCACCGAACGCCCAAGAACCTCTTGTCACTTGGTGGCTGGTCTCCGCTGAGCTTGCCACGCTGAGTCGAGGGCATCTCCTTCGAGTCCGAGACCGCTACCCCCACACGCTCTAAGGGTGTCTGGGAGCTTCCCACGTAAAAGTGCCGCGAAGTCTGGGTGACAGCTGGGTCTGGAGAAACGCCTTCCTTGGACACAACGTGCCCTAACGTGCCCTAAGTTTACGAGCGGCAAAACGGCATTTCTTCAAGTTTAGCTGCAAACCGGCGTCAGAAAGGCAGTTCAAGACGTGCCTCAGGTGGTGGAGGTGGGTGTCAAAATCCGCAGAAAAGACGACGATGTCGTCGAGGTAGCAGAGGCATACCAACCATTTTAATTACCGCAAAATGGTGTCCATCATCCTCTCAAATGTTGCAGGCGCATTGCAAAGGCCGAATGGCATAACTGTAAATTCGTATAAGCCGTCGGGGGTTACAAAAGCGGTTTTGGGGCGATCGGCCGCTTCCATGGGGACCTGCCAATATCCGGAACGAAGATCGAGGGATGAAAAAAGTTCGGCCCCTTGCAAACAGTCCAAAGCGTCATCGAGGAAAGGTCAGCCAGGTTGAGCCCAGACAAACACAGCGATAGAAATGCCGCTGAAGCGCTTGTGCATCTTGCTCTTTGGACGAACGTGCGGCTTGTTCTTTAGAGGATGAAGCCTGATAACATGGTGATCCTAGAGTGTAACTCATTTCATCGTTGTAGTGATATGTCTAGAGTCGCAGGTTTCTGCGTATTGTTGCGGAAGGAAATTCCTTAACTCTGTAGGTGTGATCGAAACTACGAGATAAAAGGTGAAGGTGAAATATGCGACACCCAAAACTTCGTGTTAATGAGATGCAGTGTACGGTAGAAAGATTGCCAGGTAATATTGTGAGAGTATGATGTGATTCTATAGGAGCGTTTGGTTTAGGGAACAAGTGTCTTGATAAATTAAGAAGGCTGGCCAGATAAATCGAGTTCATTTATTCTGAACAGCTTCGAGTAGACCGTTAAGGCATCCACGACGATCGATCACGAGGGTCCAGGTTCATGTGACATCTACGAGGCTGCCACGGGATAGATGACTGTAAAAGTTTTTTGCCTTAGATAAACCGCAAAATAAAAACAGATTCCCTAAAATGTCCTTGGTTTCGGTGACTGTTGGATAACTTCACTTGCATGCCACAGACTCTCTGATTTCCCCACCCATGTCTGCTCAACAGCTTACCTAGGCCTCGGTTCGGGCTCTCTTGATGCCGTGGGCAGCAAAAAAATAGTTCTGGAACTGCTGCTACCCACTTTAATCGATCACGTTCTACACGAGTTTCTCTCATTACCGACCGCTGCACGTTTCGCGCGGCACCTGTCCGACCTTCCGCCGCCGTAGCTCAGTAGGCACAGCAATGTACACGACAAGCACAAGTGATGGGTTCGCACCCTACGGCGCTAGTCAAGGCCTTTCCCCTTACGCAGTAACCTATTATCTTTCAGGTAAAAAAAATACACAGTATTCAATAACGCCGGGAACAAAGCAAAAAACGGCTACCGCCTACTTTCTTCTCTTTCAGAGACTTGTAGCTTCTTTGATAAAATTGATGTCAATAATAGAAGAAAACTGCGAGGAAAGATGACAATGAAATTGCTCGTTCCATGCCTCGATTGCCCCTCCGCTACATAGAAGCGTCGCTATTTGTGAGTGTTTATATCTTTAATCGTCAATTTCAATTTTACGGATTCCGTGATAAGGTGCTTATGGCGTAGGCGGTGAGATGCTTTCGAAAAGCCTAGGAGGTGCCATTCATATAGCGCAATGTTTGAATGAAAATGTGAGAGTCATTTATCAGCCGGTAAAGCTGTGCGTAGCGGAAACCTTCCGACGAAAACACTGTTCGATGCTCACAAAGCAATTTTCGAGATGAGTCGTAGTGTGCGTATCGAAGACATGCTAAAAGAGTTTGCAACTAATTGAGGTGAGCGACACTGTCAGGTAGTTGCTGAGACGGCTATGAACACCAGATTTAGCTACTGGTATAACGTCAGCAATCTGCCGGTCTTTGAGTGGACATTCAGAACCAAGTAGCTCATGGAATATTTGGTAAAGTAGAGCTACCTGAAATGGTGGTTAGTTTTAAACGTTTAGCCGTGATACGTCAAAACAATGAGCTAGTCTTGAATGATGAACTATCGATTGAGCGCTTGGCGCCTGGGCGGAGATGAGAAAAGGTGGTAAATGAAATGAGATGGTTAAATGTGGGAACGAAACGAAATTTGTATTGGAAGTTCATCTGTGAACTCCAAAGAAGTGCCCGGTAAATTTACAGGCGTACTCTTCTAATGGCAGCACATGCGCACTTTACTGATAATAGCTAGCTCCAAATAATTGCGCTTCAATTGATTTGGTTTGTTTGCAAGCCTTGTTTGCTATCATGAGGTCCAAAGAGTATTACTGTTCGGGGATTCATGCACTACATCAGTGAAGTAGTGAAAGTAAGTCCACTAAAGAAAACAAAGGTACACAGCGTGATTATTCGGAGGTAATAGACAACACGCTGCGACATATGACCGGATAGCTGAAATCACCGCCTACAGTTAGGAAACAACCAAGAAACTTACTAAATATTTACTCGGCTGTGTCATAAAAAGATCATCCGCCGTGGTGGCTCAGTGGTTATGGCGCTCGGCTTCTGAATCGAAAGACGGAGGTTCGACCCCAGCTGCGGCGGTCGAATTTCGATGAATGCAAAATTTTAGAGGCCCGTGTACTGTGCAATGTCAGTGCAGGTCAAAAAAGCCCAGGCGGTCGAACTATGTGGAACACTTCAGTACGGCGTCCCTCACAGCATGAGTCACTTTGGGACGTTAAGCTGCATAAGCCGTAAACCATAAAAAACGATAAAAGATTATTGAATACTGCTCAGCTATTCAGCGCCCAGTAACTTGTGCCGATTTTACAATGAACGAGGCAGAAAGGAATAGAACTGAGATATATGTCAAGCCGCAATTACTCAGGTGCAGAGCATGGCTGAAACATGTATGCTTTGCTGTGAAAAGCCATCTACCTGCTCTAGAGCCCATGCCATCTTAAAAAGTAGTAAAAACGAGAAAGACAAGATGATGCAGCGATGATTAACGCCATCGGCAAGCCAGATTTTCTTGTCATAAAGTTATCTCTGCAGTATGTGTCCCAGTATTGCTTCAAAAACCAAGCCGACAAAAAATTCTGCTCAGTGCAGCCAAGAGCAAAAAAACAGCAGCTGATGTGGCAGTTTACTTTTGTTGATTTTTAACATGGCGTCATCAGTGCGCAGATCAACCACGATCAGCTGTTTCACAGCAATATATGCCGCTGTGTTTGTGTACTTTGCTATTGAGCACAGGAAGCCGTCTGGTTAATCGGTGATGCTCCTTGGAGAAGTCGCTGAGTTTTTTTTTGTGTGTGTATGATTCCTAGGGAGAAACTTTCATAGAATAAAAATTTGGGCCATGGAATGCTCAATACCTTACAATTTGACGCGTTGTACGAAGCTTTTTTGAATTGAAATTTGGAATTTGAACTTACAATTCGATGCGTTGCACGAAACCCCTGTTTTGAATTAAAAGTTAGAATTTTCTACTCTAATCGACTGCTACAGAGTAGGAACGTCCTTGTCAACGTGGTGCACTATTTAAATGTCACCCACCAGAATATAAAGACAAGTAAACAAAAATTATGTAACACTACCCTGGGATTCCGCAAAAATTTCAGAAAGGCTTTTGATAACCAGGTTCTTTATGCGCATGCGGTCGTTCATATTTCTGACGATATCTCTGAATATATCGTTTGTTTCGTGGATCTTTATCTTGCAGTCTTATAAAATCTCAGCCAGTGAGTCATAGTCGTTCTGGCGCCCTTATATATCCTGCATGCTTTTCTTCTATAGACGAGACATGGGCACTTGTGTTCTTTAATTACTGGTTAGTGTCTTTCTCATTCTCGTCAGTAGATTTGTCATCCATCGAAGTGCAACCATAGGGCTACGAAGGAAAAAAAAATAAAGGAAGCGGCTACAAGTGAGGTGATGATCAGGATAGGACTGCGGACCATTATGAATATTCCATCAACCACGAAGTTCTGTAGAAGCAGTATATCTATTTGTATCCGTATGGCTGTGCTTGGGTGGGCGCTAATGAGTAATAATTCCATTACGACATTCGATTACGCCGAATATCCCCTGTTGTTGGATTATTTTGAAGCTTAGATGAATGTTGTTTCAAGAAGGCAGTGACAAGAATGAAATTGTAAAACAAGTTCGTTTATTTATTTTTTCATTTAAAATAATAACAGCTCTTCATGGTTTAATCGACAGGTGCCGGGTCCGAAAATGCATAAATTCTTTAAAAGGGAACTAGCAGCATTCGCAAACGAAATTAGAGTCGACATGGCTGAGCTCTACGAGCGCCTCATATAGTGACACATATCCAGTATATTAATCATGTTGCATAAACTAATGGTACGCAAATTTCGCGTGAATCTGCTAGGTTCTTCTATCTCCAGGAACTCTTCCTTGCATCGGGAAACAGCTGTCCGTGATGGGTGCAGCTCTCATACAAGCGTTTCACTACCTAGGAGAACAAGTGGCGCCAGCCTCCATGCAGCGTGGAAATACAATGCCCATCATTACTCTGGCAATACGAACAAATCTACAAAATACCTCGAGATATAGCGTTTGAGGCAATTTCTGGGCGTGCTATACAATCCTGCATCGCATCGTTTACGCTGATGGGGCCACACACGTGCCCCCAGGACTCCTACTGGTACGTAATGAAAGTTCGCTCTTTTGCCGTCTTGGAATTCCCCGCACGTGCACACAATAGCCCCGAGATGGAGGTATTTACGAGCATACGAGCAGAGATCCTTTTGTGCCAAAGCTCTTAGCGATCTCTGTACCATGGAAGCAAAGGACTGAAGGAGTTAAAGCGCGGCCACGTGGCACAAAACATCCCCGATCTAAACGCAGCTTAACGCACCGGCGCAGTGCTGAAAGAGAGAACTTCATTTAGAGCTTTGCGCTCACGCTGCCTCTGGAAACATAAAACAGGCGGTCTGCTCTTCCGCCGCGGTGAAACGCTCCGAAAGGTTTGGTACCCACTAATTACAAGCGCTGATCAACCGTACAAAGGCTGTCGTTTCCTCTTTCCAGAAAACTTCAGCGCCAGCTGTCTCTGCTGAGTCACACGCGCTAATAGCGAAGCGATCGGGGAGAACGGTCGATGGGAAAGGAATTTCCGCTGCGCCTGGTAAACAACTACATGTCTCTCGCCATTCCTTATGAGCAGGAAAGCAGCCAGGATATTTGCTTGTTAGGGGCCCATGGGAATTTCTTCTAGCTGAAGGTAAAGAGGGGGTACAAGCTGCCTGAGCACTGCCAAGAAAATGGGAGGGCCGGGGGGGGGGGGGGGGGGGGGGGACTTCTCGGCCCACCCCATGGATACGGGCCAGCTCTCCACGGAAGACGGAAAAAAAGATCCTCTTGGTGCCCGAATAGACCAGCGTAAAAACTTCCATTGGTAGCCCGACTTCTGAATCCAGCTGCGATGAAGCAAAAGGCTGTTCCTTTCTCTGTAGTGACATGACCGTGGAGGTAAAAAGGTAATCGGCACTTGCAATGTATAAACAAAAACGTGCTGCGGACTGTAAATACAAAGAGCTACTGACGAAAACAATGGATACTTTGATAACGAGCAAGATAGCTGACGCCACGCTTTTAACATTACAGGAGGTGACTCCTTTCAGCCGCTTTACTTTTATGCTGTAAATGCTGCTAGACTTGCCAGGTAAATAGCTAATAACTACTTCCTGAGTTCGTTAAATCATTTCACAGGTAAGTAGTGGTTTAAATGCAAAAGCTCCAGGCAGATATCCATGTCCTTAACAAGAACTTAAAGTTTCCATAATGCAAAACAATGACCATACAATTATCGTTCTATGGTAGTCTACGAATTTCGCAGCATGCTGTATGTGTTACAAAACGGTAAAGAGGTAAGTACAATAAGATGCGTAAAATTTTGCAGAAGACTAAACTGAGTCAATCAGAGCCGTGCACCCTGTTCTGAGATCCAGCTTGCGGTGGCGACTACTGAAATTTGTAAATAAATACTGTAAGAACTGAGGACATGTCTTCGAAGGCAAATTATTTTGACCGTGCTTTGCAACACGTGAACTCTCTCCGAATGGCTGTTGCTGGAAAATTTAGAATTATTATTCTGGGAGAGAAAAACAAACGACGGCAATCAACAATACGCAACAGGACTCTTAATTTTAACCAGGATTCATAGAAATCGTTCAACTCATAACTCATCCATATCCTCGGAGCTTCCCCGGGTAAAAAGCACGGAAAGGATAAACATTTATATCGTCTTTGTTCAACAGTTCGAACACAATGTTCCTCATTTGGCAGCCGTTATGGTGTAAGTAAATTTAGGAGGAGGAAAAAAATGTGTACTTGAGCAGAGATTGGTTGTTCTGTAAGTTAACTGCTAGTTCTGCAAAAGTTTAAAACTAATTCCAAAGTTATAACTAACCGTGCCATCGGGCAGAAAAAAAAGGGTACAATGTTCCTTCCATTGCCTACGCTACGGTCGTGGAAATGCCTAAAAACGCCAGAGAGTTTATTATTTTACGTTTTGCTGCTGCTGCTTGGTTTGGTTTTTACACTTACTCAATATTCATTGGCGTGTAGACGTGCAAAAGACACTCCACATGCTTAAGCTGTCAGAAGCACTTTGTAGTGACGTATGAGTAGAACAGCGCTCATCGGTTTCGTTGTGCGTAGTTCCGGGTGGTTGTTTCCGCTAATCAATGCAGTAATCGAAGGCATTTCTCTTGGGACACCCAATTCTAGCGATCGAAAAACGTTGCGCAAAGTAACCAAGTTGCGAAGGGGTGCGGGGTACAACCAGGGGAGGAATGGTGGGTAAAGAGGGCTGAGGGAAGTGTGGCTGTTGGAGCGAGAACCCCTTCAACAGCCACGACCATAGGAGTCTATCGCCTCTCGTTTCCCGCCCCACTTCCGGGTCGCGTCGTGATCCAAGTTGCGAGTGCGCCCGGATAGTACTCGGACCTCAGCGCAAGCACCACCGGCTCCAGACGGTGGTTCCCCTCGCTTCTCTGCTCCGATCGATGCAAGGGTCGGTAGTCAGCGGGGCCGCCGGTACGTATTAGGCTCTCGGGGCTACGCTACGGAACGCCTACACTCTCTCTTGTTTTCCTGGTGGGAGGCAGAGAGAGATAGCATGCGGTGACCCGAAAGTACAAGAAACGAATAATGAGAAGGTGGCTGCAAGACGTCGTTGAGCAACGAACGATACGGTTACTGCGCCCGTAGCTCATGCGCTGTTGATTGCAGTGTCACGCGCCTTTTGAAGCTCAAGAATTACTATGGTCACAGCTGGAACCAGCTTGTTTTTCTGCTTGAATCGTTCCCCACGTAAAGGAAGTAATACTGTTGAATTTTTGACTTGTTTCACTTATTATTCCTGCTTCTTAGTGATTATACTGTGGAGGGGCCTTACAATTTCTGCAGTAGTTCTTTACAGTCAGTTTGATACAAGTGCATGGGATTGGCCAAAGTAAAGTGGATTGATAAGATAAAAACTGTGCTGGCATAAAGCATTCCTTTCTGTCTACACATGACACAAATTACAGTTCTTTAGGAGCGGTCTGTTTTCGTTGTTGGTGTGATGTGGGTGACGATGCCGAGTGCAGTACGCTACAAAGCAGTATCTACATTTAATATTTGGCCAGATGGGCATGAGTAAAAGCTATAGATAAACGAATGATATACGGGGCTTTAAGCGCACGCAACATATATCTGTTGCAGCGCGATGTTTTGCTGAGAACGTTATCACTTTAATATCTCTGGCTGTCCTCCAAAGCGTACAGGCTTTGTCAAGCGCGAATTTTCCGGAACGTCGAGCGCTCACATATCCTCTTTCGGTCCATTTGAAAATTCGAAACCGGGCAAAACCGAAATTTGAAAAACAAAATCAATCAAAGAGGCGCTCAAGTCGTTTTCGATTACTCGAAAATTGCTTATTCGATGTAAACACAGAAAGTCCCGCGCCAACGAAGACACAGAAGCTGGTTAAATTGGCCGCAAGCAAAAAATTTCCCCTTGTGATTAGTCTGTTGTTCATCGTGCGCTGTTGCCTTGCGGAAACTGATAGATTGATGAACCTAGTGAATCAAGCAGATATCTGTTCACCAGCTTAAATGGGCTTTACAATAATACCAATTAGAGAAATAAGGGCCAACTCAACATTGATTGGCGTTAATGCGTGACTTCAGTCATCGCGTTGCAAATCTTTAGAATGGTACTAACGCGGTACTCTTCTAATCTATACTGGAATAGACTGGAATAGTACAACATCATCGAGGCGGAAAAATAGCTTATTCGGAGATCACATGGGCAAAAGTAACATTCCTCGCATTATATAGAAATGAACGCCTCTATATTTTATATTTGTATATTCAATAAAGAGACATTCGAGCTTTATCACTGTTTCAATTATCCTGTGTATTTCTTTGTTCCTTTCTTGCCCGTACGTATACCGTGTGTCCGCAAAAAGTAGTAAGCAGTTGTAAGCACCTCTTTTACTGCTTTTTTTCCGCACTTCTTTCCTGGTTTCGCGCTGTTTAGGAGTAACGAAGAATCAACTCGCTTAAGAAGCTTCAATCCCTTTACAACATTTAACACTTGGCAATGATTAATCGACACAAGTGCGTCTTGTTTCTTTCCAAAAAGGGCCCAGCTATGGCCGTTCTCAAGTTGCGGAATTGCAAAAGAAAAATGTTTTGCATTCTAAAGATAAACCGTTCGAGAGTTCACGTTTCTACAACATCGCAGTTCCAGGTCGATCTTGCGCAATGAAGAACTGTGGTTCCCAACAGTTCGCGGCGCTACTAAATGGGGACAATGAAGGGGCTTGAAATGCAGAGGCAAGGTTATATGAACAAAAAAACGGACGAAAGAATAGGTAATCGGTTAACCGAAGTGATAACAAAGCTGAGAGGCTCGGTAAAGCTAAACTCCGCACCTTACCTGCCTATTTACCGTTTGTCTGCGAGGGAGCGCAGCTTTTGCATATAGCCACGAAGTTTTTGCGAATGGCTTCAACATCATGAGTGTGCTTATTTTTACACAAATGTACAGCTATTCTACTGCATGGTAGAGCGCGTAGAATTTGTAGGAGCAGTGAAAAGCAGTAATCGCAGCCGGCAAAGTCGGCATCCCGATAGCGACGAAAGGACAGCGGGAACAGCCGCCCAATTCGCACTTTGGGAAGCTACCACTAGGCCGCTTTCAGTCGTACCCCATTAGGAGGGGCACGGAGCGTATCAGTAGCGATTAATTACACAGGACCTAGCCATTAACAAATATCAGCCAACCACAAAAAGATATCCGTGTCTTCAATATGAGGGCTTTCTTTCAATAAAAGCTAGGAATGGGTGAGTTCGTACATAGTCGGGGCAGAAGAACAGAATGTATAAAAAAAAACTGCAAAAAAGTGCTGGCTAGGAGCTGAACTGTTCAAGAAAGGGTACGAGGATATGAAATTGCAAAAAAAAAACTTTAAAATAATCACGGATGACATGAGCGCCGCTAATCCGATGCGCATTCACGTGTCTTAAAGAGCATGGATGTGTGACGATCCAGGACACATTTTTGATGTCAAATTTTAGGGAATCGTTCCAGGTTTTCCTGATTCAGATGCCGTATCCATAACTGTGAGTGCAAAATAACCAGCTCTTCAGTGAAATTTGTGAGTTGCACATAAAGTCGTATTACAGAATTGGTAGACGTTTCAAGCAGTAAATAGACGAGACGTGCGGAAGCAGGTGTTCATTTTTGAATTTGAGGGAATACTTAAGCTTCGCCGTAAGGGTGCGACTCGATAGCTTTAGTGCGCTAATGCATATGCAGAATTAGTCCTTGTTAAACTTTTTAGGTCGCGACGAGTCCTCATACCTCATAGCATCGCTTAACCGTTGCGCCACTGCACTGGCAGGTGGCTGCTGCAACCACAGCCACCCGTAGGAATTGTGCGACCCGTGTTGCTCTTCCCGAGCAAACCGGCACAACCAATCATTAATTTTTACTGCTACCTGCCAGTGCAGGCTGTGATGGCGCCTCAAGGTTACGTGATCTAGGTGGCGGCGCGTTCTCCTCTCATTGGCTATAGCCGGCGCGACACTCCTCCGAAATTACCCAGGCTTACCCCCGTTGGCTGCAGCTGGCATGACGTTCTTCTGAACTTCCTCTAGCTAAGCTGAATAACTTAGTTAAGCTCGGATAATTTTGGAGCACAAGACAAGAGCAGAAGCCCAATCAATGTGAAACAGCAGTGGAAACATAAACAATCACACAGAACATTGACTTTGAAAAATGCAGTTGAGAGCAAATATTAGGTGCCAAGCGGCTCAGTTCAAAGCTACCTACGCTTGATTTCTCTACCGCGCCTCTGCCGATAAAACTAATCCTTTATAAAACATTAGTACGACAAAGTTAGAATATGCATCTGCAGTTTGGGATCCTAATATAATCACACTGATACACACACTAGAATCCATTCAAAATCGTGCAGCACGTTTCATCTTATCTAACTATTCCCGTTACGCCAGCATTACTTCTATGAAAAACACACTTGCATTACCAGACCTTTCTTCGCGCCGAAAGTGTTTTCGACTGTGTCTTTTCCACAGACTGTATCCCCATAACCCTCTGTTAAAGGATCATCTTTTCTCGAGCCCTTCGTACATTTCATCCCGTTCCGATCATATATTTAAAGTCGGGGTTTCATTTTCGAGAACAAAATTGTGTCATGATTCTTTTATTTCTAAAACCAGCGCTGACTGGAACGACCTTCCTCCCTAAATCGCTGCCATTGCAGATGTTGAGAACTTCAAGAAAACTGTGTTTTCTGCCATCATATAACTTGTGTTGTATAACTAGGCACTGTATTTTTTTGTACCATTCCTTTCTGCAATGCCTTCGGGCCCGGAAAGTATGTGAAATTAATAAATAGATGAGACCGAATTATCGTAGATCAAGGAACAACCTTCGCAGATTACTAGAGCCGACGACATTTTCTAAGAACACATTCTACTCTGTGAAATCGTGTGGTTGGTACAAACCCTCAGGTGGCGGCAGAGATTTTAAGAGGATGATAGGGGTTCAAACTCGCGCCGACTAAGAATAACACAATAAAACTTAATTTCTGATCTTGAACGGGAGCTAATTATTGTTTCGAGCACAAAGAATATGTAGCTCCAGCACAAAAGTTGAGCACATTTACGATCTTGACTACCGCTTGAAATCATGTACCTCCAAAAAGCAAAGACTGAGGCTTATTCACGAGGCAGGGAGATAACTCTGAGAATATTTTTTTATCTTTAAGTGCTGAAATGCGCTTTGCAAGTTGTTTACAAACAAGTCTTGTTGACTTTCATTAAATGCCACCATATAGACCTACGTTATAAAGAAAAGAGCTTATAGCTGTTTTTCCTTGATAAAGTTCCCGTCTAGGAGCGAGGACATACCTGGCTTGAATTTGAAGCCTGTAGATGATAACGGAACCTAAATAAACGAACTTTATTTGGCTTTTGCATTTCTGGATGCACAAATTTCGACAGTCGACATAAACTAGAGTTATGTTCGGCTTTCTAAAAGAGAGAAGGACGTTAGAGTTTCAAGGCTTCTCTTTTCTCAAGCAGAGACTTATGATCGAACTCGAAAGCATTCCCTCCAACCAATAGAATGTCCTTGCTGATATGGTGCCATAAAGTGAAAAGACAATCATTGTTGCAGACTTGTGGCATCGATGGCTCTAAAATGACTCTTTTTTCCATCTAAACAAAGCTCTTCGCAAGCCCTTTTATCATGGATAGCATACAAGGAAGCAAGTACAGTTATTTTTATGACCGTAGAAATATATTTTTCGAAACAAGCCTGCCTTAATCAGAACTGCTTTGTCGTTTGCTGTCCGTCCGGGACATGAGCTTGCAGCCGGGGGAAAAAAATGGGGTGTACAAAAGCTGTTAGACAGAAGGCGAAAAATTACAGCATCGATTCCAAAGTGACACACTTCTGCACCAAGGAACCGTACAGATCGGGAAAGCAGCGTAGTAATGCAGCGGTTGCTGGGAAATGTCGACAATGTTTCTTTCCCATTGGATTGAAAGTGAGCAGTAACGCCACTTTTCTTTTACTTTTGTTTCGCGATTTATCTCCGGAGATACCTCGCCCTTGATTGCGGTGTCCCAGAACGCGGAGTTCCTTACTTCTCCCTTAGTTTCTGTTTTCAATTTACGATCGTAATATCTGGGCATGTGGTCTTTCAGTAGAGCCGGTTCTGAATTGATGACGCTCTGTTTCTTGCCCGTTGGTAATGGAAAAATCCGACCGATTGGCCAAAGCCGTTTCCGCCTCTTCGTGTTTATCGATAAACTTTTTAAGGTTCCCTTTTCTTTGTAGTGAAAGGAGTCTGTAGAGTTCGTTGGATTTCGTGCAGCTGCCACAGAACAGACTACTACAGCGCTGTCTCATTTTTACCCTCAACTTCAATAAATTGCCTTCTAAGCTCTCAGTAAAGATTTCAGCGCACTGTACTAAAGGAGCTGCACGTGTTTCCAAAGTGCAGTGTAACCTTCACACAGTGATGAAAGCCGTGCTTGGCATTTGTAAAACGCGGATTTTCTTTGCATGTAATACTTTTAAACCCCACTCCTCTCTGCAATGCTTCGGCTATTGACGATATTGTAAATAAATAAATAAATGCAGCTTTCTGACTCTTTACGACATCAAATACCTTTAAAATAGCATATATATGTTAGTACTTGCAGCCATGTAGCAAGCAAGCCCGCTAGCAGTTGTAGTTTCTATATATTTAAGGGCATGCCTTAAAAAATCCGGCTTTCACACGAGGTTCGTACTCGATAACAACCGATGGAGTGCCTTACGATGGAGTATACTCTTGTCCCATAATCCACTCATTCTTCCAGAATCATCGCAATGAATCAAACCGCGTAAATCTGCGTTGCGAGCCGGAAGATTTAACTTTTCACTACCGCTCGGACCTTTTTTCTTTATTGCAAGCAAGTACATCCACCCTGACAGACTTAAAGTCCGTCTTAACCAGGTCGCATCCCGCAACCCGTCGTATGCAATCACACCAGCATCTTCCTCACACTTTGCCCCCACATCAAAATACCGTGAGGAACACGCATGCATCCAGGAAAGGGAGCCAGACAGTAGGTCGAACCAGCACAGAATTTATCTTCCGGCCCATAGCACACTGCTCTCTGAAGATGGAATTTGATGGACATGGCGGCTATGCACGGCGATCTGCCATGCGGCTCTTCCACAGTCTGAACAGTCCTATGAGCACCAAAAGAGCCCATGGCATGGAACCTTAGAACCTTTCATTGTAAGCAAATCATAGTATAGGGAGAAATCTCAATGTCCTTTTTAACAGTCCTTTGAAGAATTTCCCAAAAATAACATGGCATCACAATAAAACACAAAACAATGATCAATACGTTTCCGGCTCCTGGCGCAAGCGGTAGTTCAGAGACCTTGGCACAAAAGTCCTTTTTTCTTGAAACCACGTATTGACAGGTCGGCCTGACGTCTGCAGTTCAAAAAAGAAAGTCTGCGGCCACTGGAACACACAGCCGTTGGACACTCTTTAATACACTGTTGTCAGGCAGATGTTTTCAAGGATGCAGGAGAGATTGTGCTAGAAAAACTAGCCACCTTGTGCACACAATGCCTTGCAACCTCGAGCGTACCAGGAGCTTGGAGGAACGCTAACATTATCTTAATTCAAAAGAAAATTGACGTGAAAGACTTCAAGAATTACAGGCCGATTAGTTTACTGCCAGTTGCCTACAAGGTATTTACTAACATAATCGGTAATAGTCAGTACAACGCTAGACTTCAGTCAACCAAATGATCAGGCAGGCTTTGGTAAAGGATACTCCACAATAGACCATATTCACGCTACGAATCACGTGACAGCAAAATGAGCAGAATATAACCAACCCCGATATATAGCCTTCATTGATTACGAGAAAGCATTTGTCTAAGTGGAAACATCAGCTGTCATGCAGGCATTACGGAACCAGGGTGTATAAGAGGGTTGTGTGAAAATATTCGAAGATATTGATAACAGCTACCGTAGTCCTCCACAAACTCAGCAATAAGATTCTAACCAGAAACGATGTCAGGCAGGGAGACACAATCTCGCCAATGCTATTTGCCACCTGTTTACAGGAGGTATTACGGGGCCTGAAATGTGAAAAGTTGGGGACAAGAGGTAATGGAGAATACCTGAGTAATTTGCGATTCGCTGATGACATTGCCTTGCTAAGCCACTCAGGACAAGAACTGCAAAGCATGATCCATCAGTTAGACAGGCAGAGCAGAACGGTGGGGCTAAGAATTAAAATGCAGATAACTAAAGTAATGTTCAGCAGCCTAGCAAGGGAACAGATGTTAGCAATTGCTAGCGAGGTGCTGGAAGTAGTAAGAGAACATGTCTACTTAGGGCAGGTAGTGACCGCTGGTCCGGATCATGACAGGCAAATAACTAGAAGAACAAGAAGGGTGGAGCGCATATGGCAGGTTGTCTCACATCATGAATGGCAGTTTGCCATATCCTTCAACAGAAAAGTCTACAACAGCTGTTTCTTACCGGTACTCACCTATGGGGCAGAAACGTGGAAGCTAACAAAGAGGGTTAAGCTTAAGTTAAGGACAGCGGAGCGAGCTATGGAAAGAAAAATGATAAGTGTAACGCTAAGAGATCGGAAGCGGACAGAGTGGGTGAGGGAACAAGCCCGGGTTAATGATATGCTAGTCGAAATCAATATGAAGAAATGGGCGTGGGCAGGGCATGTAATGCGAACGCAAGATAATCGTTGGTCCTCGAGGGTAACGGAGTGGTTTCCAAGAGAAGGGAAACGTAGCAAGGGGCGGCAGAAAGTGAGGTGGGCGGATGAGATTAAGAAGTTTGTGGGGATACGGTGGCCACAACTAGCAAAGGACAAGGTTAATTGGAGAGACTTTGGAGAGGCCTTTGCCTTGCAGTGGGAGTAGTCAGGCTGATAATGATGATGATGTGTAGAATGGAAAGGTAAGGCTGCCAATGCATCGGTACAGCAAACAGCGTCTCAATCAAAACTTTTGTCATTTTTCTTCTAGGTAGACCGTATACAAATTCTAAGCAAAGCCATACAGTGCGGAAGTGGAGTGTGTCGGCGACTTTTTTGAGAAAACTTCACAAAGGCGGCCCCTCACTCCCGTGACCAGTGAGCGCAAGCAGAATTGGCCAATAAGCAGTTAAAAGTCTCTTCAACGCAGCTAAGAGGAAATGATGGCTTGCTGTTTTAAAGACAAACCTTGAAACAAGCTTATGAACAAACAACTGCTGAAGACCAGCAGCACCAGCCTCCAGAGGGAGAAAGAAATTGCCTCGACGCATGGCTCCACATTAAAGCCGCAAAAATTTTATGCACCGCCAAGACATTTTTCCACGCACAACACAACGCCTGCATGATATAGATAAACTTCTGAACCAATAAAATCGTGCAAACATGTGCTCGTGCAAATAGAGACAGCTCGCTGTCCATCTAGGCCTGGGTTTGTGGCATGAATATCGAGATCTGAGAATGCCAGTGAGCCCCAACATTACGACACTGTTGGAAAGGAACCTCCAAATACTGTAATTATTCGGAGTCTCACATGCTTCCGCAAAAAAATCTTTGTTTTTTACCCCAGTTACCTACCCAGAATTGCTTCGATTTATCAAGGTTAAGAGGCGCCCTCGAACTATCACGAAACTGCTCACCGACTCGTAAATCCTCGAGCACACTCTTTTTATCAGAGCAGAAAAGGGCAATGTTGCCACCGGCCTACCTCTCCCCCTTTCCTCGCATTAAAATTCCTTCTCTCTCTCGTTTTAGGTCTTGTGCCCTTATGGCGTATCATCTTCAAAAACACAGAAATTCGTGGGTTCTCAGTATCGCAAGGTTTCACTACCGCTGGAATGAAAGTCCGTGCATTTACACACACACACACACACACGCACGCACACACACACACACACACACACACACACACACACACACACACACACACACACACACACACACACACACACACACACACACGCACACACACGCACGCACGCACGCACACACACACACACACACACACACACGCACGCACACACACGCGCGCGCGCGCTTTGCTTTCATTTTGAGTTCGACGGCGACTTTATGTGCGCATTTCGCGAACTGCTATTTCTGAACTCCACAGCTTGCTGACAAGTTGGAGTTGAAACAACTCTGTAAAACGATGAAAGAGTGTAGACAACAGCTGCACTACGCAGATAATTTTGATAACGCTATTTCTTGTTGCAAGGTATGTTGAAGACTCGCCCTTCGTGAAAGAGAAAACTGCTCTGCTGTTCGACAAATCTTTTCAATAAACAAGATGTGTATCATCACTTGAGTACTCGTTCATGTTCAGCATTCGCATCGTGCTAGCACTGTAACATGAAGAATTTATACAAACGTTTCGCGGAAAATCGAGAGGGCTTACGGGATCTGAGAGAACGGTTTTCTAAGAACCGAAGCATTGCTCGTTTCTGCGAAGCATTTTTCCTTGTAAGTTGCCAGTTTTGAAAGAGCTCTTCCAAAATGTGAATGGAGCTCCTGATGGTGCAAAATTTTCTAACGCGACAGCGTGACACGCTCCGTTCTCCAGATAATCCTGTGTCGCCGTTGTCAGCGTCAACGTCGTCAGCAAAAAATTAGGAGCATAGCTTTGACAGGCGGTCTCCAGGGAACAACGAAAGAAGACAGGTGGGTCACTTAGGGCACGTGACCTTGCCGCGTCATCAGAACCTGCCCATCAGATGAAGAGAAAGCTGTCCACCTTGGTAGGTGGCAGTTAAATAATGATTCGTCGCACGAGAAGAGCAACCTGAGCAGCGCAAGCCCACTGCAGGGAGCATCCGGTATCGCAGATCATTGGCGCATCGCTGACCCGCTGCACAAATGTTCAAGGAAGGGTATGAGTACTCCCAAGGATCTCTGAATGTAAATTAGAGGATAACCACTTCCGCATCATCATCATCATCAGCCTGACTCCACCCACTGCAGGGCAAAGGCCTCTCCCATGTCTCTCCAATTAACCCTGTCCTTTGCCAGTTGCCCCGCAAACTTCTTAATCTCATCCGCCCACCTAACTTTATGCCGTCCCCTGCTACGTTTGCTTTCTCTTGGAAGCCACTCCGTTACCCTTTTGGACCAGCGGTTGTCTTGCCTTCGCATTTACATGCCCTGCCCAAGCCCACTTCCGCATGTACTGGCGTTAATCCACTAAAGCTATCTCGTCATACACGCAAGGTGGAGCTTAAGTACCCCCAGAATTTTTTCGTTCTTCTTCTTCTAATTTTTTTTTGTCTCGCTCGCTTTTCGTCTTCCTCTAGGCTTGCTTTACTTCTGTCCTAATGTTCAACCGCTCTGCTCTATTTTTTCCTCCTGTTCTTCTTTTCCTTCTTATTCGTAAGCTATATTCCTATTCGATGAATCATCACTCGTACGTTCGAAATGCCTCTGTAGCCCTCTCCTCCTCCGCGTTACCTGAATCCTACTTTTTATAGTTAAAATATATTTTTGTCGCTAGTGCGGCCTGCATAAGGCATGGTGAATATGTTCAGCATTAATAGCCACAAATTTTCAATATAGGAAGATTGTAAGGTACTGTTATGGTAATACATTTATTTTAGGATATGGACTTTCTTCCCATGCGTAGCGAAATCTGGATTTTAAGGTTTTTCGATAGCTCGCATCGAACACTTAATATAGCGATGCACACAGCATGCACGTTGCAGGCAGGGTAGCCGTGGATTAGATCCCGGTGCCGGCACAACTTTATGCCAGCAAATGGAGAAACGAAGTGTGTGTAATCGAAAAATCAGGTCCAAGCTTAGGCCATGCAAAGCCTTTGTAATCATGATGCAGCAACTCCAGAAAGGATTACTAAGTTTAAAAAAAGGAAACGTTCCTCTTCAAATGAGTGTCCTACCATTAAACGACAAGTTAAAAACGCGAAAGTTACAAATTGGATTAATTCAGTGGAAAAGAAGCATTGTGTAGAACATAATCAATACTGGAAAAGGCCCTAGTGCAGTAGATAGCGACCATATCATCCATGATTTTAATTATTGAACCGTGCCCTATATTTCCAGCAGACGCCCAGCAACTGATCAAGGTGATTGCCACACCTGAAACACAGCAAAATGTGCTAAGAATCTTCGGAGCAGGAATGCCCGCTATAAAACCATTATCTTGGAAATGAACGTTAATGAGTGTGGTTAAAAGGTTGCGTTTTATGAATGATCGTGCAATAAATACGGCGTCACAGCGCATGGTGACACTAAAAGGACAATCGAGCCATATACAGTGTTTAACACCAACCATGTATCCTACTTTTGAAGACTAACGGAGCGGCCACAAATAAAGGAAGTTTTTTTATAAACAAGAATACAAATGGCAGCTTTCTGAAACGCTTCAAAATTTGTGAGAGTCGCAATGGTAATTATAAGATGTCATAAGACGGGCGTCTTAATGTTTATTTGGGCCTAACCATGAATACCCAGTCATGGTCACGAAATAGTAGCAGAGTTTCATGAAAACGCCGAATCAACAGAGTGATGACTGTTGTCATGCTAGTAATGATGAAGAAACTACAAAGCTATGACAAACATTATGGTATGTGTTCCACAAAAAACAGTGAACATCATTTGTTACAACTTAGAGAAACTAAGTGCCTCACTATTACAAGCGTCTTACCCCGCAAAGAAAAGCAGATAAAATGGAGATAAAGCAAGGAATGAGACTACTAACTTAAGGGGACGCTTAAGTAAATTTAAGAGTGGAATGCGATAACATCATAACGGGCGTTGCCCGTATATGTTCCTGTATCTGTGTAAGTTCTTGCACCGCATGCACAGTCTGGTATCTCTCAGCGTATAATTATTCTCACACAAGTAACCATGCACTGAGTATCTTCGTCGAATGCCTCTTTATACTTCTCTGCCTTCGTAAATGTCAGTGGCCCAGACACCCTCACCATCTTCGATCAAACCAGTTTCAACCTGCTAGTGTCGCCCTTTCCAGGTTGCTCGGGGAAGGGCGAGACCAGAGCGTTGGTCATGTGGTGTTGTGATATCATTGCCCTCACAGCCATTGAGCAACTTTTGTAAAACAGGCTGCAAATAGCAAGATGTGAAGTGTACCAGAATGCAGGTTTCTCAAACCACAGGCAGGTTTTGAGGGCAACCCAAGGTCTTATATGTTGACGACTCCACCCTCTCGACTAATCAGGAACTCTTGTGAGTGATAAACTGGAAACCTGCTCATGCGAAGTGCAATGCTATTGAGTTAAAATAAACTACACTACATATCGCACGCCTATCGCACCATCATGCAAGAATGTAGAGGTGCATGGAAAAGTTGCAGTTTCTTGACCATAGAAAAACGAGTCCAGGTTGACAAATGCGGAGCAATCATGACGTAACTGTAATAAAAAAACAGAAATAAAAATGGGTACATTATATAATGCTAACATCATATAGGAGATGGTTGATTAAGGTAATGGAGCAGCTTCCAAAAGAAGGGAAATGTAGCGGTGGTGCGATGAAGACAAGTGGGCAGATCGGACTAGGCAGCTCAAGGTCACTGCTGGCCTAGGGCACAGTTTAATAAAAATCATCGCGAGAGGCTTCTGACCCTTAGTTGACGTTTCTGGTGTGATGGGGATGGTGTGGCAAGCCGTCACAGATAACATATGGTAAACGTGACGCCATTGGGAGCAGGACAAGAAAGCACTGCGGAGAGAGGAATCTAAAGGAAAAAAAATCAACGCGGGTCAAAGACACTGCTCGCGCAAAAGCGCAGCATTACAGAGGGAAACTTTACGTACTTGGAATGCCCTTTAAGAGCGACATAAAATCTCGAGACGCAACTCTAGAATCGAAAACATCAACAACGCCAAAACGCCGGCAATGCATCAGAAAATTTTTCGTTGGACCTTTTGGAGCGGGCTTTTTGGTGAAAAGATCCAAGCATGAGCCCCTGGAGCATTCTAAAACCTGGTCGGAATGCTTCGCTTCGGAGGGTGGCTTACGCGGCAGTTTTATTATTGCTCCCAGAAGGCGTTCGCCCGGCAAAACGACATGCACAGGTTGGCAAGAGAAGCGGCTCCTGTACTGGCCAAGCGCTAGACTGCCAGGACAAACACTGCGCTTAGAACAAATATACTCTGTTGATGGTTTTTTCGAACAAAAAGATATGGTTTCAGAATTGGCGAATTGTGGTATATGTGCAGTATAGGAACAAACTCGCCAAAAGGCTTGCGCAAATAGCGAGTGCTTCTACCATGCGAAAACAGCGAGTGCTTGAACCGCGCGCAAATAGCGAATGCTTGTACCACAAATAATGACACGCACAGACACTCACTCGTAGAAGATATCACGGAGCGAAAGAAAATTTACAGGAAACCGTTAGACCCTTAATGTCAAATATCGCAAATTGAAAATGAAATTATTTTCTTCATGAAGCACATTTTCTTCGCGTTTTCAGAAGATCACATTAGAAGTGCAATAATGACCGCCGAGTGTGGCAGTTGTGGCAGAAAAAGCACAATTCTGTAGTTGCTGCCGGATAGCATAGGCGCATGTCTTCATATCTTCTTCTCAGCATATCTTCTTTTCCCACATCATGCATATGTTCTTGTTCTAGGATATCTTCTTTTCCCACATCATGAACCATCTGAACCTAAATAACTTATTCTCGAGAACCAGCCCGGATTCCGGCAAAACCGATCATGCCAGTCACAAATCTTTGAGCTTGTGACTGACCTCCATCAATCCCTACACATGTCTCATCTCACAGACGCCATTTTCATTGACTTTACAAAAGCTTTTGACCGTGTTGCCCACAAACGCCTACTGCTAAGGATCCGAAATTTACAGCTCGACGACAAAACAACTACAAGGATCGAGAAATTCCTAACCGATCGTTACCAGTCGGTCAAAATTGAGAACCTCATTTCTAAACCCACTCGCATATTATCCGGTGTTCCGCAGGGCTCAGTATTAGGGCCTTTACTTTTTCTAATTTAAATAAACGACATAGCCTCTAATATTACTTCATCAATACGGCTTTTCGCAGATGACTGCGTAATATGCAGGCAGATAACCACCCCGACTGATGCACTGGCTCTCCAATCAGATCTAACAGAACTAACTGAATGGTGTTCAACGTGGCAGATGGATATTAATGTCAGTAAAACTAAGCGTGTAAGATTCTCCAGCGTAGCAGAAACATCACAGAATAATTACCGGTTAAATAATAGTGGAATTGACTCCGTGTCGTGTATAAAATATCTGGGAGTGTTTTTCAGTCAGAACTTAACCTGGGATGCTCACATTGAATACATAACTAATAAAGCCTTTAAAAAAATTAGTCTCTTGAAACGCCGTTTACCACTTGCGAACGCTGAAACACGGCACAGCGCTTATACAACGCTTATCAGGTCATCTGTTGAATACGCTTCTGTTATATGGAACCACTCCCACGCGATTCTTACAAATGCTCTAGAAGCAGTACAAAATAAAGCCGTCAGATTCATACTGTCATCCTACTCACGTCATCAAAGCGTATCAGCAATGAAGTAAGCCATGAATCTTCAACCTCTTGCTGCACGTAGAAAGTTCGCCCGGTTGTCATTATTTCACACCTTATTCTATAGCGAAACGCCATTCTCCCGAAATCATATCTTTCCTGCACCTCATTGTTCAGCTCGCCTGGATCATGCGCATAAGGTACGTCCGATTTTCGCTCGCACACTAAAATATCAGAAGTCACCGCTGGTTTTGTCAATAAATGAATGGAACTCATTGCCATCCAGCATTGTCGGCCATACTGAATTATCATCTTTTCAAACAGCTTTACTAACATTTTTGAACACAGAAAATGCGTCATAGAGTGTAGATGATTTACCGTGTCCGTGAATTTTTGGTGGTCCTTTTTTGCTTTGCCATTTCTTGTGTGCTGAACAGTTCCGGAGCCTCTTTTGTGTGCCATTGTATTTTTAGTTACTTATTTTGCCCTAATTATTACTCACTTGTTTGAACGTGTTGAATTTTGCGGTTTCAATGTGTTATACTGCAATTAATAAAATGTTACCCAAACTCTGCCTTCTGTATATTTACCATCATTTGTTATGAGTTGATTTGTTATGTGTGCTTTCTTTTAATCATTCCGTCCCTATGTAATGCCCTCTTCTGGGTCTTTAGGGTAAATAAATAAATAAAATAAATAAATAAATAAATAAATGATGCTATCTGACAAGATAGCATTGCTGAAAAGCAAGTTCTGACATCAATAAATTATTTAAAGGTACTTTATCTGCTTGACTTCAGGTCGCCATCGACGTCGGAACAGGCAGTAACAACTAATGCACAGGGATTTTACGATGTGACGCGAGATATTTTCGTTAATAGAATTTGCATTTAGATTTTATGTTAATCAAATTCTTAGTCCTTACAGTACAATTATTCTTTTTGTTCAAAATAATACTGAGGAATGAAAAGGTTTTTGCTAGCCCCGGCATCTTTTATTGGTGCTGGAAGGACCTAAGTTGCGGCAGCGGAAAAAAGGGATAGCTAGCATAGTGGAGAAATTAAATGATAAAAGTGTGGGAACTGCCTGAAGGGATAGGGGGAGATGGGTCAGAAACTATATACAAGTGTTCTATTTTCTCGTAGCATCTTTGAATTCATTTGCATTTTTTAGTTTGATTCCGCCACCGCTTTTTCGTCTATGGACTTGGAAGATTAGGAGCGTTCCTGATCTTAACGGAGCCCGCAAGGTGCCCAATCGCCGTCGATCCGCTAGGGGTGCTGTGGGGTGAAGGCATTTTTGCGAAGTACGGTTATACTGCTGCCAGCAGTAATTAAAAGACCAGTTGACCTTCTGCCCTAAGACACCGTTTCCTCCTTGCGACGTAGCATATAAATGGACAATAAGCGTAACACGTAGTGCTCTTGGAAGTATACGTCACGACGCCATGGGGTGCATGTGGATGAAAGAGCGCACAGCCTCAAAGGAGGGAGCAGGAAACCGTTACGGTTTTTGTGGAACTTTTTTGGGAAACATCTTCTAGCTTTCCGTTTTTCGCGTGAAACTGGACTATTGTTTTCATTGGGAACAGAAGATCACCCTCCCTAAAGACTGATTACTCGAAGAAGCAAAATTTTTATTCATTTACGTTACGCGTGAAAGCTATGAAAGTTGAAAAACAGTGCAAGTGAAGTCGCATATGCCGACTGCCAATTCATTCAAAACTTCTTCCAAAAGACAGCGAAACCTCTTTTGTAAAAAAAAAAAACGAGTCAGCTTGGGTGCGTTGGATTGGAACTTTTTTAGTGCACTGCGTATAAAAAGAAAATTTTAATTGAAGCCATCTAGTGCTCTTCGGTGTCATTAGGCACCGAAGAGCACCATAAATTATTTATGGCATAATTAATTTATGGCATTCTCATCGCCATAAATTAAAGTGCATAGATGATCATCTGTTAAGAGCATATGAACAGCCGCGTGTCTCATAATTAACCATCCTATAGTCGGGTGCTAGAAGCACCATTTTAAAAGCACCGAACTTTTAGCAGAAGCATTAAACCTGTTGCCTGCCAGTGGCGTTAAAGTCGAGCCGTCGAGTGTAATAATGGCGGTCAGCGGAGAGCTTGAGAGGTATTTAAATTAAGAAGCGTAAAAGAGAGTCGCCTTGTACCGCGAATAGCCAGTGCATATGCGTGCATATGCACTGTGAAACAGTGCATATTCGCGATGTTTGCGCGATAAGAATTTTCTAAAATCGAGCCGCACTTTTCCTTGTTCAGACCTCGGTCTGTTGCTCAAGACGATGAGCGATAATATCATGGGAGCCTCTTCTTTTCCGCCTTGAATCGCGGAAGACATAAGCCCGCCCTGCCGATATTCAAGGGAACTTAGTCGGGTAGTTTGGTGCATGTTGATGGAAACCACAGAACAGCGCTGAGAGAACGGATGGAAGGGAAGTACTTAGACACACGCCGTGACTAGCTACCAAATTGTTTATTGCGACAAGGGAAAAAGCAATATAACGCGAACATGGCGTGCCGATACACAAATGATCAAACATCAGTCGGGGAGTGTTGACAATGAAGGTGGTATTAAACTGCGTCACTGATTAAGAAAAGCAACCACTTATTGACGAAGCGTAGCTTGTTGGGCCAGTTGGTGCAGGTTACTAAGGAATAGAAAAACCAACAAAACAGGACAAGCTCGCACGGCGAAGAAATACACATGGACAGTGCTGGAACACAAAAGAATATTTTATTTCCTGAAAGTCTCTAGCAGAGCAAGGCGCACGTGCGCATAAGCAGACCCACGCCTATATAGGAAAAGATAAAAATGAAGTTATCGGTTGATGAAGTTTTCTTGCACGCGAAAACTAAGCCCCACTCGTATACTGAAACTCTCTACACGAAAATTTTACCGAAGTGTCGCTGACACAATCACAGCCTAGCTTCTTAATCTTAAATGCTTCCAATATCCCCCGCTGTATCTGCGTGTTTCCGGGGCCGATGACTCTCACCTTATTGAACAAGGAAGTGCAGTTCTGACACATGTTACAATGCTTTTGTAGATTAGCTGTGTTACCTGGCTGCAGTGACGTGCCACTGCAGTGACGTGGCTGCAGTGACATGTCCGACAGGATAACTTCTCTGAACAAGTCTGTCACCTGCGGTCAGCAGGCTACACTGAGCAGGTCCTGATCTTTGTTGCAGAATCACTTTCACGTAAGCTTAAGTTACAGCACATACCGCAAAATGAAGATGTGACGGCCCATGAAATCAGACCCGCTGTATTTCCTTATATGCACAAAGTCTCGAATAATATCAAAAAGGTGGCAGTCAAATACGGAGTGAACGCTGTCTTTTCAGCACCGACAATATTTTCGTCTTTGTGTGCCCGTACCTCTGCCAAGGAGAGTATAAGAAACCTATGTAAAACGAAACACCAAACTACGTTCACCAGATGCACTACTAATGTTGTGTACTTTCTCCCCCTGTAACGTGGGAAAGCTTATATCGACCAGACGAGTCAATGCATTAATGACAGATAAAAGACAGCACCGCACGTCATTGCAGCCAGATAACACAGGAAATCCACCAAAGCATTGTAACACGTGTCAGAACTGCGCTCCCTTGTCCAATAAGGTGAGATTCATCAGCCGCGGAAAGACAGAGATAGAGCGGGAGATATCGGAAGCATTTAAAATTAAGAAGTTAGGCTCTGATTGCGTCAGCGACACTTGGGTAAATTTTTCATGTAAAGAGTTTCAGTATATGAGTGGAACTTAGTTTTCACGTGCAAGAAAACTTCATCAACCAATAACTTGATTTTTATCTTTTCCTATGTAGGCATGGATCTGCTTATGCGCATATGTGCGCCCTGCTCTGCTCGAGACTTTCAGGAAATAAAATATTCAGTTGTGTTCCAGCACTGTCCTTGTGTATTTGTTCGCCGTGAGAACGCGTCCAGGTTTGCTGGTTTTTCTATTCCTTTACAACCCCTTATTGGAACAGAATTGTGAAAATAAACTGATTCTGCTTCTGAACCGCTGACGGCTGGCTGATACACGTGTCACCGCAGTTGTGTGAGTTAAAAACCTCTCAGATAAGCGGTGAGATATGGTCCTTAAATTTTGCGTTGAAGGTGGTCTTATTTAGAAACTATTGATAGTCTTTGAACTTCGTAAAATTTAAATTTAAAATGTAAATTCAGCCAGACACAATTCCTTTCTGTGTTTGTGGTGACATTCGCATTTATTGGTTTTACTACGAATCTTGGTTTCGGTGATGTTGAAACACTTGCTGGCGTACTGTGGGCCACCTGCAGGTAATACAAGCAGAGAGGTCTGGAAAATAACCTGCCCTAAAGCAAGGCAGAGAAGCAGAACAACGTGATCATATCTTTACCGACGGAGACTGAAACAAGAACGTCTAAACGACCTCTGAGCCCTACCTCCGCACCTCGAAGTCCTTCGACGACAACCGAACAATGAATATGCTGTCTGCTTGCTCTCATGAGTGTAGTCATAGTATTCTATAGAAACATACACGGTGCAAGAACAGACAGTTGTGTCACTGCCGCCAGGCCTGCGACAGGCGAAGCCAGCGGTCCTCTTCCATGCTGCGCATCCGACGATCAAACAACGCTCAACAGCGTTTCCTATTGCAGTCCTATATTTGGAAACTCGGAGCTAAACGCGACTTCAATTTCAAAATGCAGGACGACCTCCTCTGACCGGGCAACTTCCAAAGTGCCTCCGATAGGAGTACAATGACAGTTTGAAACTTGATTCCATTGTAGGGAGCTTGAAAAAAGAAGTGGAAAGCAGGCAGACTAAGCTAGAGTGTTGTTTTTCTTTACACTAAAGGCAGCAGGACTATTTTCTTTTGTGCGTTTTTGTTGTATAGCTCTCTCCTGCCTTTTAACTTCCGTCTTTCGTTGTCTGCAAAGCGCGGCTAGCGCGTCATCTTCCGGCCACAGCATATGCTCTTTGGAGTCATTCGTTTTATTTATGCGTTCTGATTTGCCGTAATCTAGATACTTGCCCTTCGGTGAAGTGTAATGTTTTTTTACCGGTCCAGGCAGTAGCGTTCACATGTCAAGACATGGAGATGGAAAAATTTCGTGACTTGCTGTCATTCACTCTGGCAGTGATTTTCTATGCTTCATGACTACGGGCTTTTTGCTCATGTCCAATTTCTGCGTTCAGTTTTAATACAGCAAAGGACAACGTGTTGCGCTGGCCTCGTATTTTGTACCCGAAAATTGCTGGTGCTAATATTAAAGGCTGAAGAAAGTGATTTCAAGGAGTAGGAAAAGATAGGCGCTTTTGAAGGAGTAGGTGAAGATCGGCGTTTAGGCGTATTCTTTTCAGGCGTGCCATGATTGTTAGGTCACCAAAATATTAAAGGTGCTTAAATATCGCAGCGCTCTCTTAAATATCTCTCAAATATGCTGAAATATCGCAGCGGGCAGAGACGCTACGGCTCTTGCAGTGATAAATAACTGGCTATCTTAGAGGAGATCTTACCACTTAATTACCCTATTTTATCAGCATTTTCTCTCTCTTGCTTGGTAAATAGATCTGAATACGGGATTGGATATATAATACCCGAACAAAATTGATGTTGCACTTTTCGAGTAGTTCTAGGACGGCACGAAGAAAAAAAAATGTATCCTTATGGACGCTAAACAATTGTTGTGAGTTCTGTGATAAGTCGTTTTGTCACATACAAAAAACGAAAAACGAGCAGAGATATTCTTTGTGTTTAACAGCGTCAGTTTTGTTTCTTAGCACAGTGCTTTGGTGAAAAAATGCAAAAAGGTCTCCGCGCATACAGCAACGCCCATAGCGTAGTCGCAACTAACCCAGAGCCCATCCCACCAAACTAAGCCATTACTGATCACCGCTTTCCTTCCGAGCGATAAAAAATTCGCTATATGCGCTGTATTACGCGATAAATGTGGTTAATATCCGCCTTGTTGAGCTCACGTTGTAACTGTCGTTTGTTTCGTTATACCTTAACATGTAAAGAAAGCAGCATTCATGGCAACCACAACGAGAGATCGCCTCCACCTGTCGCCGACCGAGTGTAGTTTTTGCGGAAGAAGCGCGGTTTTATTCCTTATTACACAGTGAAAACGCTCACAGAAATTTTTTATAGAAAGTGCGAAGGAAAACGGCCATACGCATTTTAATGCGAAAGTAGTGCTACGCTATGTCGGTAAGGTCGTGCCACCAAAGCGTGTCCGCAGTAGTTGTGCCGTTCTTAGGAGAGGTGAGATGAAAGGAACGTTGTAATCGATAGAGAACGATTAAGGATGATTCTCAAAAAATTTTGATTTTGATATAACAATTAAATAATTAGAGCCAAAAATGTCGAAAAACCAACGAAATAGCGCGGAAGTCGATATAGTGAGTGGACGGCAAAACCGCCGTGGACGAAACAATAGAGGAAAAATAGAGAAAAGAGTGAAAAAGTTTAAAAGGAATTGAAATGGGTTTTAAGAGTGATAATTATTCGAAGAAAAAGTTTGCTTCACAAAGAATAATTAATTAATTAATTAATCAGAATCAAAAGTCGTTGGAAGATTGAATACGAATGACGGGGCTGAAATACGTGGACAGAAAAGCAGCAACAGCGCCAAATTCGAAAAAAAAATGCAAGGTATCATTGAAAATAAATAGCTAATGGAAGTGCTTATGAAAGTCAATACGAGGCTAATTAAGAGCAATGAGGGACAATAAATATCAAAGATAGGCGCTGAGTATCAAAGAGAGGCAAGGAGACACAACGAGTGCCGTGGAGGTCAGTGCTATCGCATTCTCCCAATGCGGGTTGCCGCAGTGATCTCTAACGTTTTTGACTGTCAGTAAATTTTGAAAATTCATAATTACCTATATAGCATCAAATATACCATCAATGATACATATTGCAAAATAAGGTAACGAAACAGATTAACTTTATTCGATTCAGTAATATTCTACACAGTTAAATGAAAAAAAAAACTTGCAGATCCTCACGAATGAAAGGAAAAAAAGGCAAAATAACGATTGTGCAATCCTTATCGACATTGAAATTATTGATTTTCAGCGCATAACAGAAAATTATGTAAAGATGACCTATTACAGGAATAAAATTGCGCGAGGAGATTGGAGAAAAAAACGAAAGAAACGTGAGAACAGCGTTCTGTCCTCTCCTCACGTCTCTTTCGTTTTCTTCTTCAATCCCTTTTGTGCAATTTTATTCCTTTAATTGCTGTTGTGAACCAACTCGCCCAGACGAAAGTGCTTATTGAAATATGAGCTGCCTGCGATGCACTCTCATTGAAGTGTTGCTCATGGCGGAAAAAAAATGCTTAAAATTGATGCATTGGACACAAGATGACATTGGGAATGCTCACCACAGGTACGCAGGCGTCCTTACACGCCAAAACCCCAAACACGAATTCTTCATCCAGAAGCCTCCCTTTTGATCTCTGCTCCACTCTTCCTATCTTGTCGTGCTGTACAAAATACTCTTGCTCTGATTCCCACGCGCACTTAACCCCTCCCTCATGGCTTAACCACATTGGAGGAGTTGGAAGGATAAGGACCGGGTCGGCCCTTATCCCGTCGGTGACGCTCTGATGGGGCTCCTCGGAAGCTTCAGTGCTCAGCACATGCTGCTACTGTTCCACACTGGCCGATAATATGGATCATCGCCACCTTTAGTGGACATGCGCAGCAACGCAGGACTCAAGAAGAGGACGATCACTTGAAGTGGGACTGACGGCTGTAAGGTAGGAGCACGTGTCCATGTGGCGAACGTACAACGCTAAGAGCCTAAGCCAGCTAAGGATTCTTGTTATCTAGAATAATGGTCTGTGTAAGTGTTCGTACACAATTTTCAGGCTCACAAACTTGCCTCTGTTCCAAAATATCATTACAATGAAAACAGCAGAAGACATAAATAAATATCACCTCTCATTTAACTGAGTTAAAAATAGAAGGACACGGCAAAAATGACGCGTAACTCCAAATAAACTTTTTTGTTACAGCTATTCCCAAGAACATTATTCGAAGACAAGCCCATGTTAGCCTTAATAACGATTTTTTTTTACCTCAGAGTGCGTTGCAAGTTACACAGCACAAACATTTTGGATATAAACTGCCGTTTGTGGGCTTAATTTCTCATCTCCAGTAGTGTTAAGCTTAACTTAAGGTTTTACCGCTATTTACTTCTTACGCTGAAAATAAATAAGAGTTTTTGACTATTAAAAAAGTAGAGTACTTTTCTTGTCACACTACGATAATAAACGGGGAACATTAGAAGCCTCGTTTTTATTTGTTTTTGTTTGTATTTTTCGTTTTATTTGTTTTTATTTTTTCAGTTTTTTAAATTTTTTTCTGGCATAGAACCACCACCTCTCAACCTTTTCCCTGGATTTCTTTTCCACGTCGATGTTCTGAGGAAGAAGAGCAGGAAGAGGAAAAGCTTTTTAAGGCCAGCACTAAGGCCTAGTGAAGAAGAGAACTTGCTCCGCCAAGGCCCGCTGATAATCTGCAGAGCCCGAGTAACGCCAAGTACTCCAGGAATGTGGGGGTGGGTTAGGAAACTAAACTGATGTAATGGCAGTGTTATATGATAGGGAATGTGTTCTGTGTATGTCTTGATCTCTGGGCAGTTGGGACAGTGAACTGTGCCGTGACGTCCGAAGTTGTCCAGCCCGAGTGGGAGGAGGAGAGTGTTAGTTTGAACTTTGCGAAAGACGTTTGCCTGTTCTGTGCACGAACGTGCGCTCTTTCCATGCTGAGACGCGCGCTAACGCTAGCATGTACTCTGGTGTCTTTGCAGCTATCCGAGCTGCGCGGACTCCCTGAACTATTAACGCGTCTAGCGTCTCCTTGGCACCATTGCTTCCCTTAATAGCAGACCCTGCTTCTGTAGTGAATTTACGCGAAATATAGGACGCTTGACGCAACACGAAAAAGACATGATCATGCGGGGTTCCTCTGGTGTTAGGCGTTTTCTTCCGTTCATTATTTACTGTACAACTGCTGCTCCGGAGTTATGTCGCTAAACACGTGGTTTTCTGTAACTTCATTTGGGGCTGTGCTAGACGGAGAAAGAGACACGCGCTGCTCTGTAACTAAGGCGTGGCTGCCGAGCGATGCACGGCCTTCTGGAGCCAATTCCACACTTGGCCTTTACGTTGCTTTCTGGTACATTGCTGTGAATCAGTCAAGGGAGCTCTTATTCCCACATGCACTTTCTTTTTCTTTTTATTTCCTTCTTTCTGCCTTTATTTCTTTCTTCCTTTTTCTTTCTTTCTTCCTTCGTTTCTTTCCTTCTTTCTTCTTCTTTCTTTCCTTTTTTCTTCCTTTTTCTTTCTTTCCTTCTTCCTTTTCATTCCTTTCTTCCTTTCTTTGTCCAAGACATTCGTTACAGAAATGCCTTGGGGCACGCGACTAAAGGTAATAGACGTTCGTTACGGGAAACGCCCCCCTTGTCTGCTGTGGACATATAACCACAACATAATTTAAGACAATAATACGATAAAAGAAGCATCATGATAAACTGGTCCACCTTCCTCCGGTAGACACAATACGTCAACTAGTGGCGCTAACGGTGGCCAGATTCCGAACATGAAGTGGCCCCTTGATATCTTGCTTCTACGTTGCTCCCTACGAGAGCTTTTCTTTCATAGAACGCCATCTTTTACGCTGCCCTTTTGGGTATCCTATCACCTAAAGCAGGAAACAACAGCCGTAAGTGAGATAGCCAACGAGATAGAAAATATCGTGCAGCTAACAAGAAGAGATAGTCAGGTACTGAAACAACAGGTGACGTGCGTCTATCACTGGGTGTTAGCAAGAATCGTAAAATTTAAGGACAGTGCAATGAATGCATTCGCAGCCAAATGTTTCTGCGCAGATTTCAACCAAAATGTTGCCTGAGGTGGGCAAAAACAGCCCGCCTTTCTGTGAAAGCTTCGATAGAAAAGGTATTATATACTGCAGACAGGAGTAGGAAGACCCATAAACACCAGTGCCCAGCCGATACTGATGTCAGCGCGAATTCGTGCCAGACGGGTGGTAGGGAAGCTACCTGGAGTGGCCTATCTTCGTCATGAAAACTGTATCATGCAGAAAAGAATACCTCATACCCGAGTGGTATTGGAAGCACTGCAGGTGGACTAAGGGCAGCTTCGTATCCTGGTCAAAGGTAGGAAACTCAAGCTAGTTTGGGTTTCATATACTTCAGTGCATCCTGGTGACTGAAAAAGAGCAGATGGCTAAAACTGAATAACTCATGAGCATGCATGCAGTGCCGTATATAGCAACCGGTCAACTCAATTTTCCCAGGCTGGGTAGCCAGTCGGCTACACATGATTGTGATTTCCACACTTCCAAAATCTATGTTCATTCTCCCTAGAAATACATGAGTGTTTGTTCATATTTGCCTGTTGAGAGAAATTTGCGCCTGACAAGGAGTTGCAGGAAGATCGGCCAGGTTGCTGGTGTCATGATTTAAAGAATGTCTCTGTAGATTTTGTAGCGTGTTGTCGAAGTATAGCAAGAAAGAGAAAAAAATCGTGTGCGAACTATCTGACGAGCTTCACTGTATTAGCAGTCGGTGGCTCGAATCGCACGCTGGCATGCAGTTTTTTTTTCTGGGAAGCATCGTTAGCATGACAACAATTAGACGCTATAGTTGTCTTTCCTCTCGCCGCTATGGGAAGAATGGGCCCTGACGTCTGAATTAGCTCGATAATAGTGTGCATGGAAGTTTCCCACAGCTATGCCAGTCAATCAGGCAAATCAGCCACCGCTGCGCCTTCATCGCGCTACGTTCGTGTAGAGGAATCATTAAATTTTAAGCATCCGCTCTCCTTAAGTCGTCAGGAGCGCTAAAGTAGTTGGAAACGAAATTAACCGGAGTTTACTAAACGCGACGAATATATCAAGCGTCCTCTCATTCTTTGATGGGCACCCCTCACCGTCGACATGGGTGCAATCGATGGAACAAACAAGCAGCACAGCGGAGGATAACAGTCCACAGACCGTCATCGCCCGTTCGGCTCTACGCCTAGCTCGTCATTAAATTGGTTTTTGAGGAAAGGAATTGTATTTGTCTCGCATATCTTGGTGGACACCTGGACCTCGCCGTAAGGGAAGCGAGGAAGATGAGATTGAACTAAGACACCGTATTCACTAGACGCACCTTTGTTCATTCCAAACCATCGAGCTGGCATGGCGGAGTGGTTAGCGTGCTCGTCTCGCACTCCGGAGACCCTGGTTCGGTTCCCCAACTCGACCAATTTCCTACTCGGTTTTATTTATTGATTTGGCCTGACTAGAAGCGTTAATTAGGCTAATTGGGTAATTAAGCAATTAACTAAGCTCAGTCCCACTTACTTGGAGCATCACTATACGATCCCTTTAATTAGTTGTATGGTTACTAGCTAAAGTACAATTGGCCCCGTTTGAAATTCGCGCACTGTGACGTCACGACCGTTTCGACCGATTGAAAAGCGTGACATTTCTGTCGACAACTCCTGCTTACAACGATGAGGCATTAAAGGCTTCCGCCTTATAAGTAGGGAGAAAGCGAAGGGAGCGAGAGGCGGAAAGCGGAGGAAGATTGTACAGCTCCAGCCAGAATACCAGCTCCGCGGCATCGACTCGCTAAGAAATTGCGCCAGAGTGCGCACGCCGTCCTCCGAAAAGAGGCTCAGCGGCAAAGAACTGCCCAAAAAGAAACCCAGAGGAGCTTGCGTTTGGCATTGCGTTTTCCATATGTGGCCACTTACGGTTCAAATACCGCAGCATCTGCGTTCAAAATTCCCACCACCGATCAGCTTTTTAGTCGTTCTATTTATGTCGTATTTTTCCTATCCTTGTAAATAAGGGCTTAGCTGTCGACTGGGCTACTCAATATCTTTTGAGAATTGGTAGCTTCAGTTTTCTATATACCATACTTTGTTAAGAGCATCCGAAGTCTGATGGGGCGGGAGCCTTCCGCACCACTGTAAAATTGGTGATGCCCAACTTTGCATACCCGCTAAAGAAATGCAACAAATAAGGCATCTCTTTGAACATCAAGCACAGACACCGCCGTATAATTTCTTTAGATGCAGCTTTAGCGCTCTCTTCGGGCACGGTGCTTGTATATAAGCTATAATTCGGAGACTTATCGCTCTCCATGGCAGGAAGATAGTGACATTTCCTGTGGCATGCTGCCCCCTGACCAGCATTGTTTTTGGGTGGCAGGTGGTGGCGGGAGCCGTAAGGTCCGACACAATCATGGTCAGCTTAAACAATATGTACTCCCCAGGCAACCAATTCGGGGCTTTCCATTTAACGGGAATTCTGTGCATGTTACTATGGTTACTGCAGTCAAGATAGTCAGGGTCCCCCCCCTGCATAGCTTTGTAGCTTTGTTCGAGAGGGTAGAATGTTGAGAATAAGTAAAACGAAAACTATACAAGGTGTCATTATAAGGAGTCAATACCTCACAGATGTGCCAAACTGTGCTCTGGAATATCTAGAATAGCTTATCGACAGGTTTAATTAAAGACGATCATTGTTCTTTTATTATAGGCCTCCCTTCTCTCGTCGCGAGAACAAGGGCATTATGTTTATGCTGCAAATTTTACAATCTTAGTATCTTTCTATTCTCTTCTCCTTGAGAAGAAAAGAGAAGAGATTGGAGCACATGGTAATAAAGCGGGCAGCGATACCTGCATCTTTGGTGACGCCGTGCTGCGTGACCAGTGAATGAAGAGACATTGAAGTTGCCTTCTCTATTTTGACAGCCAGTTTCGGATTGAAGAGGGATACGGCAGTGAAATAGTCTTGGCTATAGAACCCACTATTGCTTTTAATTTTGATTTCACCGTGCAGCGTGCGTACGGAGGCTTTATTACATATCGCCTAAGTAGCATTCACTTTAAAGTGTCTAAAAAATCTAATTAAGATATATGTTTAATTAGTCGCCTGTGTGCTAAAAGGCCAACGTTTCAAATGGCTACTCTATTCTGCAACTTGTGTGACCGAATGGCGTTAAGACAGCGATAGCCGTATTGCAAGGCAATACCTTACTATCGTTTTCTGCTTCATGTTCGACTTCTTTTCAACCACAGAAATACAGTTAATGCGTACCCTGCCGCGGTGGCTCAGTGGTTGCGGCGCTGGGCTGCTGACCCGAAAGACGCGGGTTCGATCCTGGCCACGGCTGCCGAATTTCGATGAAGGCGAAATTGTAAAGGCCCGCGTGCTGTGCGATGTCAGTGCACGGTAAAGAAGCCCTGATGGTCTAAATTTCCGGAGCCCTCCACTACGGCGTCTCTGTTAGCCTTAGTTGCTTTGGGACGTTAAACCTCGATAAACCAAACCAAACCATAGTTAATGCGTGTTTTTCGTTGCAAAGTCTACCAGTAAAACCAGACGCACGTTCGTTCGTACTGGAATCAAATAATTGCTTTTGAAAACACGTCGCTATCTTCGCACAAATCAGGTGATATTGCTTGTTATTATAGGCGGAACGTTCGACTAAGTTCATGGCAGATTTCGAGAACTGGAATTCAGCTACTAAACGAAGCTTACTAAAACATTCATTGTGTTCAGCAACGGACCTTTGCTCAAAAGTTATGTTCCACTCAAATCTAGGTTTGCGTGGTTGTCATTAAGTAGAACAGCCACTGGCCACTAAAGCTAATGCTTCGTAGCGTACTGGATGACGGCAGCCAATGCAAGTAACAACGGTTGCTTAGGCGAGCGCCTGGGCATAAAGTTGCTCTTCTGATATTTTTTGTCCTGATAACTTTTGCTCACAGGGAAAGAGATGAGGCATTTACTCCAGTCAAGTCGGTCCATGAGTATTCCGTAAACACGGAGTTCCGACTGTTCGATCAAGGAAAACTAAGCCGGATGAGAGGCAGAGTCTGGCATGGTCGCCTACGGGCAATGCAGTAGCGTCTGACATCTCGATCTTGTGTTTGCTCGGGGAAAACACTCTTCTTGCTCAAGATTACATCGTGGTTTCCTCTGTTTGCTCCGTACGAATGTCGGCAGCTAATTAGGATGCTGGATATGACCCCTGGTGATGTGGCGCTATCCTGAGCTGAATCTCCACCAAAAGCTATTTAAAAAAAAGGTATTTATGGATTAATCACTGCCTAAAAATTACACGTCCCACTAGAGTTTTCTCGCCGATTAAATAGGAAATTGGAAACGCATCGACGGAGAATTTAGCTTAAATAACTTGCTTTAGAGAAATTCTTTTAAAATTTCGAACTTCCTTAACGAGAAGGAAACTCAGAGTACTGCGCATATTCTCTGCTGCTCTCCGGATCCATGACTTGAAACAAATATTTGCATCATATCAGCACGAAACCTCTGCGGCTATTTAGACTAGCATAACAGGACAACACGTGGAAAATTTTATAGCGAACTGTCACCGCATACCGCTTTTGTGGCCTCCGTAAGGTTCTGGCACGTGCGCGTTTCTCTGGAGCGATCTCTCGCTTTGTTACATAGGACAGGTCAGGTAGTCTCTGGCAGAATGAACACGACAGTAGCAAGCAAAGCCGCCTTTCCAGGAAGATTATTGTCATTACGGGAGCGATGCAGGCTTACAAGTACTTATACTTAGGAGCGCAGAAAGCGTCGTGAAGTGTGCATCTATGGTGGCAGTAGTATTAGAACTCCAGCAACGAAGTTACGTCAGCCAACACTCAGAAAGAAGTAAATACATTTTAGGGTGTCGTGCAAGCCCTGAGACCAGTGAAGGAATGATTTTTTGTTTCATGTATTATGCAGTGCTCCCTTGGATTTAATCAATGCTTTAGAGGAGGGCAAAAAGCAAATAAACTGTATACTGTATTACGTAGTGTTGGTTGGTATTTATTAGTATTTTTTGAGAAGAGCAAACGGCACAGTAACAATCTCGCTTCTCGATGAACTTTTCAAACGCCCCGTAAGAGAAGAGAGGAAGTTTAAAATTAAAGAAAGATTGAAAGAGGTTCAGTAGGTGCAGTACACGCGCAATAGTGTGGATCGTGAGACGGAGACACATTCACGTAGTAAGGCTGAGATCTGGGCGAGTTGGTGTGCATTCATACTGGTGAACAGCGCAAAAAAGGCGGGACAACAACAAGACAAGCGCTGACTATAAACTGGGTTTATTGAAGGACGGAAGGGTATATATACAAAAACATAACACAAAGAAGTAAGAAGATAGTGTGAAAAGGGCCGTGAAAATCAAACCTTTATGTCACATTTGAAGAGATGTAAGCCAATTCCTTGTTGCTAATTGCCACGGAAGGACTGCTGATGCATTCGTCACCTTGCCTGTGGATGTGATGCGCTTCCATTATTTCGCGCGTGAGCTTACCTTTATGGCGGAACAGAACTTCGGTTTTCTTGTACACCGGTGCGCACTTGCACTATTTGCAGCGGAACTTTGTGCGCGGAAGCCCGCCGTCTTGTTCCGATTTCCTTTCTTGCTCCCTTTCATGATGGCATTTGCACTTTACACAATGAGCGGCAACGTGGCTAAGAGGGTCACTTTTCCTTGTGTTTTTATGCTCCATGAGCCTTTTGTTTACGCATCTGCCGGTATGCCCGACGTAAACAGCACCGCAAGAGAAGGGAATTTTGTACACCACATTTTCTGCACATGGTACAGAGGGTGAAACATGGCGTACCTGGCAGCCTTCCTTCTTCTCTTCCTTAGCCTGTGCAACCTGCTTGCACATGGAGCTCAGTTTGTGGGGAGCATAAAACAAAACATCGACATCAAAGGAGCCAAGGTAAAGAGAGAGGCCGTCGACCTTTTGCAGCGCCACAACTTGATGAAGTTGGCTGAATCAGTTACCAAGTCAAAGGGACTGCTCCTGGATGTGTTTTTCACCGCCAAAACGCACAAGGTGAATATACCCTTCCGCGCTATCGTTTCCGAGCGCAGCACTTGGCAGAGGGCCGTGTCGGGATACCTGAAAGAACACCTGACGTCCCGGAGCGTGCACGACCCATTCCTAGTGCCGAACTCTCAAGCGCTTGTGGACTATATTAATGTGAAAAATCCAGGGACTTGCATGATGTCAAGTATTGACGTGGTTGATCTATATTATTCCTTGCCACATTGTGATTAGACGATCGCTGTGAAAAAGTGCATTTGCGAGGATAATGAAGAGCGCGCCTTTATTGACAAATGCGGAGTGTCTGTTGAGAGCTTCTTAGAAATTCTGTCGTTTTACCTGTCCGCGACTGTGATTGATTGGGAAGGGAAGGCATTCGTGTAAGCGGTGGGTGTTTGCATAGGATCAAGGGTTGCTCCAGTCTTGGCCAATATCTTTCTTGGCAATGTTGACTTTAATATTAGCAAAGCGTCAGAAGGCATGGTCACTCGTATCTTTAGGTACGTAGATGACTTCCTGGTTATTGCTCATGAAGGCAGTTTGCCAAGAAAGATCGCTGATGTCTTGAAGGTCTTCAGTGAATACGGACGCGGCCTCAAGTTTACAACTGAGGTTCCAAGCGGCAATCAGCTTCAGTTTTTGGATTTGGCTTTATTTTTTGAACGTGGACATGTTTGCTGGTATTATTGCCCGAGGTCTGAAAAACCATTGGTGAATTTTTCATCGTGTCACTCCAAACTTATAAAACAAGGTATAGCGGTATCCTGCCTGAAATCCGCTCTCAAAAAGTCGTGCCATGAGAAGACTACTGATAGCATCACAATGCAGGTTTGCAGATTACGCGCAAATGGTTATCCGGATGAAATAATTTCCAGGGCTTCCGAAAAGCTCATAAAATTTGTAAAAAATGGCCGACCCAATGAAGGCAAGAAGTTGAAAAGACCAGCGATGGTTCCTTACACGCACGGCTTGTCTCACGGTCTCAAGAACGTTGCCGGCAGGTATGATGTCGATGTTGTGTTTTCTGCTCCCCACAAACTGAGCTCCATGAGACAAAGGAAGAGAAGAAGGAAGGCTGCCAGGTACGCCATGTTTCACCCTCTGTACCATGTGCAGAAAACGTGGTGTACAAAATTCCCTTCTCTTGCGTTGCTGTTTACGTCGGGCAGACCGGCAGATGCGTAAACAAAAGGCTCATGGAGCATGAAAACACAAGGAAAAGTGACCCTCTTAGCCACGTTGCCGCTCATTGTGAAAAGTGCAAATGCCATCATGAAAGGGAGCAAGAAAGGAAATCGGAACAAGACGGCTGGCTTCCGCGCACAAAGTTCCGCTGCAAAAAGTGCAAGTGCGCACCGGAGTACAAGAAAACCGAAGTTCTGTTCCGCCATAAAGATAAGCTCACGCTCGAAATAATGGAAGCGCATCACATCCACAGGCAAGGTGACGAATGCATCAGCAGTCCTTCCGTGGCACTTAGCAACAAGGAATTGGCTTACATCACTTCAAATGTGACATAAGTTTTGATTTTCACTGCCCTTTTCACACTATCTTCTTACTTCTTTGTGTTATGTTTTTGTATATAAACCCTTCCGTCCTCCAATAAACCCAGTTGATAGTCAGCGCTTGCTTTGTTGTTGTCCCGCCTTTTTTGCGCTGTTCACCAGTATGAATGACATTCACATAGTCTGCACTGGAGTTCCTCCAAGGTCCTGTTCTTGACACACCCAAATTTCATGAAAGAGAGCGCACAGGGAGTGATTATAACTGCGAAAGAGCTATCCCATGCAGAAACGGTCGGCAGACTGTCTTTAGAACTTCAGTAGACTGTGTATAGTCAATAGATTGTCTAAGTTATTCTACTAGCAATGTATGCCCACAAATCAATCGTTTCTCGATAGACTGCCTGTAGAAATTGTATTGGCTGTAGACTACTGTTTAGCATTTGTCTATAGAAAGTTTTTAGACTCGATAGGTAAAAGTATATTTCCTGTTCATAGAGAGTTTAAAGGATTTTATGTAAGGGATGTTCTGGAGATGCTGCGAAAGACTTCATTCAACGCTGCAGTTGACTCGACATGTCTATTGTTTTCCCTTTTGTTTTGTTAATTTGATATTTAATGCTCTACCTGAACACAAGTGCCACACCAGACGTACTTACGACGGGTTCTGTTTGTAAGTGATTGGTAATAAAACGTTCAACGTTGCAATGAGAGTGAGGCCGATTTTTTTTCAGTTTTTCGAGGAGCTTGCAGCTCCTTCTGGCAATTATTTGCTGCTAATTATTTTCATTCTTGCTCTTCAACTTGCCGTACCAAGGAAGTTATGCAGTATTTACTATCAAGCATTGCTTTTTAAACAAGCATAGCTCACGTGTGCACGTATGTTCTGCTTAGTAAGCCTTAGTTAAGGTCTTCAGTCGATCAGTGCCATATTTTTTCTAACCGAGAGTGCAATGGATTCTTGTGACGAGACTATAGATTGCTTGTGCTGCTTCTGATTTTTGCCCACAATGACAAAGGCATCGTTCATACGCCTTAGTGCGTTTATTGCTCAATACTAATGTCGAGGAGACTATCGCCTGCTCTCATAATAGAAATTTCAAACTACAAACTTTGCATAGATGGCCAGTGTCGGCGACTTCAACCTTGCGGAGGTGGCCAGTGTCGGTGACAGCGTGAAGGGTAGCCTAAATCACTATAGGCGATAAAAGTGTGATGTCACTTTCTCGCACATTACTCTGCCGCGGTACACTATACAAATGTCACTGGCGGCAGCTGCTGCGGCCAGAAAAATAATAGTAAATTCGGATATTATTTATGCAGGCACATGTCTACGCTACAGAACCTATGAGCGCGTTGTTAAGGACAAGACTGTGCGTATGATGCGAGAGTGAATAAGTAGAAAAAATATATATGAAAAAAACGAAAACGTTTTGGGGAGACAGCTTACATTTCCTATGGATAGTACAGGCTCTTTCCGGCATCGGCTGGCGCACCTATGCACTTTCTGTTGCAATCCACTATGTATGCAAATGAGCATCATTCAACCAGTAGGTTCTGAAAATAGGTAAAGAGCGCGCCTTTCCCTGCAAGACAAAAAAGCTGATGCTGGGAGAAAATAGCCCCGTGTTAGGATTGCAAGGAGCAAAAATTAATTTCTGGTGTTTAAATCAGATTTTCGGCAGCTGATTATCTTTAAAACCAAAAGAGAGACAGAAAAACACCTCCCGCTTATATTGTGTCGTCGGTAAAGTACGGTCCTGGCTTAAGGCAGACGGCACTTGTTGCAAGCCAAAGCAAACACTTATTATAGCATTTGCATGTGACGTGTTCTATTCATAAAATATATGTTCATATCCGGACTATGCTTTGAAGAATATTCACCACTTGGTAGTCTTGGCAAAAAATTTTGATGTCGCGCCTTTCAGTCTTCTGTAAATGAAGGTGCTCTAAAAACACATATCGTTAACTATTTGTCTTCTTAGGCGTCATTTCCGATAGGTAAGTGGTTAGATGAAAACATTAGGCGTCGTTCTAAGCTATGTCTTGCAACAGAAAGTTCTGTGAACTCTCTGTTCTTTAAGATTGAGAAGAACTACATCGGTTACAAAGCTTGCACTTACACTGTAGCGACCTATTATATCAGCAGGAAATGCTGTGCAATATCGATTTCAGAAACAAATCTGTGACTGCCAAGTTGATCACATTTTCATCAACTATAAAATATTTCAGAAACAGAAAAATTATATTGAATGAATGGCTATTTGTAGAACTGCTTCAACAAAATTGCGCGGTGAAAAAAAAAACGAAAACTAGTTATCAAGATTAATATCAACTCGAAAAACCGTCGGATCAGCTCTTAAGATTCCTCCTGCACGGGCTTGGTACTACACGGTTGGTAAATATGTAACCGATCGCGTAGGACTAGATACAAGAAAGCGACTAAAATTTCGCTAAAATTTTTTATGATTTTGACGAAGTTTTGAAGCTCAAGCGCTCAGTTAATCAAAAAACATATATCTGTCCGCGTATATAACAGGCGTAAAATATTTTGCAGCGTCTACCTTTCTAAGATAATATAACTTAAATTTTCCTCTTTGTAGTTACCATACATTTATGAACTGAGTCAGACAAAAGCAGATTCCTGTATGCAGTAAGCTAATAAAGGCCGCTGCAGTAAGCTAATAAAGGCTGCTGGTCACACGGGCAGTATCTGTGGTGTAGCTTCTGCTTCTGGTTCATGTCGATTGCAGTGTGGTTGTTATAGTAGCTGGAAACTATATATATATATATATATATATGACAGAAGCCAACAGCCACAGAAACCAAGGGGCACAGGGGATTTTTTTTTATTAATTAATTTATTTTGTGGAGTTGATCAATTTAGAATATTACTGAACATGTTATCGCTCAAAGCTAATTGATAGAAAAGCAGAAGAAAAAACAACCACATGCCGCCGGTAGGATCCGAACCCACGACCTCCGAATTACGCGTCCGGTGCTCTACCTCTGAGCTACGGCGACGGCTTTCAAACCTTCTGCTTTCGGGGGTATTTATGTTTACAAGTAAGCTAACCTTGCGAGTGTTCATCAGCGCCACCCACGTTCATAAGCGGCGGACGTAGGACGTCCTGAGTTACCGCAGGTGTGACGTAGAACGTCGTCGAACGGAGAGGGTGGAAGCTGCGTGAGAACCCTCTTGTGCTTCCTATGGCATCAAGGCTGCCAGAACCGAGGCCCTCGCTAAGCAATTAAGCAAACAAGGGAAGGGGAATGAGGGGCTCGTTATAAATATGACAGAAGCCAACAGCCACAGAAACCAAGGGGCACAGGGGATTTTTTTTTAATTAATTTATTTTGTGGAGTTGATCTTACTTGTAAACATAAATACCCCCGAAAGCAGAAGGTTTGACAGCCGTCGCCGTAGCTCAGAGGTAGAGCACCGGACGCGTAATTCGGAGGTCGTGGGTTCGGATCCTACCGGCGGCATGTGGTTGTTTTTTCTTCTGCTTTTCTATCAATTAGCTTTGAGCGATAACATGTTCAGTAATATTCTAAATTGATCAACTCCACAAAATAAATTAATTAAAAAAAAATCCCCTGTGCCCCTTGGTTTCTGTGGCTGTTGGCTTCTGTCATATTTATAACGAGCCCCTCATTCCCCTTCCCTTATATATATATATATATATATATATGAGAGAAGCCAACAGCCACAGAAACCAAGAAGCACAGGGGATTTTTTTAATTATTTTTTTTGTGGTGTTGATGAAGTAAGAATATTACTGAATATGTTGTCGCTTAAAGCTAATTGATTAGAAAAGCAGAAGAAAAAACAACCATTGGAGCCCCTCATTCCCGTTCCCTATATATATATATATATATATATATATATATATATATATATATATATATATATATATATATATATATATATATATATATATATATATATCGAAATGCCTTGATAACAAGGTATCAAACTTCCCTTCATAGGTATCTTGTCAGTCTAGAGCTGTAGCTTTTATAAAAGCATCACTGTACGAAAACACTTGGGCTGAAGAAATAATTTTCCTTGTTTTAAATTGGCTCCTATAAACCACAGGACTCGGCGAGCCGAGGAAACAGCGGTAGTCATATTGGGCCAACCTTACGTTCCACTCATTGAACTGAGTTTAAGGGGGGCCCTGATTTATATGATCATGGGAGGCAAAATCTGGAGAGAAATATTCCCGGGATGCATGTGTGCCTCCCGGAGTTTTGCTTGTGTGTGCGTATGCGCTGACGACAGCAACACCAACGGTGACACCAGAACTGGAGACCGCTTGAAAAGTTTGTGATCCAGTGATCGCCGTGGAAACCATGAAAACATTCTACGTGAGATAGTCTGCTTTTGTCATTTTAACAATGTAATGGATTGACATCAGAACTAATTGGAGATGGAAGCCTGTCGACGGTTATTATGAAAACACCACATCGCATGCCATCAGCATGCGATGTGGTTTCATACAAAATTTTCCACAGGATGCGCATTAGGACAAGCGGCCAAAATAAGATTTTGGTTGTGCAGGAATGCACAGGATTTGGTGACAATTGCTGTAGAGAACTAACCACTAACCTTCCAGCACTGCCGACAGGAAAAGTGTTCCACCTACTCAGACAGTATCGCAGTATTCTACGTCCAACAAACGGCTGTGAACCGAAGCCAACGCAAGTGATGTCGATGCGAAAGTATCCGATACAATCATCGTATAGAAAGAATCAGTGCACCAACGGAAGTGTTACGGACGCACTGATTTCGATGTGCTCTTTTTCCACATATCTCTTGAAAAAACAAGCGGACGTCTGCAATGGTCGCCATGTTTGCCGCGCCTGCGTTCGCGGTAGAGGATTCTCGTTCGAATTCTCTCTCGTCCCTGGTTTTGAAATCTGATGGCCAGGATGGGACGCGACCGTTGCTGAAGACACTGGTGGTCACGGGCCCTAGAAGCTTTGAGCAATGCGAGGATAGGTAGGAGCCCGAAAAACCTGCAATCAGCAACTTTGTTCTATGTTACTTGCTTACGTATTGCATTAGGTCAGACGCTACTGGTTTTTCAAGGTATTTATCGGAAATAGTTTCGGGAATGGTATTCCCTTCGTCAGGGCCACGCACACACGCACACACGCACGCACGCACACACGCACACGCACACGCGCGCACACACACACACACACACACACACACACACACACACACACACACACACACACACACACACACACACACACACGAGCGCAAATATATATATAGATACTTGACAGAGTACTTGACGATTCAGTACACGTCGGCCTGTCTTGACTTTGCGGCCGGAGACCAGCCTTCCTGAGCCGAAACCTCAAGTAGTGTTCGTTCACCACGTCTGGTTTCTTATCGTATTCTGATACAAATATTTAGAGCGCTCTATTGGCACGTTAAAAGTGCCGGTGACGAAGACCCCAGCGCAAGGAGTCTAAAAACCAGCGAAGCGAGAGAACGGGACACAAGCGGCAGGTCTCCAGCGCGAGCATCCGACAGGCGGCGCTAGCACTTCGTCGCCATTGACGTCGGTGCTGAATCATCATCATTACAACTGTCCCTGCGGAAAAAGGGAGCCATCTTGGCGACTCAAGGCGAGGAGACAACGAGAGCGCTGTAATAGGGCTTCAAGCGGCTGACGCGAACGATGTCGCGGCCACAGCGGCGATGGTCCAAAGAAAGTGCCATCGGTAAGATGACGTAGTTCACAGGTTACGTAGGCTCTAAGATGCGGTAAGGGCCGATGTGATCGGCACAAAATTTGGACGCAGCCGGAACGGAGAGTCGGACCAATGAGCCAGTAGAGAAGTGAACAGCTTCCGGAGTGTGCGGAGGGCTTGACGTTCTGCGGTGAAGTAGCGAGCGAACTTGTTCCACTGCTCAGCATGGCGGCTAATGTGAGGAGGGGAAGTGTATTCCGACCTGTCGGGTGGTAGGGAAGGATTGTGTATAGCAGACAGGAAGGCTCGCTCCCAAATAAAATAAAGAACGAAGAAAAACCGGTGGTTGCTTGAGATCCGGTGTCATATGCGTACGTCACGGACGGAAAAATCAGATCCCAATTAGAGCTGTCGAAGCGGAGGTACATGGCGATCATGTCCCCATGAGTCGGGTTGAATCATTCGGTGATGCTATTGGTTTGGGGGTCGTAACTAGTAGTGGTGCGGTGGACTGTGTCGCATTGAGGAGGAGGAGGATATAGAAGAGGAAAGGCAGGGAGGTTAACCGAAATAATAATCAGTTTGCTACCCTACACGGGGGGAAGGGGGTGAGGGGATAAAAAAAAGAAAGAGAAAGGAGAGTAAGAAGCTCGTGAAGAACTTGAGACAAGAAAACAAGGCCGTGGTCAATGAGAAGTTCTCGAGAGCGCCGCGACGCAGGACGAACTGTTGAAGGAAAAAGGATGCGACGTCGCGAGCTGTAGCCGTAGTTAGGGCAGCGGTCTTAGCATATCGAGTGAAATGGCACACGTCGACTGTAATCCATTGACTCCCGGTGGTCTTGAAGGGAAGCGGCCCATATAGGACAGAAGCGGCATTTCTCCAGCACGAGCATCCGACGGGTGGCGCTGGAGCTTCTTCATCCTCTTTATTCCAATAGATATACACACATATGCATATACGAAATATATAAGAAATATACAAGGTATTCTATTCTTATATCTTATATATAACATATATAGATATACATGAGATATTTCGGGGATATAAGAAATAACAGAAGTCCTAGTGGGACTGACAGCTGGCCTCCTCATGGTACGCTACCTACAAGTCCGTGGTAACTGTCTCGCCATAATAATACATGGCACAATAGCGCTGGCCCAGTTTTCAAGCGCGTTAAAACGGAAGTCGGAGTTAAAACGGCAGTCGCACGTTCCTCGCTGGCTGCGCCACGTAAAAATGCTCTGTGCCCATTATTGGCCACAAGACGTTCCTCTTTAGAAAAGGCAACAAGAAAATAGGAATCTTTTGGACATCGTGCCATGTTATTGCCTTACTTCGAAATTGGGCCGAAGCCAACTCACAAGAAGCGTACCACATTTTGGACGAGCAACCGTTACGAAACAAGCCAAGAGCTCAAAAAGTTTTTTTGCGTGGAGACAAGAGGAATGACATTTTAAAGCTTTCAATAGCCTCCAAGGAACAACAAGCAGTGCGCTTTTCAGACGAAAAAAAAAAGGTAATGCGTCACGTATGCTATTGTGCAGTGATGCACTGCTTTAAAAGCCGACGAAGCCTGTCTATGAATAATCTTTTCTTTATTTTGCATGTGCTTGGCTCAAATCACAGCTCGGTACGAACTCTTCCTGTGTGATTAGCTTAGCCCTTGAGATTGGAGGCACAGATGAAAACACCATTAAAGAGAACAGCTCCGTGACACTAGGAAGTTGTTCAGCTTCTAAAATGTTTCTGCTTAATGTTTCTGGAGGGCTTGCAGCTTATGGTAGGTTGGTTGGAAGGATATTTGTCGCTAGAAACATGCTCTCAGAGTGAGCTGTTATTAGGCAAGGGAACCACGATGTTTACGCGCTACACAACAACGCTTTGTGCTTAACTTGTCTTTGAAGTTTCTTCAAATTTACTCTTGCGTTCAAGTATTGAACGCACTGATATCATTTGAGAGGATATGAAACATAAAGGAAACTGCTCCCTGTGCTCTTTTTAGAGAAAGTCGCATGCAACCAACTCGTTCTAGAAAAGTAAAGTTTTAGAGTGCCGTGAGGACTGGAAGAAATAAAATTTTATGTGTTTTCTAAACCTCCGTGGTGCATTCCAGCAAGTACTCACATAGCTGTGGTTTCTGATCTTCCGCTGGTGACAATTAAGCCGCAATTGCTGGCGAAAAAATTTTGCCCTTCACCATGCGTCAGGACACCCAAGATTCAGTACAGCGTTCTATACAGCGATCAAGTCCGACTGCCTCTTCACAATACTAGTATTTACACTGGGGAAATGTGGACTATTTTATACTCATTTTTTTTGCTAATTTTGGTAGGTCTGCGAGCGCGCGGAATCAAAGCTCTGTAGACCGTGAGTGAATGCGCCATTTATTTCCCTGTGGCTTCAAAAGAGGACATTGTTGATATTGCGTTCAACAGCACCCATTTAATGTGCTTGGCTCAAACGAAAATTTATTTTTATAGCTGCCAAATTTTTACAGCTTAAAAGACAGGTACAAGCATCGTTTTCAGTTTGACTAGGACCACTGCAGACAAAGGCATCTCCGATATCTCCCCAGATAAACCTATCCCGTGCCCATTGCAGCCATCATTTTCCCGCAAACATCTTAATATCCCCCGCCCACATAATTTTCTGCTGCTCATTGCTAAGGTCCCTTTCCCTTGGAGTCCAGTATGTTACCCTAAACGACCATTGCTGACCTTGATTTCGAATTACATGCCCTGCCCAAGCACATTTCTTGAACTTGATTTTGACTATGATCTCATTTACGCGTGTGTCTAAGCAACCGTGCCTAATCATAAACTGAGTGCAAGAATTCTTACTGCCGAGTTTGAGCGCACGTTACGTATTCTTAACAACACGCATTCAAAGTGGTATTTTAATCGAAAGCGTCAAGGCACGCTGTATTAAAGAAGGTCCACCGTTAGCGTTATGGCCGTTATGAGCACACAGTGAGGTGTCCCGTATGCTTTCAATTGAAACAGCGCGTGACAGGTACCGGCACCTGCCGATGCAATGCCGCATCGCTTAACCTCTGCACCACTGATGACTCCGGTAGAGGGTTACCGTGTGCGGGAGGTTATACGCAAAGAGGTCTTCAGTCCGCAGACGAAACATGCTAACATTATCGCATCACACCCTTAAGACAGAGCTCAAGTGTCCCTTCCAGTTTTCAAGGTTATAGTTTTTAAATGAAGCAACATATTTTTTCAAACTCTTCTCCAAAACACCTGCCGATTGTTAATGATTTGCTCGCCCCCATGGGTACTTCGCAAGAGGTAATATTTCGCTAATAGCCGCCTACATGTGTTTGTATGTGTGCCGCTCCCGCCCAAAACCCCGCACTGATGGTAATTTTAAGGCAGAGTAGTATTATTCTGTTTTGAAGGTACACTGATTTTTCACTGAAACTTCTCTCTGGCATAGTCTCTTCTAGAATGTACTTGCTTATTCTTCACGAAGAGACAACACATGCTCCCAGTGGAATCCGGAAAGTCCTTTTAAAATTTAGTTACATATACTCTTATGGGCGCTAGCAATTCTTTACACCTGCGTCAGCTCAGCCGGCGACTGAAGCGCCACGAGATTTCCCTTATGTCACAGGTCCTTATGTCACAATACAATGGCACACTTAGGCGCATGCATACAGGAACGACATATTTTAACGGTAATATATCAAGCCAGATGAGTAAAACACTTGGATGCCTTCCGGAAATTACGTTGTTTAACACGTGCACATGTCACGCAAGTCCCGAAGGAAAGAAGCACGTTGCAGAAGAACTTGCTTTGGGGCTACGAAAGAAGCACTTGGAAGGAGTGTTGACTGCGCCGCTTTATTGCTCAAGCTTTGATATCCTTCATCTGGTCGCTATTATAACGTCTGCACTTTGTTATTTTTGAATAAAATCGGCTGAACACAAGATTTTCTATCCACCGGAAATCAGCTCGCCGGAGGGTCAGTACAATTTTACTTGGTATGTCATCGCTTTACAGTAGAACCGGTGTAGTAAGGCATTTGGAGGTGTAGTAAGGCATTTGGAGGTATCATTCTCGCTAGAGAGATATGCGTAGCAGCAGCGTTCATATGATACAAAATAGCCTGCTCATTCTTAGCGGCACTGAAACAAATGGGGTCAGGACACTTTTGTTCATTCCGGCTTCTTTTTTGTCGTTTCCATCGCAATTCCCGCGATGTGGGTTGTCATCCCCGCTCCTCTTACTTTCGTGGTGAGCAAAACCACCGTGGACGTGACATGACCATCTGCCATACCACTCTCTCGGATGCCTCCGAGGAGCAGAAGGTCGTGTTAACAGCGAGAATACTGAGAGAGAGAAAAGCTTAAGTGGCTGAAAGTGCCGAGAGGAGGACTGCAGTCACTACGGTCTGTCCTGCTGGATGGTTAATATGAAGGATTACATTCAGTACTGCGAGCCTCAGATGCCACGCGAATTGTCTAGCCCAGGCGCAGAAGAAGTATTCGCCGTAGTGTACAGAAGCAGTGGGAAAACAGAGCTTTTTGCTGCTTTTCTGCATGGGGAGGAAAGAACAGATCATTATATTTGCTTCTGTATTATATCGTTAAGTTAGAAGGCTTTACCATAACTCGTGGTTATATACACACAACACACAAAAAATAATGGCAGGCTTTGAATGTAATTAAAGCGAGTAGACGTGCTAAAGTATGTTTCTAGCATGGGCGGCTCATGGGTTTGCTTCGCTGGGTCGTCGCTACGTCTGACGACGATATTAATCCCATAACAATATTAGTTGATGAAGACGACGACATGAAATGCATGGCGCGAGAAAGTGTTGCACTTTAACACTACGCGTGATCGGCTGCTACGATAGCATAATCTGTCGGGCATACAGGTAGACTAAACCGAGGCCGCCAGCCCGCACAGGCGGGAAAAGGTTATCACGCCTCAATAATTCAAAAAGTGAATCCCACAAAAAAGTTGCGATAACTGTTTGGAAACGCTGGATATAAAGTCTTGTGCAGCGTTTTTCCGGGAGGCTACACACCAACTACGTATTGTGTGAATTTCTGCAAGTACATTCAGTTCATAGTTTACCGAGCATCGGTATATCTTGTAATATTTCCGATCATCCGCGTTTGGGGGGATTCACGCACGAGATGTATTTGTCTGTTCGTTTCCTACATGCTCGTTTTACCCCTGAGTTCCTTTTTTCGGTGTCGAGGAAAGGGTTGTACAAAGTCTTAATCTGTATGCTAGGTCCTCCACCAGTGTATTGTTGTGCGTATTTTGGTTTACCGCCACATGACGTACTTAAAGGTGCACTGAAGAGGATTCTGAACTTGTCATTTTGCCGCGGGAACTCGATCTACATGTTGCTAGCATTCTTAGAAACAGTGAATTATTGCCCTCCCTATTGAAGATACTGAACGTGGGTTCTGCGTGCCTATCTTTGCGTGTTTATTGCCACGCACATTGTGACGATTGAGCGAGGTCGCAGAACGCGAGACATATTTCACACAATTTGCGCAAGCCGAGCAAGCTCGCAAATGCGAGACATCTGTCACGTAAAGTGCGCAAGCCGCGTAAGGCTCGTACAGCAGGAGACATCCTCGCGTGATATGCGCAAGCCGGGTGGGGCTTCCAGAATGTCCGAGAGCCAAGGGTGAGTCCCAGAATGTTCAAGAGTCTTGTCTGGCTCACAGAGCACTAGACAGTGTCAAATGGAGTTACCATCATGATACCGATAATACCTTGCATGGCTGCAAGGCTCCTACATCACTGCTCAACACGTTACGCCAATGCCCTACCTAAAGGCCTCCTCACCTGTCTGTCACTGCCTCATTCAGCATGCATGTTGTGAGATAACAAGCTTTGCAGCAATGGTGCTTCGTGGGATGGCTCTCATGTGTGTAGCATGCTTGCAAAAGGACATAGATAAGGTCACCTTAACTGGCTTTATTAATGCCACATCCCTCATGACGGGTGCCACACAGTGGCTAAACAATTTCTTCAGCTTCTCCAAGTCCAGCAGGTTGGCGTCTTGATCCAGGTTCTCACTATGCAGCACCTGCAAAAAGGTAGCAGTATATGCAAAAAAATTCAGTTAATTTGTTTTCTGGAAATTCCAGAAAAGGGCACAAGTAGTTCTTCCATTAATGAACTAATGATGATTTCGAGGAGTATCAGGTTTGAAATACAGACATTGGAAAACCCGACTCAAGCACGCAGGCTGCTCAGCATCAAACCTGCACAAAATCTAATAACCGTGTCACACAGACATTTTGAAGGCTTTCAAATGGCCATCAACTCAGTGGCACTTGAATGCAGCTAAATGGGCATTTCCAATAGCCACAGAGTCCCTAGAACAGTGTGGACATCTATCAAGATTTTGAAGGCTTTTCAGTGGTAGAAATTTGCACTCAGACATGGAGCACTCGCAACTTACACTAAGGAATAAAATCAAAGCAATTTAATCGCTGAAAGAATGCTCAACATGAAATGTACAACTTATTTCACTGAAAAAAAAGAAGGCTGGCCACAAAACACTGCAGCAAGCGTATTATCACTGTTGCCAATAGCACAAAAACAATGAATACCACCTTTTCAAAACTGCGTGAGTGCTACAACAGCTTCCCAGCAAAATTATCAACTGTGACAGTGGCTCCACAGCAGTTTGGTGCGAGATGATGAAATATCTCTACGGCGATCAAGTATTCTGTGTAGCAGCGGCATATACTCCCGAGTTGAAGTGCAAATCTCAAAGCTCAATCTCCCACCTTAACTGTTATCTTTAAATACATATTTATATTCATTGCAGCATGCTGCAGAAGTATGTGGTCAGATCATTCGAGAGGATACCTGCAAGCTATCTCAGGAGACGAAAGATCTGATGAAGAAACGCCAAAGCATCAGGACGTCTAACTTCAGAGATAGAATAGGACTAGGAGAGCTATCAAAGTTAATTATATGTGCAAGGTAGCCAACATAAGAAAGTTTAACATGGAGAAAACCTAGCATGCTCTAAAGCATGGAGGTAGCCTAAAATCAGTGAAGAGAAAACTAATCACTGGTAAAAACCAGATGTATGCGCTAAAAGACAAAGAGGGCAATGTCATAAGCAATATGGATAAGATAGTTAAAGTAGCCGAAGAGTTCTACACAAATCTCTACAGTAGTGAATGTAATCAGAACGTTACAGAGAGAGGCAGTAGAGCACAGCAATGGGACACCCGCCAGTAACGAGGGAGGAAGTAAAGAAAGCCTCAGGAGCAATGCAAAGGGGTAAAGCAGCTGGTGAGGATCAGGTAACAGCAGATTTGTTGAAGGATGGAGGAGAGATTATGCTAGAGAAACTAGCCACCCTGCATACGCTTGCCTCGTGACCACGAGCGTATCAGGAGCTTGAAAGAATGCGAACATTATTTTAATTCATAAGAAAGAAGATGTCAAGGACTTGAAGATTTACAGACCGATCAGCTTACTATCCATTGTCTACAAGGTATTTACTAAGGTAATCACTAATAGACTCAGGACAACCTTCGAATTCAATCAATCAAATGATCAGGCAGGTTTCATAAAGGATACTCAACAAGAGACCACATTCATGCAATCAATCAGGCGATAGAGAAATGGGCAGAATACAACCAACCCCAATATATAGCCTTCATTGACTACCAGACAGCAATTGACTCGGTGGAACCACAGCTGTCATGCAGGCATTGTGGAATCAGGGTGTAGAAGAGTGTTATGTGAAAATATTGGAAGATATTTATAACGACTGCACAGCTACCATAGTTCTCCATAAGGTCAGCAATAAAATTCCAATAAGGCAAGGTGTCAGGCAGGGAGACACGATTTCACCAATGCTATTCACTGCCTGTTTACAGGAGGTATTCCGGGGCCTGAAATGGGAACAGTTGGGGAGAAGAGTTACTGGAGAATACCTAAGTAATTTGAGATTACCTGATGGCATTGCCTGGCTAAGCCACTCAGGATATGAACTGCAAAGCATGATGAATGAGTTAGACAGGCAGAGCAGAATTGTGGGGCTAGAAATGAACACGCAGAAAACCAAAGTAATGCTCAACAGCCTAGCAAGGGAACAGCAGTTCACAATTGGTAGCGAGGTGCTAGAAGTAGTAAGAGGATATGTATACTTAGTGCAGGTAGTGACCGCTGATCCGGATCATGAGAGGGAAATAACTAGAAGAATAAGAACGGGGTGGAGCGCATATGGCAGGTTCTCTCAGATCGTGAAAGCCAGTTGCCAATATCCCCCAAGAGAAAAGTCTAACACAGCTGTATCTTACTGGTACTCACCTATGGGGCAGAAATGTGGAGGCTAACAATGAGGGTTCAGCTTAATTCAAGGACAACGCAGCGAGCTATGGAAAGAAAAATGATAGGTGTAACGTTAAGAGACCGGAAGCGGGCGGAGTGAGTGAGGGAAAAAACGCGGGTTAATGAAATCCTATTTGAAATCAAAAGGAAGAAATGGGCTCGGGGCAGGGAATGTAAGGCGAAGGCAAGACAACCGCTGGTCCTTGAGGGTAACAGAGTGGATTCCATGAGAAGGTAAATGTAGCAGGGGGCGGCAGAAAATTAGGTGGGCGGATGAGATTAAGAAGTTTGCGGGGATACGGTGGCCACAATTGCCAGAGGACAGGGTTAATTGGAGAGACATGGGAGAGGTTTTGCCCTGCAGTGCATGTAGTCAGGCTGCTGCTGCTGCTGCTGCTGATGATGACAGCCTGAGCACACCTACAAAGTAAAACTGTGAACTCGACCCAGCAGCACTTTACTGTGTTGAAAGAGAACAGGTACAATTGAATTACTGCATTACTTTGTTATTATCATTAAAAAGTACAGGGCTCTAAGGACTTCCTAATTTACATCGAAACGAATGGTTTACAGTGAACTTTCACGGATTACACTAACAGGCACTGAAAATCCAACACAGCTGCCCAAGAGAATATTAGGCAGCCGCGCTAGCCTTCTTTTGCGCTATGCTACCTGATACCAGATTAAAATTCGAGAGCAATTTACTCATACTCTAGCACTGGGATACGTTATGCCCCAGACTGATGCAGCTGTCTTACTAAAGGCAGAGAAGCTTTCAGTGTGGGTCATGTGTGCTGTGGCGTGAACACATGCACAGGATCGCCTGCTACCATTCAAGTCCTCTGTGTACACAAATGCAGGTGCAATAGAAAACCCACATCACAAATTTGGCTAGTCTGGTCGGCCAAGCATGGGCCAGCTGATAGCACGAAGCAGCAGGTGCGACACATACCATCATCATCAGCCTAACTAGGCCCACTGCAGGGCAAAGGACTCACCCATGTCTCCACATTAACCCTGTCCTTTGCTAGGTGTGGTCACCATATCCCCGTACACTTCTTAACCTCATCTGCCCATCTAAGTTTCTGCCGCCCCCTGCTATGCTTGCATTCTTTTGGAATCCACTCCATTACCCTTAAGGACCAGCGGTTATGTTGTCTTCCCATTACAAGCCCCGCCCAGGCCCATTTCTTCCTCTTAATTTCAAGTAGCATGTCATTAACCCGCGTTTGTTCCCTCACCCACTCCGCCGCCTTTTGGTCTCTTAATGTTAGACTTATCATTTTTCTTTCCATAGCTCACTTTGCTGTCCTTATCGTTTGGCACGTGTTTTTTTCTTTGTAATAAGGCATAAAGTATTACACATGAATTACCACATGGCATCCTCCTATGACAGCTAAATAATTTATAATCAAATTTCTTTCTCCTGCTGTATTTGTTTCGGTTTCGACAGCTGAATGATGGCTGTGACGTCAAAGCGAGGTTATTGGTCACGTGAGGCATGAAAAACTGCAATACAATTGGTACTTCTGGCTCTTAAGGAATGCTGGTGTCAGCGCTGTAGCGAATTAAAATGATGAAGCAGCGATTATAAGTGCAGTTTTTCCACGCCTCACGTGACCTATAACCTCTCTTTGATGTCATAGCCATAGTCAAATTGTTCACCGAAACAGGATGGCAGAAAAAGTTGATTATAAATTATTTAGCGGTCTCACGCGAATACCAGATGGTGATTCATGCATAGTAGTGTCTTCCGCAGCATTATAGAGAAGAAAACATGCCACCAAGATTAGGTGTATATACTCTTTTAAGCTGAACTCTTTTAATTAGCCTCCACATTTCTGTCCCAAAAGTGAGAAACATGCAGGCTAAAGAAAAGATTTCAGCTTAAGTACCAAAGTGGCTCTAATCACACGATGAAGCGGAAAAACTCTCGACACTTGAACAGAGAACAAATAGGAATTCCAACAAAATTTTAGATTCTTGTAAGGCTATCAAGCATTTCTGAATATTGTAAACTGCACTTTCACACATACAGTACGCATGTATGCCAAGATCACATTCAGTAGCCCTGCTTGCCGGCTGTAATTATCACGGTCTGAGCTCAGTAACAGATTTAAAACCAGCCAAAAGATGCAACACAGGAAAAGAGAAGAAAACAGGTTGGACTATCAATTGAATTTTTTGTGAAGGAAAAGAAGGCTCGCATGAAGATGCGCCACACATGACCCACACCAGCGAAAGGCAGGACAACAAATAACTGTCACTGATATACAAGCACGTCATCTAAAAGAGAAAATTCTTTCCGTTGAAGATTGACTAATGGCTTCGCTACTCATACAGCCGTTGCCTTGGAGATATGCATCAAATACCTTACAGATTTGTTTACCACTTCTATACACCACTGAAGTGTCACAGAAATCAGGCGTACACACTGATGGGTCATCTTATGATTTACACTCACGACATTGGCACTGTAGTGCCAGATTAGAAGCTGCCTTCCCCCTAACGAGTTAGTGCTCACTCAGGAACACATTAAAGACACCTGCATATATCCCTGAAGTAGTTTCTTGCACAAGCTAGCGGAATGTGATAAACCACTTCCTGCAAGTCCTGAACCTAGTTTTATGGGATACCATACTGCTATCCCGGGTTTTAACAGCAGCGCAAAGGCCATCAACACAATGATTGGCGCAAAAATTACATTTAAAAATTTTCCCGACACTCGATTTGAACTCATGAAGTCTACACAAAGGACTCCATGATAACCGTTCTGAGGTGAATGGCAGTTCAGCCTAGCCTCTGGAATCTGTGCCAAAAAAAAAACGGAGTCAGCGCATCGCAATTTATTTCCGATATCAGCCGGTGCTGATGACAATTGTATGTTTTGCTTTCTCTGGCTTATAAAGCTCCACTTTCAGAAAAAGTGTCGTCTTTGTGGTTAGGATGCGGAACTTCATCATCACAGGTCAACTTCAGCTTGCCATCAGTGTCCCTTTAATGGCTCAAAGTTGAACAATAGCTCCATTCATAGAGGAGGGCTGTGCATAAATTTCGACCACCAAAGATTCTTTAACATGCACTGACATTGCATAACACACGAGCAAATATGCATTTCGCCTTGTCGAAACGAAGCCACCACAATTCAATCCCGCGTCTTTGGGCTCAGTAGCCGAACACCAATGCAGTAGGCCACAGCAGCAGGTGAAAAACAAAAGAGAGCCTTTAATAGGCAACCTAACTTGCCAAAATCAACATAACGAGGGGTCACACAAGTAGCAGTGGACTAGGAAAATAAAAGCTACTTGTGTCGGAAGATGTCTTCAGTGCTTACCTCAAAAGCCTGCTTGCTTGCTGGGCATCCTAGCACCAAGTGAAAGGCTGGCACAGCTATACTGGAGAGCTTGGAAGAGGCATTGCTGGTAAAGCTATGTGGAGCTTGCTGCAAGGTAAAAAGACACATTTAACAGCAGCACAGTGCAAAAAATGGACTAGAATCAAGCATGTAAGGCAAAATGCAAGGCACAAAAAGAAGCCGGTCGCAGAATGGAACACGACTGTTTAACCACATTTCGAAGTGGGCCAGGCAACAAGAAATTCATAACCACGGCAGTCATTCACAAGCTAGCCTCAGACGAGACATCACTTGCATATCGATATCCAGCATCGTTTCTACAATACATGCCACCATTCAAAAGAACAGACCACAGCAGAACGATATTTTCAGTAGAAGGCTGGTTTGCTTCAAATTCTGCATGCGTCCCTCAATTTGAAATCTGGCATGATTAGCACTGATTTCACATTCTCACAGGTATGATGAATTAATAGTGCCAATTGCAGAAAAACCACTTTTTCCTTTAACATCAAATAAGGTATTGGAGAGGTACCTCAGCATATTTAAGTCAAAGTCAGATTTATTTGCGCCATTGGTTATAATCATGAAACAATTAAGTTTATTCTTCGTACATATTAAAGGCTCAATTACCCTTAAATTTCACTGCAACTTCGGGATTTAGGCCAAATGGAGCTAGGGCACCTGTGTGCATTTTGCAGTTGTTTGTACCATTTCAGCTCCGAGCCAAAGTATGAAAAAGCGAATGCCTAAATAGAGGCGAAAAACTTCAGAGCAATTTGTTTTTATCTCACCGTTCTGCTATTCAAGGCTCGACTACACTGGCTCGGCTATAAGTACGAACGCAGCTGGATCATACGGAGCTTCGTACCTTAAATACACAATTTATAAAAGTACAAGTGAAATACAAGTGAAAGAGGAGGAAGCTCAATCCTAACGCATACAGCTGAATCGCAGTCTACGTAGTTATACTGCTCGAGCGCTCTTACTTCAATTACAGCGTAACATGCGGCGAGAATGTAAAGCCCGGGCCGAAGATCTATTCGCGGGCACATATTCCATTCTCGGCGAGAGATGAATGGCAGTACGGCGGCAGTACGGCGCCGATATCGTGCACCCCGCGATCGGATCAGCTGTGCATATTTGCATGGCATACTGACCATGACCGTGTGACCACTGACACTACACGCGCATTCATGCCCGTGTGCCGCCAGCAAACAACCTTTCAGCGCTGCGTGCTGCCGCGATAGGCACTGCGTCTTCGCGTCTCTGTACTAGCTGTGTTGACGTGGCCAGTTGTGCGCAAAGGCTTTGAAATAATGAACAGGTTCGAAGAAAATTAACTTACCCCCGAGATGCGAGATGTCACCCGGGTAGTGGTCTCCCACCAGCTGCTCCGACATGGAGGAAATGAGCCCCGCCGTCAGCATAGCGTTTCCAGTGAAGGCGCGCAAAGGACGACGCGCTATCCGTCGAGCCCGCTGACGCACGCTATAAACACAGGTTTACTCAGCACCTTACCACGTTTTCGTACATCGCACCAGCGAATTTCACTGCTGTCGGCACATCACATATCGGAAGAGTGACAAATGCTCATGCCAGCGATGGTTCACGCCCTCGGCACCACAAAGGAGGACCACGACAAGACGACAAACGTAGCAACGCTGTCCGCCATGCTGTCCCTCCCCAGACGCTGCGTTCGTTGGCTAGCGCTTCGGCCAGTTCCGGCTTCCTTCGGCCCGTTTAGAAAGGCATCGCCTCCAGGCATTCCTCCAGGTCGTCCAAGCTTGGGTCGTCTCTTTCGGGTTCTATGCTTTTGGGCAGTGCGATAGCAAAGGATTAAAACCAAATGAAACTTTCGTTACAAAAATAATTAAGTTCTTGTGCACATATTAGCATTAAAAACTTGAGAAATTTGTGACGCGTGGACGCATGAATATGCGTGTCGGTACATGCGTGCGTGCGTGCGTGCGTGAGTGGGCATGGTCTAGCGCGTCAAATCCAAAGCCTATCCGACATGCTGCATGGTTTCTGAGATCACTGCCGTGAGCTTCGCTTGTTTTCTCGTGCTGCTGCTGGGCGGTCTTGTGCGCCGCTGTTACTGTGCTGGAATCGCAAAAGAAGAAGGATTACCGGTGTGTGCTGCCGGTGGGCGCGCTCTCATCCAAGAGTAGTAGCAGCTCCCAATTAAGCGATCCGTCGGGGCATATGTGTTATGGATGTCTGGTCGACAACGATAATGAGGTCAGCAGTGCGGTGCCGTCGTTTGATGAGTCGAACCTTTCGGCCTATTGCTCTGCTAACTTCGTTGCAAAAATGCCTGGCTCATAAGCAGCGACAGTGGCCATTGTTTCTGTGGTGTGTTTCGATTACAAGACGGCGCCCTTCTACAGTGTGGCTTCCTTGGAAACTTAGTCGGCGGTGTGCCTGCAACGCCTGTCGCTGTCAGCTCAAACTGCCCGCCTGCGAGCGCTGCCTTCTTTTGCGATGTGAACGGTGACGGGACACTTACTGCCTGTGGCCGGAGCTTATAGCAAAAGCGAAGAGTGTTTTGTGTGAAGGTTTGACGAAGTGCGTGTGTCAGTCTGGACCCTTAGCAAGTCATACGAGATGCGACATGCAAAAGTGGTCCACCAGTCGCTTCAGCAGAAAGGAGTGCGGATGTTTTTTACGTTACTTCAATCGAGAACTGCCCATGCAAATATTTCAACTCGTCTCTTGCCTAAACAGCATAGTAAAGAAGCTAAAGCAACAAAACTGCTGTTTCCATGCTGTATATTGATTCCGCACTCGTGCTAGAGGTGGGAAATATGTAGCAGTTATTGGCGGAGTTACAGCCTATGAAGCACGTGCAGCTTCATGTAATTGCAGGTTAGGATATGCGCCTTACTTGGTATTGACTTTGTGACCAGACATAGCCATCTGTCAACTAAAAGAAATTTTCTTGCTATAGGATTCTGCAGCATTATGTATGCTTCTGGACACTGAATACCGGGTGCGTCACCTCTCTTGAAAGCACTCAGATTTGTGTACTTATCAGTACGCTTGAGATGAGAAAATTTTATCAGCTTCTTTTCTTTATTTTATAATTAGCTACACAGCATGTTGCAAAAAAAAATGTTTTAAGGAAAAGTATTTCAGTTTAGAGTAGAACAGTTCAACAAAGTTGTTTTGGGCATTCTGGTAACTTCAAGATGGTATCTGATGGTTGCATACAGACGCGCAAGTCAAACCTCAAAGGGCATCAAACTTAACAGTACCGCTGAGCTTATCCTTTCGTGCTTTTTATGTGTGTGTAGATCACCTGGGGAAGTTCAGTATTGGATGTTGGATTTCATAGTTCTGCTACAACTTTTATCTTCCTTTCTACACATGAAACATGACTGAACTTGATTACATTCCCCAAGCAAATACCTGACGCCTTACAAGCGTTCCTTACTGTGCACAGTTGTCCCAGTGCATTATATCCACTCATGTGCAGCACACTGTTGTGTTGCTCTTGGTCTCCGAATGTGACTCTCAGCAATATGATGGAATCATAGTCCATCCAGATGGTCTTTGTGGTAGTGCAAATTTCAAAACAGATTGAAAAAGAATGAAGAGTGTGATACTTCGTCATGCATCATGCAATGCTGGTGCTAATCAGGCAACGTGTGGTATATATACTTCGCACATTTGAGATTCATTGGATTTGTTCTGGAGCCATACTGGGAATTAATTAATCGATCTGTGATTTGTCACTGAAATTGAGAGAGGGCACTAATTTCTGAACTTTTGACACCAACTGTGAATTCAAAACTGTCTTTTCATGTAGGCTTACATGGCTTTTTTACGTGTATGTAAATTTATGCTAATGACTTTGGAAATTGCTTTGGAAATGGTTTTAGAAATTGCCTCGTAACATTCCTGTTACAGCTCACAATTCGCTTTCTGCACGTCATGTTTGATTGAACCTGATTATATCCCCAAGCTTGTTTGTTGCACCTAACAAACACTGTTGCCCTTTCAGAGTTATTCCATTGATTGACTCCTTTCGAGTGCAAGCAACAAATGGTTGTGTTGCTTCTGATTTCGAAATATGGTTGTCTGCATGACGGGCGACAACATAAATGCTCTGGATGGCTTTCATCATGCATCTATAAGATATCTGTAACTTTCAGAATTGGTTAAAGGAAGAACTGAAGGATGCTGTAAGAGTCATTAGAAGCTTGTTTTTTACATTATTTTACAATGAACTTGCAATGTTGACAAGTTCTTGCTCAGTGTGCATGTTGTTATGTACAGGTCCCTGCAGTATCGAAGGGAACCATTTTGCACTAAAAGATAATTTTTTGGTTATTTGTTTGCTGAAGTTGAAAATGATTAATGGGTACTTACGCCAAGACGAAAATTATAAAACAGCAAAACGTGAGCTTATTGCTCATTATTGAGAAGTAATCATTAACTGAATGCTCGAACTTTGTTTGCTTTCACCCTAAATGGGCCTTTACAGTCTCGACAAGTTGCTACTAAGCAAGCAAACGCACACATGGCCACACGCAGCCTCACTGAGCTTGCTCAGTATGCACATGAGCACGCACAGCTTCGGCAAGCCCCCTCTCAGCACGCAGATGTCCACGCACAGAGAGTTGTCCATGAGAGTCCACGATTTTTTACACACAAAGAGTGTGCGTGTACGTCTTTCAGCTCACAGTACGCGATCATGTACACACAGGACACACAGAATGCGTACAGGTAACGCACAATTTCTGCGCATTCGTGTGCAAAATGAACGTGATCGTACAAAAATCACTGTTCTCGTGCAAACTCACGCAGAGTTTTTTCAATAGGGCTGTGTGGCCGATTTCCCCAATTAAATGGAATTAACTGTCCGGCTCCCGCCTTTTTTTTTAATTCTCCCTCGTACGGTGGGCGGAGTCGACCAACGCGTGGAGAGCCTTTCACCCAGTCCCGTGGAGGCTTTGCTTTCGCTTTATTTTGTTTTTTAGGTTTCCATGAATAAATAGTTTCATTCGCAGATAATATAGCCGCAAAATAAGCCCGAAGAAATAAAAATACGCGCGGCCTATTTGCTACTACGGACTACTACGTATTACTCCGCCGATGGCAGAGCGGCAAGCCGCCACGGGACTAGGTGAAAGGCGCTCCACGCGTTGGTCGAATCCGCCCACCGTACGAGCGAGAATTAAAAAAAAAAGGCGGTGCCGGACGTTAATTCGATTTAATTAGGGAAATCGGCCACACAGGGCAATAAATCGAAGTTTCTAATAAAGCTCGGAACGTGTAGATCGAGTTCCCGCGGCAAAAAGACAAGTTCAGATTCCTCTTCAGTGCACCTTTAAGAGAGTTACGTAAAATGCCCCTCTCTCTACACAATGAGACATTACCAGTTAAAACATGGCTATAGAAAAAGGGTATTTTCTTATCTACGGCTGACTGTCGCCTTTGTGATGCTCTTGAACTGATTGAGCATTGTTTCATTAATTGCAAAGATGCAATACTCTTCTGAGACATCATGCAACTGACATTGAAGAAGAGACTTAAAGGGACACTGAGGAGAAATTGAAGTTGCTTGTATCGACAGAATACCAGCTCCTGATTGCAAAAACGCCACTGATACTGACAACAAAGCTCTTGTAACGTAGAAATGAGCAAGAACCAAAATACAGGTATCGCCGCCACAGGCCAAACTCGCAAGTACAAGCGTGATGACGTCATAGGACAAAACAGGGTTGCTAGAACGAATGGTTGTAGCAACACTAGGACACGAGAAGCCACGAATCACTGAGGCGGAGCCGCATGCGCAAATCTCCTTGACGTCGCCAGATGGCGCCACGTACCTAGCAGCTACGCGCGGGCCTGCAGCATCGGGACCAATCAGCGCCTGCTCACCGGCGGTAGGCGGGCTCCCGGTACTCCGCTAACGGTAACAAGGTACACGGTATGCTAAAGGTGTCTATTTGCGAGAACTTCGTTGAAGACTTCGATAACGGGACCCATCGTAACGCTGGCAAAACGCCGGTGTAAACGTAAACGAAGCGACGGTAGCGACGGCCGCAATAGCCGATAGATGCCTTCAACGTGCGGCCGGCGGTAGCTTTCCTTTCGGCTGCTGCTAGGCCGCACTGCTGGCCGAAAGAAATCACGGAGTCAGCGTTGCGTCATGTGCACGTCATGTTTCACGTCACTTAGTCCTGTGTCGTCATAAGAGAACCCCAAGTTTGAATCAGAGCGGCGGGAAAAACTTTTTCATCTTAGAATCCAAATTTCTTAGAAATAAATGCATCTTTCGCTGCCGGCCAAGTGACAACAAAGCCATGAAAGGCCGAACTATCGGCTTTTGTTTTAAAAAAATGTTAATAGAGCTCTCCTCACTGTGCTTTTAATTTGACGCCGCATTCTCTACGATTCCTCAATTCACTACCATTTGTTGATAACCCTTAATTGTGTTATATTTAATTAGATTAGGCAGCCTGCGGAAATCACGGATATTAGACCGGTATTGTGAATCTCTTGTTTCTGCTGAAGACTATTTCTGCAGAATGATTGTGCTCCTCAAAAAATGTATGCGCAGAATGCGTTTGGACTGGAGTGGCACTCATTCTTAGTGCTGCGTTGTTCATTGCCTTTTTTTCTAGTTCTTTACTGCTTAGATGTGTCGTGTTATGATAAATTAGCTATGTGCTCCGAATTCACTTTTTTCACGTGCCGCATTGCTTATGTGTGTGGATGTGCCATGTTTTCTTAATGTTTGTGCTAGCTCTTCTACATAAGATATCGCATAATAAATACCATGTTGGAAAAAGAAAACGAGAACTGAATGGTCTTGTGCACAAGCGAACCAAACTGATCTGTTCGTGCCGCTGCGAGTTTGGAAGCCAGTCATTATTTATATTTTTATTTATGCTCACAAGGACAATTCAAGGTGAGGCTTCAGCGGTGAAACGGCTTTTGCAGCTGCAGTCTTGAAGTAGAGCTTTCGTTCTGAATACAACTGCTGATACGTCATGATAATCTTGCCTAAGAATTCTCGAGCAAGGTGCCGCCGCCTTTTCCAAACGGAAAAGAAAAGGCTGCAAACAAACGCCATCAAGCAATGCAATCTATTCACGCCTGTTAGGTGTGATAGCTTTGAAATGAATTTTTCCAGCGAAAGATACATTATGCTATCAGAAGCGCATTTCGCGGTTCCTCCCAAAAGCCACTAAGGCGCATGCGCCGTTACCATGGCAACCAATACCATAGCAACCGTGGCGCTGATCGAGCTGTCAATCATAAGGAAAGGGATGAACATTGAGGTCTAGTTCGGAATCGAACCCGGACCGCCGGTATGTGAGACGGGGACGCTGCCAGTCTGCCATGTCGATTGGACGTCTGATGGTGAATAATGGCGCGTTTAGTAAACGAGCAGTTCTTAAAAACATATCTTCGAGATACGTATTCATGCGTACATGAGTAATTACGAGCATGTTAGATACAGATGTCGCAATCAAATGAGTACCAAACTTCCTCCGTTTCCAGCAAATTTTCTCCGTGCTTGGCGTGTAGTATTATTGCTTCAGCTGGGCGTCCTATTTCTATTTCCTTTAGAAGTCCTCCTAATTTTCCAGTGATAAAATATTTTTCTCTTCAAAGCACTGGCATACCTAGTTGCTGTATGTGAGCGGTATGGTGTGCGAGTTGCTTTATCTGTGCGAGTTGGAGGTGACAGAAGGCATTACGATAATTTTCGGTGACCTCTTCTGTCGTGAACGTTTCTGCACGCTCTAGAAGCCGAAGATTTTGTGTGCTCTTACTACAGCGGGACCTGACGCTACCTTCGCGCTCAGAGATTTGTCTGGATACATTTGGACATGTCTTATAAAGAAATTCTATCCGACATTACCATGAGGACGCATGATGAAAGAACCTCACATAGGGTCTAAGAGAGTGCACGAGTCTCATTTCCTGTGATACTGACGAAGCAGAAACACATGGGAACAGGTGGAAGGCTCGAGAAGCATAGGCCCAATGTATTCGAAATTAAGAACAAGACGCAGGTGTTTTGGAGAAGTTTGCTTATAACGTTGAATGGCACTGTGCTAAACTATTAGGTTTGGATGGATGAGAGAGAATAGAAAGAGGACAATAGTTACGTGCAGCTCTTTATTTTTTTGAAGTGCGTAATGAATTTTTACAACAAAAGGGAAGGGAAGACACAGTGACATCTCCTTTCTACAATCACTTCGGTGGATTGATGTTTTCTTTGCGATCATGACTGTTTGATTTCAGATAACAAAATTCGTTCTTAGAGAGTGCGACTGATGGGCTGTTCACCTGTTCATTTTCTTTTTTGTAATCCCGGTAAAATTTTCAGGTATTTCTCCAACTTCCTCATTTCTTGATTTTTTTTACTTGTATTTCGGAGCATCGTTTTTGATAAAATGGGAAATTTTAAATGGGTACTTTGAAATATGCGTCACCGTCGTCCAAGATGCTCTTTTCCTGCGTCCAACTCTGTGCACGTTGGAGTAGTTCGATTGAACGTGTCGTATAAACAAGCCCAAATCATTGGCATCTTTATAGGCTTGCCAGTAGGGTGAGGAATTCGAAGCTGTATGTTACAAGATGATAAAAAGCTGTCTGCTTAACATCTCCCTATCACTTGTCCGCATGGGTTTTTGTTGCTCTTATCTCTTATCCTGTTACTTTAGAAGCAGGCGACCAAATGCGCGAGGGTTTCCCTAAAGTCTATGTGATTCAGCGGCGTGACACTTTCGGACGTCTGTGATGCAGGGAATTGCGCTTTTGCTGCAATGCTTCAGGTAATTCTCCTTACCATATCTAAGTCTATTTTATCGCACTAACGACACCGCGTATCTAAGTTGGCACTTCCTGCTATTCGGTGTGACATAGCGAACACTTACAGCTTGGGTAGAAATCGGCCACAGTGGGAGACAAAGATGAGCGCTGAGTTTTAGCTGAGCATTTATCACGTAAAGCAAAGGGCGGAAACAAGGAAGAACGACAAATGACGTCACTGCGCAGACTGCGAGAAAAAATGTTAGCGACAACAAAAAAAATGTGAACAAAACAGAATTCGCGATAAAGGCATGAAGTGAAAGCAACTCGATGGGCACTTGTTCAATAGGACCTCCTGCGAGAAAACGACGCCTAAGCAACGCGTTCTCGAGATACACTGCAGCAGTGGGCGCCGCCAAACGTATGGGAGCACAGCGGAGCTAGGCTGCAGGCGAATGCACTCCATGCACTGCGCAGTCACGGTGGAGAAGCTGAGAGGCGGTGAGGAAGTAATGCCGAGCGGGTATGTTTGCAAACCCATGAAGGAGGCTGAGTCCTGTCGAGCACGCTTCTCGTAATTGGCGCCTGATAAACTGCTCTCGCCAGCATGTTAGTAACGTCCCGGAGCTCCTCGCTGCGTGAATGCTGTGAGCTTAGAAATGAGTCGCGGTTTCGGATGGGCCTCCTTCACGTGCACGGATTTCATGAACGACCCGAGAATAAAAACTCTGGCCTTAACTTTTTCCGTAGTTTCAGCGAGGATTATTTGAGAGGGCCTAGATTATTGCCTTTGGATACCTAAAGCGGCGCAGTTGAAGTCCGGACACGATCAAGAACGTGAGTGATTATTCAAGAAAGTAGTTGTGTCATACCAATCTGCAGTCCAATAAAATAAGAAAAAGGTCATTGCGCAGGCCATGATATGATTTCAGACCAGCGTTTGTGCCTAATATTCTCTAAAATTGTGCCGAACATGGCTTACCATCTTTTGAGTGAGTGCGCCATAATATGAACACTTGCAGCAGACCGTTGAAAACATTTTTTCTAACGTTCAGTTCTGCTATGCGAATTCTATCTGTGTTTAAGGCGGCACTGAAATTCTTCATCTATTACAGCAAATTATGAAAGGAAAATTTGCACAAAGGAAGTGAGCAAAGTGCTTCGCAAACACGTGTAAGATCACTTGTGAAGGCAATAACGAAAAAGAAAATGCCGAGCAAAACAATAAAGAACGGTACAGTATAGCGATACAACGTCAAACCACACGAACGGGAACGTGAGCCTGAGCTCACATCCGAAAATAAGAGTGTTTCAATCCACACAAATGTGGAGAAACTATTATCATTTTAACCTTCAGGTTCTAACTTATCGAAAGAAGCCAGCTCAAATGGAACAATAAATTCCGTGTTGTTTATTGGTTCTTCGCAGCATAACAGCGTTCTTTCTACGACTGAACACAAAATATTACAGCTTCGGTTGCTACTAAGATTTTCTAGCGCTTACCTTTGGTCCCACAATGAAAATGAAATGCGAGACCAGTCTAGTCCAGTTTTCAAGGGGACCCGTTTGAAAACAAGAAAGCTGAAACGGCAGAGGAATGTTTTTCGTAGGTTGCGCCACGAAAAAAACTTCGCGTAGGCCACGAACCAAACTACAATCCGCTCCAGAAATTGCAATAAGAGAAACTGCATCTTTTGGATGTCTTACTATGCTTTTGCCTTACTTCGAATCTGTGCGCAAGCTGAGTCACCAACAAGCTGACCACGCTTTGGACGAGCAATCGCTCCGCATCAAGCTAAGCGGTCAAAAGGTTCTTGTTCTTTTTTTAGGAGATGGCCTTCCAAAGCTTTCAAAAGCGTCCTAGATACGATGACCGCGGCAGTGCAAGCAGTGTCCTTTTCAAGCGAACAAAAACGCAATGCGTCACATCTACCATTGTGCGGCGTTGTGCCAATTTAAAAAGCGACTTGGCGTGTCTATACAAGACCTTTTTTTTTTTTGATGTTATGTCAGCTCGGTTGGATTTACAGCTGCGTAAAACTCTGCCGGGGTGACCAGATAAGCCCTTGAGATTGGAGGCACAGTGAAAACACCATTCAAGGGCACAACTTCCACGACAATAGGAAGTTGTGCGACGTCTATTATGTTTGAGCTTCAAAGAAAGCCCCTTTTTGAAGACCATGCAACTTTAGTAGCGGGTCGTCAGAGGGCTCTTTTTCGCGAGACGCTATTGCGAGCGCTAGCTATTATTACGCCAGTGAACCACGAAGTTTACGCGCGAGTGAACAACGTTTTGTACTCCACTTCTCCATCTTGCTTCCTTTAGATTTAGCGTAGCGTCCAAGTATTCATCGCACAGATACCATTTCAAAAGAATATAGTACATAAGGAAATTTCTCGCTATGTTTGTTGCTCAGTCAGCCGCGCCCTGTCCTAACGTTCCAGAACTGAAGTTTTCTAGTGGCTTGAGCAGTAGGAGGAATAACGGCTTTGACGATTTCTAAACCGGCGACATTGCTGGACGTACTCAAATTATTATGGTTTGTGGTTTTATGCTCGTGGATACTGCGCTGCAATTGCTGGCGATGATCTGTTGCCCGTCATCAGCTTAGAAGTGCTGCAGGACATCCAAAATTCTGAACCCAGCGAACATGTCCTACCGACTCGTCTCAGTGCTAGGAGTCAAACGAGGGAAATCGTGCATATCCGTAGTTGTTTTGCTATTTCTGAGAGGGCGCTGCTTGAAAGTTCCACGTACCGTGAGTCAATGGGATGTTCGACTTCCCGTCACTTGAAAAAGAGGCCTATGTTGCATTAGTGCTCCGTGTCGCCCATTTAAACCGCTATGTGCTCTGGCTGAGGCGATATGGGTATTTGCTGGCCGCAACATTTTTACGACCTCGAAGAGCGGTCCAAGAAACCGTGTCCAAATATAATCACTATGGGCAAACTTCTTGCTCCTGGGAGGGAACACACTTTAGATAATCTTGAAAACAAACATTCAGCACATTTAACGGGACAAGGTTAGGGCTCTGTGTTACTGCAGAAAGTCTGGCCCCGACGTTGTCGGCGTTATTAGCGAGAAATAAGTTGCCCATCTTCCAGCTGGGCAACGTGCCGTTTTTACGTTATCACTCCGGGGCTACCGTGGTAGGTGGTTACTAGCCCATCTGAGTGTGAGAAAACAACCAACCTTGACAAGTGGCCGTTAAATTAATGATTGATCACAAGAGGTTGCTCAGGTAGAGCAACCTGGCTCTCTCAAGCCCCACCGCTGGCTATGTTTGAAACAGGCACCTGTCGCGGCAGTGGTGCATCGCTTAACCTCTGCACCACTGTCAACGACTGATATCGCGATTCTCGGGGATCTATGAATTAAAAGCAAGCGATTTCCGCGTGAGAAAAGGGATAGTCAAAGAGGACTTCAGGACGCCGAAGGTACCCGTTAACGTCATCGCCTTACAGCTTTAAAGCCGAGCTCGTGTGTCTTTTTAACCCATTAGGAACCAAAAAAAAAAATCTAACGAAGCCATTTTTTTTTCATTTTTAGCACATATTGCTCACTTATAAAGAAAAACAGATTACTGAAACTTCGTCACGAAGGCTTATACGTTTCGAAGTTACACAAGTGTAATTTTTAGAGTAGGCTGAGTCCTACCCATTGCACATGTGGCTAATTCACTCGACTATTACTTGGTGGCGTGAATTTTGTTAATATCTCAGAGATTTTTATCCAGGGTGAATAACACTTCTTGCCGGCCCTCATGAATCTGTTCTGGCTATACTGGCTTCGGAGCTGTTATTCTGATTTGCGCAGGAAGCCTTCTGCTTTTCAAAGAAGCACCGGACACGACTGAACCAGAGTGTCCGCGAACCACTGGTTGCTTCATGTCAATACGTAGGTAACGAGAAGTAACGTTCCACCAAAGCAAAATAATCAGCAGGCTGGTCTCTAGCAATTTCGTAGGTTGTTCAGGTGTTCACAATTGCAAACTTGAGCTTTCGTGTCAACAGCCGTACCTTTAGTCCCTGATGCCGATGCAGTAGCAGTTGACAGCTTGATGCGAGAGGTCTGCACCTGTCATACCCCTGTTGTAAAAGAAAAGGAGTTTTTGCTTACAAAAGTCCTCTTTTTCGTGCGCTCCCGGCAACCACTGCTTCACAAAACATGTAGGCTCAATGCTGTTATAGTTGCCGGCCATAGTTACTACATTGTTGCCTATAAACTTCAATAAAAACACGTAACCTACACTGTTAAAGAAAGAACCAATTTTTACTGGCTGCTTCTATTCCGTTGCTTTCTTTGGGCCAAGCGGACACTTCTTAAACCCGTTTTGGCAAACGGTTCCCGTAGGCCGAAATTCCTCCCAGCGGAGCTTTACAAGAATGCCTTGGCTGGTATAAAAATTTCCCAAAAGATGAAAAGGCCACTCAGCGTTGAAATAACCTCAGGCAACGACAGGACAACACGCGGTTCCAAAGTTTTGTTGTTTGAACTAAAGTACTTTCCACAGTAGGTGTGAAAGCATAGAAGTAATATTGTGCTTTGCAGAACATCGCGTTCTTAAAACGAAAACTTTATAATAACCAAATAAAATCACGCCATCGTCATATTCAGGATAGCTAGCGACAAGTACTGCAATTCCCGAGGCCTCGCTTTGCAGACAAAGTGTTTTTTGTCCGAAAAATTGCAAGTAACCATAATAGATAGGGGCCGCTGTGCACGCAGGAAGACCCAGCGTACTATTGAAAGTACATCACATATAATTCACCATAGTGCAAAAAAGGCACAGGTGCGGGACATTCAAAGCATTCATTGTTTACTTTTGTCTTTCGTGCTGCTGTATACTTCAAACTAGCACAATATGTACAAAAACGCGGTCAGAAAATTATAAGCCAGCGACTACCGACGCAGTTCGTGGGAAACAAACATGCCGAAGTTTTACCATGGAAAGATGACATACTGAGGAAAGGAAACGCACCTTCTTAGTTAAGGGGTGTCGTCTGATCTCCTGGTGAAAGAAGTATGGCCTACTTGAAAACAAAAATTGAATGTTAGGTGTTGAAATTATAAAAAAAAATTAACTGCACTTTTAAGAGTGCACTGGGGGATAATGGGTTAAGTGTGTATAGCGATAGTTTCGAAATAAGTATAATTTGTCGCGCCTTTCTTCAAAGCACTTGCCGACTGTTAGCGAATTGCCGCCTCCAAGGGTTCTCTGCGAGACGTGATTCTCGCTAATAATTATGCGAATGTTTACTATGTTTGATGCTCCCGCACCGTACCCCAAGACGGGGTGTTTGAAACGCTCACGTGATGATCTGTTTTAACGATAGGTCACCTTTTCAGAGACGTTTCCTAATTTGACGATCTGTTCTAGGACGTATTTGGTTATTCTTCTCGAAGAGATGACAACATGGGTGCAGAATTAAATTGAAAATGCTTCAAAAACTTGCGCATAAATTTTTTCTTAAGAGAGCTAACAATACTTTACACCCCAAGTCCGCTCAGCCGGCGACAGCAGCGCCACTGGAACCTGCGTCTGTTACGCATCGTTGTCGGTCTATACAAGGATACATTTCCACGCATGCATAGAGGAACGATCGATTTTAAGGACAATAACACAGGTCAGATGAGTATAACAAAGGGATGGCTTGGGAAATTGGGTTGCTTAACTTGTGTACACGTCACGCTTTACACAAATGAAGGAAACACTTGGATGACCGGTTGTTACCGCCATTTCAGGAGGCAGTAATTGATATTCTTGATCAGATCAGTGTTAGAGACCTGTGCATATTTTTCAATCCTGCATAGAATCGCCGGAAAGAAAAACTTTTCTTGTGCGGAAACCAGCTTGCAGGATGGTCAGCATGACTTTTCTTGGTCTGTCATCGGCTTCCAAGATGGTCGGGGTAGCAAGAGATTCGGCGGTATCATTTTCCCAGCACAGATACGCGTAGCAGCGGCGTTGACGTGGTGCAATAAAAACGTCTCATTCTTAGTGGCGCTATGAGAAAATGGGGTCAGAACATTTGTGTCCACGTAGGTGCCTCTTACATTTCTTCTCATTGCAATTCCGGAAATGTGCCCTGTCATCTGCGATCAAGCCCGTTGTGCTCTAAGCGGTGCGGGTCGGGCGCTATTATTTTTCTTTCTTTTTTAAACGCCCCCCTAATTTTGTCATCTGCGATCCCTCTGTTGTCGTAGGCAGCAAACCAGCGCTGGTCGGACATGCCTATTAGTCATGCCTCTCTTTCGGATGCCTCCGAGGCGCAGAAGTTCAAATGAACGCCGTGAATATTGAGAAAGAGAAGTTTTAATGACGGCTGAAAGCGTTGAGAAGATGGCCGGAGTTCATAGGAGCACTTTTGGTGGCCGGGTAATATGAATTTTATGCAGTACTGTAAAGTATAGATAGCGAACGTATTGTCTAGCCCGTGCTAAAAATAAATAATCACCGTCGTGCTTTAAAGCGATGGGCGAAACGGAGTTTTTCACCGCTGTTTTGCATGAAGTGGAAGGGACCAATCGATATATTTGTTGGTGTAAAATATGGTTAGGTTCGAAGGACAAGGCGCGGAACACAGTGCTACAAAGATAACCGAAAAAGAACTGCTCATATGTAATGATAATCTTGCTTAAGCGTGCACCAAAGTTCTCCGAACAATAACAATCCTGCATTGAAATCTACGCCGCGCCTGTTAGCCATGATAGCTTTTTCTTTATCAGCATGCAAACTTCGATATGTTGTTGCAAATGTGCTCACACCCATGCTTAAACTGTGACGCGGTAACGCTATCCCTGGGAGCTGTGTTGATCTTGGTTAATTTCCCCGGCGGCAGGCTAGAGAGGGTCAATGAAATCGTGGCAAGAACAAAGCAAATGGTTTGGCGCAAATTTTCGACTTACGTAGTCGATTCATAACACCCGCGAAACTTGCCACCAATTTTTGTTTTCTGCTTATTATGAAGGCATCCGTTCCACTTTACTCTTGGCTGCTGTTAAGTTGATGGCGTTGCTTGTACATATATGATCAGCATTAGACATTCTGACTATAGCTCGCACTACAACCACGAAGATGAAGGAAACCGCGCTTCTTTTCTCTTCTTCTTTTCACGTGTGATACCTTCTGCCATGCCGTTTTTCTATTGCACGGTATTCTTTGCTAATGGGAACAGGAGAACGGTTATGTAAATAAAGGAATGCATAGGGCAAATTTTTATGTTTTCGTTTATGTGCCGGAGTAATATTTCTGCTGAGTTGTAGATCGACGCTAATTTTCGGGAAAGAATCCGATGATATGCCGCCGTTGGTATCCGAACTCGCATCCCCTGCGTATCGAGCGGGGTGCTCTCCTTGATCACTGTCTCTTCCATACGATTAGCGTAATCTGCCCTTCGTGCCTCTGCCTTTGACCCCAGTGCAGAAAAGCCAGTCCTTCCGTTCTAACAGCACTATACCGATATATTGAGCAATCAAGGACGCCAGAAAGGCAGCGTTTCCAATGGCAGGGCCTTAAAATTCTGATATAAACATCGGAATAATGAGAAAGACAAAACATTGCGCCAATTTTTCTCTGAGATGGTGTGAGTCTGTTCCACGGCCTCAGTTATCAGATTTTTCACTATCAGCTACTCTGACCTCTGCTTAAATAACGCTGCTGAGCCGCTTAGCGATCACTTCCAAGCCTCGACTATAATAATACTGCAACAGAAGCCCAATATTCACTGGAGAATAGCTCTCAACTCTCAGTAGTAGTGTGCTGGCGATTAAGAAATGTGTGCGTGTAGGGAGTGGAGGTAATTTACACTTAATTTAAGGAGGCCCGGGACACCCAAAACTACGTGCTTGCAAGGGAGGCAATCAACCTAGTGCACGTGGCTCGTTGGTTGGCATGAAATTGACGGAAGCTATTATCCCAGCTCTCCCGGCGATATGATCTTCCACTCGAAAAGGAGATATGCACTAAAAGCGGGGTGGCTCTACAGTGTTGCTGCAAGCAAAACAGGTAGACTTTCCTATAGTACCTAGACGATGCAGATCATTCAGAACAACTTCTAAGCGGTTGGGTGCAATGCGGCCTTTTCTGTGACACAGTGCACTGTCATTGTCGACTCAAGTTTCGCGATAGGAGGTGCGTTACTGCCTGCAGGGCTCAATCCAACATGCAGCATGTGATGCAGCCTCACTTGAAGCACAACTGTTCGTGCTTCACATGCCTGCGATACTCTCAGTTTGGAATCAGATGCGAGAGCACAACCTTGCAAGCACAAGGCAACTGGGCAAGCTATGCTCGGCTCTCTTCTGTAGGTGGCTTAACAGTGCAGTGATCGTCCTTTCATAATCATCACTTAATATGAAAAGCCTCTCCTGCGCTTATGTCTTGTGGCGAAATCTTCTCGTCACCCTATCTGGCACAGCTGATGCTGCTGCCTTCTAATAACACATACTTCATACTTGATGGGAACAAAACTTTTGCGTTGTTCTCGTCACTGTCTCCTGAAGGCCGCGTGCGTTAACGTCGGAAATGCAGGCTCTTGTATACCGAATAGACATTTTTATAGAAAGCATATATAAATGAAGATCTATTTTTCGCATCCCACATTTGCGAAAAAGCTGCAATAAATATGATATATTTTTATCTTAAATGGTCACTCCGACACTTTTGACGCGTTAAAAGCACCGGTGAGCTTAGCGGTGTTAAGTACTGCCCTGGGACGGCCTGCCGGATGGCTCATTTCTGGTTGTAATCCAAACGAAAGCACATAGTCTGCTGCGCAGTGGCAGAGGGTGTGCTGTTATTTTAAAAATTAAGCCTCAACAATAAGCACAGCTCTATAGCGCTCACTAGAAGTTTCCGAAAAAGTAAAACATCATCGATTTCTCAGATATGTGGCAATAACTACTAGCTTTAATCCTGCCGACAAATTAGTTCGTCATGGTTTCGCCCAAATCCAATGCCTTTGCATTTAGGCAAGGATACCTGCACATTAGCAGAATACCACCCTTGTACATTAGTTCGCAGCTGCTCTTTCAAAACTAGACTGGATTGTGATTTGACTTTACTTGTAAGGTGTACATTGCAGAAGTATGAAATTCCTACCAAGCGCTTGACAAGTCCCGCATAACTTGGTGTGGGCTGCTTAGACTAAAAGAAACGGATATAATACAAGAATGACCATAAATTATACTTGTACTTACCATAAGCAACGCAGCTCTGAAGTATTCTAATAAAAGAAATAGTATAGGCGGTATATACTATTAGTACGCTTCAGTTTCTGTGCCATTTATTCTGAAGATTATAGCAAAAAAGAAAGTTATATAATACTTTTTTCTTGCGTTATGCGATGAGAAAACAATGCGGATTATATTTAAATAAATTTAAACAAGGCCAAATGAAAAGTAATAGCAATAAATAGCATTCTGATAAACGTGAGTGAGTGAAGTAGTGATGGCAGTGTAGGACTCAAGTCCGACGCGCTTGAGTGCTGCATTCGTTACTACTATGCCTTCAGTTCGCAACAGAGCAAAAGAAAGTCAGATTATTCTTCCAGTACCAAGATGACGCGCATGAGCTTGTCGGCCGAAGCTGACGCGCAATGCTTGTCTAGTCACCAGACAATGCCTGATGGTGGTATAAACCGGCACGATTGTTTAAATTGAGGATATTTAAGTCAGGTCGACCTAAATTATTGAACCTTCAAACACGTATGCTATTACTGTACTAAATAGTGAGCGAAAATGATCTTAAGTTATTTTAGAAAAAAATCATCGTATGTGCATTTACACCTCAGGAGTCGAGATATGCTACTTCAAGGTACGTCCTAACTTCAGGAGCACCGTAGTAATGTATTCGAAAACTAATTATACAACGAGATTTCTGGAAGTTGCTACTGATTTATAGCTTAATTCAGTGCAGAGAAGCACAACAAGCACGCAGCATGCAGGGCCTGTACGGAATTGCAGCTGCTTTCTTTTTTTCTTTGAAAGAAAGCAACGCAGCTACATTTTTAAACACGAACGTTATCAAAGAAAAAAGAAAACGTAGAAGAAACGAAAAGAAATGCGGTGTGAAGAGCTCTTTGATCACGCCAATTATATTTCTTATTCGCAGCGTACTTTTATAGATAACGCTGCATGCCGGTCGGGCACACGTCATTGCTGGTACAATTTTATCAGACCGACTGGCCGATACAGAACAGCAATCAAACGCAGTCAGTGTAAACTGAAAGACAAAAGACCCCTTCTGTTGAAACTGCGCTGCATCAGTTTCTATGATTTGGCTTTTTTTATTCTTTAGACAGCAAAAATAAATTTTTGTTATAACAGTTTTTGCACAGCAAACAAAAAGGCGATGAAAGTGCGTGGATGAAATGTAGGGCACTGGAAAGAATTTTTTTAATTACTTTATCAGTGGATCTTTTGTTTGCTTGGTAGGATTCTTTCATAATACTCTTGATAATATTCACCGTAGAGGGAAATATACTCAGCCCCGCCGCGGTGACTCAGTGGTTACGGCGCTCGGCTGCTGACCCGAAAGACGCTTGTTCGATCCCGGCCGCGGCGGCTGAACTTCGATGGAGGCGAAATTCCAGAGGCCCGTGTACTGTGCGATGTCAGTGCACGTTAAAGAACCCCAGGTGGTCGAAATTTCCGGAGCCCTTCATTACGGCGCCCCTCATAGCCTCAGTTGCTTTGGGACGTTAAACCCAATAAACCAACCAACCAAATATACTCAGTAAAGAGCAATCGAATTGTAGTTCCTCTCATATCTGAATTTATGCCGGAACGCGGTGCAGCTCGTGGGAATAGCCGTGCACATGACACTCATGCAGGGGGCAAATGTTTTGCGCACACGCCTATTCTCGCTGGTTTGCTTGGCGCGCGCAGTGATAAGGTGCCCTTATGCCAACTAGTTGATGCTCTCGCGTCATTGTTAAAGAACTGAGCTTCTCTGACTAGCCCAGCCTGCCGCTAGGACATTTCGCGATGTTTCTTCTCACGTGGCTGTTACGGTAGACAAAAAACTGGTGCGAATCTCGGACTGTTTATTGCTGCAGTCCGTGCTACCTAACAGAAGTAACGCGGCAAAGAACTATTAAGCGTGCTGAGCGGTAATCCGAGATCAGAGTTATGGCACCTCCACACACCTACGGGGTTCTCTAACATTGGAGCTCAACTAACGCTCGGCTCTAATTATTCCAGAAAAAGACTAATTTCCTCCCACGTAAACACAGAATAATCGAAGTATCCTGGTAGGTTGCAAACAGCATGAAAAGAACACATTACAAAGGCCTGTGGCACGCTGCATGGCGACCTAAAAGGAGATCACTGAAGATTCGAACGACTACATATTCATAAGGTCTAAAATCTTCAGAGGGAACGCTACGTCGCGAGCAAGAAGTACATTGTTAGCTCATCAGTATGCGAGCATTACTTAATGCTTGATAGCAGCAGTTCCTTCAGCTGTTGCTCCGCGAAAGTATTATTGCAAAAGAGTAATACCGCCAGATTGATCATGTTGCATGAAAATTAACAGAATCATCCGCAACAGGTGAACGGAATATAATACATTTGGAGCAATATTATTAATGCAATTAGGAAACCAAATGCGCGTGAGCACTTCGCTTCTTAATTTCACCTGTACAGGTTACTGGGTTATGAATTGTGATTCTTCCATTGCCCGCAAAACCCAAATTCAATTCGTTTGTGAATGTTGTAATAAATACTCTATTAGTTTTGCTGGACCAATACGAGAACGTGAAATGTCTTTTCAACTGCTAGTAAGAAGCGTGGAAAATACCATTCAGCTTCTGAGTTGCAGTGTGACTTGCAGGTGAGATTGGTAGGGAAGAAGGCAGAATCGGTTTCGGAGGAAATTCTTTTGAAATAAAAAAAAACAAGGTCTGCTCTGGAGAACACTGACAACAAGCCACGAAAACTTACATGCAGTAAATCACAGAAATTGCTAGTAACGAAAAGGGGTTACAATTATTTCCCGAGATTTTGTCGCCATTTTTTGTATACAGCAAAACACTAATCTTTCAGGGCCTGCGTAGCGAAGAGCTACCACTCTTTTCTTCAAACTAACCAGCTTCTAAGTGTAAGAATTACAGCCAATACTGTTTTTTAAGCGTGAATAAATAAATGGTAATAGGTTAAATATGCGGTTTTAAGGTCTCAATAAGCTGAACAAGCAATATTACATCCATTTATATATATTGCAGGCGATTACATATTTATATGTGTGATCAGTTAATATCCTCATCTGTCGCACGCAGCCCCGACTACTAGCAGCACGGTTCCTGAAATTTCTGTTGGATTCATGGAATCGTAAAGGGAACAGTGATTAAATGGTTGACTGATTAAACCATAGCTAGTACCTGCAATGCTTAATTGGGAGGTATTACGCAGTATTTAACGGGAGCATGGAGCAGTATTTTCACATCACTAAAATATGCTATAATTGTGAAATTTGTTGACAACGAGTATTCTTGTATCCGTTTTAGTATAACTGCGCAAAAATTGGCCCTTCAGCGAGATAATTCTGCGCACCAGATCACAAGTATCGTAACTAAGTGTAGTCATCTTGGCGAAATCCCCTAAGACAACAAAAGATTGCGCAGAATAAAGTGAAGCAATGGCTAACAGAGCCCAAAACAGCGCTGACTCAGCATATTTCAGTGTACTGACTGTTCCAGTTTCGAAATATCTGCAATAGATTTCTATAAAGTAATAATACGCTCATGCGCCTATTCCCTTTCCGGCATTGTTTTTTTTTCGCGACCTCAAATCTTTTGGGGACAGGCCCTTCGAAATATGCCACACAGGTTCTTAAAAGTCAGCAATCCAGCGTATAGTATGCTGAAAACTTACGATAGTCATACTTAAGAATGAGAAATGGATGAAGCTCACCTATAAACACTGTTTACTTTCTGCATATCTTGAATTGCAAGGTGCGAACCATATTTCAAAGGCATCGGCCAAAGACTGGCGTAAACACTCCTTAGTAGTGAATCGATAAGAAGGCTGCTTGTTAAGCTGGGCACGCAATGACCTACTGGAACTCCAGGTGACGAAAATCAGTTCCACTGGGAATGTGGCACACTTGATTACGCATACACATAGCTTTCAATCTAAATAAATGTGGCCAACGAAGTTGGAAGCTTTCTCTCGGTAAAAATTACCGAAAATACAAATCAATAAAGGCACAGACAGCACGAAAATAAACTTGCAGACAGCATGTAACAGGCTTCGTCCCAAAATATCTGCGTCCAGAAATACTTACTTGCTCCTCCGTTGGGTGCGCTTTGACAGGCACAATCGCAAGGGACCCATGTCCAGTGCTTTCGGCACTCGCACGATTACACGTAACAAGTGCATTATCCCGTAAACCTCTAAGACGGTGACTGTAAGCTCCCATTACGTCTCTTTTTGTGAGAAACAGTTTTTTATTTAGATATCTTTGATCGCTGTGCCCAGGCAAACACACACCCCCAAAAATACAAAGATATTCCCGCTTTGTTTCCCCTGTGGCTCTACACTCGCACGCATCGAATATTACCATATTCAGTAGCATGCGGCAAGAAAGAACAAAAAACACGGTGGTCTTCACCGAAAGCACAGGAGAAGGCAAGCGGCTGTTGCGAGAAAAGCAAGCCTTTTTTTCTAAAGACACAAAAGAGAAAGTACAACTGCCAGCACGTTGTGTGCATCTGTCGCCTTCCGCAATATTGTATGCATGTGGCTCAGCGTATGTTATCCGGATGCAGGAAGGAACTGAGGAACACGGGCAACGAATAGCTGAGTCTTGTTCGGGGCCTGGCGTGAAGATTTGGACCGGCACGTCGAAGAGAAACCAAAGCTTGACACGGAGCACAAAAGCAATACAATATTTTACCGGCACAGTACTCACCGGACCAGCATCACTCTTCTTGGTAAGAATTGTCGAAATAAGCTCTGAACTGCACATATCGCTGCAGCGTTTGTTCTGACGCTGCCTTTACAGTTATATCTGCAATCGTAGGCACGCCCTGAAGAAGAGCACTGAGATCGGGAGCTTCTCTTGTTACAGAGGTGGCTATTTATTGTGAAATTAAAAATATGTATTTTAATTTTCAAATCCTAGAGGCCTAAAGCATAATGTCCCGTATATTTTGTGGCAAAAATGGCCCTCTGATCACCTGCTTTTTTTGGGGGGGGGGGTGGTTTTGGAACTTTATTTAAGCGCTTCTTCTAGATGCAGTCACTATCATCATGAAAGCACCCACTAAAATCTCACTTTCAGCTCCTCTGTTAGCGATGTGTAGCCATTTGCTGCCGACTACATGATAACTCTTGGGAAGGCAAAAAAAAAATACGAGAAAAGAGAGAATGCCAACACACAAGCTGAAAAGCATAAGCAGGGAGCAACTTTTCTTGCTTGCAAGAACAGCATCTTTAAACTTTCCTTGGTTTTTAGATGAGAGGTGTATTAGCGTTCGGGTGGGAGCTGAATATAAGAAAAATGTTTACTAAACTTTAAGAAGCCCTTCACCTGAAGAATCTGTACCATGGCGCAAAGCGTACAGGAGAGCATTGCCTGTTCTTTTTATCTGATAGCTGGTTATGAATTGTAATACTGTACCCGTATGATCTCTCCCATGAAGAGGTCGAAGGCGTTGTTTAGTATCTTCTCGCGATAAAAATAAACTGAGACAGATGTCATGCTCTATTCCTGTTCATATTGTGGATCGCCGCGAAAAATATTTTTGTGGCCCGAATATTGCACTCATCGTTCTTGTTTTGCCTGGCGTTCATTTAGACCACACGCCACGTCTTCTTGGCGCACTGTGCACTTTCTACCTAGCTTTTTTTTGCGCCACTCTCAGGAAAGCATTCGACGTTATGCTTGCCGTCGCGTGACTCAGGAGTTATGGCGCTCGGCTGTTCACCTGAAGAACGCGGGTTCGATTCCGGCCGCTGCGATCGAATTTTGATGAAGGCAAAATTCTAGCGGCCTGCGTACTGTGGGATGCAAGTGCACTTCGAAGGACCCCAGGTGGTCAAAATTTCCAGAGCCATTCACTACGGCATCGCTAATAGCCTGAGTAGCTTTGGTACGTCAAACCCTCATAAACCATAAATCGAACACCATGTTTATATCTACTGTTTCTGTTTCTTTAGGGGTAAGGAGTTGCACGAACGTTCTCCCCCTCTGTGAGTTTGGCCCCAGTACTTTCTTGAATGTAAATGCTCATCGATCCTGCCTCGTGCCCAGACGTGCACCTGCTTGATGCGGCACAATGCCATTCCACGTTCCAATGTCGGGTACCCTTTTCAAATCTATTTATCCGAAGTTACCAATTTCTTCATTTCATCTTCCACACAGCTACATTTTATTATCGTTTAGCTATCTTTGAATCTACTCTCCCGCATTAATGAATTCGTAAATACCTCGTAAATACCTCTGAAAGAATGAGTTGCCGCTGCACAAAACTAGGTCGATCATCAGAAAATTTAACTTCCGATAAGAAAGGCTGCGCAGATGATGCGGCCGTACCTGGCACTGAGGCCGGTTAACAAGTTTGTTACCTGAGAGGCCTTTGTCATACCGTGGACATTGTTGGTTATGATAAAGTTATACCGAGCTCACGGTCCACGTCTAATCCCATCGCTACCTTTCTTTATCTTAGTTTTATACTCCATATAACCGTCTTTCTCCTAACGAATTGATTGTGTGCTGATACACTCTACCTTGATACATTTCGACACTGGCGACTGTTTAGCATCAAAACATGACTTCATTGCGGAGGAAACTGCGTTCAAAATTGCACATTTTTGTCTACAGCTCTTTTCAAATCCATGACGTCAGGCCCGAAACGAAATCTGTAATCTCCTTGGCTTTGTCCGCTTTGCCTAGCCGGAAATTCAGAACAAAGTGTTAAAGTTCAGGAAGTTCTTCTTGGAATGTGATGTGAGCCGCCCACACTTTTACTCTATTGCATTCTCTATTTGGGCGTTTTTAAGGTAATAAAAGATTTGCTTGACACGCGATAACCTATGGATGGAGGCCACCTTCAATCTATCATCAGTATCCTTCCACAATACACCTATTTTTTCTTTCTTGATCGGTTACTGCACTGCAATTAGCGTGCTTTCAAAAGTTTTGTTATCCTCGGCTGCAAAGCGTGGGATGTGCCCAAATACACCGCCGATGTCAATTACGTTTGAGGGGAAACAGCTGGTTAGCCTGCGCCACGCTTCCAGGTAATCTGCTATATACTCACGCGTGTGCGCGAGCAATGGCGGAGCATAATGAAACAAGCGAAACGCATTTCCCGCGGTAGGGGGAAGGCCAGACAGCGCTCCCTATCATACAAGAAAATATGACGCAAAGTTTAATGGTGCAATTTTATTTTTATAGCTGAGTGTGCCTGAACACTTGAATCTTGAATTAAAACCACTTTCAAAATTAAAAAGTGAGTTGTTTTGAGCAGGACATCATTCGATGAGTTAAGCTGTGGTAAATAATACCGTTTTGCTTCTTACTACGACTGTCTTCTAACTTCGCTCCGTGCCAGCACGCGCATTGCTTCATTTGTTTTTTGTTATTATGATCAATAATATAAAGTGGCTGTTTGTTTGGTGAGTTAACTTTCAAGTCCAGTGCTGCACATGTGTTATCATAGCCACCGTAGAGAGAGATTTGGATTCCAATACCCCGGGAGGTTCGTTAACGTATTTTGACACGCCCGCGAGCGCATTCTTAAAGGTGCACTGAAGAGGATTCTGAACATGTCTTTTTGCCGCGGGAACTTGATGTACACGTTCCCAGCATTCTTAGGAGCTGCGACTTATTGCCCTGTGTGGCCGATTTCCTCAATTAAATCTAATTAACGTCCGGCTCCCGCCTTTTTTTTTTGAATTCGGCCTCATACGATGGGCGGAGTCTACTAACGCGTCGAGTGCCTTTCAGCCAGTTCCGTGGAGGCTTGCCGCTCCGTGATCGGCGGAGTAATACGTAGTAATACGCGGAGTGACTTTTTGAAAATGCGCACGTTGTTGGCCGAACTACGTTCAGCCATTTGTGTTTTTGTAAGCCGATGAGATGGACATCGACGATCTCACAGAGCTTGAAAGAGAGATTCTTCGGCGGACGGCAGATTTAGGCGCCATCTCTTACGATAGTACGCCTTTGCGCGATACGGCCGAAGATAGCAGCAGTGGCCATCCGTCCGGCCGTACCACGGACGAAGACTCGGACGCCGATGGCTCCGAGGACGGCTGGCAACGAGTGGGAAACGTGGACTGGTGAGTGATATGAACTCTATTATGCTCGTGGCACGCATCGCTGACATCCGTTTTCTGCGAAGGTGCCAGTGCGACGGCTGCGCTGCCATGCCGACAGCCATCGAGAACGTCTGCTGCCGGGAATGCCCGGCCGCCGTTAAAAAGCAGCCGGGACACAACTGCATCACAGCGCACCCCGAGTTCGGGTATCTTTGCCTGGACGAGGGTGTGCTGCAGCTTGCATATTTAAACATGCGGCATTACCGGCAGCCAGGCATGGGCGACACCGCGAACGAGTAAGTACAACTGCAACCTTCACGGATTGCGTAATAACGCTACCGGTGCTAGCTCTTGCAACTACGTTTATTGACCACAGTGCGATCTAAAGCGCATACGCATGCGGTGCTGTTCTATTTAAAAAAAAACGACAGAGAATGCCTAAAACTTCGTATACAGTGCGGAATCACGGTGTGCTATGGCCATAACCACTGCAAAAGACTGCAGCTGTCCACTGCGCAAACAAATGGGATCAGGATAGTTTGCACTGACAAAGCCCATTACTGTGCAGGAGACAGACTCATTCTCCTTTCAGGAATTAGATTACGAGCTATATAGCATAAGAAGCATGGAACCTTTTTTTACCTTACATGCTGTCATTTTCAGAAAAAGGAACCTTATTTACAGTTTCAGGAACGGCTGAAAATAAGGCAGACCTTATTGACTGCTAGTCTAATACATGTCCGGGTTCAGGTACGTCGGGATTTTGGCTGGTTTAAATTTATCTTTATTGCAGTTGGCAGCAACTGCTGAGCCAATTCGAAATTTCAAAGGAGATTGTCCTATCAGAAGTGGGCTTCTGGCACCTATATATATAAATTTCCTTAGTTGCAGTGATAACATAAATACTAGTAAGTGTGATGAAAAGTGTGCTTTTGGAGCATTTAGCAGAGTTGTAGAACTTGGTTCCCATATATGGAATTGTACATAGTGTATATTGCCGCCCAACACCTATCCTTTCTTACTATCCTCCCCCCTTTCTTTTCCTCTCCCTGTCCTTTTATTCTCGCTAGCCGCAGCTCAGGTTTGGATGGCAGATGCCGCGGCTAGCAACATCGTTAGCTTCCATTGTTATTTTTTTTATTATCAATAAAGAGCCACTAGCAACAACAAGGGAGGTCAGCTTGAGACATCTAGAAAAGAGTGAACATTGGGCCTCAACCTTGGTGTGCATGCTTACTCAAGTCACCATTGTTTAGTGTAGTTACAGGAATGATTGTTTTTGGTTCAAATGAGTAAATATGCAGAACAGGCACTCTTCTGGCTGAATTTAAAAAATTAGGAGGCGGCTAGGGGTCAGAACATTCTGTCCCCTCCCGACTTGGATGCGCATCTGATCAACTTCATCCTGTGTACTGCTTGCTACATCTAATCATTGGCATTGTTTCAGGCACTACCGGTTTGCTGCCTACAGGCAGTGTGTGCTCTGGCTGTGGGGGCGGCTTGGGCGCCACAACAGAAGGCCCCTGCCCGCCTGCATGGTGAAGGCAATAAGGGCAAAATATCCTGGTGAAAACCATGTAGGTTTTCAGCTTGCAACTCCTTAAAGCGGGTAGACGACGACGACGACCAAGAGCGTGGGAAGAGTAGAAGACGACAACGAAGTTCGGACTGTGTTCTCGGTGCCGCTAGCAGCTGTTCTTTCCTATTTGTAAATATATTCTTTCCCGCAACATATTTGGTGGAGGTGCGGCTTTCCCCTACGTCTACCAACGGCGGAGCTCCGCAGCGGCCGCCAGTTGCCTTCCCTCATCATGACCCAAGACGCCTCCCAGCAAACCTCAGCCCCGGCCATGACATCACTCGTTCTTTCTCCCCCTTGTGACCCTGGGACATTTTCTGGTACCGACAACACTGACGTCGACGACTGGATCAACATGTACGAGCGAGTGAGTACCTACAACCGCTGGGATCCGACCCTTATGCTCGCAAATGTAATATTCTACCTAAAAGACACTGCCCGGGTCTGGTATGAGACCCACGAAGACCATCTAACCAGCTGGGACGTGTGCAAAGAGAAACTCCGCGAATTGTTTGGACCGCCGCTCGGCCGAACACTTGCTGCTAAGAAGGACCTCGCCTCCCGAGCTCAAACATCTACGGAGTCCTATGTGTCGTACATTCAAGATGTGCTGGCCCTCTGTCACAAAGTTGACGCCAACATGCCCGAGTCTGACAAAGTCGGCCACGTGTTGAAGGGAATCGCCGACGATGCCTTCAACTTGCTCGTATACAAGAACTGCACTACAGTCGACGGAATTATTAAGGAATGTCGACGCTTCGAGGAAGCCAAAAGCAGGCGTATTAGCCAGCCGTACACACGCCTCCCCAACACGGCTGCGACTTCTTCATGTGAAGACGTGCGACACAGGGAAACTTCAGCGCCCCCAGAAAATGTGACCCGCATCATCCGACGCGAGCTCGAAGCTATGTCCCCTGCCCCCCTGCATCTACATGATGGCGACAACCGCTTGCCTACCATCTCTCTGGTACAAGCTGTCGTCCGCCAAGAGTTTGCAAACCTTGGTTTCCAGCCCGTCAGCCCTGTACGGTCTTCACCACCACCCGAAATCACTGCGATTGCTCCTGGACGACCTTCGTACTTCACTCCACGTCGCCGAAACCCTAACGACTGGCGGACAACCGACGACAGGCCCATTTGTTTCCATTGCCACCGCATTGGCCACATCTCCCGCCACTGTCGAAATTATTGGTCCCGTCGCAGCACATACCGTCCTCTCAGCTCCCATCGCGACGACGAACAGCCCAGCCACTACACGCCCCCTCAAGCCCAGCACGGTGCTACAGTCGACGGCCAGATTCCCCGCTCCAGCCGCTCCCCGTCCCCCCTGCGTCGACAGTCTCGTTCGCCCCAATGCCGTCGCTCCTCTCCTGGCCCCTACGGACGCTCGCAAGCGGAAAACTAGACGCTGCAGTGTCTGGAGGTTATGCTGCAGTACAGCCCCAGTCCCAAAATCCTCGATTAGCCCTTCGTGCACACCATAATTTGCTCGCCATTCATGTCGATGGAGTGCCTGTGAGAGCCCTGATCGATACAGGCGCGCACGTATCCGTCATGAGTTCAGCCCTACGACGCCGCCTCCGAAAAGTACTGACCCCTGCACCCAAAGCCGTTCTCCGCGTTGCCGACGGCGGAACGCCTCATGTTGTTGGACTATGCACAGCCCGTGTGACCATATCCGGCCGTCATACATCCATTCTGTTCTCTGTTCTAGACCAGTGCCCTCATGAAGTCATTCTTGGCCTCGACTTCCTGTCTGAGCATTCAGCCCTCATTGACTGCGCCACTAATGTTGTTCAGCTTGACCTTCCTCTTTCTGCTGAGTCGCCGTCCCCAGTTATACAGTCTTTGTGCTGTCGACTTTGTTCGTCTACCGCCTCAAGCCGCAACTTACATTTCTTTCTCATCTGTTCCCCTGTACCTGATGGTCACTACGTAGTCACTGCGGAACTTGACGTCGCCCTGACGCGCAGCATTGCGCTTCCACACATTGTATTTACATTGTCGGCCAACCGCGCGTACCTTCCTGTCCTGAACTTTGGTTCATCCATCCAACCGCTCCCGCAAGGCATCTCACTCGCCACGCTGTGCCCTGCTGCCGAATGTGTGATATCAGTGGTGCACAGCTGCTTACCTTCCACTCAGCAATGCCGGTTGCCTGCGGCCCCATCAACAGTGAACCCAACGGACGACTACCCTGACATGATCGCTTCTGACCTACCGCCGATGCAAGCTCGCGATATTAGGTGCCTCTTATCATCTTTCCGCGACATCTTCGACTTTGATAGCCGTGTTTTGGCTCGGACCTCTGTGGTGACGCATCACATAAACACCGGTGATTCCGCTCCTCTCCGCAGACGTACGTACCGAGTGTCCAGCGCCGAACGCACCGTCATAAATCAAGAGGTGGACAAGATGCTCGCAAAAGACATCATCGAGCCCTCGTCAAGTCCTTGGGCTTCACCAGTCGTCCTGGTGAAAAAGGACGGCAGCTGGCGCTTCTGCGTTGATTATCGGCACCTCAACCGCATCACAAAAAAAGACGTATATCCACTCCCAAGGATCGATGAAGCCTTAGATTGCCTCCACGGCGCCAAATATTTCTCTTCAATTGATCTTCGATCGGGGTACTGGCAAATTGCCGTTGATGAAAAGGACCGCGAGAAGACCGCCTTCGTGATGCCTGATGGCTTATACCAGTTTAAAGTCATGCCGCTCGGCCTCTGTAACGCCCCGGCTACCTTCGAACGAATGATGGACTCCCTTCTTCATGGCTTTAAATGGTCCACCTGCCTCTGTTACCTAGACGATGTTGTGGTTTTCTCGCCTACTTTTTCCACGCACCTCGAGCGCCTCTCCAATATTCTGACAGTGTTTCGTAACGCCAGACTTCAGCTGAACTCATCGAAATGCAAGTTCGGTTGTCGCCAACTCTCTATTCTCGGACACCTCGTTGACGCTTCTGGTGTACGCCCAGATCCCATCAAAATTCAAGCTGTGAAGGACTTTCCTCTTCCAAGGTCGTCGAAAGATGTGCGCAGCTTTGTCGGCTTGTGCTCGTATTTTCACCATTTTATCAAAGATTTCGCCGGCATCGCTCGTCCCCTCACCGATCTTCTGAAGAACGACACCCCCTTTACCTGGGGCCCTGCTCAAGAGAACTCATTTTCATCCCTCGTCCATTTGCTGACCACTCCGCCAGTGATGTGATAGCTGCGCCAATTGCGCCGATGTGCGCCAAAAGGCAAAACCTGCTACATCCTGCTACATTTTTGTTATTGTGCGCCAAAGCTGCGCCAAACGCGTATTTTCACTTTGATGTTACGCCTGATGTTGGTAGAGCAGTGCGAGGGGCAAGCAAAAAGTACAGAGAACGTTTGGCAGCTGAAGAAGAGCAGGCTGCCAAACGGCAGCGTGCCAATGTGCCGAAGATGACACCAAGTGATGCTGACAAAACCCTCAAGCTGGAAGTAGAAACAGCAAAGAAAATGCTGGTGAATGCAGAGCTGCTCATCAACAATGGCATAAAGATGAAGAATTTTGGTGATATGGAAAGTGGGCAGGCCTTGCTTGCTGAAGGAAAAACAAGGCTTTCAGCTGCTGTTGACAAAATGTCGCCTAAGGCAGCCAACTGGGCAGTATTTTGCAGTTAAAGACTGAATGATGTTGCTCACAGAAAAAAGGCACAGAATAGGTCCACTGCTTTTTGATAGGCCAAGAAGCCGAAAAGTTGTGCTGTCGTGTACATAATTATTATTCAGTTCGAAACGTTGATAGTGTTATTTCATTGTTTTTCTGTAAGCTTGTGATCTGCATTCTAGTCATTTTTAAATAAAAGTTCCAGTGAATTCCTTGTTGTCCATTTATAACTGCTGTCCTATAGGTGCTTGGCGGCTATAACACAGGGCTGATCTATACTTGGTCGCATAAAAATTTACATGACACTGAAGTTCTAAAATTAGTTATTTGGGCCAACATATGATGTTTCACAATTGCCTCTAATTTAATTAAATTATTGCCAAAACCACGATCTGATTATGAGGCACGCCGTAGTGGGGGACTCCAGAATTGGACCACCTGGGGTTCTTTAATATGCACCTAAATCTTAGTACACGGGTGTTTTTGCATTTTGCTCGCATCGAAATGCCCCTAACATCTTATTGAACAGCACCTTTTTGTTCCCAAAGGTTTCCTCCTTATTTTACTATTTTACTTCTCGCAAAGTCAATTTTTTCACTTGCAATGAGCCTTGAGCTGCTCCAAAAGCTTGTTTCCCTGCTCCAAAATTCCCATTTGGCTGCTCCAAAAAGCTGCTCCAAAATGGCTTCAGCCAATCACATCACTGCTCCGCCCATCTTAGCACATTTTGACCCGTCGTCTCCCACAGAGGTTCGCACCGACGCCTCCGGATATGGCATCGGCGCCGTCCTAGCCCAACGTCAACAGGGTCAAGATCGAGTCATCGCTTATGCCAGCCGCCTACTTTCAGCCGCAGAGCAAAATTACACCATTACTGAGCGTGAGTGTCTTGCCCTTGTCTGGGCAGTAGCTAAATTCAGACCCTACCTGTTCGGCCCTTCATTCGCTGTTGTCACTGATCGCCATGCTCTCTGTTGGCTGTCTTCACTAAAAGATCCCACCGGTCGCCTTGGTCGCTGGGCATTGCGCCTCCAAGAATACTCATACTCCGTCGTGTACAAGTCAGGGCGCCATCACCAGGACGCTGAGTGTTTATCCCGATACCCTGTGGAACCACCTGACCTAGAGGACGCAGAGACCCTGCCCTGCCTCTTAGCTATCTCTGATCTTGCCGATATTGCCAACGAACAGCGCCACGACTCATCTTTACGACCTATCTTTGATGGCATCCGTTCTGCAAACCGATCTCCGTCTCTGAACCTTTATGTGCTCCAGAACGGCATTTTGTATCGCCGAAACCTACGCTCCGATGGCCCTCCGCTCCTGCTCGTGATACCCCAACGTCTACGCTCTTCTGTCCTGGAAGAACTGCACGATCTGCCGACAGCCGGTCACCTTGGCGTGTCCCACACGTACGCTCGGGTGCGGCATCGCTTCTTTTGGCCTGCTCTCTATCGTTCCGTCAAGCGTTACGTGGCCACTTGCGACCTGTGTCAACGTCGGAAAAGGCCCTCCACTTTGCCTGCCGGTCTTCTTCAACCCATCGACATACCTCCGGAACCTTTTCACCGTGTTGGCCTCGACCTTCTTGGCCCTTTTCCAACACGTCCCTCTCCGGCAACAAGTGGATCGCTGTCGCAACTGATTATACGACTCGGTACTCCATCACGCGTGCTTTGCCGTCCAGCTGCGCTACCGATGTCACCGATTTTCTTCTGCAGGACGTCACCCTTCACCACGGCGCCCCTCGTCAACTGCTCACCGACCGCGGTCATTTTCTATCCAGAGTAGTACACGACATTCTTCGTTCGTGTGACACGCAGCACCAGCTCGCGACAGCTTACCAATGGGCTTACGGAAAGGTTCAACCGCACGCTCACCGACATGTTAGCCATGTACATATCGCCAGACCACCGAGATTGGGACGCAGCCTTGCCTTATGTGACATTTGCATATAACTCTTCCCTTCATGACAGAACAGGCTATTCTCCTTTCTACCTTTTGTTTGGTAGGCATCCCACCTTGCCTTTGGACACACTCATGCCGCCTTCTTCAGCCCCCACCACTGCTTACGCTCGGGACGCCATCTCCCAGGCCACGCTGGCGCGCCAAATAGCACGTAGTAGGCTCCAAGCCTCTCAAGTTTCCCAGAAGTCAGCCTACGACCGCCGTCACCAGGCCGTCGAATTTACCCCAGGATCACTCGTCCTTCTCTGGACGCCCTCTCGCAGCGTCGGTCTCTCCGAGAAGCTCCTTTCGCACTACCGTGGCCCTTACCGTGTCGTGTGCCGTGTTACCGACGTGAAATATGAAATTGCTCCCCTTGAAACCTCGCCATCGTCCTCTGGCGCCACCACCGACATCGTCCACGTCTGTCGCCTTAAACCTTATCACGACGCTCACACGTCGCCGCCCTAACGCCGAGACGGCGTTTCAGCAGCCGGGGGTCCTGAAGTGGGTAGACGACGACCAAGAGCGTGGGAAGAGTAGAAGACGACAACGAAGTTCGGACTGTGTTCTCGGTGCCGCTCGCAGCTGTTCTTCCCTATTTGTAAATATATTGAACCATTGAAATATATTAAAAAATAGTGAACCATTTCGCACCTCATTTTTGCTTCCAATGCGTCACAGCATTTACAGATTGCATGCAGACCATTTTTGGGAATGTGCTTAGTTTATTCAGTGTCTGTGTAGTAGTATAGACAAAGTCTCTGCCTGACAGGCAAGGACAAGCTCGTCCTTGTCATACCTCAGCACCATGAGAGGTTGCTCAACTACACTCACACTCACGGCCACTTGCACTCACTTACACTCATGTCCACTCGCATTCACAAGCACTCATTCACGTCCTCTCACACACTCGCACTAATGTTCACTCACATTCACAACCCGTCACCCAAACTCATGACCACTCACTCAACCGCACAAGCTTCGCTTGTGTGGTTGAAGAGCTAGGCCAAGTAGATCAGGCTCATTGCATGGGTCTGGCCCAATAAAAAAATTATGGCCCGAGCAGAGCTCTACAGTGCACACGGCCGGCCATAGAAAAAAAAAAAACGAAGCGTCCACTGCAGTACTCGAGATCCCACCTTACGCTAGTTATTGCTGAGAAGTTGACAGTCGTGGTTTCAGCAGCAAGCATTGGAACTCTGTGTACAGAGCTCGAGCCGTGTAGGAGGCATGTCAACAGACATCTGCCTTTCTAGCTGTGGTAATGCGAAATTCGATAAAAGGATCGGACACAACTCGTATCGGTTCACTGCACCCGCGAACCTGCGCCCATGCCAACGGTGAACTAGTAAGGTGAACAACAACGAAATATTTCCATTCTCGCGCCAGCGTAATCCTCTGCGTCATTCGTAAATAGACACCGGTATGGTGCCTTATGCTACCTCGAGCGCCTTCGGCAGTGAATATGTAATTCCCTCAGCTATCAACAGAAAAAAAATAAGCACATGCAACAAACTTCACTGTCACGCGGCATTTGCCTCCAATCATGACCACTCATGCTCACAGACGCGAGTGAGGTGATAAGAGTGCACTCACGAGTGAGTGTGCCGACCCACAGTCCTTGTAAATCGTCCAAAGATAGGCATCCTACGCACCCGAACATGGGATTTCAGCTTTCCACTGGCAGGATAAAGAACTGGATCACCTCATACCACATTTTTGCTTGCAGTGCATCAGAGCTTTTGCACATTGTAATTCATCCAGACCACTTTTTTTTGGAATGTACTAAGCTTATTCAGTCTCCGTGTAGCAAAGACTTATTTGTAATTCAACTGCTCTATAAGAGTTGGTTTAAAAGGCTTACAGAACTGTGGTGGTGGACCAAAACTTTCAGACTTCAACTAACCTGCTGATACATGAACCAACAAGGTGTGAACCTTCCACATCTTCACAAAATTTTGTTCTGCAGCTCATCAAACTGCCATACACAACTGAATCGCAGGAAATGTATTTGCCTAGCAGCGTTTCAAAATCAGTAAGTTAGGTGGCTCCATTGCTCTTTTGCAGCATAATGTATAGCTCTGTATTTCAGCCATGCGGTAAAGTACGAAAAGATGCACAAAGCCACTCAGAATAGCAGTTGTAAAATAGTTTATTGACTTGCTTAGATGTATCTGCAGAATCCTTCCGGCACTTGGTAGGTGGCCGGGATCCTGCTCAAATCTGAATGCCTGTTGGTCCGCGGGTGCAAGCACCACTCTTATCACACTTGCCTCAATTGCTCCTCTGCCAGTCAAGGGGAATGTAACTGCAGGTGCACTGAATCAAAGTTTATTCCTGCTAACAGTGTCTTGCAAGTGACTGCACAAATTGCAGAGGAGAACGGCCAGACTGTGATAAGAGCATCCCTATCCGCCAACTGGGATACGCGCTCTCTAGCAGGCAGGTTCTGCCGAGAGAAAAATCTGTGTGATCTGGCTGAACCAGTCATTTTTCTGCAAAAGATGTTGGTTGCCAAGGTGACCATTCAACAAAGGATACGTGTCTTGGCATGTCCATACAATCTGGGGCCGGGTAGACAGGAACCTGGGAATCTGTAGCTGGTTGGACCTGCATGCAAGAAACTTGTAAAAGTATGTGCTGACAAGACGTTCATGTCGACCTCCGTTACAGTAAAGGGGAAACGCACATCTTGCTGCTCGTCAGACAGTTCAGACTTTCAAACACGCTGGATGTTGTCCCCCTCACCTTGGCGAAAGCCGATCGTTGGTGCTGGGAAAGCACTTATGCTGGCTTCTGATGCATCAGAGAAGGATCGCTGACTCTTGGCGCTGCTCATAACTTCCTTGTCAAACTTTCAGGTGTGCTCTGGAAAGGAAATTGGCGCATGATATTGTTCGAAAATACGCCCCGAATGTCATTCATGCAGAAGTTACACCTGTTACTCACTGAAAGTTGGAAGTGTTTGCATGGGACACAGTGTGAGTGATGTCATTGGCAGCCATTGGTCCTCATTACACTTGCAAAGTAGGATTCCGAGCCCTGCCACGAAGATGCTATGTCGGCCTCTGGTGCAGCAGAAGGGGGAACACGCATCTTGCAGCTCATCAGACAGTTCAGACTTTCAAACACGCTGGATGTTGTCACCCTCACCTTGGCGAAAGCCGATCTTTGGTGCTGGGAAAGCACTTATGCTGGCTTATGATGCATCAGAGAAGGATCGCTGACTCTTGGCGCTGCTCATAACTTCCTTCTCAAACTTTCAGGTGCGCTCTGGAAGGGAAATTGGAGCATGATATTGTTCGAAAATACGCCCCGAATGTCATTCATGCAGAAGTTACACATGTTACTCACTGAAACTTGGAAGTGTTTGCATGGGACACAGTGTGAGTGATGTCATTGGCAGCCATTGGTCCTCATTACACTTGCAAAGTAGGATTCCGAGCCCTGCCACGAAGATGCTATGTCGGCCTCTGGTGCAGCAGAAGGGGGAACACGCATCTTGCAGCTCATCAGACAGTTCAGACTTTCAAACACGCTGGATGTTGTCACCCTCACCTTGGCGAAAGCCGATCTTTGGTGCTGGGAAAGCACTTATGCTGGCTTATGATGCATCAGAGAAGGATCGCTGACTCTTGGCGCTGCTCATAACTTCCTTCTCAAACTTTCAGGTGCGCTCTGGAAGGGAAATTGGAGCATGATATTGTTCGAAAATACGCCCCGAATGTCATTCATGCAGAAGTTACACATGTTACTCACTGAAACTTGGAAGTGTTTGCATGGGACACAGTGTGAGTGATGTCATTGGCAGCCATTGGTCCTCATTACACTTGCAAAGTAGGATTCCGAGCCCTGCCACGAAGATGCTATGTCGGCCTCTGGTGCAGCAGAAGGGGGAACACGCATCTTGCAGCTCATCAGACAGTTCAGACTTTCAAACACGCTGGATGTTGTCACCCTCACCTTGGCGAAAGCCGATCGTTGGTGCTGGGAAAGCACTTATGCTGGCTTCTGATGCATCAGAGAAGGATCGCTGACTCTTGGCGCTGCTCATAACTTCCTTCTCAAACTTTCAGGTGCGCTCTGGAAAGGAAATTGGCGTATGATATTGTTCGAAAATACGCCCCGAATGTCATTCATGCAGAAGTTACACATGTTACTCACTGAAAGTTGGAAGTGTTTGCATGGGACACAGTGTGAGTGATGTCATTGGCAGCCATTGGTCCTCATTACACTTGCAAAGTAGGATTCCGAGCCCTGCCACGAAGATGCTATGTCGGCCTCTGGTGCAGCAGAAGGGGGAACACACATCTTGCAGCTCGTCTGACAGTTCAGACTTTCAAACACGCTGGATGTTGTCGCCCTCACCTTGTTTGGTCTAGCCTCACTGGGGACCCAGGCTGAAGCGGGACCTCCTTGCTTCCACAAGGTCCTGAAGAGAAGGCCTTGTGAAGGCCGAGGTCATTGGTGCTGGGAAAGTACTTGTGTTGGCCTCTGATGCATCAGAGAGAGATTGCCAGAGCTCGCTGCTGCTGATAACTTCTTTTACAAGCTTTCCGACATACTCTGGAAATGAAATCTTCACATTACTTCATTCCAAAAGGCTCCCCTCAAGTCACTCATTTGGGATGAAGCATAATACTTACTGTAAGTGGTAGCTGTTTTGATGGGGCACACTGTGTGATGGCCTTTTCGCGCCTTGGTAGTCTTCATCATCCAGCGTGAATTGCCTTCCTTTGTCTTCGCCTGGGACCGGTCTGCATTTTCATTGAAGTGGAGGATGGCAAGCTGCGTCCTGTAAGTTGAGGATATCGCATCGGATGGCAATGCTGCCTAATGATCTGGAGTACGTGGATGTGGTTACGTGCTGACTCTTGGAATAAACCAACTGCCTCTAGACAGAGGACAGAACTACAATATAATATTACCTTGCGAGCATCCCTGCTGGAGAAAATGCCATAGACTTTGGCGCGAAGTCAATCAAGATGCTGTGGAATGCCTCCAGAGCAAACGTTTGGCCATGGGGGGACATCTGTGTGATATCCTTGAGGAGACGCTTGTCCTCAGTGATGTGCTTGAATTGCTCGTATGCCTGGGACTCTTGAGGAAAAGGTATGCTTTAAAACAAGTTCTTTAGACAAGGGCAAAAACAACTCACTGGGGTCCATCCAAACTCTTGTCTCCTCTGGCATGTCGCTGTGGAGACACCTTGGGTACAGTCCACCATGTCCAGAGTGCTGGTTGATGACGTGATTTTTCATACTCCGCCAGACGTCGACGACCAGCTCTGCATTGCCCCCTCCAGCGCGGGCTGCCCAGTACATGTGGTTGGTAGTTGACTGAATCCAGAGGTCCAGCTCCTTGCATCCAGCCCGCTTGCTTGCCGCAGCTAGCTTTTTCTTGACACCTTAATTTTAAAAAGGCATATCAGGGAAGCCTGCAGCACATTCTGTGCAAGCAAGCATCTTTTCAATCATGCTCTCAACTTTCTTACCTTTTGAGATGTGCCAAATGTCAAAGTAGTGCTTGATCTTGGGTTCACGGGTCTGCATGTGCTTTCGTATGGCAGGGTGACGGTCAGTTGTGAGAGACCGGATCTTGATACCTGTGTTATGCATTGTCGGTGGGATAACGATAAATTGTCTACCATATAAACCTTTGTGGCATGCCATACATTTCTCCTTGAAGAATTCCAGCTGCTTGATTAGGCCTTCCTTCTCCATGTTCACGCTGGCCATTGCCTGCTCCGACTGCATGAAGACGGGTTTCAAACATTACATTCCTGTATTTCCACTCTACTTACCAACGGCTTACATAAATATTTATCACTGAATTACTGCAACAACTTTCCACAGACGTGTCTACTGACCTCCCCCAGCTGGACCTGGACCGAGTGAAGAATTCTGTTGATCTGCTCAACATGCGTGGTGTATGTCAGGAACTTGGCAGAAAACCCAGGGGAGTCAAATCGTCCATCACCGGTGACATCAACCTCTTGGTTGTTCAACTGGTCCATGAGTTCAGCTTGTTCTTGTAGCCAGATCTGTTCAAATGTTATTCCATTTCTTGACTAGCCCAGTGTAAAATTACAACTTAGTTTGATTGTGCACTACTGCAGCGGTAGTTACTACAAAACAACAAAAAAGTGATGTCAGGAGAAGTGTGTTCGTTTAATCTGAACTTCATTTCTGCCTTCTGGCTAACGAGAATTGAACTTTTTTGAAAACATCTGGTCAAGCTGGGGTAAATATATCAGTATGGTTTGTTGGTCACCTTTTCTATCGCAGGAAAAAGGAGGGCATCCTGATAGTTGTAGAAGGTCCGGTCACTTGGGACCTGCACATTCATGTGGCGCAGCATCCTCAGTGTGGAAGCTACATTTGCTCCTGAAAAGAGGAGGTGGCTGGACAGCAGAAGGTTTCCTGCTGCCCTTCCATTGATGACAGGCTGGCTGTTCCACGTCCGGACATGCTCCAGAGGACAGATGCTGATGACATTGATGAGGCTGCCTTTGGTGGTAATGGTGGTTTCACAAGGCCTCGAGCACTCTGGGCATGTCTGGAACAGCTCCCTCAGACAGCTCTCAAAGACCAAGAACTGCCGTTCTTCTTCTGGGGGGGCCGGTGTACTCTCTGCGGATGACTCACTGGAATCAGAATAGTGCCAACTGTTAGGCCCAAAACCCATGCAGCTGTGAAGAGCCCACCTTTCGGTATCGTCATGGTAGGTTGGAGAGTAGCTGGAGTCAGAGTCTAGCCTGTCACCCTGTGGAGATGTGCAGTCAAGTGGATCACTGCTGCATGTGGCCGGGACGAAGGGTGGAAGCAGCAAGGGCTCCTCTGTGACACGGCCAGGAGAAGTCGCAGCTGGCGTCACTGTAGGGAAACAAATATTCATCCACACAGAATGGACGAAATGCAATAAGGACTTACAGACAGCTTCAGATCTAGTGCTGTGTTCGACAGAACCATTGTCCTGGTACGGACCACTGCTGGCTGCAGCTGTTGAAAGCCTTGCCTCAGAGGGATCTGGTTGAAGATCCTTGCTCTGAAAGATGGTTGTACAAAGGCCGATCAGTCACTTCGGTTTACAAAGCTGGAGGTGGTGCAACATAGCATTTCAGGACTGCTCTACATTCCATGCCTTCACTATAAATACACCGATTTGGGAACTTGATTAGTTTCTATCGGGTGCACGGCATCGTGAATCACAGCATTTACAACCAAACGCCATGTCTGCGCGAAATTTGAGCGCGAACAATGCACCGTTTTAGCCGGCGGAAGCATTGTACGGCGCGCGTAAAATTGCCGAACAAGCTGTATATCAAAGTTTCTAAGCTTATTTAGCCGACCCCACACTTACGAACGCGAAGCACGGAACACTGTTACTTCTTTCGCTTCTGCAAATGATGACCATTCGCGTCATGATACAGCCACGTAACTTTTAGAACAAACTATATCTTCGGCCTGACGCATGTTCGAGTCAGCGATCCTACAGAACGACACTGTCGAGCCATGCTAAGAAAATTAATTCATAGAAATACTTACCAGTACTCTTTGGCGCTTCGGGGCTTGTTGCTCGGTTCCATCGACGACGGGAAGTCGAAGCGTGGGCATAGCGTTCCAACGCAGGCGAGAGTGACTCACGTCCGGCCGATGGAAAGCGCTTATCTCGAAGTGTTCAGAGCAGAAGCGGACACACTTTGGTAGCGTCTCGGTGTTATCGAGCCCCGCGCAACGTAGCCATGCACTACGTCGCGGTTCGTCCTTCGGCAAGGCGAACAAACGTAGGCCCTTGTGCCAATTTTTCTTAGTCCGATGAGGGCACAACCTCACCGCACAAACGTCCGGCATCGCGAAAATATCACTCGCGAACCGAACAACACTCGCAACAAAACGCGATGGCGTCCCACAGATCACACGAAAAAGTGTAGATCCAAGGATGTCGCAGGATAGCAAAAGTAGGAAGTGGGGCACACAGGACCTTCTGGGAGTAAGGACCGCGTGCACCAACAACCGACAAGTAAAAGAAGCGAGGCGAGCGCTTCCTCGGAGCAGGCCGAAGCCACCGCGGTAGGGCGCATCACTCCTATGGCAGCAGACGAGGAGAAAACATAGTCCGGCTGCTTCGGGCTTGTTTTTTTTTAGTGATACGCTCTATGAACCACAACTATGTCGCGGATTTATCAAATTATTGTATCCTGCGTGTCCAGAAAGAGTAATAGAAATTAGTTCGATTATTTTCGCGGTTTTCATTTCACTTCAGTCAAGTCATTGGCGAAAGCAAATAGTCCGCGCGTAATTTTATTTCTGTTGGCTTATTTTGCGGCTATATTATCTACGAATGCAACTACTTATTCACGGAAACTTAAAAAACAAAATAAAGCCAAAGCAAAGCCTCCACAGAGCTGACTGAAAGGCACTCGACGCGTTGGTAGACTCCGCCCATCGTATGAGGCTGAATTCAAAAAAAAAAGGCGGGAGCCGGACGTTAATTAGATTTAATTGAGGAAATCGGCCACACAGGGCAATAAGTCGCAGCTCCTAAGAATGCTGGGAACGTGTACATCAAGTTCCCGCGGCAAAAAGACATGTTCAGAATCCTCTTCAGTGCACCTTTAACATTTCCCATTTATTGCAGCGCTGTTCCCCAATGCATACCAAGTTGGCCAGAGTTCAGATTTACTCAGTGGGTTCCTATTTCGCGATAATCGCGACGAGGTCGACGCAGCCGCTACTGAATATCACCATCCTGTTCTCAGCAGTCGCATTCAATTGCGGTAAAACGGTACCAATTAGACAGGGATAAGTTCCACATTTGCATCCGAATCATGCATTAATGGAGAGCTCTCAATACAGTTATCGACATCGGCTCTCTGCCATAATATGACGTAGGTGACAAGATGCACCTTCTTCACCGATCCTCTTCACTTAGACTTTTCCAGAGCTAACGCGTGGCGATCTTATTCTCGGTAACAGTACCGTGAGACGTAGTGAATATTTTGACAAAATACGAACGAGCGAGTAGGAGGCTCCTTCACCCGCGTAGCGATTATTTTCATAAAGAGGCAACGCGTATCATTCACAGATTAAATTGTCCATTCGTGTCACATGGTTGCATGCTTCTCGCGCTCTTCTGATTCTTCCACTCCTTGATCCCTGTTCATTCTCTTTGAGTTACTTGGCAGTCACAGGAGCGCCAAGTGGAATACTGCTTTTGGCAACCTATATGTGTTAACACTTCTTCAGCTCTAAGACCCCTTATTCTCGTGAGGAGCAAAACCGCAAAACAGGGCGCGGCAGAGGCAGGCGCAACACAGGGTGGTACTGACAGTTGAACATTCATTGAAGAACAGCAGCGCTTACATGGATCAGTCGCGTGACTAATAAGGCAAACAACCGTAAAATGAAGATGAAGCACGAAAAAACAATTCAGTGGCAACCATGACAAAAACAACCAGTACGTCGAAGGCAAGGAACCGAGCAAAGGTGACAAAAGCTGCCTGCGCAAAACCAAACAAAATGAGCCTAGATATTGGTTTGGTTTATTGCTGTTTAGCGGCCCAAAGCGACACACGCTATGAGGGACGCCGTAGTGAAGGGCTCCGGAAGCGCTGATTCTTTCTGAAAAATGGACGCAGAAGGTGTACTTACACATTTATCTGGCTCCGATTTCAAGATGAGAACCGCCTCGACAGTTTCCCTTTCAAGCTGTCCCTTTATTCGCCTCATATTATGTGTGCAGTTCAGTTTAGGGTAGCAGTCTTTAAAACTTCGATAGTGAACGGGCAGGCAAGGTCCTCCGGGCCTTCTCAAGAAACGCGCATGCTCTTGAGAGCAAATGCTTAAACATCTATCAGCTCGGCCGACATATCTCACACATCAACTCGGTTGCGCATGAAGGACTCTTTTTTTCGAATGCCTCCTGCAACAGTTTGCAATGTTTTAAGTCTGCTTGCCCACAAAATTAGTACTTAGAAAGCTTACAGGGCGCTGACATGGCCACAACAACGTCATATCTGTCTTAAAAAGTACGGTAAGACTACATACTTAATTCGGATAGTTAGCTCATTGGAAAAGCTGTCTTTTTTCACAGTCTTGAGGAAATTTTTAAGCAGAGAATCGGCCACAGACCTTAACAGCGAGCTCGGAAAGCCTGCGTTCTCTAGTCGGTCAACATGAAAATGAAAACTAAGATGCACTCTATGATCTAATTATTTTAAAACCGCAGACGTAAAACATGAAGACGCCAAGGCTCGTTTGACAAGTTTTGAAATGAATGAGTCGAAAGGGAGCACACTTTTATTGCGAAAGAAACACTGCTCGCAGTTTCAGCCTTCAGCGTAGCGCGGCGGTGGACACGTTTGACCTTTGCCTTGCCCTCTGGTGTGACATCACACCGGCTGAGAAAACCAGGGCCCCAACTCGTGCCGTCGGCGGAGAGCGGCGGTAGACACGGCGGGCGGTGAGCCTCTCGCCTCTCTTGCTAGGAGCGCTGCGATCGGAGTGACGTCATACCAGTTGTATAGAGACAAGCTCCAGCTCGTGCCGTCGGCGCAGAGCGGCGGTAGACACGGCGGATGCGGGCTGAAGAAACGGATGAAGTTGCTTACGCAATTTCCGGGCTTAACCAAGCTTAGCCTCTTCCAATTTTTTTGTCACGTAAGCAATATTACGACAGGTTTCAGCCCTTCGCGTCGGGGCGGCCGCGAGGCACGTCTGACTATGAAGGGCGGTGCGAGGCGCGGCGACTACAGCCGTAGCCGCGCCGCTGCTGAGTGGAGGCGCTGCCGTCGCCGCGTTCTCGCCAGCTGCGGAGTGTGCAGAGGAGGCTGGAGAACGGGGGAAGGTGGTATAAAATGCGTTCGCTCGCTTTTTCTTTCCTTTCCTCTCTCTCCTTCCTGTGATCTTGTAACTCTCCTCTATCTGCACGTGGCAGCGGTGGTGGCTTGGCTCGAGCCAGTAGCAGGCCCGTGCAATTTCCTTTTCATCCTTCTCTCAGTCACAACAACAACAACAACAACTCCGTCGCATGGCCGGCTCCGTCGTATGGAGTATCTGTTCTCGCTTCGGCGAGCGCGGCTTCGGCCGCTTCTTTTTGAGCAGCGACCGCTCCGGCGGACGCAGTTGTTGCTGCGACGCGCGTCTTTTCTTTCCCTTTTCTCTTTCCTCTGATCTTATAACTCTCTTCTATCTGCACGTGGCAGCGGTGGTGGCTTGGCTCGAGCCAGTAGCAGGCCCGTGCAATTTCCTCTTCATCCTTCTCTCAGTCACAACAACAACAACAACAACAACGGCTCCGTCGTTATGCCGCCTGATAAACAGAAAAGGAGGCTACGTCGGCTTGACGAAGCCACGAAACGACAACGGGCTTCGGAGACAGATGAAGAACGCGGACAGCGCCTTGCTAAGCAGCGCGCTCAAGACGCTGCTAGACGGGCGCACCGCGCCTCTATAGAAACCGAATCGTCTACAACCGGTGATGATCCCGAATGGAACGCTGTGGATGCTTACGCAACCTGCGAGGTTTAACCAAAGATAAACACCAGCAAAGTTTCTTCGATCTCGGCTGAAAAGCCGAGGAAACATGATCATGTTGATAAAAATATAATCTTGTCTAAAAACTGGATGTGTTCATTTTGCGGAAGCTCAAGAGTAAAACTAAGACAACGTAAACAACTGAAAAACACAGCCAAAAGCTCATGTGACACCTAGGCTAGGACACTGTTAGACGAAAGTTTTAAAATGATAAAAAATATACATATCTAAAAACAGTAGAAACTAAGCCATGGGTGAATTTACGTTTCGGCGCTCGATCTAAATGGGCGGGAAAGATTTCTTACTGCAGTAGTGCCACGCTGAAGCCAATACGAATTACTTTCCATTGAACTAAAATTTTACCAACAAATTGAGAAAATGGTTGACTTTATACAAAACCTAAGTAGCTCCAAAAAGGAACCCGCAGGCACTCCGCAGGAGTTCCAGAAGTCGTCCACGTCCGTGATGGCATCCCTTACAGCATTGAAAAGTTCTCCACGGGGAACAGGATAAAGTAATTCTTCGACATCAACAGAGACCGTGCAGATATCGCAAAGAACTGCTGTTTTTAGCACTTCAACCAATTTGTTAGATCCATCAATTTTGAAAGGGTCTTCTGGCTTTAGCTTTTCAGGCCGCTTTGCAGAAACCTGCCAACTTGGCCACGCCAACTTCCTCTCTCTGTTACAATCTCCATGAACGAACAAGCATCTTTATGGGTCTTTGCTTTAAAGGTGACGTTCAGTACATCAAGCTTGCTTCCCGACACTTGCTTTTTCAGCGTGTGCAGTTTCAGTTCCTCTAAAAGTGGAATTGCCTTGCGCTTAAACTTAAATGGTGTTTGAGTGACGGCCTGTAAATTCCTCCTCAGCGTGTGTTTCGCACTTTTCAAAAAGGGTCTGTAGCAAATTGTAAAGCCCCCCTCCTTGTGCGACTGGACAAGAGCAAGGACATGCTCACAAACTACCAACTGGCCTACAAACCAGCCCTTCTAACCCCTTATTCATCATGCGCGCAGAGCACAGCGAATATATTGATGACGGATACTGACGAACTCATCCAAGTATAACACTTAGTCGCAGTTACAGCCTACGGTTTTATTGCTTCGCGTCCACTGGGATGCGTGGCGTTTAGGAAGCTGCGGCCAGACACGTGCTGTTTTGAGAAAAGCAAATGAACGGCTCACGTCACAGTGGCAGTGTGCGTCAGGGAGTGCGCGCCCTTACGTGTTTCTCGCCTTCTGAGGAGCGAACGCTAAAACAATTTTTAAACTGCATTCAAGCGCGTGATAATCTCTGGCCTTCACAATCGTGCTTCCTTTCATCAGAAGTTGGAAATTGACTCATTTTTGCCGCTTCTACGCAGAGTCCATTGTGGTACGATGAATGTAACAATGAAGGTTACCTTTTTGTTGATAATAATTTGAGATCTATCAAAGAAAAGGCAATGCAGCAGTTCAAACTACTAGAGCAAGCTGCCCTCTTCCTTCCCCCCCCCCCTTTCGCCCGTCCTGCGCTGGGTCGGATGAACATAAGCTGCTGAACACGGCCTACTGAAGAAACGCTTAGATGGACGCACACTATCGCTTTTCTGGAGCAATGTCTTTTTGCAAGAGGACGTCGAAATGTGTTTTAAAGCAACCCTTGTGAGTTTAATGTTTTCCAAAGAGGATTGGTATCAGGAGATTTTCGTGTTTGAGAAAAAACGCCTTTTAAAAGGCCGTGAGCTGTTCTTCGTTTAAGATCCTCAACAGTACTCTTGAAGGGGCACTGACAACTGCTTTCGCAAGAAATCAAAACACCAACGGATGATATTTTGAGCGTACAGAAGAATCCGTACGTGGACTTCGAAGAAAACTCTTATTTCAGTAGAGCACTAGAATGAAAGCTGCCCAAACTTTAGCTTTGCCGCTCCTAAAGATGAAGACGTCAAGCCAAACTGTGGGCAGACCAGCTGAAATATAAAATGGCGATCTGCTCTAAACCATCCCAAAGTGGATGAAATATTCTTGCTTTCCTTTGTTGGGACCGTGGTGGTGTCAACGGATACAGAAACTATCGAAAATTTAGGTCTTCAATTCTTACTTTAGCGGCCTGGTGAAAAATTATGAAAACACTTTGAAGCTCTCCGTCCTTTCGCATATGAGCTCTGTCTCGTATTTCCTGTCAGGCTTACACAAATTGGTGTTTCAACTACAGTTATCAAAGCCTTCGAATCATTTGAAGCTAAATAACTGTACTTCAGAAACAGGCACATATTTGTACCTGCTAATTTGTGTAGAACGTTTTGAAGGTTGAAAAAAGCAGCTAATAAATGGCAAAGAGGCTCGCGTAATGCACTGAGATCAGAACGCCTCCGATTACTGCACATAAACTATCCACGTCAAATTTTTGGCAGCGGTAATAAAAAATAAGCGAAATATTCATTGCTACCTCGAATATGTCATTTTCTGAAATATGTGCAGTGAGCACTACGGCCGTATGGCTCTTGTCTTATGCAAAAAGCTTTTTGCGCGCATAAAGCGTTACTGCTTGGACACCTTGTTGAGAAAAACTTCGTGAGGCTTGATTCCGCTAAGATTGCAGCTGTTGAGTCGTTCAAGCCACCCCAGTATATGAAAGAGCCTCGTAGTTTCTTCTGCTTATGCTCATACTTTCGCCACTTTATTCATCGCTTTGCGAGAATCGCATACCCCCTGACAGGCATCATTCAGAAACATGCGGCTTTCGAGTGGACCCCTGAGTGCGACTTCGCCTTTACTGAACTAAAATTCCTCTCATGTCGCACCCTCTTGTTCACCACTTCGATCCATCCGCCTTGTACAAAGGTTCACACCGACGCAAGTGGTATTAGAATGGGAGCTCTTCTCTTCCAGCGCTGTGAAAATAAAGCGCAAGTTTTGCGTACGTGAGACGCTTCCTCAGAACGCCGGAGAGCAATTATACGCAACCGAGCAGGAATGCCTCGCTGTCGTCTTCGCCACGCATCGTTTCCGTTCGTATCTCTACGCACACCCGTTCACCTTCATCACTGACCGTCATGCCTTCTGCTAGCTCATTGAACTTCGTTACCCGTGTGGGCTCATTGCATGGTGTACTCTCTAGCTACAACAGTATGACTACACCGTCGCCTTCAAGAGTGGTCGACGGCCCGCTGACGCGGACTGTGTTTCGAGCCTGCCCCTACCTGAGACGGAGTCGGACAACGATAATTTCGACCACTACGCCGCGACAGTGTCGTCAGCTTTTCCTGGCATCCCCGCGATCAAAGCGGAAGAACAAAAAGATTCATTTTCTTCACTCAACTGAGCATAAATTTGCAGAATTCCGAATTTTGGCACTAGACATAGAAAATTACATAGCCATATCCCACACCCTTCCAATATTGCCCACATACTGATGATCTGAAAAACATTTAGGTGCTTTGATGTTCAAACCAATTAATGTCTTCGTTAGCCTTCCGGTCAGTGAAATTTGAAATGAAGTGACTCCTCTTCCACGCTTCTTATTAAGCATTTTGTGGCAGTGTCCTGTCTTTATCCCTTTATCCCGCAACAGACATCATCTCTGCGTCTTTGCTGCAGATTGCTTTGCGCCGTCTGCACTGTCCGCTCAAGACTAGCCCAGCAGCCCAGCGGAGTACACGTGCTTGGCTGACCACCGACTTCGACCGGCTACAAGGGGCGTTTCCCGTCAGCGGTTTTCGCTATCTGCAGCATCCACCTGACGCCTGACGTCACACGCATTGGGTTACAAAAGGACCCATCCGCCGCCACGGTCCCCACTTGGCAGCAGCGACGACCGACTGAGTGCAGCAACTTATCGTGTCTCTGCGTCTTTGCTGCAGGTTAGTGCCAAAGCTGTTTGAAATCTGTTGGTCTTTTCCATATCGTCGCTGCTGCCAAATTGTGAGCTTCTTGGCGTTTTTTGTGCAATAGGCCTTGAACGTGACATGGCGAAAGAAGTTGCTAAGCTTAAAGAGGAGCTGAAGGCTGAGTTAGTGAAAATTAAAGAAGACTTCAAACAGGAAATAAAAACTTCGCGAGAGTGCATTGAAAGGGATCTTCGAAGCGAAATTAGAGAACTAAAGGCTAAACAACGTAACATGACAACGAGCCTTGAGTTTGCTCATGACTCTATGGAAGAGCTGAAACAAAAACTTGAGGCTGAAATCTCAAGGAACGCTAAACTCGAAAAAGAGAATGAAGCACTTAAGGTCAAGTGCATATCATTAGAAAAAAAACATGATGAAGCTATAAGACGCATTGTTCACACGGAGCAGTATTCTCGAAACATGAATATTGAAATCCAAGGTGTAGTAAAACAGGATGATGAGAATGTCCTGCAGATTGTTCAAGGGGTTGGAGAAGCAATCAAAGAGCCAATCAGTGAGGATGACATTGAATCCTGCCATCGAGTTCCAACAAGAGATGCTGACAAATCAAACATCATTGTCCAATTCAAATCTCGTTCAAAACGCGACAGCATACTTAGGAAAGGAAAAAAGGCCCGACTGACCAATGAGGATATTGGGATCAGTAATGCCGCCCCAGTATATATAAATGAGCACCTCTGCCCGGCCCTAAAGAGACTCCTGGGTATGACTGTAAAGCGGAAGTATGAGCACAAATGGAAGTCGGTGTGCACTCTGAATGGAAAAATTTTTGCTAAGCAAACAGAATCTTCTGATGTTGTTCAGATCACTTGTGAGGCTGACTTTGTGAAAATCGAGTGAGTCTTAGACAGCTTTAGCGCTTTAGTGCGTTATTGTTGCTTGTTAAATCGGTCAAGATGGATTGTCACAGCTTCGTCCTACCTGGGTGCATACGTCCTCAACCACCCTCTCTTCAAACAGTCTTGCACATCAATGCTCGTTCTGTACATGGTAAACAAGATGATATCACACATTTGTTAAGTCAATTTCCTTTTAAATATACCACTATAATGATCTCTGAGACCTGGTACTATGATGGCTGTGACATGCTCCATCTTGATGGGTATGACAGATTCTTTAACAATCGCAAAGATAGACGAGGTGGTGGTGTAGCGCTCCATGTCCAAAGATGTAAAGATTGTGAATTACTGCCTGAATTTTGTGAAATTACCAATGATTATGAATGTTTGACTGTGAAGGCTGGGCTAGAGGTTATCACGGTCATGTATCGTCCACCGAAGGGAAACATGAAATCTTTTATGAAATATTTTGACCTCCTCCTAGAATATGTTCGAAGCAATAATTTTCAGCTAACATGCGGAGGTGACTTCAATATAAATACCCTCGATAATACTTCAACTGTCATTGATTTCACTATTCAACTTCAGTCGTTGGGATTCATAAGTGTTATCAATACACCGACTCGTGTTACTGTGTCTACTTGATCTGCTTTAGATTTGTTTATAACAAACTCAGAAACTTCTGTTTTTAGTGCTGGTACTATAGCATCGGATGTTAGTGATCATTGTCCCATCTTTATGTTCTATGACTCATTACCAAAACCTAAAAAACGTTCTGAACAAATAACCGTACAATATATGCCTCAGTGTGCTTTAGAGGCTTTCGAAATAGACATTAGTTTCCAAGACTGGTCTTCTGTGTATGACAAGTTAAATGCAAACGATGCATATGTACAATTTCTCGAGATATTTTCCACAATCTATTCCAAACACTTTCCTATCAAAACTTTTACTCCATCAAAGAAGATAAGAAAGCCGTGGGTAACAACCGACCACTTAAAGACTATAAAGAGAAAAAATACACTTTTTCACACTTTTCTAACAACGCGAAATCCTGATGCTTTGAAAAATTTCAAAGTGGTCAGAAACAAGCTGAATTCTGAGCTTCGGCGGGCAAAAGTTGCTTACTTTGAAAATCTCTTTGCAAGTATTGGTAAACAACAGCCGGCCGCAGCCTGGAAAGTAATCAATAATGTTCTGGGTAGAGACAGGAAGGATTTATTACCTGATAAAATAACTCACGAAGACCAGATAATTACCGGTCGAGGTCTTGCAGACTTTTTCAATAAGCCCTTCATTGGAACTGCACTACAACACAAAAATTCCCAAATAAACGAAGATTTAAGTTGTTCATGCGCCGAAAGTATATTTCTTACACCAACAGATGAAGCAACATTTTTGTCACTAAAAAACAGCAAAGCCCTTGATATTGATAACCTCCAAATTAAGCCTATCAAGTATGTTATAGAATACCTAACACCAGTACTAACGTATATATTCAATCTTTCTCTTGAATCCGGGGAATTTCCAAATGCGATGAAAAAGTCCCGGGTGTCTGTTGTATACAAAGGAGGGGATAAAAACGTGCCCAAAAATTACCGCCCAATATCTATAACATTTACATTTGGAAAAGGATTTGAAAAGATATTATATGACCGCTTTAACAAATTCTTTGAAAAGTTCCACCTAATTTCTAATGCACAGTTTGGCTTCAGAAAAGGACGCTCTACTGAATTAGCATTATTAGAACTTAAGGAATACATAGTGAAAAATTTTGAAAAGAAACTAATAACTGTCAGCCTTTTCATCGACTTCAGTAAAGCTTTCGATTCTCTGGACCATGATTTTCTAACTCATAAGCTTTCAGCTTACGGTATCAGGGGTAAGCCTCTATCCTTATTACAGTCCTACTTAGCAAACAGGCAGCAATGCGTATATCTTGCCAACCATCAATCGTCCTTTTTACCAATCATCAGAGGTGTACCGCAGGGTAGCGTGCTGGGCCCTTTATTATTCAATGTGTATATCAACAGTATTGTAAACATTGATAAGACCTTAAAATTCATTATATATGCTGATGATTGCACAGTACTATTCTCTGGTGTAGATGTAACTAAACTAATGATCAAATGTAACCAATTGCTTGATACTCTTCAGAAGTGGTGTGGTGCTAATATACTCAAAATCAATCCTACAAAATCAAAAGTGATGGTATTTCGACCAAAAAACAAGGCTATCAGGTTTGAAGGTGTTATTACCTGTGCTGGTGAGAAAATTGAAATCGTTCATGAACACACCATATACTTGGGGTAACATTTTCTTCTAACCTTACTTGGAATTCACACGTTCAAAAGTTAACTAATAGTCTCTCGTCAGTGACAGGCGCAATCTGCCGCTGCCGCACTTTTCTTCCTTGTAAAATAAAACTTCAGATATATAATGCGCTATTTGCCTCACGCATCAATTACTGTTCTTTAGTTTGGCTCACAACTACTAAAACAAACATAGAGAAAATTTCACTGCTCCAAAAGAAAGTCATTCGTCATATTGCGAATCTTGATTACTTAGGTCATACTCGACAAGCTCTCCAGGCGCATAATGTTGTAAGGATTCAAAATATGTACGAATTGCGAATTATGTTGTCATACTATTTCCCTTCCAGCTTCAGATCAATGGTAGAAGGTACCACACTGCTAAAAGAAAATAGCCATCCAGTAAACACACGCAACACAGGCAAATGGCTAGTACCGTTTTTTCGAACAGACTACAGGCTACAGGCACTAGAATACAATCTTCCCACAATTCTCAACAAATACAAAGACACGAATAAATCTACCAAAGCTACACTACGTCATTATTTTGTAATGATGTAACCTGATGTTCTTTCTCTTAGTTGAAAATTTCTCTCCAATTTTCCTCAGTTTGTTTAACAAATTTCTCGTTTAAAGCGTTAATAAAGTGTGTAAGATTTGCTGTCATTTATTGAGCTGATTGTATGTATATTTCCTTGCAGTTAGTGTCATTTGCCGAATTGATATTTTTGGTGTCCTCTTAATATAACTATATGTTCACTGCCTTTACTGGAATCCATGATACTCTTTTGTTTCCTTGTTGCATCAACTATTTGCTTCTCTATGTATATGAATATTCTTTTAATGTGTGCTGTTATGCCTTGTAACGGCTGGCTGGGGCCTCGTCAAGCTGTTTACGCACAGCTTTTAGCCCAGTCAGCCGACCAGAACCTTCTGGGAAATAAATTGAAATTGAAATTGAAATTGAATGAAAGGACGTGCAGTTTAGAAGCAAATTTCATAAACGTCAAGAGACTCCCCTGATTTGGTAATAGTAACCATCTGTTAATAGCAGCGGTAGTGTGAATTGTTCTGGGACATCAGATAACCATAAACACGTAACAGAACGCTAACAAATTGTTCCCAGTTTTCAAAGAAAGTCACTTGTCCAAGTACACGTGGGTATCGACGGGTCAAGCACAACAATGAGTGAACACGAGTGCAGAACCTTTGAGGCAAACAAGAACTCATATGCTTCGTTCGAGGTAGGCAAAACGAGGGGTCCATCGCACCTCGTACCCAGCTTCATAAGCTCGGTTGTCTTGGTAACATCTTTTGTGGGCTTGTCTTTGTTCTTCGCTCTAACTCCGCCTTTGTTACACAATGGGCTCCATTGGCAATCAGTGAAGTGGAATCCAAGGTTGCGGGACTTATTAGTAACCTTAGAGCAGTGTTCCCACAATCTCTTTTTATACGATTAGGCTGTGCAACGTACAAGTCGCCACGATAAAAAAGGATCGAGTATACAAGTTGCTACTGACAAACCAAAAATTTTCAGCATTAATTTTTAGACCTGTCGGGAAAAAATTGTTTACTCCCGAACACAAGCATTCCACTAGTCAGCCGCCAGTTTCGTCTGCTTTAAACGTGCTGTCGTATCCGTTTTCATGGTTCCTGAGTATGCAGCAGATTTCACTGCTCTGCCTGAAGGCATGACGTTCCGATTCACAAAATAAGCGTCATCATAACGCGCCTATTCTAACAAATTCTCTTGTCGATTTTTCATAGGAAGATATAAATGACTACAGCCGGGCTCCGGGGATTTTTTGAGATAAACATGGGTTTTGCCTTGAGAGAATTCACGGCAACACATCACAACTGTTTGTAGTTTCTTAACACGACCACGAACAGCCCAGGTCAAACTGTGAATGGCCGCTGTGGTCCACGTCCTGCAAGCATGAACAGTGTTGGTCACGGATTGCACCCTGCATTTGGCGGGAGTCTGGATAGAATCATTCTGTAAAGTGTTCATCTCGGCCATGAGCTCCTGAAGCACTTCAAACTGTGGAGAGAACGAAGCTGAAGGTCCAAAGTGCCTCGCAGGGCTCCCACCGATCGACCAGCTGTTTGAGCAGCCTGGTTGCACATGATGTATGCTTGTTCTCCAGAAACGCCTGGTATTACTTGCAAGCGTCAAAAAACGCGAAGCAGAAATTATGAAACCGGCGCTTTCAGTTGTGTGGTCGAGGATTTATTTTTTAATTTGCAAGCTTACTCTTGAGAGTGGTAAAACAATAGTTTTAACGCAATACCATTAAAGCTCCAGACCTGCAGAAACTTAGTCACCACCGTCGGCATTATGAGCGAAAAATCTCCAGAGAGGCAACCTAGGTGCGCCATCTAGGCAACGTGGCATTTTAGCGTCATCACAACCTGCCGATCGGGTTGTGAGCAAACTTATAGCCGCGGCAGCTGCCAGTTAAATTAATGATAGGTCGTAAGAGGCTGCTAGGGAAGATCAACACGGATCCGGCCGCAGAGTTCCCATCGCCAGGCATTGGCGCAATGCTTAG